>NW_017253140.1:0-661053 GCF_001278385.1 Malassezia pachydermatis
CTGTGACAGCGTCAGGCGTAGAACTTGCCACGTCCGGAGGCACAGTTGTCGACGTCGGGATCGACCACGCTTCCTCAGCAGGGGCATTCGTCGTATCGTACACGGGCTCCTGCGCCGTCTCCGTGGTAGGCACCTCATCTGATGGCACAACCTCCTGCGTAGGGACCTCTGCCTGGGCGACCGTAGGCTGCGACGGGTACCGCGGGATGTCCGGCAAAGCAGGTAGCATTGTCGTATTTTCACCACGCATTCGCGCGGCCATCAGATCGTGGAGCATTTGACGTGTCGCCACATGGTCTTCCACTGTGATGTCCAAGTACTCTGCCAATGTGCGGTCCAGGAACAAATGGTCTTTGTACGGCCCAATGGGGTACGCAAAGAACGGCGAGTCGGGGTGACGAGGATCCCATACAAAGCGTTCCGGACGACCATACAAGCGGAATGCATCCATCATCGCAATGACCCATTTCATCATTTCAGCATTCGCACCGCGCACAGACTGCGGCGGCAGGTCAGGCATGAACATAACCCAGCCGGAGGTGCGGGGTCGGTGCGTAGCAGAGACAATACGGGATTGCGGTAAGGACCCTTCCGCCTTGAAAAGCACAGAATCTTCGACCAAGTCAGCTCGCGATGGGTAGACAGCATAAACATGTCGGACATGCCATAGACTCGCAAAGGGCTGTCGACTACGTTTGGTATCATAAAAGTAGGCCACCGCTGGGGACGCAATCACGCCCTGCGGCGGCGTTGGCGGCATCATGGATTGCGTGTCGTGCATGGGGCTATGCAAAGAAAACCGAGAGCCACGCTCACCGAACCGTAAGAACCGCTTCAATCCACTCGACGTGTGATCCTCGTCGGACCAGTGAGAACGCAAGACCACCCAGCATCGCCGCCACTCAGTCGAGCCCATGAAACGTGCACGTACCCAGCCTTCATGCTGTCCACGCACCAAAGGAGAACGAATCTCCAAGTCTTCGATTTTCACGCTATCCGTATTGCGCACGGCACTCAGTCGGGCACGGATGAGCGCGCCTGTGTAAATTTCATCCAGACGTGTACGCTCCCAGGAAGAGAGACGGATCGCATTGATCCATGTCTGCAGGTACCTGTTCCCCAGCTGGAACCATTCCACCACAGGACGGTGCTCGGGGTGACGTTCGTTCTTGGGCGATAGCCGCTGCTCGACTTTCGTAGGATCACAGGGCGGGGGAACATGGAAGCCAAAGAGGATCTTGTTGCTCCCTGCTGAGTTGACAGCGAATACATGGTACAGTGTCTGACGCTTTTGTGGCTCGAGCAGGGTGGTATCCACATGCATGCCGACATAGTCGACCAATGCATCCATAACATTAATAAACGTGGGCACTACGTCCCGCTGCTCTTGGGCTGCCACGTCGAGCGCATGGGCGTCCCAGATGCTGAGAGTCGTCCCGTAAAGCTGTACATAGCACTCGGTCCATGTAGAAAAGTGATCGGCGCGGTGGTCAGGTTGACCATCCACAGCCAGGGTATGACGAACAAGCAGGTATCCTTCCATATAAACTTTGCGCGTATGTGCCTCATGTAGATGCAACGCACTTCGAAGGTCAGTACTCTTGAACGTCATCCGAGGCGATGTGCTCGACGGCACCAAGCTGAGCCGTGCCTGACTCGCAAAGAACTGCTGCTGCGAAGGCGGTCGGGCATGCGAGAGGTCCATCGAAGGGTATCGAGCTGAAAGAAATGAACTTGACGAACGCGACTCTGGGCGGTCCAAAGACGCTCGTGCCACGTCAGTCGAAGTCCTTTGTGACCGAGTACTCATGAACGACGCTCGGCCCCCCTCAGCACCATGCGCAGCCGACATGGCACGGATTAGGAACAACGAGAGCCTTTGACAGCTTTAGGTCGGTCTACCTTCGTCAGTGGCCCTTCGAAATAGGCACTAATACGCACGGTACTGCTGTGCGGCCCGATATTTCGAAGCTTCTTGGCCGCAACGCCGTAGGTGAGGCCCCTGAACCACACAGCCCCCGATTCCTACGGTCCACGGGCTTTTTCGTACATCACGTGACATGGCCAAACGCGGCAGAGCGACAAAGCCGACGTAAGCACCAGGCTGGCGCGGGGCCTGCGACAGAAAGCCGGAGGAGTGCGAATCACTGATCGTCCCTTCGGCTACTCCCCCGCTTCCGCTCCATGGCAGCCCAGTCGAAGCTGCACGTCCCTATGGTGAGCCTGGCTCACCGCCGCTCTCGAGCGGCTGTGCTGCTGGTCATCATGGTACTGGCAATGGGGCACAAACAGCTCGTTGCCTTGCTCAAGCGCAACCGGCATCTCGCCCACTTGCGTCTGCATCGCAAGCACGAAAACAAATTGACCATGGAACAGGGACTCGAGCAGATGTACTACCCAACCAAGCGCAAAGATGGTACGATCCAGCTTCTAGTGCCGGACCGTGGTCTTCTTCGTAAGTCGTTTGTGACACCCACACCGCGTGAGGTGTACGAGAAGAACTATGAGCATTTCTCGCTGCCACCGCCTCTGACCAAGCAGGCCGCCAAGAAGCGTGCGAGTCTGCTGGGCCGCTTTGGTGGTCTGACTCCAGAGGCAGCAGAAAAAATCCGCGAGGCCGAGGCTAGCCTTGTGCCTGAGGCAGGTGAGAGTGTCACAAGCGCCAGTGCGATGCGTGTCGGTGTCGACCGTGAATTCTTCCGCCAACTGCGTGCTCTGATGCGCATTCTGTTCCCGAGCTGGAAGACGAAGGAGATGTTTATCTTTGTGCTCAATACCTTCTTCCTGGTGCTGCGTACGTACCTCAGTCTGCTAGTCGCGCGCCTGGACGGTTATATTGTCAAGTCGCTCATTTCCGCGGACCGCACAGGCTTCTTCCGCGGTCTCGGTCTGTGGTTTGCATTGGCTGTGCCGGCTACGTATACCAATGCGATGATTCGATTCCTGCAATCGAAGCTGTCCATTGGCTTCCGTACTCGTCTGACGCGCTATGTGCACGACCTGTATCTGAACAAGCACCAGAACTTTTACAAGGTGATGAACCTGGACAACCGTTTGGAGGCTGTGAGTCAATATATTACACACGATATGGCACACTTCTGTGACGTGCTGTCGGAGCTCTACCAGAACATTTCCAAGCCTCTCCTCGATATGACGATCTTCATGTGGCAGATCGGTAACAGCGTTGGTATGCGCGGTGTCTTGGGCGCCTTTGCTGGCTACATTGCTTCGTCGTATGCACTGCGAGCTGTCTCGCCACCCTTCGGCAAGCTCGCGGCGATGGAGGCGAAGTTGGAGGGCAACTTCTACAATGCTCACAGCCGTCTGATTATCAACGCAGAGGAAGTGGCGTTCTACAATGGCGCACCGATCGAAGAGGGTATTCTGCGTCGCTCGTACCAGCAGCTCGTGCAGCACATTCGCAAGATTCTGCGTGCTCGCATTGGCTACAACTCGATGGAAGACTTTGTGTTGAAGTACTCGTGGTCGGCATGTGGTTACATTATGATGGCTGTACCTGCGTTTGCAGCACAGGAGAAGTCGGGCAGCACGGCGTCGAGTGACCCGTCCATTGCCAAGCAGACGGAAGGCTACATTTCGAACCGCCGTATCCTGCTTTCGCTCGCCGATGCAGGCAGCCGTCTCATGTACAGCTACAAGGGTGTGGCGACATTGGCTGGTCAGACCTCGCGTGTGTACTCCCTGATTTCGTCGCTGCATCTGCTTGAACACGATGACTACCAGAAGGTACAGCGTCCTGCGGATCTGCCTGCCAACGAGCCGTTCTATGACTTGGGCGATCTGAACGGCAAGGTAATCGAGGGCCAAGAGCTGGTCAAGTTCACGGATGCGCCGATTGTCACGCCGGCGCCTGGTCAAGAGCGTGGTGGTGATGTGCTAATTAAGAACTTGAATTTGACAGTGAAGCCGGGTGATCACATCCTCATTACGGGTCCCAATGGTGTGGGTAAGACGGCTGTAGCGCGTGTCCTGGCCGGTCTCTGGCCGCTCTTCGAAGGTGTGATGGAGAAGCCGAGCACAAGCGATATGATGTTCTTACCGCAGCGCCCCTACTTGAACACGGGCAGTCTGCGTGAGCAGATTATCTACCCGTACTCGTACCAGGAGCACGTCGAGGCAGGTCGTACCGATGAGGAGCTCATGGACATTCTGCGCCATGTCCACCTGGCGTACCTGCCTGACCGTGAAGGCGGCTGGACGACACGCAAGGAATGGAAGGATGTTCTTTCGGGCGGTGAGAAGCAGCGCATGGGTATGGCTCGTCTGTTCTACCACCTGCCGAAGTACGCCGTGTTGGATGAGTGCACATCGGCCGTGTCGACAGACGTGGAAGGATTGATGTACTCGCACGCGAAGGACCTGGGCATTACACTGATCACAATTTCCCATCGTCCCAGCTTGCTGAAGTACCACCAGCTGTTGCTCGACGTGAAGGGCGACAACTCGTACGAGATCATCAATCTGGCCGAGGACACGGAAGAAGTCTCGCTTGAGCAGGAACTGGCGGATCTGCGGGCGAAGGTCGCGGATGTTGACAAGTGGAAGACACGTCTCGATGAAATTCACAAGGAACTGTCTTTTAGTCACTCGTAGAGAGAATCAATCCTCGGTTCAGGAAGCGCATAGGCCTCCACATGGAGAAGGGTTGGGGTGCTTGACTAGCGCTAGGGCCGTCGTGGGTGCTTGCTGTGTAGGAACCGCCATGGCATTGTACAGAGCTTGGAACACACGGCTTACGCAGCGCATTGGATCCTTGCACACACCGATCATCGGTGCACCTATGGCGAATGCGTCGAACAGTGAGCTGGTATCCGCCATATCCAAGGCGGGCAGCCTTGGCATGCTGGGCGCTGGCTTTTACGATGAGAACCGACTACAGACAGAATTGCGTGGAATCAGCGACAAACTAGGCGAAACTGCGCCGAAGGCGCGTGTGCCGATTGGTATTGGGTTCCTTGGCTGGGTGCTCACGGCGAGTCATGGCAGTGCAGACCCATGGGCGGCTCAGGATACCAAGGCACGACGCCTGGTAGATCTCGCCTTGCAAGCTCGACCATGCGCTATTCTTATGGCTTTTGGTACACGCGCAGATATGAAGGCCTGGTGCAAGTACATTCGTCAACGCGATGCTGAGCTTGTCAAGACGGAGGAACCGCTGCATCTCTTCGTCACGGCCAACTCTGTAGAAGAGGCGAAGCTGGTTGTGGAAGAGTGCGATGCGGACATTATCGTCTTGCAGGGGAATGGGGCAGGTGGACATGGCTATGGTGCATCGCCCCACCGTGAGGTGCTATTAAAGCAGGTGCTGGGTGCGTACGAGGCATGGATGACACCCAGGGGGACCAAACCCCTGATCGTGACGGCTGGCGGCGTAGGTGATGGGACAGATGTGGCTGCAGATCTGCTTCGCGGAGCAGATGGCGTACTTCTTGGCACACGTTTCCTGCTGACGCCAGAAGCTGATTACAAGGACGAACAAAAGCAACTCCTCTTGAAGGCCAAGGAAACTGATACGATCCGAAGCTATGCTTTTGATGAAGCACGCAACACTATGAGCTGGCCGGAAGGCATCGATGGACGTGGTCTCTACAGTCCTACGGTGGCAGAGTACGAGGCTGCGGCAGCGCAAGCGCCGAAAGGCACAACGCATGTGCCGGGCTGGCAAGAACGCCAGGCGCGCTACAAGCAAGCCATGGCGCAGAACGATGTGGAGCGCCTCATTACCTGGTCAGGCACAGGCGTGGGCGCGATGAACGATATCTGCCCAGCCGGCCAGCTGGTCGTACGTTTGACGCAAGAGGCGGCCCATGCGCTAGAACGAGCATCTTTGTACATAGAGAAGGCATAGTTGAGTGGAGGCCTCGTGGGCCCACGTGAAGTCACTCTAAGATATCGCCAGAGGCACGGCGCCTGGCCTTGCATACGCGCGGTCATGACCTCGACGGCAACAGGATCGCGCGGGAAGTCGGCCGGGGACGATGCCGAGATCGAGCTTGGTGCTATGAATGGCTCTGAACCTGGCGCTGAATCGGAATCGTCGCGGTCTCGCCTTCTGAGTGGGGATTCTACAGCAGCGGCACGCAACCTGTTGTACTCGGCTCACGATGCAACAGGCAAGTCAGGGGCTGTAGCTGCTGTCTTGAGTTACTGTGTAGCAAGTATCTCCATGACGGTGATCAACAAGTTCGCCGTGTCAGGCGAAAAGTTTACCATGAATCTGCTGGTCCTCTTATGTCAGTGCACGGTCGGTGTGATCATGGTGTGGACCGCTAAGATGATGGGCTGGATCCAGATTCGTGCCTTGAATATGAAAGACATCAAGACATGGTTCCCTATATCGACTATGCTTGTGTTTGTGATCTGGACAGGCAGCAAGGCCTTGGTACGTGCTTGTCAACGACTCACACACAGCAATTCATGGACATCCCAATTTACACAATTTTCAAGAACCTGACGATTATCTTGATTGTATGTATACATGGTATTGACGCCAGGCCTATGGTGAAGTGATTTGGTTCGAAGGCCGAATTACGCCTATGGTGTTTGCCTCCTTCGTCCTTATGGTGATGTCGTCTGTCATTGCTGCGTGGCCTGATCTGATGCCCGACTCGCCAACGGCGTCGCTGGTTCGTCGTGCCACCAATGAGATCGGAATGTACACGGGTATTGGCACAGACGCTGGCGCTTCGGTACCTGGCTCAGCCATGCCAGTCACCTCGGCGCCTATTCAAGGCGCCATTCCGTCCGATGGCTTGAGTCACAGTGGCTACTTTTGGATGTTACTGAACTGCTTGGTTAGTGCTACATATGTCCTAGTTATGCGGAAACGCATCAAAATCACCGGGTTTAAGGACTGGGACACGATGTTCTTCAACAATTTACTCAGTATTCCTGTTCTCTTCTTCATGTCTCTGCTTGTGGAAAACTGGAGTGCAGAGACCTTCTCACGGAACTTCCCCAAGGAGCGCCGCTCCTCGTTGATTCTGGCGATTTTGCTGTCTGGCACAGGCGGTGTATTTATCAGCTACACGACAGCTTGGTGCATCCGTGTCACAAGCAGTACCACGTACAGCATGGTGGGTGCTTTGAATAAACTGCCTTTGGCCTTGAGTGGTATCTTGTTCTTCGGCAACGCAGTTACACCCTACAATTCGTTGGGCATTGCGGTGGGCTTTGTGGCAGGCATTGTATATGCAGTTGGGAAGAACAAGCAAGCGGAAGCTGCTCGTTTGGCCAACTCTGCCGCCACTGGCTCTAGCGTGCCTAGCTCACGCTTAACATCAGGCGGTGGCCATATCTCAGACCCCAAGGGTGAAATTCCTACGCATGTGCACGAGCGACGGGATTAAGTATAGTCACATTCATTTCGGTAGGAAATACACAGCCTGCGTTCAACGCAGTCCGAATTGGGTCCTATTTTTGTGTCCAGCGCCTCCACACCAACATCGGTCGGAGCACCATGTCGCATCGCCGCACCGGAACGGATCGAAGCACGGCTAGAGTTGCCGATCTAGGCTTTGCACCGCTCATTGAGACTGTACGTTGATCACATTTCTTATCCTAGCTTGAGTCCACACATACTACATCTGATGAGCGGATGTATGCGCTTGTACAGCTAGAGCATATTGTATCCCAACGTGTCCTACAAGGCCTTCCTGATGTGCAGCGCCAAGCACATGAATTGGGCATGCGACGTCAAGTGTTCTATATTAAGATGGAAAAGTGCTGCGACTGGACATTTATTGATCAGGGTGTGCGTCTTCATGGTGCGTGTCTGTCCTCGTCTCACATGTAGTGGCCGAATGTCTTGTAGCCTTACTGGGGCGCCTTCATATTCTCCTAAAGAGTCAGGATTCGGACGAGCAAAGCTCTCTAGCGGCTGAAATGGGATGCACACTTTCTATACTACAAGGGATGTGCCTCACCAACTCGTCCAGCAAACAAATATGCTCACGTCGCAGCACTCTTGAGTTGCTTCTCACCATTGTTAGTGCAGATTACAGCCAGTCATCAGACCCTACATCTCCCTTGCGACTTTTGGCCCCCCATGCTATTGATACCCTTATGTGTGTCTTGGTCGATGCATCTTCCAGCACGCGTCGCGCATTCGAACAGGCTCATGGTTTGTCGATTATACGGCGTGTCATGAATGCCCACCCTGCGGTCTCTGGCCCTTCTTCTGCCTCGGGCTCCTCAGACCTTGATGTCACTGGATCAAAATGTTTTGAGTTTCTTCTATTTTATTTACAGACAAAGTCCTTCGAGGAGCAAGCAGCGTCGCAACATCCAGACACACCAGATTCACTGTTCAAACCACCAGAGACACCCAAACCGAAACGGGGCCATGGTCGATCTAAGTCGGCTATCACTGCAACCCCTTTCAATGCGCCTATGGCAACACCGCAATTACATCACAGAGTACTATCCTACGGCTCTCCTACTAAAAACCTTGTTCACAGTCGAACACCTATTTCCTTGGACATCAATCCATTTATGCGGGCTCAAGAGAGAGCACAGTCTCGTGCTAAAGAATCAGAGCAGAGCGAGCTGTTAACCCCTCGGGCTCAGCCGAGAATTCTGGATCGAGAAAACTCGCCCAGTCAACGATCTCGTCGACGTGAATTGGCTCGTGAGCCTACGCAAGAGACGCGTCGTGCCAAACCCTCGCAAGAGCCATCTTCGAGTGAGTCTCGATGGTAATCACGTGACAAGAGGGCGTCGCAGCATCGCCTCGAGCGATGGCACGCGCGTCTTTTTCCTATAGCGTCCCAACGTGCATCTGAACGTCGGGGCTAGTAGTATTCATACCCATCATGTCGGGACGTCAACACAAAGTGATGGTCCAACCCATCAATGTTATCTTCCGACATCTGCAGCAACAAACCCGTGTGTCGCTTTGGCTCTACGACAATTTGGAATACCGCATTGAGGGAAAAATTATTGTATGTTACCCATGCTATGGACAAAGCTTACACGAACCAGGGTTTTGATGAATTCATGAATGTGACTCTCCAAGAGGCTGAAGAAGTGCCATGTGGTCCGGGGCGGGAGCGCAAGTCGCTAGGTATGTGTTTATCGTTGAAGATGTGGCATCATAACTAACACCATGCCTTTCTTTTTTAATGCACGTCTACCGCAACGTTGTATCTTTTCTTTCGCTCTTCTTTTCTATACAGGTCGCATTTTGTTGAAGGGTGACAACATTGTACGTATTTGGCACATGCACACGCCTCTAGCCGGCATGACTCGGGCTTGCGGTGCTGTTTTGCAGAGGTCTACATCCCTATGTGCTGTACCGGCTCAATTTTATGGCTTGTGCCTCTTATCTCATCCGAAGCCTTGTCTTGCTTTGCAGTGCTACCCACGACACGTCCAGATACTAACCATGACAGACTCTCATCCAGCCAGCAATGTAGAAAATATTTTATGCTTAGTCACTATATAGTAATCTATTATCACCGACACGGAGTGAAATGTTTAAAGATGTCAAGATTGCTTGCGTGATTGGCTTTCCCCGCATTCAGAGCGGAACCGGCTGAGCCGGCATCAGATCGGATTGATGTGGGGGACGAGTCATCTATTCTTGCTGCGTATAAATCAGGGGCGTCTGGCCACCGTTATCTATCTTTATACACTATCCCTGACTCGGTTGAACGCCTTGCTTCAGTCCGCCTCGATCTATCTATTGCCATATTATGGAACTCTTGCCACGACGAACTCTTCAAGCCATGATTCCTACTATTCCTAAGCCGACGTTTATGACGTCTATCTCCATGCCGAAGTCGCTGAAGCCACTGCGACCCCGACCCGTGTCTCAGCTCAAGACTCCTAAGCATTCCAAAAACCTCCGCGTAGCTCTCTCTGTGGAATCTATTCTGCAGCAATGCGGTACTAAGAATGCGCATACTCTTCACTCTATGCAACGGACTGCGGCAGTGAACCGCGCTAGTTCCCGCGCTCTTCTGCCAGCTACTGCTTTGGGCGTAGCTGCTCTGAGTGTAGCCACTGCCCTTTGCTATATGCGTCTCTGTGGACCTGTTCACGCAGAAGGTGGCGCTACTTCATCAGCGTATATGACAGCGGCGATGAACTCGTCGTCTATCATTGGTATGGCTCGACAACAGCAGCACACTGCTGATGAGCTTCTTATGGTGAAGAGCGTTGCCCAGATTGGATCGCTCTAAATGTATCAATATCATCTTTTTCCCTCCTCCATGCCTACAATTTGTACATTTTATGGCGTATACCAATCTGAAAACGACCACCTTTCATCTTTCCTTATGTATTCCTTCACATCTATATACTGTGTAACGAATGTAACTGTTGTATTGACTCCATATTGGTGGGCCATGACTTGCGGGGGAGGGCTGATCCTATAGAAGACAACGGCGTGAAAACGTTTGTGGCGTGAAGCCGCTCGCGTCCCTGCACGTGATACGAATTTTTTTTTGTGCATCGCAAGGCCATTTGTTCATTGTCTGTCTGCGCTATGGTGAAGCAAGGCACAGCGAAACGGCTTACTGTTCCACCGACAGCTACTGGCACCGCGTTCCGCAAAGCAAAAAAGCGTTCTCATGCGGAAGAAAATCCAGCCGGGGAGAGAAGCAAGGCTGCCGACGCCAAAAAGCCCAAAGTGAAGGCCTCCCCTGCGACACCCACGTCCGCCGCGCCTGTCCCATCCACAAAGGCCCCGCGCGGGAATGTGCAGGCTTCCAAGCAAAAGGATACCAAGGCGACGGATGTGTCCAAGCCTAAGAAGTCAGCACCCCAGTCGCAGCCTACGAAATCCCATGGCGACGCAGCTGCAGCTTCCCCCACGCTCTCATTCCCGTCTGGGTTCCGCATCGTGGCTGGTTCGTACGAGCGCTTCCTGTATGGTTTGGAGGGCAAAATGCACAAGAGCGGAGATGGCACATATTCTGTCAAACTGGAGCCACGCTTTGTTTTTCCAGCCCATGTTTCGTCCATTCGATCTGTGGCTTGTGCAGGTCGTGATTCGAAATGGCTTGTAACGGGTGGCATGGATGAGACAATCAAGGTGTGGGACCTGCGTCGTCGGAAGGAGGTAGGTGCACTTACGGGGCACGAGGGCACGATTACTTCTCTCACGTTCCCTTCGCGTACCTTTTTGCTATCGACTTCGGAAGATGGCACGATGAACTTGTATCGCACACGCGATTGGGCGCTTTTGCGGACGTTGCGTGGCCATGCTGGCCGCGTGAATGCTGCGAATGCTCATGCAAGTGGCCGTGTTGCACTGTCTGTCGGTGCAGATCGTATGATCCGTATGTGGGACTTGATGCGTGGCACAGGGTCTGCTTCTGTGAAGATCGGTGTTGAAGCGGACCGTATTTTGTGGGATACCCAAGGCAAGCGTTTTGCGGTCTTGGCTGGTCGCCAAGTCATGGTGTTCGCTACTGATATGACGAAACTTGCTGAAATCGAGCAGTCAAAGCGTTTGCACGATATGTTATTTGTGCAGGGCACCGTGCAAGGCAAGGAGCATGAGCTGTTACTGGTATGCAGCGAAGCTGGCGTTGTACACGTGTATGATATGGACGATCTGCAAGAGACGGACGACAGTGCCACCCCGAAGGAGCTTGCGCGTCTCGTGGGCCACCAGAACCGTGTGCGAAGTGTCTCGGCTGTGAAGGTCTTGGCGGATGATCGTACGACGCACCTGGTCATCACAACCATCAGCTCGGATGGGCTGATTCGTGTGTTTGAGCTTTCTGATCTGCATGAGGACGTACAAGAACTTGAGCCTATGGCATACTATGATACAAAGAAATCGCGTCTGACGTGTCTCAGCACTGTTGGCTTTGACGACCAAGTCTCCGAGGCTGATGAAGATGCTCTGGATGCGGCGGTCGATGGCAACGATGACGACGATGACGATGACGATGACGATGACGATGACGATGACGAGGATGAGGAGGAGGCTGTTGATGAAGATAGTGACGAGGAGCTTGCTCGTCTGGAGGAAGAGATCCGTCAAGCTCGCGCGGCTGGTATCATTGTCGAAGGTATGGACGACGAGGATGACGAGGACGATGAAGAAGAGGAAGAAGAGGAAGAAGAAGAGGAAGAAGAGGAAGAGGCCTAAGGGCCTTGTAGATACCCATCACGCAAACTTGATGCCGAGATTCCCATCTGCTTCGGCGTCGGTAGCCTCTGACCCTCCGAAGATCTGTGCACATCCTCGAGCCGCTAGAGACCTGAGAGCCAGCATAAGAATGGCGTGAGGGAGTTGTTCACGTTGTACAAATGTGCCATGCTCAATTTCATAGACGGTCAAGACGGATTTGTTCTGGCCCGTTTCTTTGATCCAATCGTAGAGTAAATCGCCCCATTCGTCTGGTGTGTGCCAGTATACTAGTACTTTGCTTCCTGGCTCGATATGATAGCCTGGCGCCTGCGTTGCAGCAGCGAAACTTAGAGCATGCATGCGACGGTCGGCTTCCACCATCCCCACTTTCATCGGCTTGACGTTGCGCGGCAGCGGCGGATCAAAGACGGCACGGCCCTGCTCGACCAAGCGTGCGAGAATCAGGCGGATCATGTCGGGCGACAAGGCTCGGTCGAGGCCGCGGTGGCAAAACAAGTCGCTCGCTCTCTCCCAGGCCCCATCGACTTCGACGGTAAAGTGCTTGTGCGCTGCACAGTACGACAAGACCAGCCGCGCCCACGAATCTACTTGGGCGGCGGCTGTCTGTGGATTCGGCTGGAGGGTATAAAAAGGCGCAAAGGCATGGATGGACGGGAACACAAACGCCGATGTCATCACCTGTCTTGGCAAGGGTCCCCCGGCTGGGTGAACCACAAGGAAGGAGGCGCACCGCACCGCACCGCATCGCAACGCAGCACGGCTCGGCGCGGGGGTACGCTGACATAAGCACAAAGACAAGTGGAGCGATGCTGTGGTCGGTCCATGAGACGATTCCTGTGAGCTACGTTGCCTAGGATGGACAGGGCTGACCCACGTCCTGGCTACGCGCCAGCGACAGCTCCTATGGGTCGCAGTGTGCCCTACAATGAAGAAACTATGTCCACACCTGTATCTCCGCCGGTGCATGACGATCCCATGCGTGTCAGTGCGATGGTGGCGAGGGAGGGGCCGCCGCGCGACGTACGTGGTCCTCTTCCTCCGCCGACGTTGTCTTCGCCACGTCGCCTGCATCGAAGTGAGTACCATGGCACAGAGTTTCCGCCGTCGTATGCAAAAGAGGGAGGGGAGTGGCCTCCTGCGCCCTCCTCGTCTTCGTCCGACATGCCAGAGCGGCCCTTCTCCGCCTCGTCGCGGCCACCCTTTCCACGTCCCTCTGTCACGGAGGAGCGGCATGGGGGCCAAGTCCCCACGTCTCTGCCGCCACGCAGTGCGACAGAGCCACACGAAGAGCCCATGTCTTCCTCAACGTCGCATCATCGTACACCGTCAGGTATGTACCATGACTACGTGCCTCCGGACGAGCGTCGGGCCGTACCACACGACCCAATCGATGCATTCCCTGGCCCTCCACGAGTAGGCGCGCCAGAGCGTCTCAAACGCCCTGCGTCGCCGCTGTATGAGCGGTCGTACGACCATCCTGACGCGTCTCTGCCGCGGCTACGGGACAGCCAGGACGCGGCGCCTAGTGCGTCGATGCACGCCCAAGATGGCACAGCACCGCACCACCACCATCATCACCACCACCATACGATTCCGCACCACCACCACCACCATGTGGTGCCGCATCACCATCACCACCATCATCATCGTGCGCAGGCGACCGATGATGCACAGGAGGACAAGGCGGCGATGACACATGAGCAGGCCCACTCGCATCACCACCACCATCACCACCACCATCATCACCATACCCTCGGGAGCCACCACCACCACCATCACCACCGGCCTGCGGACATGTCAGCGCCAAGGTACGAGCATGAGCGCGGGTACGAGTCGGGTGCGCCTCCTCACCACCATCACCACCACCTCCACGCCCATCACCCTCAACGTGCCGCATCGCCAACGCATCAAGAGCGACCGTCTGAGGTGCGGGATGCGTGGTCGGCGCAGGACGAGCTGCCCGTCTCGGATCTACGCTCCTACCTTCCGCCTGACGCAGCGAACCCTCCGCTGGACAGTGTGCAAGGCAGGGAATCGGCGGTAGCGACAGCAGCAGCTGCGGATATGCCGCCTCTGTCGTCGGTCGAGCTGAAGCTACGTGAGCTGTCGTCTGGTCCGCGTGTGGATAATGAGCCTGTGTGGCAGTTTTTGGATCGGTGTGAACAGATGGAAGAAGTGGCTCGGAAAGAGGAAAAGGCGCAGCCACGCGAGTCGGAGACATCCGACAAAGGCACCTCGACTGTGGCGCCTGTGCCGCCCCCCGAGAAGCCGATGCCTCTTTTTGGTCTTGGCCAGGACCGTGGGCGTGCTGTACGTCATCTTGGCTCGTTCCTGTACGATCCAACCGGCCAATCGACCATCCCTGCGGAGTTGCTAGTGAACAATATCGGCGCGACCATCGAGGTGCGCATTAGCGGGCGTACCATTGGCCTTGGCATTACTGAGGCAGAATGGCAGGCTGACGAAGCGCGTTTGCAGGCACACGTCATGGAACGCATTCAGCGCGAGGCCGAGCAGGGCATTGAGCCGTCGCTGGCGCTGGAACGTACGCCGGCGGTCATGCCGTCTGCGGACGAGTTCCGAGGGCGCTGGCGACTTGGCTGGCGTGGCCTGGAGCATGCACGGATCAACCGAGAAATTCGGCTGGCACATGCATGGCACGAGCAGCGGTGCCAGGAGAAAGTGTCCAAGCGACGACGTACGTGGACGCCGCCACGGCCGGCTGACACCCCGGCGCTGCCTACGCAGCGTGTGGACGATGCGACGCTGGCGCACGCGGCCTGGCAGTTCTGGGCTCAGCCAAGCTTGGATCACCGCAAGTTGTGGGGCACCGATGTATACACGGACGACTCGGACGTGCTGGCTATGTGTGTGCATGCAGGCTGGATTGAGGCGCCTCACATCCCCGGTGTCCCAGAATGGCTGAGTGGCGGCGGAGGACGTCGAGTGGCCAAGGCCTGGACAGCGTTGGCAGAGCGCCAAGCGGCACAGACCGGCGAGCCACTGGAGGCGCTGCCGCCAGGTCCGCCTACCTACTTGGTCCCTCATTCGACATGCGACTTGTCAGTGGTCCTGCGCATCGCGCCGAAGCTGATCTTGTACAAGGGCTGCCATCGCGGCGGCGTGCAAAGCCGAAGTTGGGGCAATACCCATGACGGTGTGAGCCTCGTCGTGGAGAGCGTAGAGCTTCGATCGCCTCAGTATGCGGCCTGCAATGGCCGCCGATCGGCCAAGGCACGTATGACGCACATGCAAACGCTGCGGCAGCTTGCACAGACTGTGCCTGTACCGCGCTCTATCGCGAACCACGCCGACGATCACGCGCCTCCTTTGGCCCTCCCGGCGATGGTCCACAAGGGCGCGCGGGCGTTTTGGGATGTGCGTATGCCTGCCAAGGCTACCTAAAAACCTATGGCTGTGCCATGAGACCCTGGCGCACGAAGACATGTCATGCTGCAGAGTGGATGGTCTGTTGTTCTCCGCTGCCACATACACCCTGCTCTCTTCATCTTGACGAGGCAGGGTACCTTGGGACAGCGCAGGACGTACGTACGTACGTACGTACGCACGCCTCCCTGCCGCCAGCCACACTGCTGACGGCTTCGTGTACGCTTGTTGCACGCTATGTCCTGTTTTTCTAGCTTTTATCCACTGTAGTAGCGATCGCCGTAATCGCCCAAGCCAGGCAAAATGTACTGCTGGTCCGAGAGCTTGGTATCGACCCAAGCCGAGATCACATGCACGTCCGGGAATGCGTCCCATACGTTCTTCAGACCTTCAGGGCTCGCGATCATATTGAGGAACAGGATTTTGTCCGCCTTCACACCATGGTCGACGAGCACTTGAATTGCCTGAATCGCCGAGCCCCCTGTCGCCAACATGGGGTCGAGAAGGAGGACCCAGCGCTCGTTGATATCTTCTGGCAGCTTTGCATAGAACAGCTTGGGCTGCGCCGTCTCTTCGTCACGCTGGATCAAGATCTTGCCGATACGCACACTGCGGCAGCACTCACGCAGCCCCGCTTCCATCGCTTCCCCCGCCCGCAAGATCGAGACACCACAAATACGGCCTTGGAACGAGACACCTGGCGGCGTAAGTCACGTACGACGTACCCTTGTACGGCAGACCGGTTGGCGTCATCACGGTGTGATCCACGACGGGAAGGTGGTTCAGACCTTCTTCCACCAACAGACGAATCACACGGTCCGAGTAAAAGATAAAGTCGGAGCGTGGTGTATCCTTATCGCGAATGATCGTAAGCAGCGCATCTACGTCTTAGCACATATGTACGTACGCAGCTGAGGCGTGATGGGCAATCGCCTCGCATTTGGCGGCAACTCTGGTGCGGCGGTAGACGCGTCGCCAGGCACCCACATCGTGGCTGGGCAAGCGTGGCCAGGACGTGCGCAGGCGTGTGGAGACCACCTACGATGACATAAGCCGTCGACGGCCGGTGGGTGGCGAACGTCGCTCTCCCTCTCATACACACACTCCCTCGGCGATGTCGGTCGCTGCTCCTACGCGTGAGCAGCTCATGGCGCTGTACCGCGCCCACCTATCTGCGGCGCGCTCCTTTGTACGTACACTTGTTCTTACGCCAGACCTCGTACAATTTCCGCGAATATTTCGTGCGTCGCACTCGTGATCTTTTCCGGGCTCGGCTGTACCCATCGTCCGAGTCCACACAGCATGTGAATACCAGCGCCGAGAAACTCTCGAACCTCTCGACGGCCAAGCAGAGCGTCACTGGCATTGATCCGGCGTCTGTGAATTCGGCAGAGAAACTTGCTCAGTTTTACGAGGATATGCAGGCGGAGCTGCGTGTCTTGCAACGGGCCGCTGTGACGAATATGATGTACGCTGGCGATCGTCTCATCGTCGAAGAGGCCGGCGCGCAGGCCTGGTCGGTGCGTTCGCACGAGGAAGAGCAGGATGCGACGCACCGCGACGCCTAAGGAGGATGCTGTTGTTCGTACGTGGCACGTGCTGACGGCGCCGGCGACGATGACGACGACGACGACGACGTCAACAACAACAACGTGCGATGCTCGTGTCCTCTAGTACTCCCTAGAACTTGTATGCCATACATGAAAGGATCGTTGATCTACCGTATCTATAGTTAAGAAAAGTCAACAGCCAAAAAAATAAAAATAAAAGAGAGAGTATATGAACAAGCAGACAGCCGGACCAGCCGCTAGGACCGCCTTGTCCGCCACACGATCGAGTTATTTACTCTGCCGCGCTGTCCAAGGTCCATTCACGCCGCAAGGTATCCATGAACTGACGGAACGTCGAGAGCGAGCCCTTTTCATGGGTGCATGTCACACTCGTCGCAAATGACAAGGGCTCATCGTCTGTACGTCGGTGGGTACGTGGGTCCCAACCAGGCATGCCAGGCGATTTGGGCGTCGTGGAGGCGTTCGAGGAAGCTTTCGTGCCACTCTCACTCACACTCCGGGCCTGTGAGCGGATCGGCAGGATCGTGTACTCCACACGGAATCGCATGGGCTTGCACGATATGACCTGCTGCGTCTTGGGGTCTTGCAGACGCTCCAGCAGGTACACCAACGGACCTTGCTGCGTTAGTGGCAGGCCCATTTGCGCACGTGAGTACGGCGTAGGCACGGCGCCAAGGCGCTGCAGCATCTGCTGGCACGTCTCCGCGGTGAGTGTCAGGTTCTCGACCGACATCAACACGTGCATCTGACGCTTCGGCAACAACCCATAGAACCAGGAGTGCCGAGCGCCGATCGTCGAGGACGTGCCTGCGGTAGTCGTCACCGGCTCCGAGCCGATGGGCGACATGGGCCGCTGCAAGTGCATATTGTCCTTATCGAGGCCAATGATATCGACGCCCAGACCTGCAGGCTCGTCGTCGCGACGCAGCACTTGCAAAAAGCTGCGGCGCTGACGCACATGTGCCTTGCTCTGTGACGTTGTCGAGGCGCCCGACACTGTCCGCGCGCCGTCGGTGGACGTGGGCACGGTGGGCGGCGACGTAGGCTGAATCGACTTGAATCGCGCGCCTTCGAACGTAGGACTCGCCACCGATACGGGGCTGGCCACACTGGTCGGCGCCGTCGACGCGGTCGAGGCGCCGCTGACAGTCCGGCCTGAGCCTGTGGCTGTGCTTGAGACACTGGTCAGGCGAATGGAGGGCGTAGGTACACTGGACGTCGGCAACGGCACAGGCGACGTCGCGACCGGCTTCACCTCCGGCAGGGTCGTCATAGTCTTCAGGGGCTTGGGCGAGAGGCTCACTTCCTTCTTTCGCTCTGCCGAGCCTAGCGACACACTCTGCACACGAGGGCTTGCGTTCATCGCGCTCTGTGGGCGAGGCGTCTGATCGGCACTCAGCGGACGCGTACGGATCGGCGTCTCCTGCACACTTTGGGGGCGAGGCGTCTCCGCCTTGGGCGTCGACGTCGGGCGGCCCAGGCCGACGCCCAACGCCTGTGCCTGCTGCTGTGGCTTGGCCCGTGGCATCAGCTTGGTCGTGTGGCCAATACGCGGGCTCTCCGGCGAGGCTGGCACAGCTGTCGACGCCGCTGGCGCGGCCGGCGCAGGGGCTGTAGCAGGGGCCGGCGGCATTTCGCGGGCTCCTACCGGCTGACGCACTTGCGGCATGCCAGGCACCTGCGCACGGCTCTCGCGGTAGCGCGGGCGAAGACCCAAATCGCTAGCGCGCGGTTTGGGGCTCGGCGACGACATACTGGCGGTGTGTGTCGGCGCCGAGACAACGCGAGGCGAGTCTGTCGCCTGTGGCACCTGGCTGGTGTACTTCGCAAAGGCTGCGTACACAGGCGTGTGCGTCCGATGCAGCGTGTCTTGTGCCTTGATAGGCGTCACGAACAGCGAGTCTTCCGTCGCGTCGTCGAAGCGATCCGACGTGCTGCTTACGGAGCTGAGCGTGAGATCTGCTGGCTGCGTAGGCGCCGCAGGCGCAGGGCGCGTAGGCCGAATCGACGCAGGCAAAATCGACGAGGTGCCCATATCGGTGTCGGTCTTGCGCGGCGACGGGTACTCGAAGTTCAACGTCGGATGAATCGAGTCTAGTGAGTCGAGCTCGTCGGCAATCTCCTGCATAAATGTCCGCATAAGCGAATCATCGTTGCCTTGGCTGCTGCCATTGGACACGATACGCTTGTTGTTCGGCGCCGCTTGCACGGATGGCAGGCGCTGCTTCCATGCGGCAACGGTCGGCGGTGCAGGGACGGGGCGTGTAGACTTGGTGACTGCTTGGCTGTCGATTGCAGGCTTGGTCACGGGCCGAATGCCGATAGGCTCCGCCGTCTTGGTATCCACCTGCGCCTCTTCTGGCTTCGTAGTCTTCGAAAGGGTTGGCATGTCGACCTTCACCGCATGCGCCTCTACTGGCTTCTCCGTCTTCGTCTCCACCGCCCTGACTTGCGCTGGCTTCTCTGTCTCCAATGCCTTGACTGGCACTGGCTTCTCAATCTCTGTCTCGACCGGCTTCTCTGCTTTCGTCTCTGCCTGCTTTGCAGGGCTGAGCATCAATGGATTGGTCTTGATGGCCTTCGCAGCGACAGGCTTGGTCTCTGTCGTCGACGACGTACGCACCGATGCAGGAGATGGCACTTCAATCACCACAGGCAGCGGTAGAGAAGTAGGCGTTGGTACTGATGATGCCCCTGGCTTGGCCACTGGCGCAGTGGTCGTCGGGGTCACAGGCTTGGACACTGGTGCTGCCGTCGTGGGAGCCACAGGCTTGGTAGCAGGCATCGTTGTCTTCGTCTCTGGGAGTACAGGTGAGGACATGCGAGGCGAAGCATTCGTCGGGAAGGCCAGCGACGATGCCTTGATGCTAGGCGACATCGGTCGCGAGACAGGGGCCGCGGCAGGCGAGCCCATCGTAGGCGCATCAGGTGGAATCGGCGACGTGGAGCGCGAATGAGAGGCCGACGACGTGCGTAGCGAGGCCAACGACGTTTTCCGACCGGGGAACGGCATCGAGCTAAAGAGAGCCGAAATACGACGGCCTGGGCCCTTGTGTGCTGACGTCGAGGGTGCCGACGGCTCTGGCGTGCTAGCTGCCGCCTTGACCTGCGCCTCCTTTTCCAACGCCGCACGCTCTTCCGCTGCCTGGCGCGCTGCATCGTCCAAGACCTTTTGCATCGCTGCCTGACGCGCAGCCGCATCACGTGCCATGCGGGCCTCGACAGCTTTGCGGGCCTCGGCCTCGACGGCCAACCGCGTAGCCTCAGCTGCCTTGCGTGCTTGCTCTTCCTTTGCCTTGCGGGCCTGCTCTTCCGCGGCTTTACGAGCCTGCTCCTCCGCAGCCTTGCGGGCCTGTTCCTCTGCAGCCTTACGAGCCTGTTCTTCCGCAGCCTTGAGAGCCAAAAGCTGCTGTGCCTTTTCTTGCTCTAGACGCAGCTGCTCCTTCCGCTCATCCTCGGCGCGCTGCAGCTCGGCACGCAGCGCTGCAGCCTCAGCCTCCTCTCGCGCCTTTTGTGCAGCCATATCCGCAGCAAGAGATTGCTCTGCTTTAGCCACATCTGCACGAATCTTGTCAGCACGAGCTTGCTCGGCACGTGCCTGTTCACGCAAGCGCTCGGTGACTTCGTCCTTCAAAGGCGTAGGCGGCACCATCTCCGGGGTCTTTGTACCAGCGGGCAACGTAGCAGCGGCCCGTGGCGGCGTAGACGTCACATGGGCGGCCGCCGGCGGCTGGTTCGACATGGCCACAGGCGCCGGTGGCTGCTCTTCAAGACGCTCCTTCTCTTCGTGGCCAATGACGAGACCCAGGCTGTTGTTGACCGGCGCTTGCGCCGCCTTCCCCATCACGGCAGGCATGATAGGTGGCGCTTGAGGCGGTTCTGTGCGGTTTCGCTGCAGCTCCAACTGGTCGTCCTCATCGAGATCCTCATCGTCCTCGTCCTCTTCGTCATCACTGCCATGACGGTCTCGGTGAATAACAAGGAGCGAATAAAAGGTCTTTTGCCAATTAGGGCCTGGTTCCAGCAAGCATCGAATGATCCGCTCATGCGAGAGTTCAGGCCACAGCGTGCTCAGGTTACCGAGGATATCTGGATCAATATCGGCCAATTGCACAGGTTCGTTGGCCAGTGTGCTAATCTCCGTCGAGACAGGGTTGTGCGACGAGAGACGGCCGTGATCGGTGAACCACGGGTGGTTGCAAATCTCATGCATCGTGGCACGTTTTTTCGGGTCCGTCTGCAGCATGCGGCTAATCAGATCCTTCACTTCTGGGTCCAGATGCGAGGGCATAGCAAACTTGCCCGAACGCACCTTGCTTAGCAGCATCTGGATGTTGGGGTCATCAAAGGGCAGACGGCCACATAACAACGCAAAAAGAATAATACCACAGCTCCAAATATCACTCGCGGTACCATCGTACGTCTTGCCGCTCACGATTTCCGGACTGGCGTAGTGTGGGCTACCGCAGCTTGTTTCAAGCATCTTCTCAGTGGGCTGCAGCGCCGCCATACCAAAGTCTGCAATCTTCACAACACTGCGACTGCCATCCAGAAGCAGGTTCTCCGGCTTCAAGTCACGATGGCAGATGCTGAACGTATGGCAGTAGTCCACACCAAAGATGACTTGTCGGAAATACATACGCGCCTCGTCAGGTTGCAAGCGTCCACGGGCCACCAAGTAGTCAAACAACTCACCACCAGCGACATATTCCATGACGAGGAACAGCTCCTTGCTCGTTTCGTATACATCCCATAGACCGAGCAGGTTGGGGTGCTCGATCAGTTTCATAATAACAATTTCACGTTCAATACCGAGCGTAAGCTTGTCCTGCTTGGCACTTAGATCCCGCAAGCTCATTCGACTGTTGATGAGCATCTGCTTCGGAATGATCTTCACAGCTGCCTTTTGTTGTGTACGTGAGTGGATAGCAACGCGCACTCGACCCGACGCGCCTTGGCCGATTAGCTTACCGAGCTTCCAAGGGCCAACATTAGGAGGATCATTGTAGTGCCGCTTTTTCTCGCGCTCCAAGCGCGTTGGAGGGCGAGATGCTTCAGCTGGCTGTGGTCGAGCCGCGCTGATGGGAGGCGCAGCACGTACTTCTGGCGAGCGTTGCTGTCCGCGCGCCATCTGCGCCGCCGTAATGGGGGGCTGTAGGGCACGCACCGACTCTCTATTACTGGGCGTGGGCCGCTTGTCAAAGACCGCGGCCACGTCCTTCGTACGCTTGCGCGTCCCCAACGTATTGGTCGCCGCCTGCAATGGGCTGGCGACCGACCGCATAGCAGCGGTGGGCCGCGACACCTTGGGTGGTGCCGATGCCCCAGTCGCAGAGTGCAGTGTCGACATGACGCTCACTCTACCTGCGACGTCGAGGGATAGAAACCGTCGTCAGTCGTAGCGACACGAGCGGAACTCGACGAAAAGGGCTGGTGCACGCCCGCCGCGTCGCACCAAAGTGCCTGCAAGGCAGGCGCGCACTCGACTAATCGTACATGCGATTCGTGGAGGCTGACTGGGTGCATCACCGCTGCCCCCTTGCGCGTGTCATGCACGAGGGGTTGCATTGCCACGTGCGACAGGAATGACACAGCACTATTCTGCACAACATCTTACCGGATTGGGTCGAAATCTATAACAGCAAATCATGCAAGCTATGATGTCGGTGCTGGATGCGTGGGCAAGAAATTCTGCAGGTAAGTCAGGAATATGCAGGCACAAGATACATACGCCCACAATCATAGTAGGTACCTACAGAGTGTTAGCCATCGACAGGGTCTCGCGTGCATACGTACATTCCATTTGTCTCGGCGAATCGTAAAGCTAAAGCAGCAGGATATACAGGCAGGTTCCTTGGCCCGTGCCTTGACCTCCAGCGGATCGGCTGGCGGTTTTGTTGCTGTTGTCGTCATGCTTTCTTTCGAAGTCATATCTGGCTGGTTCGTCGCATCCTGGTCTAAAGGATCGTTGGAACCTTCCTTTTGGGCGTCACTAGGCTCCGTCTTTTTCTCAGAATGGGCCGTGTTCATAGCACTAGCCAGAGCTTGGTTATTGGTCCGTAGTTTGCACATAGTCAGCACGGCCTTTTGGCTTGGATCGAAGGACACGGAGCCGTACTTCTCCCAGTAGTTCACCGCACTCTCCTCAGCCATCAACTCATATATACACACACGCCCATCTCGCAGCGATTCAATGGGAATGCCGACAAGCTCAGCAAACTCTTTGTTGCCTTTGTAAATTTCTCCTGTACGTCGCCATAGGCATGCAGGGATCCCTTGAATCGAAAATACACGATCATAGTTTAGTAACAGGCGTTCAAACGATTCTTCAATGTACATCAAGTCAAAGCTCGTGAGATTTTTGGCGAGCGCACTGAATACTGGTTGGAATACGGTCAATGGCTTCAGAATACGGCGCCGTGAGGACGCGGATACATTCTTCTCCATCCACTGATTCAAGCGTGCGTAGCCATGCACATGGTTGTACGGCCGCAACAAACCAGCTTCCCATTTCGCTTGAATCACCTTATGGAGACGCTCATCTCGACTTCCATCGGATTGGTCGGCTGCTGTAAGCAGGAAGCGCTCTGTTTTCGTTGCGGTTTTACTGATATAAGGCGGGTACAAGGCGGAACGTTGTCCTTGGCTGGACTGTTGTTCCAAGCTTGTACCAATGCAGGGAGTGGATGCAGCCATCACCTCTGACGTGTCTTGTGCTTCATTGGATCCCTCTTTGATTCCAGCCACATCACTCAATGTCCGTCGGTGAGGACGCATCATAGGGCTGTAGTTGCCCGTCCTCACGGATGTAGAAGGTAAGAAACCCAGCGTAGGGTCATGGGTGAACGAAGCGGAACTTGGATCCATTGTATCACCTACCATGGATGGTGGCGTATCCAGCAAGCTGTTGGTCGATGGGCGTTGGAACAGTGACATGGGCCCCGACATGTTGTTGTCTGATGGCTGCTGGAACGAGGTGACGTCATCCGTCTGGCTCACGCCATGATCATCCAGCGACTCAAGGAACTCACTAAGTAGGTTGAGTTCGCTGCCACCACCGGCGTCACCCGTATGATGCATTGACCCGCCCAGTCCCAACCATGCCGTATTGCCGAGCTGCGTGCCCAATACCGATGGGCCTTTCTCTCCTTCCTGGCGCATAGCCGAGGGACGCATCGCAAAGGAAGGGTCTGTGAACATTGACTGCGATGAAGGGTTGTTGAAGGAGTGCAGTGATACCGTCTCTGCACTGCTCGGTGCGCTCGAAGAAATGCTCTGAAGCTGGCGCAGTAGTGGCATAGCTGGATCCAGCTCGCGCTTTGACTTCGGCGACGATGCCAAAGATGCATCCGAATGTGAGCTAGAGAAGTTGACATCGAAAGGAGGTATACCTGCAGACTCAAAGTTGGACGAGGTCATAGGATGCCCTGCCAGAGAGTCTGCATGGAAGGAAGGCCGATGTACATTGGACATGCTATGCTCTAATGCCATAAGGCTAGGGCTAGTGGCATTGGTACTGAGGTCATGCCTCATAACCGTAGGATTGGTCTGCATCCCATTGACACCTATCATGGGTGGGGCTGCCAGCATTGCGTTGGGTTGTTGCGTCACAGTGGCATTCGCCACTTGCTTACGTGCGTTTCGATTCCGTGCGGAGCCTGCGTTGGGCGGTGTCACTTCGTTTCGGCACAAGTGGCCAATATCACGCTTGATACTACATTTGTAAGTGAGCTGGGAACGTACCAACGCTGACACGGCCGATTTTCATCACAAGTCATATGGCTTCGACGGCAGTAAATGCAAGCCATATTGACCTTGCGACGCGTCGTTTGTTTTTTCTTGGGCGGCTGCGGTGTCCCCTCTGTGTTTTCTTTTACATCCATATTTTTTTCATCACTTTTTTCCAGGGATGAACCTGGACGCGTGGTTGCTTCGCGTTTGACCGCTCTAGGCATGGCAATGCCCTTGAGCGTATGCAATCGGCGATCGAGATGGAGGAGGGTGGGGAAAAGGATGTAGCGCGTGGCGCCACGTGCAACTATGCTGCGGCAGGGGGCTGCTCGGGCGAACTTCTGGTGTCGAAAAATCAAATATTGGATATGAGATTTTTTTTTTTCTGTAACTTCGAGCCGTTTCGTATAGGTTTGCGACGTGTTCCTAGTCCCTTGCCTTTGTGTTGTATACCGTGCTATCGGTTGCTGCGTGAAGAGTTTGATCCCTGTCTGCCCAAGCTATGATTCCAACGACTGCGGGATACGATGCGCGCGCCCTGACGCCGCCGCCTGACAACATGGACGAGGTGGTAAGCACGCCTGTGCTCAAGTCCATCTTGGGACACGAGGTGTACCGTGGCTCCACGACTCAGCAGTTCAAGTCTGCCTTGAGCGATATTGATGTGGATGCATGCGAGGCCGATGGTGAGAACGCCTTTTTTGTCGCTGATTTGGCCGAGGTGTATCGCCAGTACATTCGGTGGCGTCGTGAGCTGCCGCAGATCATTCCCTTCTACGCTGTAAAGTGCAACCCTGAGCCCATGGTACTGCATCTACTGGCTGGCTTGGGCCTTGGCTTTGACTGTGCATCGAATGGTGAGATCCAAACGGTGCTGGATATGGGTGTTTCGCCGAAACGCATTATTTACGCGAACCCTTGCAAGGCCTCTTCTTTCGTGCGTCGCTCCAAGGCGCAAGATGTGATGCTGACCACGTTTGACAACATGGACGAGTTGTACAAGATGAAGAAATTCCATCCCGACTGCAAGTTGGTGATTCGTATTCTTACCGACGACTCGAAGAGCGTGTGCCAGCTGGGCATCAAGTTCGGCGCACCTCTGCAAAATGTGCCAGCCCTGCTGGCCAAGGCTCGCGAGCTTGAACTGGATGTCGTAGGAGTAAGTTTCCATGTGGGATCAGGCTGCTACGACCCGGAGGCTTATCGTGATGCACTGGACCGCGCTCGTCAGGCCTTTGATATGGGCCGTGACCATGGCTATACGTTTGATTTGCTCGATATTGGCGGCGGGTTTGAGCATGACAACTTTGAAGCGATTGCCAAGGTCGTGCGCTCGTCCCTTGTGCAGTACTTCCCTGATGAGGCCTTTGCGCCTGGCGGCACACGTATGACCGGTCTCCCGAATGGCCTGCGCATCATTGCTGAGCCTGGTCGCTACTTTGTCTTCCGTGCTTTCTCGTTGGCGACCAACATTATTGCGCGTCGTCTTAGCGCAGAGGCTGAGGCGGAGGAAGAAATGAGCGATGCCAAGCCCTTGGCAATGTACTACCAAAACGATGGCACGTACGGTGCCTTTAACTGCATTGTCTTCGATCACCAGCATGTACATCCGAAGGTGCTCTCCATGCAACGCGAGTTTATGTACCGCCCAGACTTGGAGGCGCCTGGTGTGGAGTCGTCCAAGGCGCTGCGGCCCTGCAGTGTATGGGGCCCGACGTGTGACAGCATGGACTGTATTTTGAAGCTGACGCACCTCCCTAAGGGCCTTGACGTGGGCGACTGGCTTGTCTACGAAAACATGGGCGCTTACACGCTGTGTGCAGCTTCGACATTTAACGGCTTGGCTACGGCGCAGGTGCGGTACACGATCGGATGCGACGCAATCGAGCAGGACGGAGCACCGGGGGCGGTGCTGCGCGTTCTCTCGGCTCTGGCGCACGATGCCTAAAATGAATGCAATGCTTGGTAATGATCACATGTAGTTATGATGGTCCTGTTATATAGATGTATTACTAGTTTACCAGACAATATGGAAAGTACAGCCACTATGGTCGAACGACACCTACTAGCGGCGTCGACGCTTGGTCCCGATTTTGTTGATATTAATCAGGTCTGATTCAATCTCAATGTCCTTCGCAGAGGTGAGCTGCGCTAGGCACTTTGCCGTATCCCACCGCAAACGGCCACCACCTGAGGAAAGAAGTGGAGTACTGGTATCCTCGTCGTCCCCTGAACGTTCCGAGCCATTGGCAGCACTGACCTTGGCAGCAGCGCCTTTCTTCTTGTTCTTACTCGCGGCAACATTTGTGTTCACATTGACACCGGCCAGCAGCGACGTTTGCGAGGCTAGCGTTGCTTGCAGTGGCAGGGCCGTCGTAGTACCGTCGGCCGATTTACATAGAAGCATACCATCTTCACCCTCTGCACTAGCGGCAGCGATCGTCACAGCGACTTCCAGCTCGGACCAGCCAAGCAGGTAGGCCACCGCTTGAGTAATGCCTTGACGCCCACCTGTCATTGCATCGTCGTCGTCTAGCAGCCTGCTTAAACGCGTCGCCGGAGCATTGACACTCGCGCTCTTGTTGCGCAGTTGGCGTGTGGACTGCCGCTGCGTCGATTCCAGTAAAAAGTCAGAGGCAAAGTCGCCACCATCTCGTTCCTCACGTAGCCGGCGCTTTCGCTCTTCAATCACCGCTAGCAGCTTATCACGCGTGCTCCGTTTTGCAAGACGTGCCTCGTCTTCCACTTTGCCCCGCTCTGCCTGGTACAAGTGATGGCTGCGTTCCAGCAGGAAGGCATGGTATAATGAGTTGGCACGAAGGGTAGCTGTGCGATTTACGGCCTTATCGGCCACCTCCATAGCGTATTCACGGACCATCGACGGGCGCATCATCAGCGCTTGGTACGTCGATGCAAGGCCCATGTATGTCTCCTGGTAGATTGTGTCGCGGTTTTCCATATCATCCCAATGCGTCCGCTCCAATCGCTCCAAAATTTCCTTGCGTTTGCGATCACGTTTGGACGACACAGGTTCGGCCATACTGGGCGGGCCGCGCTTGGACGACGTGCGATGCGACGACGTGGGGCCACGTCGAGCCGGCATCATAGGCCCACCATGATGCATCGGCATCATCTCGGGCATGCCACCATGGCCCATAGGGAGGGACATACCCATCTCCATGGGCATCATCGCATCCTCCGGCATGGGCGGCGGGGGTCGATGCAGGTCCGGACCGTTGTGCATGGCCATGTACTCCATCGGCTCATGTGCGTATCGCATATGCGGTGGCGATGCCGGATGCATCGGCATCTCCGGCATTCTGTTGTGGTACGCACCATGCGCTTCCGCCATACCATGCGGCGGTGGGCCATAGTACGACGATTCTGGCGGCATATTCATGGGCGGCGCATTGTAATAGTAGCCTGGGCCGCCTTCCGATGCCGGAGGCAGCGGTGGCCGGTAATCTGAGAGACATAAGCATGGGTGCTCCTTCACTGAGGTACGTACCTGCCTCGTACGGCATCATCGTCCGACGGAGCGCGTTGCTTCGTTGAGCCCTGTCGACTTGCAGCAGCGAGGGCCGCGGCACCTGCATTCAAAAGCGGAGGTCCATCCTTCGGCCGAAAATGCCATCGGGTCCGCCTCTGGTCGTCGTCGTCGCGCTCGTCGCTCGTGCATCGTTCGCTCTCCTTTCTGTGCGCTGTTCCCAGTATGTTTGCGACGAAGGTGGCACGCTACATCCCTACGGCCGTCCGTGCCAACGCCACGCAGTTCTTGCGCACGAAGCGTACGACCAACCTGGCCGGCCTCGAGATTCACCCGGACCCGCTGCCGGAGCTTGTGTCGACCTATACCCAGACGCTCAAGGTGCTCCAGGCCCTGCCGGCCTCGGCTGTGTTCCGCCAGTCCTCTGAGGCTGTGACGCAGCAGCGTCTTGATATCGTGCGTGCTGCTATGACCGATGTTTCGCGCCAGAACGCACACGCCTCGGAGGCTGCTATCGACAAGGTCGTCGCGGAGATTGATGGTGGTGTTATTGAAGAAATTCTGGACCAGGCACACGACGAATTCCATCTGGCTACGAAGATGATTGACTGGAAGCCGTATGTATTCGCTTGTTGACTAACGTATCAGGCATGAGCCTCTGCAGGTGCCGGCGCCCCCCGGTCAATGGAAGGGCTTCAGCATGAAGGAAGCTGCTGGCGAAGGTGAACACTAGAAACCATGCCTCCATCGTAGATGATATAGGCTCTGATGCCATGCCCCTTTTGCCCATGCTACCGTGGTTCTGTGATGACGCCGCCTTCGTAACATGGGTCTAGCAGGTCTTTAAAAAATCGCGAGGGCCGCGCTGGTGTTCTACTCCACGTGCTCCTAGCGCTGCGCGACGGCCTGTGTCACACGCCGCCATACCGCCATGACGCGACACTCTAAGCAAAATACGGCATTAGGTCACTTTACCTATGCAGAGTATCAGTATGTGCCAAGCATCTCACAATAGAATGCTTAAAGACCGTTGGGGTTCGCAGAGTATGCGTCTCTCGCAAGAAAATGTGCGTGCCTTTAATGCATGCTACTTGTGTCTGCAGACAGCACAACGGCCTGTCAGCTGTATGGAAGGGCACTTGTACTGCAAGGTGGGTTGGCCTATGTACTTACGCAGGAATGCATCTTGACCGATCTCGTCAAGCAAAAGGCGCAACTGGCTTCCCATGCCCAGCGTCGTGCTGAACTTCTGCGGAAGCGCTCCGAGAAAGAAGCAGAGACTAAAGCCACAGAAGCGGCGGACAAAATTGCACAATTTGAGCAAGGGTCTGCTATTATGCCCAAGAAGCGCAAGGTAGAGAATGATCAGGATACTGCATCATCTAAGAAGCGCACGTCGGACGACAGTCATGTGTCGAAGGCAGCGACGATGCCTGCTTTTTGGCTGCCTAGTATGGCACCTGAGTACGAGCAAGATGACGAAGCCCTGTTGGAAGAGGATCGGGCATCAATCACGCTATGTACGGCCAGTGCTTCACATCCTCACAAGCTTTTATCAAAGCAGCTTGTGGACGTGCACTTTAGCGAGCGCACTGTACAGAATGATAAGCAAGTGTATTGCCCTTGCTGTAAAAAAGAGTGTTCGCGTGTGTCGCAGACGTTCGGTACGTTGATCTACCTCACTTATTTCCAGTCTTGCGTCGATGTGGACATGTGCTTTGTGCACCCTGCACCAAGACGTTGATTCAAGGTCCCTTGGCCAAAGAAGAGCCCACGGCCTGTCCGGACTGCAGCATGGCTGTAAAGAAAGAGCGTGATGTCATCTCCCTTGTGCGTGAAGGCACAGGGTTTGCAGGCGGTGGCACAGCCGAGGCCAAGTCCAAGGGTATTGCTTTCCAGGGCTAAGTTATTTACCTACGACCGCGACGGAGGAACGTGGTAAGCAATACACCCGTCACGGTAACTACGCCGCCTAGCAGAGCCATCCCAATATACCCCTCTACTAATTAGCACATCCTTTCGTACATACCTTTAGCAATACCCTGATCGATCAGGGCATTGAGGCTTTGAGCCTGCTGGTTTTTCGGTTCACGTTCCAACAGAAGGGCTTGCGCGTCAGCAGCACGCTATATACACACCGTTGAATCGCTTGGCCTCATCAAAATTCGAGAGCTTGTAATGGCCCAGTGCCAAGTAGTACAGGCACTCACGCCGCCGAGGTGGATCAGTACGATAAATGTCTACCATTAGCATGATTGTCACATACCTGTCAGTAGCGCCACACCTTGCAGCATTTGTGGACGGCTGGTGCTCTTGATCAAGGCCCAGGCGTAGTTGAACTTGGTCTGTGTCGTAATGTGACCTGACGCCGCTTCTGTCTCGTACTGGTCATGAAGGACCTGCAGTTCCGCTGGCGATAACGATGTCTGTGCGTCCACCACGTACGGCAATGTCATGTTCAAAAAGTGCGTGGCGTGGCGTGGCGTGTCGTTCTCCACTAGGAGGGCGTGACTTCCAGGCTTGTTTTCGCCTGCTTGTGGAGGTGTCACCCACGTGGAAGGTGCGTGGTGGCGGGCAAGGAGTCGCATGGGAGCGACGATACGCTCTTTCTAAGAGACATGTCGACGTCTGACACAGCTTCACCATGGCACGGTGAGCTCCGTGTACAGATCGTTGAGCCAAGGAAGGAGTCTCCTAGGTCTACGCATGTCCCAGAGGAGGAGGTACCTTCAACAAGTGGGCGGTCGAATACATTCGTTTCCTATGGCGTTCGAGCCGAGACGACGTTACCCCACTTTGCCTCCTCCTACATGGTCACCCGCAAACGGTTCCAGGACTTTGTGTTCCTGCGCAATGCGCTTATCAAAGACTTTCCTGCATGTGTCGTACCCCCGCTTCCAGACAAGCATCGTATGGGTACGTTGTGCCATGCTGACAACAGGTTACTTGACGGGCGAACGGTTCAGTCCCGAGTTCATTCAGCGCCGAAGTATGGAGCTACAACTATTTCTTGAGCGCGTATGCCGGCATCCTGTCCTGCAACGTGCACAGATCTTGCAGCACTTCTTGGAGTCTAGTGAATGGCACATTGACATGCACAAACGCACAGGCGATGCAATCGTCTCTACTTCCGTCTCGGAGACGTCACTTCCGCCGTCAGTGCCACATGGACTGCTCGATTCTATGGGAGACATGCTTGTGAACGCGTTCACGCGCGTTCGAAAGCCTGACCCCAAGTCGTCGGAGATCCAAGCGGCGCTGCAGTCGGAAGAGGAAACCATTGGACACTTGGAGCGGCTGCTCTTGCGCAACCGTACACACACATCTGGTACGTATTCCGGTTCCGTTCTGGTTATACCGGCATTTATGCATAAGATCCCGATGACTCATGCCAACGTGAAGTGGCCGCGTTTGACGAATTGTACGCGACACATATTGGTGCTTCTTCTGAAGATTTGTCCACGGATTATCGAGATTTGTCTACATCACTTGAACAGCTGGCTGTGCTGGAAAGCGGCATGGCGAAGGCTTTGCAGGGTACGGCTCATGCCCTCAGCGAGTTTGCCGAGTTGGAAACGCGTTTCACGACACGCGCCACCGATGATTTCCTTACCTACTTGCATGCACGTCACGGGTTTGTGCAAACGCACAAGGCTCTGCTGAAACAGCAAGATGCCAAGCAGTTGGACTTTGAGGGGCTCACCGACTACCTCCATGCGGCGATCACCGAACGAGAGCGCTTGGCCGGTCTGGGTGCGAACGCAGGCACGCCTGCTTTTGGGACTGTACGTGGGACTGGCTTGCGCGGTTATATGCGCTCAGCCGTAGATCGTGTGTGGGGCGTGGATGAAGAGCAAGCACGTATTGAGCGTATGGAGCGATTGGATGATCGTATTGCTGAGCTCCGTGACGCTGTGACCACGTCTCACAAGCATGCACAGGCGTTTGGCTCGCATGTGGAGCAGGAGCACCACATCTTTGATCTGGGCCGACGTCGTGAAGTGGCGCATATGTTGACCACGTATATTGATGGCCACATGGAGATGTACGAGCAGGGCATCTCTATATGGGACGATCTCATTGCGACCCTCGAAACGGCGCCTGCCGCCCCGTCTTCTGCGGGGCAGGAGGCCGATGACTCACGTGGGTCGTCGACGATACCTTTGTAGCATACATATGTACTCATGAGACACGATTCTTTCATCTTGTGATCTGTACTTCTATTCTTTCAACTATGAATCCTCAAGCAAACATGCCTGTAGACTGCGGTGGCATCATCATGCTACCACCGGTCGGTGCAGCGGTGAGCAGGCGGTTGCTGAAAGCGCCTGGGCCCAGAATGGGTGCGTCTTCTTCCTCCTTCTCCTTGGCCGAGTCCTTCGCCGCGCGCTCCTGGACCTGTTTCTCGAGCGCCCGCAACTTCTGCCGTGTGTCACGTGCCTGCTGAATCTGGTAGGGCATCGTAAAGTCGTTCAGCGCGTAGCGCCACGACATTTCCATGACAAAGTCAGGCGCCAGCAAGTCGTAGCAGGCAAAGAGCATGGCCGCGTAGCACTCCTTGTTACCTGTATCGACAAAGTATTGCAGCAGCTCTTCAGCAACCTCGGCATTGTCCGAGTGTGCTGCCGTCTCGATGGCATCACGGAAGAGCGAGTCCGACTTGGACAGCGAGATGCTGTCGTCAAACTTGCTGTTCTTACGGTAGAGATGCGCCGCCAAGCGACGGAACTCCAGTAGCTCGTGACGCTCCAAGCGTGAGGCCAGAGCCAGTGCGTCAAAGTTGTCGTACGCATCGATCGATACACGCAGCGTGTCGTAGTCCTCCTCCTCGATAAGCAGGTCGTTGTACGCATCGTTCACAGCCTCAATGTTCTGTGGCTGGACCGACATGAGGTACGAGCGGATCAGCGGCACATTGTCGTGGTCATGCTTCTTGAACATACGCACGACACGGCCATGGTCGATACGCTTGACCAACACAGTCAGCAGGTCGTTGAGGAGCAGTGGGTGCTGCTCCAGGTAGAACGTCAGGGCACGGTAGTAAATTTCCGTATTGGCCACCTGCGGCAGGACCTCCTTGAACTGATCATGGTCCCATGCCTCGGTGCAGTGCTCCATGATCGTCAGCGCAGCATTGTCAAACTCGTCGTACTTCATGTACAGGAATACGAGCTCGCGCCACATGTGCGCCTTGTCCGCGACCTTGATGAGCTGCGGCAGGTTGCTGCGGCTCCAGTACAACTTCAAGTGCTCCATCAGACGCTCTGGGCGGTACTTGGCCAACGCAATGCCCATCTGCGTGAACACACCCATGTGTGCGCGCTCCAGGCCCAGCGCCGAGTCAAGCAGTTGCAGAAGCTCATCAAAGTAGCCCTTCACTTCGTACGCGCGAATAAGCGTCGGCAAGTCCTCGGCATGCGGCACAACAGCCAGACCGGCAATCTGAGCCAGCTTGAACTCACCCTGGTTCAAGCACGCAGCGTGCATCTGCTTCCACACCGACGTGTTGCCCGCCTTGCGAGCCGCCTCGATCGCCGCCTGGTAGTCGCCAAGGTACACCAACGTCGTAGCAAGACGTGCATAGTTCGAGACACTGCTGAACAGGAGACGCGCCGCCTCGTACAGACCGTCGTGGAAGCACTTCTCGCCGACGTGCAAAATGTCCGCCACGTTCGTCATCGAGAGGAACTCTTCCATGTCCGACAGTCGGTTGGCCTTCGCCAGACAGTACGCGTACTCCGTATCGATCTTCGGCTCACGTGCGTTCTTGCGGGCCATCTGGAGGAAGCGGATCAGCTCCTCTTCACGACCAGCGCGCTCCGCCAGCTCAATGACCTCCTCAAAGTTGTTCGGGTCCTCGGCACGTACGTACGAGTCAATAGCGTCCTTGATACGCAAGCCATCCAGCTGCGCCTTACCGAGGCGCGACCAGATTTCCGGCTTGTCCAGCTTGTTGGCGTACTGCTGCGCACGGTCAATCGACACAATATGCTCGACCAACGTGTTCATCGCATCGAGATGCTGGCCAGCCTTGGAGTACGTCTGGAACGCCTCTTCGTACAGGCCGTGGTCAATCGCAATCTTAGCAATCTCGTCCACGTCGTAGCCAACCAGGCGCTCAATGTACGAGCTGACCTTCGCCTTGTCGGTACGGATCGCCGTAAGCAGCAGCAAATTCTTCAGACTGCGGTTGTCGCTGAACGCCGACGATTCCAGCACAATGGGCTCCAAGAGCTTGATCAGCTCGTGCGGCAGGTCGGCCGCCATGAACGCCTTCACGGTCGCAGAGACATCCTCAGGGTTCGTCGACTCAGGGACAGCTACCGACGAGACTTGGTCCATCAGCGAGCGGCGGTGCACATTGTCTTCTGCCAGCACCTTGGCCCACAGCGCAGGGTCGCGACGCAGGACCAAGTAGCGTGCCTGATGCTTGTACATTGAGTTGTCGTTCGTGATCGCAATCAACTCGTCATCGCAGAAGCCCTTGGCATACGCAATGTACGCCAGGTAGGGGTCACGCTTCTCGCAGTACTTACCCACGACGAGCGGGTCGTACAGGTTGTTCTCCTTAAGGAACGCCTCTGGGTTCTGGTTGCTGTCAATGGCAATCTTTGCCATGGCATTGTATAGCGCCTGGTCCTCGCTACCGCTTTCAATCTGCTTCTTGAGCCACGGCAGAATGAGCTTCAAGCGGTTGCGCTTCTCCACTTCCTCGACCAGCTCATCGACGGGGATCGGACCAGTGACTGAGGCGAGCAGGTCCTTGATCACACCCTCGTCACAGTCGACATCGAGCAGACCACCAATGACCTGCGGCGTACGCGTAGAGTTGACCTTCTGCACGTACACCTCAATGGCCTGCAACTGCATGTTCTGATACAAGTACAGCACCAGGTCGTGCACATAGTTGAAACGGTCGCACACAATGATCAGCGGCAGCTGGTCGGCCAGCTTGGCCTCCTTCAGGAAGTTCTTCACCTTCTCCGGGTTGTACGCATTCGACTCACGGCAAATACGCTCCACCTCACGGAACTGGCCTGTACGCGTTGCGGCCTGGATGTACTTGAAGTGCACCTCAGGGTCCTCACTCAGGTTGACCACCGAGCCGAGGTAGTAGTACAGACCCTCGAAGCTACGGAACTTTTCAAACATCTCAATGAGCTTCGGAGCGCCCAGCAGGTCCGAGTACTTGGTCGCAATTTGGACCACGACTTGCAGGTTCTGGCGGATGTTCGAGCGAAGCATCTCGTACATCGACTCAAGCGACTGCTCCACGGTAAGCGTGCCAAAGTAGTTTACAAGCCACTCGTTGTCGAACAAGTTCGAGTGCACCACGACACGCTTGATATCGGCCAAATCATCATAGTGCTCAAGCGCACGCTGCATGAGACCCGCCTTCTCACACAAGCTCGCAATACGAGGGCGGTCATAGTGCGTGAACATGTGGTTGCCCAGAATAGCATCCGCCACCTGCGGCGCGTTGAGCAGGTTGACTTCCAACAGACGCGTCTGCAGATCGCCCTGCTCTGGCTTGTTGTCCTTAAGCGCATCCAGCAAGAACGACGTAGCCTGCTGCACCATGTTCTGGCTGAAGAAGATGTCCGCCACACGCTCCACATCGACCAGGGGGCCATCCTCGTCGGTCACCAAGCTCGAGGCAAACTCGGCGCCCTGCTCGGGATTCACACGCACGACATGGCGCAACAGCGTAGCATAGTCGGGCGTGTAGCCCACCTTCTTGGCATACAAGACAATCTTGTTGAACTGACCCGTCTCAGCAAAGCAAGCTACCACCTTGTTGGGCACATTCGCACGGAGGTACACACTCAGCGCCAAGTTCATATCGTGCTGACGCACAATATCACCCAGCTCCTCGCTGCACTCAATTTTGTCTTCCTTGAGCCACTTCTCAAGAAGGTGCTTACGTCCCTGCACCAGCACCGGCTTGGCCAACTCCAGCGATTCGTACTGGTTCAGCGTACCGCTCTCCAGGAGTACACCAAAGTACTGCAGGATCGGAGAGAGCGTACCGGGCTGCGTCGGCACCTGCTTCAGCTGTTCGATCGTCTGCGCCGTGCGCAGAATGCCACGTGGCGAATGGGCCGCGACCTTGATGGCCTCGCTGTACTGACCTGCGCTGAACAGCGAGTGGAACTGCTGCAGATACAAGTCATCTGCACCGGGCAGATCGCCACGCGATGCCAGCTTGAATGCAAGGTCCGTGTTGTTCAACGTCCGCAGCACATATGGAATGATCGTGTCTGGGTCCACCGACACAGAAAGCACCTGACCGCGACGGTTTACAGCGATAATACCGTTGGAGCTCTTCTGCTCCGCAGCGACAAACACCGTCTCACCCGAGACACGGTTCATATAAATACACGCACCCGTTTCAAGGTCGTACAGGTGGATAAAGCCATACTTGGTCATCAAGTAGACAATACCGTAGCGCTTGCTCACCTGCATTGCGACAGGGAAATCGTTCGCTGCCTCGGCAGGGAAGAAGACATCCACAGATTTCTTCGAGAAAACAGGGTTCTCTTCCGCATGGTCCACCTCAACAATGTGCAGCTTCGCACCATTGGCTGTGCGGGCAGCAAAAGTGAACAACTTATACGGCACGGAGCTATCTTGAGTCTTGAGCTCGGCAAACGCAGCTGCATGACCCTCAATCGGCTGCGAAACTCCACGCTCTTTACTGTACAGCTGCATAGATCCCTTGATCTTGAAGCCACTGGGGTCAGGATTGCTCGAAATGCCGATCAGGACCATCCATTGGCCATCCGTCGAGGAGCGGTAGTTAATGATCTGCGTGTCGGCCAAACTCGCATGACGGTCAAACATCTTCTGCGGCGGCGCATCTCCCTCGATGCTCCAGTGGTACACACTTGTGCCTGTCACAATACCCAGCGTAGTAGGGGAGATCCAGCGCCAGAAGATCACATCTTGCGGCGAGGTATGCGACTTGAGCTTGGTTTTAGTGTCGAGATTGAACACCTGAAGCTGACGCTGCAGCTTCAGCGCCAAGATATTTGCCTCCGGGTTCATAATCGCAGAGTCTGCGCTCATGGGACGACGAACGACATTGCTGATATTGTTCAGGTCCACAATCGCGACCGAGTTGCCTGACTCTTTGCTCTCGCGAACACAGACGTACTTTTCTGATTCCAACGTTACATTGGCAAATGATATACTATCAGGAGCAATGCCCAGCTCCTGTAGCTGGACATGCTCCGCAAAGTTGATCGGCTTGTCCGCTGCCATGTCGGAGGTGCCGCTGGAGTGAAAGCAAACAAGCCAGCGAGGCACGCTGGCGTTGCTCACTCTCCGTGGCGCCGGGGCCACGGCGTGTTCGGCCGAATGCACGGCCGCGTGTGTTGGTGTCCAGGGCGGCTCGATTTCGATCACTCCTGGCCTATGAAGGGGAATTATGCAAGGCCACGCCACGCTTACGTTGGCTTCGTCGACGCGATCCACGCAAGCGCTCCTTGCACCGTTTCGCAGCCTACAGTACGCGCGATCGATCCAACATGAGCGACGCGGATAAGACGGCTGCGCTTGAAGCGTACCGTAAGGCGGCGCAGCAGCACGAAGAGCGTGCTGAAGACCTAAAAAATCGTACGTGTCCGCCTACGCTTACCATCAGTCCGCAAAGGCATTCGTGATCTCGAGTCCGAGTATGACAAAACAGAAGACGATATCAAGGCACTGCAGTCTGTCGGTCAGATTATCGGCGAAGTGTTGTGCCAGCTTGATCCGGAGCGATGTACGTTGTTTTACTCCTCACTGACCGTCAGACATAGTCAAGGCATCGTCGGGCCCTCGTTATGTTGTTGGTGTGCGCGCCGCAGTGCCAAAGAAAAAGCTTGTTCAGGGCGTGCGTGTATCACTGGATATGACGACACTTACTATCATGCGCATTCTGCCGCGTGAAGTGGACCCACTTGTATACAAAATGAGCACGGAAGACCCGAGTGGCGCTTCGTTTGCCGGTATCGGTGGTTTGAGCGAGCAGATTCGCGAGCTGCGTGAAGTGATCGAGCTACCGCTACTGAACCCTGAACTGTTCCAGCGTGTGGGTATCAAGACCCCCAAAGGCGTGCTGCTCTATGGCCCGCCGGGTACCGGCAAAACACTGCTGGCGCGTGCTGTTGCTGCGACGTTGGAGACCAACTTCCTGAAAGTGGTGGCAAGTGCCATTGTGGACAAGTATATCGGCGAGAGTGCGCGGTTGGTGCGCGAAATGTTCGCATACGCACGCACCAAGGAGCCGTGTATTATATTCATGGACGAGGTGGATGCCATTGGTGGTCGTCGTTTTAGTGAGGGTACGAGTGCCGATCGTGAGATTCAGCGAACGCTGATGGAGCTTTTGAACCAGATGGACGGCTTCGATGCGCTCGGTAAGACCAAGGTGATCATGGCCACGAACCGTCCTGACACGCTGGACCCTGCGTTGCTGCGACCTGGCCGTATCGACCGAAAGGTTGAGATTCCCCTTCCGAACGAACAGAGTCGTCTTGAGATCCTCAAGATCCATACACGCCCCATTGCCAAGAAAGAAGAGCTGGACTACGAAGCAATCGTCAAACTCTCGGATGGCTTCAACGGTGCTGACTTGCGTAACGTGGCAACGGAAGCGGGCATGTTTGCCATCCGCGCTGACCGCGACTACTGTATCCAGGAAGACTTTATGAAGGCAGCGCGCAAACTGCAAGAAGCCAAGCGTCATGAGACCAAAATCGACTATGCAGCTGTCTAATGATATATACATTGCCTATAGTTTATTGAACCCAGCCTGGCTGCATCCATGGGTCCGGTGTCATGAGCACGTGTCGATCGAGGAACGTAAGGAATCGCATACGGTACTGCCGCGGCGTGATGATCGTCGGCTCGCCTTTGCCGCCGCCGCCGAGAATGGCCGTTTCTTTGACGAAGCTCTCGACGCGTTTGTCCCACGTGTAGGTACGTAGGTAGTCGATGATGCCGATGACCAGCTCGTTGCGTGTTGCGTCCAGCGCAACAATCAGGGAATAGTCCATGACATTCATGTCAGTCAGGAAAAGGGAGTCATTGTACAGCGCTGTACGCAAAATCCGCTTGGAATGCTCACGGACATACAATGGCGCAGTTTGGACGTATCGGGCCAAGTTTTCGTCCAGCAGCACTTCATGTGCACTGCCCGTCTCCTGCGCAAAGCGGTGACGTGTGCTGCCTTTCAAGTCGAAAATCTTGGTCGCCGTACGACCGTACAACAAGTTCTCCATGACCAAGAAGTCCATCTTGAATCCTTTGCCTGTGTGATTGTTCTTGAACCCGATACGGAAATAGCCGTAGATCTTCGTGAGCGTGGTAGGCCGTTCCTGCGCTTGGCAGTCGGCTAAGTAGCTAAAGTACTCTGGCGCAAACTTCGAGAAGCCATCCAGTTCCGCACGCGAGAGCTGCTTGACCACCAGCCGGTCGTCACGCGTCTTGAGGAACGCCGAGCCGGACTTGCCACCTTGAGATTGCCACTTGACGCATCGCGCGAGTGACGAGACAAAGTGCGCATCGCACTCACACAATTGACGGAGCGCATCAAATTGCTCGGCAAAGAACACTTTGCACCACAGCTTTACACTGCCTGTATCGAACTCGTACAGAGAGTGCAGTCCCTCCGTGCGCCGCAGCTCCTGTTCCAAGTACGTGCGTTCATCGACACACTGCGCACGTCGCGATTGACGCGACTGCAGAAGCTGGTCGCGATAGCTGTGCGAGTCCAGCGTAAATGCAATGATGGAGCTTGGCTCGTCCTCTCGAACGACTACACGCGCGTCGGAGAATACGTGGTCGGTCGACAAGAACGGGTAGTCCAGCGCTTTCATATGACCCACATGCATCCGCCAAATCGATTCAAGGACGTGGAACAGGCGCGTACGCTCAGGAACGATCTCGGTCGACGTCTCCGGGACGGTACCATCAGAGATGGACGCCGTCTCTGAAAGGGGCACGTCTGTGCCAGTATCGCTCGCGGCAATACTGCGCACGTCGTCAGCGGTCTGGGAAGGCATCGGAGGCATAGAGGCTGTCTCGCTTACGACACTCTGTCCAGGGACCACGAACTCTGAGACTGAATCGCCAGCAGGCGCCGAAACTTGGATCGACATAGGCCCGGTGGCCTCCGTGTGATGGGGGCCTGGGTCAGGAATTCCCTCCTGAGGCTCTGGGATTTTCGGCTCCAGCGTCGACGAGCGAGAGGACGGCGGTACGCGTGCATCTTCACCCAGCCAGGACGCACCACGCCGTGCCGCATTGCTTTGCTCCAGTGGCTTTGCATCGTCTTCGTTATCACTCTCATCGCCACGCACAGCATCACGCAGACTCTTGAACACTTCGACTGTCGCATGCGTCGTCGTGACAGGCCGCGCGCGGCGCACACGGGAAGCAAGCCGAGCGTGCTCGGCATCGCGGTGCAGTTGGTCATAGTGTTTCGCCATCTTCGCGACCTGACTTCGCGCTGTCGCTTCACGGCGCACCTTGGAGACGCTTTCCTGCGTACGATGACGTGTATTCTTGGTATCGCTCCATGGTGGACGCAGCGTCAGACCTTCACTTCGGTGATGCACAAACGACGCGAACGAGTTGGGCGGTCGCGTCAGACGCAGACCAGAGACGGGAGTCTTGCTACTGCTGTTCTCTGCATCCATACGGGCACGGTGTTCGGATGCACGAGACGTCGCAGGGCGAAGAGCAGCTTTGGCTGCCTGCAGCGTTTCATGCGAGGGACGGTACCGTGGCTTGGACGGCGAGGGTGTACGACTGGGCGCGCCAGCTGTCGTAAGCGGCGATGCTGCGGGCGTACGTGAAACAGGCGCTAGTAGCGCAGGTTCCTCGGTAGGCGGCGCAGAGGCGTGCTCCTCGTGCCCGGCATCGGGCTGTGTCGACGTGGCTGTCACAGCGGGTGTCTCGTCTGTCGTCGGTGCATCGTCCTTCTGCGATAGCTTTAGCGTCGCAGCTGACTCAGATGTCGGCATGGTCGGCATAGCTGGCATGGCATGCTCATGCTCGTCCGGTGCGGCATGGGTCTGCGGTGCATCGTCCTTGGCCTCCTCAGGCGCAGGAGTCTGCGACGGAGGTGTTACACTCGAGGAAGGTGACGTGGCCTTCTCCTCGCTGCCTGGCGGGGCTCGACTGGCAGTGTAGGACGAGCTTGCGCTCCGCTCGCGTGATGAGGCTGCGACACCGTCAATCGAGACGCTGATTCGCTTAGCGTCTTCAATACGCTGCGCCTCTTCCTTGTGCTTCTCCTTATCGAAGCCGGCCCAAAGCTCCATGAAAGAAGACAGCTCCAAGTGTCGCTTCTCCATTGGCGTGTCCGTCATCTCGGTATCCGTATCATCGCCGTCTCCTCGCTGGGCGGCACGTTTGCGATAATGCTCGGCCAACCGACGAAGCTCTCGCTCACTCACAGAGGACTGCTTATCGAATTCAATGAACAGCATATCCCACTCCACGACCTTGTCCTGCAGGAACCGGCGCACGTCGTTGAGCGTAAGGATCGAGCGATCCAGCTGCCAGTACGAATCGGAAAGGTGCTGCTCTACCTCTGCACAGTCGGCCACGGCAATATCCAAGATACGTTCCAGCAAGGCATCGGCCTCTGTACGCACCTTGGCAAGGGCCGGCTCCGCGTACACGTCGCGCGTCGCCAATTCCTGCCGCAGGGCTGTGATGCGCCCACACACCGAGCGCCAGTACCGCAAATTCTTCTCAAATAAGCTTTTCACTTCTGTGTTGACCGTCTCACACAAATTCTCGTCGTTCCGAATGGACTTGAGGATCGGCGGGACGACCTCCCACAGCTCAATCGGCTCTGCATGGAACCGAATCGCAAAGTTGTGCAGCGCAAAGTACCGCACCGCATCGCGGTAGTAGTCGTGCTGACACGTTGACGAATGGCACGATGCATTGGGATAAAATTGCAGCTCCAGGTACTTGGCAAAGCTCACAGACCATCCTTCATCGCTCAGTCGCGTTACCGGGGTAGTCGTTTCGCATGTCTTGCAGTAGCTCCAGCACAGCAGCACATCCTCCTGGCCCGGCAACGGACAGGCAAATCGTTCAATGACCATTTGCACCTGCATGGCATTGTGAATCCATGTCTTATAGTGGACCAAGTTCGCACTATCGCAGCCACGCGCATCGCACGGCAGTAGACTCTCTGCACATGTATTCTCCAAAAACTGGCCTAGAGGTACATCGTCCGGGCCGTACAGCTCATGTGTCGCATAGTCCGGGCCATAGCATGTCTGCAGCGTCGCAGCACATGTCTTGGCAGCGAGAACAATGAGGCGCTGGTGCGCAAACGGCGTGAGAAGCTTGGTCATATGGCTCACACACGCGTGCCAGCATGTCTGAATGACACATTGCTCGGCTTCTAGCATAGCAAGGTCCGTGGTATGACGCCACATGTGCGGCGCACAGAGCGTAATGGAGTGGTCTTGCAAGGCCACGGTATCGTCGTCCGATGGCGTATCGTCTTCAGCTTTGTACACAAACGTCTCTTGCTCCATCTCTGTCGCACGCAGCATGTGAATTCGATCAAAGACGTACTTCATGCGTGTGACGAGGTACGGTGGGGGAAGAACGACAGAGATGGAGGCGCTGAGCAGAAGGCGCTGGTACTTCTTCAACGTTTCATCAAGAATGATACGTCGCTGCATATCGTCTTCATTCGGCTGCGACGGAGCGCCTTGGCTGGGTCCCGCATGGAAATTGATGACGGACCAGTCAAGGACCGCACCTACGTCACGACGCAAGAACTCTTCCAGCTTGAGATTGTAGCCCACAAATACCATAAGCGCCAAGATCGCCTTGATGCGACGCAGCTTCGGCAACGTCGCGCCACGCAAGACCAAGGCACTGCTCACTTCTTTGGACGTGACCTCGATCCGTAGCAGTGGTTTACGTCGCGCTGGCTCGTCGAATTGCTGGTACGTATCGACACTGATGGTCGCACAACGACCTAAGCGTGGCTCCAGGGCCAACCGATCAATCGACGAGATGATCTCGGCTTGCGTACAATGCGCAATGGTATCGATCGCTGTACGTTTCATGCAGCTAAACACGACAATGCGCGCCTTCTCAAACATTTCAAGCGCCATATGCGACACACTCTTCTCCGAAATGACCACATGCGGACGTTTCGCGGCAATTCGTGCGACGAGGATCCGAAGAAACTCACGCTCTTGTGCCATGATGGATTCCAACGACATGAGCTGACTCGCATTGCGGTGGTACTCAATGGGGAACGCAATGATCATAATCCGCGCATGCCGCATCGGCAAAAACGAGGCCATGCCACGCGTGCCCACATTCTTGGTACACACAAACCCATCGAGAAATTCACAATCCGACACCTGGCCGCCAGGGAAGCACTTGATCTTGACAAAGTGACGGATGTCTGTCAGCACCGTATTGCGCGTACGCACATGGATTCGCTCAATGACAGACAGGGCCAGGAGCTTGATAATCTCTTTCCACTCCTGCACATCGCCCACATGCTCCGCAAGAAGAAGCTGATGCAGCATGCGCAGAAAGTACACCAGCGACGCAGGGCCCAGCGCTGTGCTGGTCACAAAGCGGGAGGCACCATGCATGAGCTTCTGGCGGGCGGTGCTGCGCTTAATGGGACTGCCAAGAGGCGGCGTAGCAGGATCCGGCTCGCGTTGTGACATGGACAACGGAGGTAGTGACACTTTGGGCGGCGTGGTAGGATGCGCTGCAGGGGGCTTATCCTGCAAGTGCGTACTGCCTTCGTCATCACTCGCGATGATCACGCTGGGCTCACTGCTGGGCACCTCTGGCGCTGTGGCCTCGTCTTGGTCGTCCACAGGAAGACTCTCTGCCTTGTTTGTGCTGAGCTGCGTCGGTACGCTGTCTGGGTCTGTGTCGTGGTCTGTAGGAGCGGCCACGGCGCTGGAGGTGCCCAACTCAATGCCTAGCGGCACGGACGTAGGATGGTCCGTAGGTAGCAAGTCTGTCTCAGGTGCATCCGTGTCATCACTCAGGCCGGATCGAAAAGGCGCGACTTCTTGGACCGTAGATTCATCTGCTTCGACGTCGCCCAAGGCCTCAATGCGGCGAATATCCAGCTGCGAGGCATCCGCTTCCTCATCCACGTCCGAGTCGCGACGGCGTGGCAAAGCATTGGCATCGTTGGCAAACAGCGTCGTAGCTGCAAATTGCGAGAGGGGGGTATGTAGATCCGGCGGCTCATCTGCCTCCGTGGCTGCGTTGGATACGGAGGACCCCTTTCGCGCATGACTTTGCGCGCGGGCCTCAGCGTCGATCTGCTCGCGCCGATCGTACTCTTCGAGCATGGCTTTGCATTGATCACACGTACGTACGCCACCTTTCTGTCCCCATCGTTCACCCGGCACAATGTTCGAGGCACATCGACTGCAGAAAATCTGGCCACAGATACGGCAATGGTGCTTCCGACGAAGCGACGTAAAGGGCATTAAGCAGTTTCGACATTCTTTCGCCGTCTCATCGGCCATCCAATACTTTCGACTGAGCCCTTCGCCACGGAATCGACGAATCCACGCATCCGCGCTGGGCCGAGCGCTTATTGTACTGAGCGTCTCGTCGCCCACATCCGAGCGCCCACGACGTACGGTCGTGAACGACTGAGCATCGTCCAGGACATCACCACCGAGAGGAAATCCTGGAACGCTTTGGATAGCGCCACCAAGGAACGACCAAGCCGACTCGTTCCGCCGCGAGTCACTCTCCGCCTCTGCCTCCTCGTGGCCGGGAAGAGGACGTACCGTCCCATCGTCCTGGGGCAAGGACACCGAATTGACAGGCGTCATCGTCACTAGCGGCGACACAGTACGCAGTGGAATGATGCCATGTGCAGGCGCCGAAACATGATGCGGCGCACGATAAAGCCGCGATGATCGCCGGCGGGTCGGTGGTGGGGGTGGCGGGATCGGGTGAGAGATGCGCTCTTTCAGCACAGGCGCTCGCTTCGGCGCGTCTGAAGAGGACGCAGCGGCAAACGCAGTGCGCATACGGCCCAGCAACGAGCCAAATGCAAAAGGCGAGGCGGGGTGATCGTCTGCCTCTGGGAGAAAACCAAACGACACCATCTCACGCGATGGCTGTGCCGTCGCTGTATCGTGTGACATAGCTGATGTCGTAGCGTGGGTGGGCGTGGCCACAGCATCGCTACGACGGACCGACATGACCAGGTCTCGCACCTAGCGATCCCCCGGGGCTACGGCAGGGCACAAAGAAAAACCACGAGCCCTCGACGCGGTGGTCCGTGAGGGAGACGCAGCGGCACATCGATTGGCTCGTGCATGTGGAGCATGTAATCTTACATAGTACGACACTCTTCTTTCTACCTACCTACCACTCGCGGCGGTACTCGCGATCGATGCGTGTGATGAGATTGAGGCCACGCACATGACGCAGCGCCACACATCGGTGATGAAGAAGTTCCAGGTCGGCAAACAGCAGTTTGGGCCGCATGGGGGCGAAGCTTACATAGGAGCCGGGACGAACAGGCCCCAGCGGTAGTGCCTGCAGCGCCTTGAGCATCGAAGGCGGTGGTGGCACGGGCATCCAGTCCATAGCATTCGCGCTTGTAGGGGCGCTAGTGTCCACAGGGGCCACATCTGTTGCCATGGCCTTGTTGTGTGGGGGGTATCTCTTGTAAAAAGCACGGAGCAGGGCCAATGCCTCCTCCACGCGGAAGGCCTTCGCATGCTGACGAATCATGCGGGCCCACATCTGCGATATGGTCTTGGTATCCACGCCGTCTTCACGTCGGCCCTCGTTTTCTAGTGCCGTCCACTGCGTCCATACGGACGTGGCCAGCTCGTCGGCATACGCACGGTCGGCATGGGTAGTGCATTCGCCTAGGATCATCGCCAATGTATGCCCATTGGGCTGGATATGCGCTTGAGCAAATACGCCATCTTCACCCCATACGGTATCGGCCATCGTACGTAGTCGTGTGCGCGGGGTCAGATGGTGCATGAGGACCGAAAGAAAGGCATTCAGAAGTCGTGGCGTCACAGACACGGTGGCCAAAGGATGCGTCGCGGTCGATGGAGCGCCTTGATCGGCCAAGATGCGCGCCATGAAAGCACGTGCCTCGGCCAAGACATCACTAGCAGTGGACGGCATGGCATGGGTGAAGCTCGGCGCATCGGACGACGTGACATCGGCCTCTGGCGATGCAGCGACCATTTCCACTGCCTCGTCGTCAGCCTGCGTCGTGGAAGTGGCGGCTGGCGCCGTGCGCAGATCTGAGCGACGCTGCGGGGGTTGGAAGACTGCGTACGTCCAAAACACGTTGGCCATCGTCTCTTCGTTAGGAGCCCGATGTAGCACGCCATTCATGGACTGGTGGACCATATCAGCCAGCACCCATCGTGCCGTGCGCAAGTCGCCTTGCCGCGCGCTGCCCTGCAGCACGGCATTGTACGTATACACGTCAGGGGAAAGCGGCGCAGCATGATCGGGCGAGCCATCCATAAGCTCACAAAGCAGACGAATAGCGTCCTGGTAATGATCTTTGCGGCGTGCACATGTCAAGATGAGGCTGTCGTACACGTCCTTGGTAGGCCGAATACGATGATGCAGTGTCATTTCACGGAACAAGTCCAAGGCGCGTTCTGCATCTGCTTGGAATGGCCGTTTGCGGCGTTGCCAGTAGCTGGTCGGCTGAGGAATGCCCGCGGCACAAGCACGGATCATCATCGCGTACGTGGATGTGTCTGGCACAGGATGTGCAGCGAAGCGCATATGATAAAACAACGACCAAGCAAGTGGTTGTACGTCTCGTGTAGGCTGCTTGAGCAAGTGATCAAGCACCAAGGCGTAGCTGGACTGCGGCGCGGGTTCACTTGCTTCCCAGTGCGTCAGGTATTGCACAGCGCCCATGAGGTGATTCGCATTGGCGTAGGCTTTGACGATCGTATGCTTGATTTCTGACGTAGGCGCCACTTGGTACTCTTCCATCTTTGCACTTAACTGCAATACAGTCTCCCACTCGCCTGCAGTCGCATAGACGTCCATCACGCTATGGAAGAGAGGTACACAGTCCACTTGTTGGTACGCAGCCAGTTGGAGCACATGCTGAATATGGGCCACATCACGGTCATGCGCACTCTCTGCGGCAATGGCGGCCCATTCCAAGGGGGCGAGTGGAAGCGACGTAGACGGCACCGATTCCAGCGCTTTCAGTAGCGATGCGCGCCGCGCATGACGCGATGGTGCATCTAGTGGGGTATCGATAGATGTAGAGGGCACTGTAGGTACGCCCGTAGGTGTCTCTAGGTCATGCGACGTCAAGACAGCTGCGATTTTGTCGGCCAACTGCGTAACACTCGGCGGCTTCGGCGGTGCTTCGATCTGGGGCCGCGGCGCAGGGGTTGTGCTGAGCTCCAGGTACATGGCCTCCAGCGTCGCTTCATCTAACGGAGGCAGGTCACGGGTCAGCGCTTCAGACTGAGCGCGCTTCTCGGACAGGTGGACGTCGCGTTCCAGCTCAGCCAATTCACGTCGCATCGCACTTTCGCGACGAAACATCGCGCTCCGTCGTGGTAGATGACGCGCAGCCTGATACGATGTCGTGGACATAGCACGTGCAGTAGCCGCATACGTGCGTGTCCCCACAGTGTAGGCCCACCCATGTCGTAACATCGTCGTGTGGCAAGCCAACGCCCTTGTCTTCATTCACCTGCATGCAGATCCATCTCAAAAAAAGGGGATCACGTGGGCTCTCCACATAGGCTCTATGGGGGGCTGGTCGGGGGGTCTACTTCAGGAAATCAAGGCCCGCAAAGGGATCGTGCGCGGCAGGCGGCGCTGCCGTTGACGACGAAGACGTGGTCAAAGACGTCAACGGCCGGGACGGTGCGGCAGCTGGTGTGTTGGGGCTAGCCAATGGCTCGTCCATATCGCCCAACAAGTCAAAGACGTTGCTGCTCTGTGCCGCCTTGGGCTTCGCCTGGCTTGACGCGGAGGACGGCGCGGAGGGCCGTGCGGAGGTGGTATCGTGAAGCGAGAGGGACTCCAGATCGTCCAGGAACGACGACGGTGCCTTCGACTTGCCTGGCGCCGAGGAAGGGGGGTTGGGTGTAGGCGCCTCCTCCGCTTCGTCAAACGAGATCAGCTCGGTGCCGCGGGCACGTGGACGCGACGTGCCTGTGGCCATCACATCGTACCGATCGAGAGCCTGAAGAATCTTGTCGTTTACCTCCAGGAAGCGCTGCAAGTACTCCGACTCGTCTTCTTCAGCCTGCTCAATCCACTTTTGCAAGCGTGGCTGGACCCCACGCAAATTCGATGCGACTTGGTCATACGCATCGCCTGCGACAAACTTGTCAGTCTCCTTCGCCTGGTCAAGCATATCATTTAGCAGCTTGATTCGCGACTCGATCTTGTCCATATCGCGACTGATCTGCTTGGCATGTACGTTGTTCTTTTCTGGCTCTGCGCCGGACAAGATCTTCATAAGCTCTTGGGCCTGCTGCAAATCCCGCGGGGTCCCACGACGAATGAGTTCCTGGAGTTTGGCGCTTTGTGCAGCGCGCGTCTCCTCTTCCAGCTCTTCTGGCGACTGAAGTCGTTCCGAGGTGCTAAGCACAGCAGCCGAGCGTGCGTCGACTTTCGGGAAGCGGTAGCCTTTGTACATAAGCAGACGATGCATATCGCGGATGTGCACGAGATCCTCTTTGTATTTGCTCGTGACACAAATCGTCTGACGCCATTCGTGGATCATCTCCAAGATGCGCGTCATGACAGGACCTGGATGCATCGGTGGACGCTCGGGAAAGCGACGCACGAGCTCGTTGAGGAATTCCTTGGTCGCTATTTGCAAGTGCATAGGAAACCCACAGTTTTTCACCAAGATATCAAGGAGCTGCATGGTCAATGGAGGTAGTACATACATGCAAGGCCAGCATACCCACATGCGGCAGGCGTGAGTTGACGCGATCCACAATTTCAAAAGCGGCCTCCCGGGCCGTATTAGCCTTTTTCACGTTGATATAATCGGCCAGTTCCAACGCCAAGGACAGGTTTGGCTGCTCGAGTGATGGATCGCAGCACCGATCTAGAACGTCAGCATACAAACACGTACCAACAAACGACTGGACTTGCGTGAGGCGCTGTGATGGCTCCATAGAGTACCCTGACCATTCCGACACCCGAGCCCCACTGCCTCCATACGGCGAGGCGGCACCGCGTGTGCGGCTGGCATGAGAAGCGTACATCACAAGCAGCTAGAAGGAGACCAACCGACCAAGGTAGGTCGCGCCGCCGCCGCCCTGGCCTCACGACCCCACGCACTATCACGTGATCATATACGGCCGTGCGCGCCCATGCGACTGGCGTAGACGCGTCTATCGACGGCGAGGAGCACTGCTACCGTGCCTGGGGGAGGGGGCATGTGGCTCTTGCGATCGTGTTTTGAGGGCGAGCATGGTACGTATGCTCCTTCTAACCGAAGCGCCGCTCTCCGATCGTGTGCTGTACGGTGGGCACACCTATACGCTGGGCCGCAAAGAAGGGGCCGTCGATTTGCTCGTGCCAGTCGGCCGTCTAAGTCGGCATACAGGCACGATCCATGTCACATCGGTGGCTCCAGCACAGGTACATGAGCCAGAAGTACGCGCAAAAGTAACATGGACAATGCAAATGGGCAGCAAAGCGGGTGGAATGATTGAGACGTGGCGTGATCGCAACCGCGTCGAGCAGCGCATTCGCGTCGATACGCCGTACCCACTCGAGGATGGAGCGCGCATTCGCCTCGTTGCAGGGGTGTATGCGGAGCTGCGGTGGATCCCGTGTGTCGTGCAGCTGGTACGTACGCCATCCCTCGATACACCTGAGGTACGGCAGGCGGCTGCCACGGCCGGTGTGCATCTCGTTACCATGGCTAGCGGACTGCATCCTGCTGCGACGCACATTTGTGTAGCTCATGTGCGGCCCAATAAGACGCAGCTACTTGCATTGGTACAAGGTCTGCCGCTCGTGTCGACTGCGTTTGTAGCACAAGTGTGCGAGTGTCGACCCATGTCGTGTCCCTATACGTTCCCAGACGTATTGACGTATACCCCTCCATCCGATCCAAGCCTGCACCGCGATGAGCAGATCCCATCAGAACTGCTTGCACCACGTCCAGAGCGGGCGCATGTTCTAGCCCATTGTGTGCTGCTATTCTGGGTACCTACCTTGGAACGTATGTACATGGACATGGCCGACTTGGCTCAAGCGGCTGGCGCGCATGTCGACATGCTGGAAGTCGTGTCTACATGGACGCCTGATGAGAAGCAGCGAGCTTTGCTACGACAACGCGAGGCTCTGCCTGCTACAGTTGCATCGTGGCCCATCTATTGGATGGGCGTAGAGTTGCCGTCCCAGGCGGCATCATGGGCCACGTCCCTGCGCATCCAATATTTGCCGCAGGGATTGGCCGCAATTACGCAAAGCATTTTGGAAGTGCGGCCGCTGACCTCAGCTCTGCCACAGTCAAATCAGCCTCGACCGGAGGCATGGCCTGTGCCTGCCGCGACATCGCGTCCTTCGCCGGAACGTGTGGTGGATCCATCCATCGCCGAAATGAGCACGACAACGATAGAGGGGGGAGGTAGCGATACGTCGTTGGGGCCGGGCGATACGTGGTCCTCCATTGACGTCACAGAAGCATCCCTGGCCTTGCATCCACCGACGGCCCCCCCATCGAACGACACAGGGATATCGTCGGCGCCCGCAGCATCGACTTCTGCGTCAGAGGGAGCACCGGACCGACTTCGCCGGACGCCGCGCGTCACAGCCGACGAACTGCTAGGCATGGCGGAAGATCGATCGCCGCTGCCGCCGCCGCCGCCATCGCCATCGCCGCCTCCAACCGCAGCCATTCTCCCACCAGCGCCAGCCGCAGCGAATCTGCCGCGTCGCGCAGGCGGCCGACGATCGGCGTTGCTGGATGAGCTGCTGGGCATCGATCGACCACCGCCGCCGCCGCCGCCGCCTGCCTCCCCTTCGCCTCCTCCACGAGAGAGTGCCAAGTACCGCTCGCTTCTTCCGCGTGCAACGCCTCCCACGGTGTCAGAGATACCACCACCATCGTCGCCTGCCTGGGATCGACTTACACGCCCTTCATTCCTGCAAGTACGAACGATGCCACTGGTACGTCGTGCGCCATCCACGGGCCTTCCCAACTACAAAAAGTTTCGTCGTACACAGACGACTGCACGGCCCCACCGCGTAGCTTTAGTCCCTGACTATGCAGTCCGATCCGACGCTGCGTTGTTCCTTGGGGACGAGGACGATGCTGCCTAAGGCAAATACACATACCCATCATTGTCTTGTACATAGCGCTATGCAGCCACACACACGCCGTACCATGAACTACAGAAGAAAAAAAAATCCCAAAATACATGCGCCTGCCTCGTGCTTACACTGCCTCTCGTACGCGATCCAGCACAGGCACACGCGGCACAGATTTCTCGCGGCGTGACGGGCCAGGTTCACGCGAGGCCGAGCGAGAACGCGATAAGGAACGAAGGACCGACGAAGGTGACATACTGCGCCCTCGACTATGCTCGATATCGGTGTTGGGATGCGGAATGTTGCCACGGCCACCGCGGCCTGTGACTTGCACGTGCGAAAGCTCTTCGCTTTGCAATTTGCCTTGCTGTTCCAGCGCCCGAATTTTCTCGTCTTCGTGGCGCTGCCGATCCAAAGGATCACGCGAGGGAGATCGCACGTTGCCGGCCCCACCGCGGCCTACATGGACGGTATACAGCTGCTCCCGTATAGCATTTTCATCGGTCACATCGCGCTCTGCAAGCTGATGGTGCATCTGATCATCGTTAGTCCACAAGCACGTACATTGCCAGCGCCGCCGCGGCCAGACGCACGCAGAGGACGACCACGCTCAGGCGGCGGCGTGCCACTTGCCTCGGTACTCGACTCAGGTTTCTTGGGACCCAGGTGAAAGTGTCCTAAAAACGTCATAGCCTAAAGGAGAAAGAGAGCGTCCTGAACCAGCGCGCGTCTTATCACGATAAGCGCACGCGGGGTTCCCAAGCCCACAGTCGGCCCCCCGCAGCTGCCCATCACGTGAATAGATATGTCCACTATGGCAAAGCTAAATCCGTAGGTACATCGAGGCCTGGCGATAGCGTGGCAGTGCCCTCGTTCAGCTTGAAGAACCCGGCGCCTGAGCCTAGCAGCTTGCGCTTTTTCTTCCGAGCGACGGGACGCGCAGGCTGCGCCGCCTCCTCGGCCAAGTCAGGGCGGATGCGCGTGCCCAGCATGGGCGTCTCGTCCGCGTTCAGGTCCACGGCCGTGACGGCGGTCCGTTGCAGCATCGGTGTGAGGCCCGGTTGCAGTGTTCGTGGAGGCGGCGTGATGTCCGCCTCGTCGTTCATAGTGTGGGTTGGTAAATGTGTAGGCGATACAATCACCGGGGCCTCGTCCACGGATACGATCCCTTCCACGTCGGCCAGCGAGGCTGTCGGCATACCAGGCTCCGTCGGCGGCATACGCAGCGGCATGTCCAGTGCGGGGGGCGGTGCTGGCGTCGGTGCCGGCGACGGCGACGGCGATGGCGACGGCGGCGGGATCGTACTCGGCTCGCCGGCCGGCAACGTCAAGGTCGGCGCCGGCAGAGGTCGAGATGACGACGCTGACGATGAGGCCAACGCCGCCTCTGCCGCTTCGCGTGCCGCTGTCTCCATCGCGAGTTGCTGCTCAACATGCGCCAGGTGCGAGCGAAGTGCTTGCACCTCGTCAGTTTGGGCTGCTAGAGCTTGGGTACCCCGCCACTTGTGCAGCCCAACCAGGAAGGCGGTATGCTCCTCGGCCAAACGTACACGTCGCCGCTCTTCTGCCAACGCCGCTTGCAGTTGTGTAACGCGATTCTGCTCCAAGACCAGCTGGACATGCACCGTATCCTCTGGATCTGACGACGACGTAAGAAGACGCCAGTACCGATTGTCGTATTCAATCTTTGTATCGGCCATATGTGACTCCAGTACACGCACACGCTGCCGCATCGCACGTCGGTCCTGCTCGCGCCCGCGCTGAAGCTGCTCGACTTGCTGCTGCCATGTCGTCTGCTCACTTGACCAGTCCTGCGCATGATCCAGCCGATCTTGCATCGCATCCAGTTCGTCTTCCAACTCGGCGCACCGTTTCTTCCATTTGAGCAGCTCCTCAGTCAGCAAGCGATTGGATCGGGTCGGTGCAGGTGCAGAAGGGAGAGATGACGAGGCAGGTGGCGGGGAGGAGCGTGAGGCAAAGGCTGACATCTGCTGGGGGGGCGACGTGGGCGGGATGGCACGGACAGGTGAGCGTGGTGTAGGTCGAGGATGCGTTGCTTTGGGCGGCGACGGCTTCGGCGGCGATGCGACCCGGGGCTTTGGTGGCGAGTCCATGGCCATCGGCGTAGGTGTAGGTGACCGACGTCGTGCCACTGGCGCGATGGGGGAGGCTGTCGGCGATCTGCGCGACGTCACGGAGGCGATCGGCGACGATGACGCAGGTGGGCGTGGCGCGGCGGACGTGCTGGGAAGTTGCGGCGGCGAAGGTGCATGCATCCTAGAGCGAGGCTCTGCTTGGTGTGTAGGTGATGCGTGCACAGCTGGCTTGCGTCGTGGCGAGGCGACGGCGACGGCGACGGCGGGGGAACGCATGGGCGCAGCGGCGACGTCCGACGCCGCCTCCGTAGGGAAAGCTGCGCCACTCTCTTTGCGAGGGGAAGGTTCGCGTGACGTTGAGGCTGCTTGTACTGACGCACGGCGCGGCGGAGACGACGCGGCGGGCGGTTCCGCTGCTTGGCCGCGCATGAACGCACGGCGTGTATCCTTAAACGGATCGGTAATTTTGTCAAAATCAATCGTGTCGTAGTAGTCCGTCGAAGCAGGGACAATCGGTCGCGATGTCGCAGGTGTCCGACGTGGCGTATGCGACATGGGTTTCGAAGCGCTAGGTGGCTTACGCTCTTTCGCATGGGAGCGGGGCGGCGAGATACGTGAAGGCGTTTTGCGTGTGCGCCCAAACGACGTATCCAAGACATGCTCCGACTCGTGGAACGTATCGTTGGCACTAGCATTGCTCTCTCCGTCCTCGCCGTCGTCGTCATCGTCTTCATGCAGAGGAGGGCGGTAGTCGTCGTCCTCGTCGTCTTCTTCTTCTTCGTCGTCGTCATCGTCCATAGAGCCATCGTCATCAGCGTCATCACCGTCGTTTGGCTCAGGGGATCGCCGCATTAGCCTAGGCTGTGGCGATGGACTCCATGTCTCTGTCGGCATGTGCATTGTAGCAAGGCTTGTGCCGACCAGAGGCGACTCGCCGAGCGCCTCGTCCAACGACCATCGCAACGAGCGATCGGCACTGCGTGGAGGGGGCGGCGTGCGTGCGGCGGAGCGAGGCGTGCGCGCACTAGCTGCACCACCACCACCACCCAACATAGGCAAGCGCCCGATTTTGCGGGGCTCATGCGAGGCGCGGTCCATCGTAGCGTCCCACCGTCCACGCGTGAAGCTCGTCACGAACGACGCGCGCGTCGAGGCACCTCGCGTCGGTGGTGATGTCACGTGATAGAGGCCCTGGGGGCACTCCCTCGTGAGGGCCACGACGCACGGCGTAGCTTTTTTCTTGTAGGCCAAAGTGTGGGTGCGTCCGCGAATTGTTTGTTGTCGTGCCTTTGGTTGTTGGACAAGACAAGCTTCTAGATTGGTACCACATCCTATACTACGCTACAAAATGAGTCATCCACCCGTTCCCTCGAAGCATACTTTTGCTGGTGTGCCGTTCTTCCAGCAGCTGCCGAAGCTGCCGTCGTTGGAAGGCACAGACGCAGCGCGTGCGCCGCAGGATGCGTTCCGTCTGGCGATTGCGGCGCAGCTCTCGGAGGTGCTGGGCATCTCGCTGCAGGATGCGTTCCTGGCTGTGGCCCCTGGTGGGAAGGAGGCGGACTTTAAAGTGGTTCTGCCGCGTTTCCGTCTGCCGGCCAAGATCGATGAGCTGCAGGCCAAGGTGCTTGATGCATTCCAGCCCAACGAGTACATCGAGTCCGTCTCGAAGCAGGGCCCTGCTGTGCTGTACAAGGTGAACAAGTCGACGCTCGTGAAGCTTGTACTGTCGACGGTCCACGCCATGACGTACGGCGACGGTGCTGCGACGGATGAGCAGGGCAACAAGCAGCCGTCCTATGGCTCGAACTACTCGGGGGATGGCAAGTCGGTGATTGTCGAGTTCTCCTCGCCGAACATTGCCAAGCCCTTCCACGCTGGTCACCTGCGCAGCACGATTATCGGTGCGTTCTTGGCGAACTTGTACGAAGCGAACGGCTGGCAGGTGCGCCGCTTCAACTACCTCGGTGACTGGGGTAAGCAGTTTGGCTTGCTGGCGCTCGGCTGGCGCCGCTTCGGCGACGAAGCGAAGCTGAAGGCGGACCCTGTGCAGCACCTGTTTGACGTGTACGTGGAGATCAACCGCCTCGCCTCGGAGGGAGAGGAAGGCGAGAAGATTCATGAGGCTGCGCGTGAGTTCTTCAAGGGTATGGAAGAAGGCAAGGAGGAGAACCTGACTGAATGGCGTCGTTTCCGCGAGCTCTCGATTGAAAAGTACAAGGAGACGTATGCGCGTCTCAATGTGCACTTTGACGAGTACCGCGGTGAATCGAGTGTGAAGCTGACCGACCTGGAGACGACGCTGCAGCAGCTGCGTGAGGCGCCCTTCACGACGCGCGAGGAGAACGGTGCGCTGCTTGCTGACCTGACGCCATACAAGCTGGAGAAGGCTGTGATTGAGCGCAAGGATGGTACGCCGCTGTATCTGACGCGTGACATTCGCGAGGCCGCGCAGCGGTACGACCAATACCACTTTGACAAGATGATCTACGTGATTGCCTCCCAGCAGGATCTGCATGCGGCGCAGCTGTTCAAGATTCTCGAGTTGATGGGCTACCCGTGGGCGAAGAAAGAGGATGGCCGTCTGCTGCACATCAACTTCGGTATGGTGCAGGGCATGTCGACACGGAAGGGCACCGTGGTGTTCCTCGACCATATTCTCAACGAGACGAAGGATGCAATGCACGATGTCATGCGCAAGAACGAGGAGAAGTATGCACAGCTCGAGGATCCAGAGGGAACCGCGGACATTGTCGGTATGACTGCGATCAAGATCCAGGATATGGCCGGCAAGCGTATCAACAACTATGCGTTCGACTGGAAGCGCATGTTCTCGTTTGAGGGCGACACGGGTCCCTACCTGCAGTACAACCACGTGCGTCTGTGCTCGATGGAGCGTACGAACGCGGAAGATGGCCTCGTGCTCCCGAAAGCCGACCTAGACTTGGCCTCGATGCAGACGGACCGCCTTGCGTCGACCCCAGAAGCGATTGAGCTGGTCTGGCTCATCGCGCAGTGGCCGGATGTCGTGCGCACAGCGAGCCGCGACCACCAAGCCTCGACCATCGTGACATACTGCTTCAAGCTGACGCACGCCATCTCCTCGGCGTGGGAGAAGCTGATTGTCAAGGGCCAGGAACGCGAGGAGGCGCTCGTGCGTCTGTGGCTCTACCGCTGTGCGAAGGATGTGCTGGGCAGCGCGCTGCGTCTGCTCACCATTACGCCGCTGGAGCGCATGTAAGTACGTAGTCGATGCAATGAGGATGTCGTTCGACATGCTATATATAGTACAATATTCTACATGTGTATCCGTACATGGCAAAGCGCTTACTTGCGCTTCTTCAACTTGGGATTCGAAGTACGACTCGCCTTCTTGTTTGCACCGATACGGCTTCCCCGCTCGCGCTGTCGGCTCTGGGCTTGCACGGCCTCCAAGCTTGCTTTCTTGGCACGGTTGCGGTTCTTTACATTGGCATGTGTATAGTAGTTCTCAGCCTTGCGCTTGCTGGTCGTCATACGCTTCTCCTTGACACGCGGCGCCTCCTCGTCGTCCGACACTTCGTCGTTGTCCGTGGAGGCCGAGGCCTTCGAGGCGCGAGGACGCTGGCTGAACACATCTTCCCACGCCAAGCCTTCAAACTCGTCGTCGTCGTCGTCCTCCTCCTCCTCCTCCTCGTCTTCGTCATGGCCCTCTTCGTCCTCGTCCACCTCGTCTTCGTCACTCAGGGCCGCTGCATCTTCGTCTTCCGGCTCTGCATCGTCTTCCCGCTCAAAGTCTTCCGGCACACCACCATTGGCATCTTCCTCGGTAAACTTGCTCATCACAGGAATCTGACGAATTGGCTGATCCACGCCACGCACCTCCTTCGCATGGTCCTCCTCGGCACGACTCGGCGGCAGGGGCGGAGGAACAAAGAAGGGAATCTTGCCACGGATCCAGTCGTTGAGTACCATTTTTGCACTCGTATCCAGATCAGGCTCGCCACCACGAAGCAGTTTGCCCATGCGTATGGACAGTTGCGAGAGGAAATCCTCAGCGTTCTTCCACGATTCCAGGTTGTAAGTGCGCTTGATGTACTCTGGCTTAACACGGCTAAGCAACGAAGCAATGTGCTCACTGGGCGTCTCGAGATTCTCAACACGAACCACACCTTTCAGCACAGTACCTGTTTCCGAGTCATGCGCACTCACAGGCACAATACCAGGGCAGTCAATAAGGTAAATGCGGCGCATCAGCGAAATGTACTGCCACACCTTCGTTTCACCAGGAATCGGGGCCACATTACACACTTTCTTCTTCTTCAGTGTGTTGATGATCGAGCTTTTGCCGACGTTCGGGTATCCAACAAAGCCGACACTAATCTGCTTCTTGTCCGAATGAAGCACACTGAACTGACGCAGCAGTTGAATCAAGCTGCCTTTACCGAAACTGTGATTGATCGACGCATGGAAGGCCAGCGTAGGGAACTCTTTCGAGAGGATCTTAATCCATCGCGCCTGTAATGTTAGTTCTGTTCATCCACGAAAAAAGGAGGGGAGAGGGAGAGGGAGGGGAGGGGATGTTCGTTATCGGGCACAGCCCCGTCACGCATCGCCGAAGCTCGCGACAGAACCATGTCCACAACGCCAGCCTTGGGGACGTCCTTCCCACATCCGGCCCTCAATGGCGGGAGAGGGCTTGGGAGGGGTGAAGATCACGATGAAGTCCGTGCACCCAAGGCCGTTACTCTTCCACGTTCGTAACAGTGTATGCGCCACGGAATTGTACAAGGTACACGGCAGCAACCCTTGACTTGAATGTGGGGTCTAAAAAACACAGAGGGGAGAGGGAGAGGAGGGGGAGAAGTAGTATACGTACCGTAACCCACGTAGGGACCAAATCAACCTTGTTCAGAATAAAGACCAAATGCTTGTGGGGCGTCTCTTCACGGATATGCTTTTCCACGTTGCGGCAGCGTGTACCCATGGGATCACGAGCGTCCAGCACATGCAAAATCACGTCCGAGCTATCAATGACTTTGTACAACTCACCCCAGATACGACGAGATTGGCCTTTGGAGTAAATGGGTTCCGAACGGCCACGCTGCACAGGGATCGAGTAGAGCTCGTCTGGATGGGCAATGCGATCCGACTCCGACGAACCAAGCGGGATTTCACGGTCTGCAGGCACGAGCCCTTCGCCCTTCAGTTTGGCCTCTAGCGCTGCCACCTTTTCGTCTTCCTGCTCGCCCAAGGTTCGCGACGTCTCAGCCAGGTCGGCAAACGAGCTCATACCCATATCCAAGCGAGGTCGCTTTCGCTGTGCACCGGGCCCAAATGTCTTCTCAAACGGCTCAATCTCCGTAAGCGAGGGTGCCTTGCCACGCGATGCGTCTTGGATCAGACTCATCGGCAGTTTGTTGCGACGCAGCACAACACTGTAGGGATCGTTGACCTTGTTGCCCAGCGCGGTGCGGAAATGGTCCAAAGCATCTTGCGCAATGACACGTGTATTTCCGAACCACCGGCGGTCGGGCTGAACACGGCCAGGCTTGGCCTCGGAACTTTGAAACTCGGCGGCCTGGACGATATTGCCACGTCGATCACGCACGGCCTTGGTCGACGTGCTAAACTTCGAAAGGAGCTTTACACGTTTGGCATCCTTTGCATCACGGTAGAAGTTCTCGCCCTTGACACTCTTGATGCCAGTAGGGCGCTCCTTCTTCTTTTGGACCGCCATGGTGTGCCACAAGAAAAAGAGCCCAAAAAATTTTTTGGCCTCGGCCTGCACAGACACCGAGGTCAAATCACGTGAACGTCTCCACACGTCACGCGTGGGAGGCGTGTCCACTCGCGGCTGTGAATGCAATGCAAGTGCGTCACGGTGCCGTGCGCAACACGCATCTCGACACGTTCAACGTCGACGCAATGAGTGCAGTGGACAATCCCCCACCACCTCCGCCACGCAGTCGCGCCCGTGGTACGCCCAAGCGTCCTACAGCAGAGAAAAAGGGCGCATCGACTGAAAAGTCGGAAGAGCCCACAGACGCCTCTGAGAGCGGCGATGTATTCACAGATGCGCCGGCCTCGCAGGAGACGCACCCTGAAGTGGAACGCTTGCAGACGCTCCTTGTGCAAAAAGAAGAAGAACTTGCTCATATGAAGAAAGAGCTGGAAGAAGCAGTATCAGCGCGTGATGATGTTGTTGAGCGGCATACAGACTGGCTCAAAGAGCGTGAGGAACTGCGTGGCGAAATGGACGCCTTGCAAAACCAGATCGCATCGGAGCGTGAGCGTGCCGATGCTGCCGAGGAACGTGTGCGTGACCTGCGTCGTACCAATGAAGAAAGCCGTCGTGCGATTATGCGCTTGCAGCAGTCGCGCCCTGGCACACCGCGCACAGAGAGCGAGACGAGTGAGCGTTTGACGCGCCGCTCCAGTGCGATACTTAGCTCACTAGCCCCGCGCTCCATCTCCGGTGCATCTGAGGCCGATTCCGAGACGGAACGCACAGGTTTGCGTGACTTACGCTTAGTCTCACCTTCGCAGGCTTCGACGGATGGATTCTCGCCCGTGCTGGGAGCCAAGAGTCCAGAAGAGGCTTCTGTGGTACCAGAGACGGACTTGCCGAAAGAAGACACAGAGACTGTGGGCGCCGCAGACGAGGGGCAGAGTCCTGGCCATGCCACATCGCCTTCGGGCATTACTGGCCTCTTTCCCTCGTCCTTACTTCGTCCGCCCTTCTCTCTTCTGCGCAAGAGCCCCAGCTCAGACGCCAACAGTGTGCCTGTAGCTGGATCGAGTGAAGATGCGACTATGCAGATGGAGCAACTCCGCTCTGAGCATGACAAGGCACAAGAACGTGTGATGGCACTCGAAAAGGAGCTGACAAGTATGCAAGACCAGCTGACGGAATCGCGCGAGGCGCAGCAGGCAAGTGAAACGTTGATCAAATCGCTGCGTGAATACATTGTAAATGCGGGTCAAGGTAGCTCACTGCCTACAGACACGCCCAGCTTGGAAGAAAAGGCAGAGACAGGCGCTACGATGGACGTTACCGAGAATGTGCTTGTGAGCCAAGATGAAACAGAGAGCGATGCCAAGCCTCTCACAGAGGCCGACATCCAGAAAGAAGACCCAGCTGTCTCAGCTACTGTGCAAGTCGACGCTGAAGAGCGTGCCAAGGAGACCCAAGAGGCCTCAGACGTCACAGAGACAGAGACCACGACAGCGAAGAGTGATGCAGCTACTACGGAAGAGACAGAGGCGAAGAAGGAAGAAGAAATAGTCGACGCCGATGTAGCCACATCGTCGACATAACGACGTGCCCATCTAGATCATCCGTAGAGCACAGACGCCACGACGCATGAAATTAGCAGCGAGGTCTTCGTGTCCTCCACATAGCCTCCCCAACGTTGACCAGCATCATGTGGCTGATACTAGGGCTATGGGCGTTTGTGACCGCCCTAGCGACGTGGCGGTGGTCGCAATCGACACCGACATGGCATGCCACGATTCCAGATGATATCCCTGTGTACATGCGCGCGCCGTCGCAAGGGTACCCATCCTACTACAACACTACAGGTACACGCGGTGCTGTGGCCTGTGAATTGGATGTGTGCTCTAACGTCGGTGCCTATATCTTGGAGAAAGGCGGCTCCGCCGCGGATGCAGTATGTACTCAGATACGAATTAATGTCAGATGATTGCTACATTGAGCTGCGTCGGTGTAATGGACAGTTTTCATTCCGGTTTGTCGGGCGGCGGCTTTGCACTTGTCAAGACTCGCTACAGTGACCCTGTGATGATTGATTATCGTGAGACAGCACCCCAGGCGGCTCATCGTGATATGTATGCTAAGGCTCCACCCAATTCCTCGATTGTTGGTGGTCTAGCCGTCGCTGTGCCTGGCGAGGTGCGTGGATGGGAACAGCTTCATCGCTTGTATGGCCGCCTGCCATGGGAGCAGCTGCTTGAACCGTCTATCGTAATTGCTCGTCGTGGATTCCGCGTGCCTGCGCAACTTTATTCAAAGATACAATGGGGTGGCAACTTGGCCTGCCTGGCGCCTACGTTGGTGCCCACGTTCTGCCCGGATGGCGAGCCCCTGCCTGCCGGGAGCCTCCTGCGCCTCCCCGCTTTGGCTGATACATTGGAGCAGATTGCGACGTATGGCCCCAATGTGATGTATGAAGGCCCTATTGCCGAGCGAATGATTGAAACGATTCAGCAGCATGGCGGCATTATGACCATGGACGACTTGCGCCAGTTCCAAGTGCGTATCGGCCAAGCTGCGTCGATTGATTTCCGCGATAAGTACCGTGTATGGACAACAACGGCACCAAGCTCAGGTAGTGTCATCCTTTCCACACTCAAGACCATGGAGCAATACCCGGATGAGCCCTATTACGAGACGGATGCGTTGCATACACATCGCTTCATTGAGGCAACCAAGTTTTCGTACGGAGAACGTACTTTCCTGGCTGACCCGGCTTTCCTGCCCAATGTGACAGCATGGGAAGAGCACATTATCCAGCCGTCGGTGGCCAAGAAGCGATTCGACAAAATTCGAGATGACACAGTGCGACGTATGCACAAGTACGATCCGCAGCATTGGGACGTGCTATCCGACAAAGGCACCTCGCACTTGAATGCTGTGGACGCCGAGGGCATGTCGATCTCGGTCACAACCACTATCAAGTACGTATAGTCATGACTAACAGCAGTGGCATTTGGGGCGCTTTCCTTAGCACACCTGACGGCATTCTCCTCAACAACGACATGGACGACTTTTCGCAACCTGATCGCTCGAACCTCTTTGGGTATGCGCCGTCACCGGCCAATTACATTGCGCCTGGCAAGCGGCCCATGTCGTCCATGTCACCCTTCCTGATTGAGAACCGACACACGGGTGAGGTGGAAGTCATTGGTGGCTCTGCGGGTGGTTCGCGTATCATCACAGCGAATTTGCTATTGGCCTATACGTACATGTCATTCCATGGACAGATTGATATGCAAAGTGTCATTGATCGGCCTCGTTGGCATCATCAGCTGGTACCAGACCTCGCGTTCTTTGAGTACGAAATGCCGACGTGGCCATTCTGGCATGGGTATAGCAACCGTACTGTGGAGGCCTTGCAAGCCAAAGGCCACCACCCCTATTTCTTCGGACCTGGTGTGTCCACAGCGCAGGCCATTGTTCGACGCCCAGATGGGCACTTTGTCACGGCCTCAGAAGTGCGGCAGGAAGAAGCGCGTGGCGCTGCTGTCTAATTCACATGCTAGTACCTACATTACAAACCGCGGAAACGCGCAAAGGCGACGCCGGCCAGCAAACCACCCACATGTCCCACATGATCCACATGACCATCCCGATGCGGCGTACTGGCTTGGTATAGTTCCCATGCAGCGATACCTCCAATGCAGACCCAGGCTGGTAGAGGAATCGCGTAGAATAAATAGACGGTGGACATGGGCTGCATCATGGTAAATGCGGAAAGGATGGCATACACAGATCCACTAGCGCCCTGCGAAAATGTGTAGCGATGCCGAGCGAGGGACGTACGTTCGCCATGTATGATGGGATCGACAATGTACGGCCATACAATGCTTGTCGCAGAAGCGATCATACCAGCACCAACATACAGGGACAACAATGTCGGTGCACCAATCATTGGAATCAAGGCTGGTGCTGTTAGGGCGAATGTGAGCATATTGATGCCAAAGTGCGTGGCGTCTTGATGGCTAAAGCACGCTGTAAGAAGTGTCCACCAGCGGCCAGCGCGCAGTTGTGGCTCGCCACTAGTGAAGTTTCGTATCATAAAATTGTACCAACGTGGATCACCCTGCTGTGCATGGTCCTTTGCATACCACCATGCGCCAAAGACCAGAGTATTCACGCCGAGAAGGCCCAGTAGGACAGAGTTGGGACTCGCAGATGGACGTGGCACGCGAGATCGAGGCCGACTCGATCGAGCGGGGAATGTACGAAGACTTCGTACCAATGGTGCTCTTCTGCATGAAAGAGACGGCCATCGGCCCAGCCCAACGCGTGTGAGAAGCATGGGGAACAGCGTGACACCACCAACACGAAGCGTCATGACGTACTCCACATGCATCACGTGCGTACACATTTGCTGGACGACCGCGCGGCGCGACAAACGAGGCTACGACGACTTGCTTCGATGGCCGGCATGATGCGCAACGGCGGGCGGTTGGGAATGATGCAACCGCCTGTGATCTTGCTGAAAGAGGGAACGGATACGTCGCAGGGTAAGGGTCAGCTTCTATCGAATATCGGTGCGTGCTTGGCCGTAGTCTCGTGTGTGGCGTCTACGTTGGGTCCTCGTGGTATGGACAAGATGATTGTCAACGACCGTGGCGAGGCAACCATCTCGAACGACGGCGCGACGATCGTCAAGCTGCTGGACATTGTGCACCCCGCTGCGCGTACGCTTGTCGACATTGCGCGTGCGCAGGATGCTGAGGTGGGTGATGGTACGACGTCCGTCGTGCTGCTCACGGGTGAAATTCTGAAGCAGTGTCGTCCGTTTGTGGAAGAGGGTGTGAGCCCGCACATTATTGCGAAGGGCATTATCGCTTCTGCGCAGCTGGCGATCGAGCATGTGAACCGCTTGGCGGTACATATTGAGCGTGACAATGAAACGTATGTATGGCACAGACTAACAACCAGGGAATTCCGGGATTTGTTGTTGAAGTGCGCAGGCACGGCGATGTCGTCGAAGCTAATTGTGTCCCAACGTCCATTCTTCTCGGAGATGGCCGTGAATGCGGTGCTCTCGCTGAACCAAGATGATCTCAACGAGAAGCTGATCGGTATTAAGCAAGTGCCTGGTGGTGCGATGCAAGACTCGCTGCTCATTCAGGGCGTTGCGTTCAAGAAGACGTTTGCGTATGCTGGCTTTGAGCAGCAGCCGAAAACGTTTACGAACCCCAAGGTGCTGTGTCTCAACGTGGAGCTGGAGCTCAAGGCGGAGAAAGACAATGCGGAAGTGCGTGTGACAGACGTAAATGAGTACCAAGCGATTGTCGATGCGGAATGGTCGATTATCTACAACAAGCTTGAGAAGATTGTCGAGACGGGCGCGAAAGTGGTTCTGTCGAAGCTGCCGATCGGTGATCTCGCGACGCAATACTTTGCGGACCGTGATATTTTCTGTGCGGGCCGTGTACCGAACGAAGATATGCAACGTGTGGTGCAAGCTGTGGGCGGCTCTGTGCAGTCGACCGTGTCTGACATTGACCCTGCGCGCCATCTCGGCACGTGTGGCCGCTTTGAGGAGCGCCAGATCGGCGGAGAACGCTTTAATATCTTTACCGAGTGTGTCGGCGCGAAGACGGCGACGATTGTGTTGCGTGGTGGTGCCGAGCAGGTGATTGCCGAGATTGAGCGCAGCTTGCATGATGCTATTATGATTGTGAAGCGTGCGATGAAGAACAACGACGTTGTCGCTGGCGGCGGCGCTATTGAGATGGAGTTGTCCAAGTTGCTACGTGAGCATGCTCGCACGATTCAAGGCAAGCAGCAAATGATCATGACGGCGTACGCCAAGGCTTTGGAGTGCGTCCCCCGGCAGTTGGCCGACAATGCTGGCTTTGACGCGACGGATCTGCTGAATCAGTTGCGTATGCAGCATGCGAAGGGCCACACATGGGACGGCATCGATGTGACCACGGAAGGCGTGTCGAACAACATGGAAAAGTTTGTGTGGGAACCTGCGCTCATCAAGATCAATGCGCTGGGCAGCTCAGCCGAAGCTGCTCGTATCATTCTGAGCGTTGACGAAACGATCAGTGCCAAGCAAAATGAGCCGCAAGGGCCTGGGCCTGCGATGCCGCCCGGCACCGCGCAGCGTGCGCTTCGTGGTGGAGTGCCGCGTAGGTAGTGTGTAGACACGAAGGGGAGCGGTCGCGACGTCGGCTTGCAGCCTCCACCTGAATTTGGGGCGATTTCGAAGATCTGTGCGCCTTAACGATGCGCCTCTATGCGGCCGGCTCCAACAGTGAGGGGCAGTTGGGCGTAGGCCATACGGACGACATGGCGTCGTGGACGCCATGCGAACAGGACGATGGATGTGCGTTTCCACCGCCGGGCTGGGACATACAAGCCTGTGTATGCACGTCGTCAGCGACGTGGGCTCTGTGTACGCACGCCGACGCCTCGGCTCGTTCGCTGTACGTGTGTGGGCGTACAGCCCATGCAACGTACCGTGCGTTTACACGCGTGCCATGCAAAGCGATCGGTATTGACGCTGGGCCGGACGATGCGCAAGTGACAATGCTAGCAGCCAGCTGGGATTGTGTCTACATCGTCGTCCGAGGACCGGAGGCGGACGATATCTACGCCTATGGCGGCTCGGCATGGGGCGAAGCAGGGCCGGCCCATGAGCCTGGCGCGTACGCCACACGCATTCCGCTGCAGATCGAGACGGTGGCCTATACATCGACGCCGCTCTCGTGCGAGTCGCTAGCGCAGGCCTCGGTGCGTATTCGTGCCGTGCAGGCGGGTGTGCGGCATGTGGTTCTGCATGTTGTATGGGAATCGACGGCGTCGCATGCGATCGTGTGCCATGGCATCCTTGGATGGGGTCATGCGCGGCATGGTCAGCTCGGTCCGCCGCCGCCGCCATCGTCGCGCGGCATGTACACACGCCCGATCGCCGTGTGCCTATGGCCACCGACAAAGAGCGATACCACCGTGTACCTGGCTGCGGGCATGCAGCATACTGTGCTGGCGTGGGCGACGCCGGCCCACACGGAGCTGTGGGCTTTGGGCCAAGCGCGGGACGGTCAACTGGCGCTGCCTTTCCCCCGGTCGGACGTGTGCCCTGCCTGGGCCCACCGATTTGATGTGGATGGGCCTGCGATGCCGCTGTGCCAATGGAAGACGACGTTCGTCTGGGCTGGCGCGGCGCTGCATGCGTGTGGTCGCGCGTCGCATGAGCAAACAAGTGGGACGTCGCTCTCGATGGCGCACGCCCAGGCGATGGCCGCAGGCAGTGAGCACTGCCTTGTGCGCACAGCGTCAGGCGACGTGTATGGCTGGGGATGGAATGAGCATGGGAATCTGGCGCACAGTCCTGATGCGGCGGCGCTCGCGCCACGTCGTGTGTGGGATCATCGTGCTGATGCTGGGCGTGCACAGCGAATGTGGGCCGGGAATGGCACGTCGTTTCTCGTTGTATGAGTTTCGTATAGTACAATATATCACCTATTTACGCGGGAGTGAGCCATAGCAGGCCAGGTTGAGAGCGATCACGGAGGAGGCGCCATGGATATGTCGGGCGAAGGTCCGCCTCGTCCTTCGTGGGCATAGGCGGCACCGGGAACGACGTCGCGTTGCCGTCCAGCACGGCCTGCAGGATCTTCTGCGCCAGCTCGGGCGGGTCGTCGGGCGTCATGCAGCGGCGAATGACGTCGAGAATATGCTCGGTCGTACTCTCGATTTCCAGTGCCACGGTGCCATTCCAGCCGTGATGCGCATCGAACGCACACTCCAAAAAGTCGGGGAGTTCATGGAGGGGCATGTTCATGGTAAACGCGGTACGATACACCCACTTGGTCAGGCGGTATACTTGGCCATTGGGGCCTACCGTGTCCACATTGTCACGCACCAGCTGCACGGACGGCAAGAACAGGTGGCGCCACGGCGCCACGTCCAAGTGCATCAGCGGCGTGGAGTCTGGCGGGAGCACCATGTCGTAGTATGTCGGTGGGAAGAGGAACATGTTGAGGTACGATGGAATGTGGGCGTGCGTCGTGTTTTTAGTGCACAGCAGCTCAAATCCTTCGCCATTGAAGATGAAACGATGGTCGCTGGCCGTATTTATGACCACATCGCCGCGCAGCAGGAACCGCCAAATGCCCGCAATGAACAGCTCACGCTCCATACGCTGCAGCTCCGTGCTAAACAGCGACGGATCGCCGTGAGGCAGGGGCGCCCACGCACGGAACGTCGACACGTAGCCAGGCGCATGCACCGTCGCTAGCGTACGCAGCTGAACGCCGTCCGGCCCAGGCGTCTCGATGGACACCGGCACAGGGTGCATACCGCCTGGCTGCATACGCACACGCGCCAGGATGCGGCTGTACGCGCGTGTTGCCGCACGTGCCATACGTGGGATCCGGCGGTCCAGACGGTGGCCGGCGGTCGTGTATGCTTCCGCTGCGATGGCCAGCTCCGGCTCCGCGTACAGGTACAGCAGGAACGACTCACACTCGCGCAGGCTGATCGGCAGCGGATCGGGCACGCGCTCCACAGTGCCCTTCTCGTCGGTGACGATGGTCTCGTCCCATGTCAGGTACCCTATCGGACGCAGGAACTGCTCCAAAATCGACTCATGCACCGCCGGCTGCTGCAGCACCGCGCGAATCGAGTGGGACACATTGTATAGGTGGAGGATGTCGGACATGTCGAGCTGCGCCAGAATCCGCTGCACCGTGTATGGCTTCGTGGAGGTAAACACCAATTCACCGAGGTCGCTCACGCGTTTGTACTCGGACTCGGCCTCGGGCGAGTCGTCCGGCGCCAGGACGAAGCGGGTGCGATCAATCTTGTGTGTTGGATCCGCCAACCCGTGGATCGTGAAGCCCGGCATGTAGCGCACACCGCCGTCTCGGTAGGGGCCCACAGGACGCACGACCCAGTCCTCGTCGGCGACCACCGACATGTCTGCACTCGCCATGGATATGGTCGAGTGGCGGAACCAGCTGGTGAGGCTCTGGCGAATGGTCGGCGTGACCTGGACCGACGGCAGCACGGGCAGCGCAAGGCCAGGCACACGATGCTCCAGCAGGTACGACATCCAGCCAAGCATCGGGTGCGACTCAATCGCGTCGTCCCTCGGCGCGCGCGCCAGCTCGGCAAAGCGCAGGCCACGTGCACCTGTGGCCACCGGTGTCGAAGGCTCATCGTCCTCGGTGTCGCTCCCTGCGCGAATGGTCGTTGCCTGCGAGCTGCCGCTCACCTGGCGACTGCCCGTCATCTTCGCCAGAATGCCCGTGATCGCGGGCTTTGGCTCTTTCGAGACGATCTTCGTGCGCTGCATGAGCTGCGTGAGCTGCGTAAAGTCCGTCGCATCCGACGCGCGCGACGTCGTAGACCGTTCCGTCTCGGCCACCGACGACGTCTCATCGTCGCCATGCTGCTCTTCCATGCGGCGCGCATGGGTACGTGCCATACGATCTTCATCGTCCGCCTCGCGCTTCGCACGCTTGAGCGCCTTCTCTTCCATCTGGATCCGCTGCAGATCTTCACGCTCACGATCCGCTTGGGCCTGCAACAGCGCCTCGCGCTCCTTCTGCTCTTTCTCGATGCGGGCACGCTCCGCCGCTTCTTGTGCCTCGCGTTTCAGCCGCGCATCGCGCTCCAGCTGCGCGAGCTTTTCACGCTCACGCCGCTCCTTGGCCTCGCGCTCTTCACGCTCCAAGCGTAGCGCACGTTCCTGCCGCTCGCGATCCTCACGCTCAATGCGTTCCAGGCGCTCTTTCTCTTCGCGTGCCAATCGCTCTTCACGCTCACGCGCCTCGCGCGCACGCCGCTCCGCCTCTTCACGCTCACGCTCCTGCCGCGCCAACTCCGCTTCCAAGCGCTTCCGCTCTTCTTCGGCTCGTCGCTCCGCTTCCAGTCGCGCTTGCAGCGCCGCTTCTTTCTCGGCCAGCATCCTGGTGTGCCGCTCCATCTCGATGCGCTCGCGCTCTTCCTGCACTCGCCGTGCCTCCGCAGCGAGTGCCTCGTCACGTCGTTTCTGCTCGCGCTCCATAGCTTCCGCCAATAAACGCGCCTGCCGCGATCGCTCCGTCTCTGCCCGCTCCGCCTCCGCGCGCATACGCTTCTCCAGTCGCAAGCGCTCCGATTCCAGTCGCGCAGCCTCGCGGCGTTGCTCCCGCTCCAGCGCGATACGTCGCTCCCGCTCGGCCAAGTCGGCCAGGCGCTGCCGCTCGCGACGCTCTTCCTCTTCGAGCCGCTCTTTCTCACGCTCGTACTCTTCCTCCTCCTGGATGCGGCGACGCTCTTCCTCTTCACGCTGCCGTTCACGCTCCAGCGCGGCTTCCGCCTCCGCCTCTTTCTGACGAAGCTCTTCTTCCAGTTGCAGCCGCGCGGCTTCCGCCGCCGCTTCCGCTTCAGCTGCCGCCTCCAGCTGGCGTCGACGTGCCTCTTCTTCGCGTCGCTGCCGCTCTTCTATCGCTTCGCGACGGCGCTGCTCCAGAGCCCGCTCCTGCTCTTGCAGGGCACGACGAAGCGCTGCTTCACGCTCGCGCTCTTCACGCTCACGCTCCAGTTCTTCTTGCTGCAGCCGCTTGACAATTTCCAGCCGCTGCATCTCGGCCTGCTGACGTGCGAGCGCTTCCGCTTCGATACGCTCCCGACGCTCGCGCTCACGGTCCGCCCGCTTCTGGCGAGCTGCTCGTCGCTGCTCGTCCTTGGGATCAAACCACACCTCCTCGTCGGACGCCATACTGTCGTCAAACGCACGTGCATCTTCAAAGTTGTCCGCGGACGACGGCGTCGCTGTCAGCTCTGCCATGTCCACTTTCGACGAGGCTGGCGGCGTCTGAGGCCGTTCCAGCCGGTATGGCGAAGCTTCTGGGCGCATATGCGTCGCAGGATCAGCATCGTCCCGTAGAAGGACTGGCGAGGCTTCGCGTCGGCGCGACATGGACGAACTCGCACGCGGCCGACCTTTGGACCGCGATCGACGGCCTTCGTGGGTCGCCATCGATGTACTGGCGCGTGGACGTTGCCGACGTCGCAACTCTTCGCGCACAGACAATTTGCGTGCCACCTTGGGACTCTCTGTGCCACCCACCTCCACTGGCATCGGCGGGAAGCGTTCGCTGGACTGCGCACGCACCGAGCGTCGCAGCTCGGCATCGCCCGCGGACGCCGCACGCAAGGGCGGCAGGGGCGGCGGCGGCGACGCCGGCGACGTCTCGCGGAGAGGCGGCGACGTGGCCTTGGCACGTTGCTTACGACGAGGAGCGCTGAGGCCGCGTGTTCGTGGCGGAGGCGATTGCGTGTAGGCGGCATGCCTCTCCCGCTCCTCGTTCAGCCACTGCTCGTCGCGAAGTTTCTGTGCTTCCTCTTCTAGGGCATCGTTGTCGCCCACTGCAATGGTTGCTAGTGTGACCAGGTCGTTGGATGGTATACGTGAGGCGCCATGGGTTTGCTCGCGCGGTACGGACGCCGATGCGCGTGGCGCCGCCGCTGAGCCCAGAGGCTTGAAGGGCACAGCGGGATTTTGAGGTGGATCGTCTTCCTCGTCATCGTCGCTCATGGAGTGCAGATCAGCCATGCGATAGGTAGGTTGCGAAGGCCGTGACTGCGGTTTCCGCTGGCGCGTGAAAATAGGCTCAGACGGTGTCGAGTTTTTCCACGACTCGTTGACGAGACGTAGCGTGACTGCATCCGAGTCCTCGTTCTTCTGTGGCGAGGTCGGCGATGCTAGACTTGTGCGGCGTATGCGTCCGCGGATCACATGGGCCTCCTCGTCCAGTGGAAGGTCCGCTATCCGTGACGACGACGTATGCCGTGGCGATCGGCTTCGACGCATGCGACGCTCGTCTGAGGCTTTGACACGCAGCAACGGGTCGTACACTACTGCATCATTCGCAGACGCACGTCGACGTGTGCCCGATGGCAGCGACGTCGCTACGCCGGGCACGGCATGCGACAAGCCTGACCCCTCCAGCTCGTGCGCCTGCCACGATGGCGCGTGGGCAGCCGAGGATGGGCCTGAGTGCGCCTGCCCTGGCTCCATGAACCGTATATTCCGTGTCGATGCAGATGCCATAGGTGCATCATACTCACGCCGGCGCGGCGGTTTATGCGTGCTAGGGTGCATACTCTAGCAACGACGACACTGGGGTTTAAACCTCCCAGAGCTGTATGTAACATCGAATCGAAGCTCTCAGTCTGCGTGCATCTACGCTCGGCCGAATGCAAGGCGCCTTGCATGCGATGCTTAATTTTTTAGGTGGAGGTTGTCAGGTGGAGTGCGGGGCAGACAGGCCGACAGCTGCGGTCGATCGAGCACATACGAGCGACTATGTACAAACGGGGCGCTAGGACCAGTTACAAGCACCGTTGATTTAGCATGTGGATGTGGGAGCATAGAGCGTACCACAAGTATGGGCGTTGGCCTAGGCATTGGCGGTCCATGCGCGTAGGCAGACGGCCCAGTGGCCTGCACCAGGAATCGCTCCCAGCCCATCAAGTCCCAGAAAAACAGCAAATGCGGCTGAAGAATCACATGAAGGTGGCGGCTGCGTACGTACAAGTACGCATCGTCCAAGCTCCAGTCCATATGCGCCAGCACGTAGGCAATGACCACCGTGGCACTTCGGTTCACACCATGTCGGCAGTGGACCAACACCTTGCCGCCAGCGAGCCGAGCTTGTTTGACAAAGGCCAATACGTCCAGGAAGTATGTGGACGACGCGTGTCCAGCCCATCGTCCATCACCTGGGCCACGTGCAAAACGGTCACCTGCGTGGGCCGCCCCTCGTCGTTGGCCATCGATTCGCCCATAGACACCACATGCGTAATGCCCATCGCCTGTAAGAGAGATTGGTTGTTGGCGTGATCCAATGTACCCAAGTACAAGAATGGAAGAACCTTGGACGATAGGCACCCATGGAAATGTGCACTCTTTATCCTGGCACTGGCACGCCTCGTGCGTCGGCCTTTTGCTTTTCCATCACTTCCAGCACATGTTTACATTTCGGCGTGACGTAGAAGGCACGTTGCATCGTTTCTTGGAGATGTGGGTAGGCGGACGGCAGCGAAAAGCCGTGCTTGCATATCAAGTAGCTCAGCGCCAAGAGCGACGTGTTTACGAACCCATCTCGGCAATGAATCAAAATACGCCGCGGGAGGTGCGGCGCTTGGCATGAGGATGGATGTGCCAGAGCATACATCCATGCGCATACCTGCAGAATCGAGGCGGAAAGGCCGGTACGTCTTCCTCACAGGCTGGCAGGACGCCCCAGCTGAGATGGACAACAGGGCAGAGGTACGTCGTCGCTTAAATCCTGTTCATTATACGCCAGTAAATTCTCACGTAGTTGCTGCAGCCAACGTTCCTATGGCATAGAATGGGAAGGCTCCATTTGTACACCGATAGCAAAGGGCTCGGACAAGGTCTGTTTTAGATCGCTCGAGGGGCCCACAAACACATTGGTGGTAATAGGCGTAGCATGGCTGCGGCCTGTTCGCGCTCTAGGAGCGATACATGGTGATTCACGTCAACAGATGCGCGCATGTGCGTAGGGTATGCTTCGGCGGTCATCCCTTGTGTATCGTATACGACAATATCCGCGATACGGGCATAGTACGCACACTGCGAGGCAAAGTCGCGGATGTGAGCTCGGCTCAGAGGGGAAGAGAGTTGCAGGCATCCGCCTTCGCCCATGGGGGCCAACGTAGCCCGATCCAGTTCCTGGCTCATGCCAGCCAGAGGTCACAGCGTAGGCTCAGGCTGTACTCGTGACATCGTCGTGGATCATCAAAAAGCACCACGGGCACGCTGAGGATAGTTGGATGGGAGTGACGCCTTTAATTCGCGCGGCCCAGGTGGGGTAGTCATCTCGGGCTGCGCATCTCGCCTGTTTCTCGTAGGCGAAAGGCGCCAGGGACTAAATGAAATTCGATCGGCGAGCGAGGGGTCGGTCGCTTGGCTACGGCGCCAGCTGTGCCTTGGGAGTGCCACTGGCTCGGCGTGAGGTGCTTACCTAAGACGTGCCGGGTCATGTGATGCATCGCCGTGCCCTCTCTCTTTCTTCCACACCTATGCTCGGCGGCTCGGTAGTGCGAGCAGCGGCGGCGATGCGCGTCTGCGCTGCGCCGACACAGTGGGTGCGTACGTTCGCCATTTCGCGACTCGTATGCCAAGAGACCAAGGCCGAGTGGACGCCCCTTTCGCAGCGGGTAGGCCTGATTACACGTAAGAAAGGCATGACGACCATGTTCACGCCGGAAGGCCAACGTGTGCCTGTGACTGTGCTGTACGTGGACAGCAACCAGATTTCGAAGCATATCCGCCATGAGCCGGCCTCGTCTGAAGAGGCCCCGTATATCGCGATGCAAGTCGCTGCGACCGATGCCCGGCCGCAGGCCGTGACGGCGCCTGTACGTGGCCACCTTGCCAAGGCGGGGCTGGGCCCCAAGCGTGTGCTGCGTGAGTTCCGTGTGTCGGAAGATGCACTGGTGCCGCTTGGTACGCAGCTCTCCGCCGCGCACTTTGTGCCGGGCCAGGATGTGGATGTGCGTGCGATCACACGTGGTAAGGGCTTTGCCGGTGTGATGAAGCGCCACGGCTTCGCCGGAGGCAATGCCTCGCATGGTGCCTCGCTTGCGCACCGTACCCCTGGTTCGATCGGTAACAACCAGGACCCCGGCCGTGTGTTCCCAGGCAAGCGCATGCCTGGACGCATGGGTGGCCACTACCGCACTGTGCAGAATGTGCGTGTACTGCGTGTGGATGTGAAGAATGAGCTGCTGTTCGTCAAGGGCCACGTTCCTGGGCCGGAGGGCGGTGTCGTCCTTGTGCGGGATGCGCTGAAAAATCTGGTGAAGAACGCATACTTTACGTATCGCCGTGGCCAGACGCCGGCAGGCGAGCTGTTGGACCCTGCGAAGGGCGCGGCACAGTACTTGCCGCGTGGCTTGACGGGTCTGCCGTTCCCGGCCGGCACACGCGAGATGGCAGCGGCGCTGCCGGACGTGATCGAGGTCGGTCCATACCCATAAATGCCGACCTTGTACATAGCATCCTAGGCTCTACATGGTGTGCTATTGATTGACTTGCGCCACGAGATGATAGATGGCTTGACGGACACGTACGAGGTTCATCGATACGTTGCCCTCAATCACAATACGCCCATCGGCCTGCTTGGCCACACGCACAGGCCGATCGCCCTGCTTGTCGGTGCAGATCATCACACCTTCGCCGGCAAAATCCGCGCGGATGCGGTGCTCACGTGCCAAGTACGCTTTGAGCGCCGATAGACGCAAGTCGCCCACGTACAAGGTCGAGGGCGCCTGCGCAGCATGCAGCGTAGCTGCGTCGTGCACGGGCATCAGTGTCGGCGTATCTGCATCGCCTGCAAAATCAGGCGCGACGTGGACGTGGACCACTTGGTACTCTTCCATCTGACGCCAACGCAGCTGGCTCATCAACGTATCCCCGAGACGCACACTGTACGAGTCGACGAGGCCCCCCACCGTCACTGTCTCGCCGAGACTTGGCATGTACAGCTCGTACTTGCTCAGCGTCGTGCGCATCTCCGCAAACGTCGTTGCGTCGCCATTCACCAGAATGACGCGGCGTGGCTGCAATTGGGGAATTAAGGTCGTGAGCGCTCGTCCATCGTACAAGCCCTGCAGATCGACGTAGATGGCGCGGCATCGTACTGCGGCATGGAGCGTGTCGGTGGTATACTTGGACGGCACCTCGGACGGTGCTGTGGCTTGGGCCTTCGTCCGCGCTTGCTGCGCAGCCGCACGTCGGAATCGCTCGGGATCAAGCTGCTCTTCCTGCTCGGCCTCCAATCGGCGTCGTCGCGCAAGCCATCGCGCGGTATCGATAGCCTCGCCGTAGCCATCGACACGCCGCTTGCGCTCCGCCGCAGGGAACATACGGTAGTGCTGCCCGGCATCGCGACTGGCATGGCCACGTAGGTAGATATCGAACGAGATCTCCGTCGACTCTTTGGTATTCATCGCGTCCGGCGCAATGTCGCGCGTCGACATGAGCCGACGATGCGCAAGAAGCTCGCCATCGTTGTCTTCATCCATACTTGAGTCTGACGACGAGCCATCTTCTTCGTCGTCCATTTCATCGGCGTCAGCTTCACGCTGTCGTGGCGCTACCTTTACACGCTGCGCCTGCGCCTGCGCCTCAGCCTGCTTCCGCTCATGGTACGCACGCAGTTCGTCGCCAGCCAGGGGCACTCGACGCCGCATCTCATAGGTAATCGTGCCGCCAAGTGTCGCCGCCGTGCCGATGTGCCCTGTGCGCCAAGCCAATGGATCAGACTGTGTCGCATTCCACCGGTCAAACAGCGTCCGTAGCAGCGAGCCACGTGGACCACAATCGATCATGGCCAGCAGCGCATCTGGATCACAGAGAAAGTCTGGCAGCAGCTGCCGAGCTAGGCCATGCGTGATCGCAGCTGGTGTCGCCAAAACGACCTTCACTTGCGAAGCAGAGAGCGCCTGATGCAGTGCTTCCACGGACGTAAAGTACCGCACGCCAGGGAAGTCCAGCGGCGACTTGGTCAGTGCCTGGCTTTTGGTTCGTCGCGCACGCTGCTTGTCCGACGCGTCCAGGAGCTGAATAGCCCACTCACGCGACATCCACTCCATAAACGTACGTGCACGTTCCACGACTTCCTGGCCGGTATGCGAGACCAGGCACAACGGGAAGCGTTGGTGCTGGTACGCGTACGCCCAATGCTGATCCAGCAGCACGAGCACTTCCAGCATACGCGCAGCACTATCCACAGGGATCAAGACTGAATGGCCGCCTGTTAGGGTACGATGCACTTGCTCAAGCAGCGCAGCATCACGGTCTTTTCGGCGCGCATTGGTACGCTGACCACGTTCTACGCCTGTGATAAACACGTCGGGCCGTCCTACCGTGTGTGCCAGCGGCGCTGCAGCGCCGACAGACACCAACGCTGTGCCATCCAAGTGACGCTCGCGATGATGGTTCCAATCGAGGGCCATGACCAATGTACCGACCGACGGGGAACGCAGCTTCCATACTGTGCCTCCCAAAGTGTGGCCTGCATTGTAGGCTGTGAGTACGAGGCCGGCGCATTTGCCTTCGAGCGGCGTTGGCTGCAAGTATCGTACGGTGCGAATAGCCTCAAAGGCTTCATCGACTTGCGCTTCTGTTGGAAGGCACCGTGTCGACGCTTCAGAGGTGCGGTCCACTTCGTTGCTCCATCCACGCACGATATCTAGCATCTGTAGACGGCCCATGGCCTGGACAGGCAGTGTGGCATACACAGGGCATTGCAGACCATAGTGCGTGTAGGCATACGCATACAAGCCCATATGCGCCATCTCCGCATGCGCAAGCAAAACCACATCAATAGTCGATCCAATTCTGAGGTTAGCGGACAGTCACTACGTACGTTTGCAAGATCTCCGGCAATGTGCCTTGTAGCTCAGTGCGCTCACACTTGACAGACGTCGCCTCGAAACACAAGTCTTCCGGCGCGCCACAGTCCAGCAAGATACGCGCATTATCGATCTCCAGCAAGTATGCTAGAGCGCGTGGATGCTCCGCATGCGCACTGCTCTGCTCCGCCACATACGGGGCAGAGAGCGGCGTGAACTGCAGCATGTCGCAGCAACACGACGTCGAGCGACGCACCGCGACGGCCTAGGGGAGGAATGGAGGTGTGTGCTACGCTATGGCCTCCACTATAGATCGGCTTCCCCCTCGTCACCGCCGGCGAGCCACGCGATGTCGTCGATGGACAACTCGTCCTCGTTGAGCGAGGCGTCCTCGTCCTCGTCCGACGATGCATCAGCAGAGAGTTGTGCTAAGACTCCCCACCATCGCGCAGGGACGTGCCGCTCCTGTGGCTTGGCGGCGGTATCCCATCGAAAGGCGGCGACCATAGTTGACCTGTTTTCCAGGCAGGCTTCCTGGTACGTCGGTGGGAACGACAGCGGGTCTGTGCCGATCTCTTTCTCGAGAATTTGTGTGGATACATAGTAGATACCCGTCTGTATGTCAGCATCCATGTACGTACATCGTCCATCTGGACACAGCTGCATAGCTCCATGGGCCACATGCTAGTCTCGTCCTCCATCATCATATCCATTATGTCTGTCCATATGTAGGTGGAATATGGCGCATGCGTAGGTCCTTGAACGTCTCTAGACGAGCGAGGGACCACCGCCGAAGGCGCACATAGGTCTACCATCAGGACCATGCCATGCACGACCACAACGCGGCCTTGGTGCACGGCAAGGAACCCTGGTTTTTGGTGAGCTAGAAAGAGACCCCAATGCGGCGGCAACAGACGTCGGTGTTGCCAGCCAGAGGCATCCTCTGTTGCACAGACTTGGTACACAGTTCGTGGGAACTCCATAAACGTCACTCGGAGCGACGCACCCTGCAAAAAGTGCGCTTGGTAGCCATGCAAAAACAGCAAACCGCCATTGCACAAAACAACGAGCGTATCTGTGAAAGGATCAGGGTGGATAGCCATCCACGCAAGGGGGCCACGAAGCGTTTCAGACGCAAGAGGGCCAGTACCGCCTAGAGCACTGGCAGGTGTGCTCATAGGGTGTCGTTGGAAGCATGGCATAGTAGGCGTAGGAGCACATGCCGGCTCAAAAACGTCCATGTGATCCTCTTGCAAGACAAAATCACGCATAGTCCATACAATCTCGCCCGTCTCACGCCGCAGAATTGTGACGGCGGCTAGGCCATAGCCTACAACAAACGCGAAATGATCATCAAAGTCTGCATTAGTACACTTTTACACACCAATATAGTTGCTGCGAGTAAGCCCATTTGTACGTACATATTACCCTGCTGATGTCGTGTGGGGTGCAGCGACATGGTCCGCGTCCATGCTTCACGTGTTACATCGTACTCAACAAGATGTCCGTCAATGGTAGCGCAGAGGAGCGTGGGGTATTGAAATCGGTACGCTAGTATACCATGCGGTGCTTCCAAAATCGTTTCTTGTCGGTACGCACCACGCCGTGGCGCGGGGATATCGTCGCAGCATCGCTCGCTCTTCCATATTTCAAAGTGGCCAGGGCCTGAGGTTAGTCGTGGGACACGTACCCAATCGATCAAAAATCATCCAGCCTTCGGACCATTCCAAGTGTGGATGCTCACGTGTCTCAGAGCGTGGTAGTGACCACAACACGTCGCCTGAATGAGCATCCAACGTCCGAATGCCGCCATGACAGCCTGTGACAATAACACAATGATCCACAGGATCGAGCTTAATACGCCATACATCTTCTTCCCAGCCGGCCGGTCGAAAGTATTGGCACTGTGGATGCAGCTCTACGACACGCTGCTCGTCTTCAGGCTGGGTCGCGAGGCGTCCTAGACATTCGTCCAGCCGCCGTCGCTTGTGTACAAGCTCAGAGAACGTGCGCACATCATCCCAATACCCTGTGATACTTCCATAGGCAGGATCTGTACGATACCGTTGCAAGGCCATCGGTAGCGTATCGCTTGGCCGAATATACTGTGCCTGAACAGCATGACGTCGCCAAAGCCATTCATCGTGGGCAATATGGAACCATTCTAACGTGAGCGCAGAGCAACATACGTTGGCATACAAGAGAAGCTGATTGTAGAGACGGTACATCCAATTCGCTCAAGATAGCAGCGACCACATCGCGTGGCCACAGCTTGGCCTTAGCCATGAGCGTCGAAAGAGAGCAGCAGGTGGCTATGTGGAGGGGTTCAAGACGCACGGGCGTTTCGCCGTGCCTACGTAACGTGCCATGTGGACAACGTCGAAGTGGTTCTATGCTGCTCCGCCTGTCTTTGGCGGGCTACGCAGTAGATGGACGTCTGCATGTGAGATGCACTTTGTACCTACCTGGTCCATCTGTATGGCATAGTTTTGGGGGATGGGCCATGCACTTGCGCTAGTCGAATCGGTCCAGATCATTTCGGACCATTCGTACACAGTAAACGGTACACACACACCTGGCCGCGATACCCGCGCATAGATGTCCGGCACAGGCTGCTTCGACAAAGAGGAGGGCACGCGCAGGTCGAGCAACGTACACAGGCCATGCACAACCAATACGCGGCCCTGGCAGACGGACAGGCTGCCCATCCCATGCAACTGTAGTGCACGCATCCAATCACGAGGCAGGTGCTGGGGTGACATGGGTTGATAAGGTCCTGGCATAGTTGAGGCAGCTGAGGCCGGCCGCTGCTGCGGAAAGGCATACAAGCACAGCGACGGCGGAATCAGGGAATGCGTTAAATACGATACGTGTCGTAACAGCAGTACACCTTGCGAGGAAAGGGCGACCATTGTATCAGTACTGCTGTCTAGTTCCACTTTGTACCACTCACTCCATCCTAACGCCCCCGCATGCTGCCAGAGGCGACGTGCATGTGTCCATGTTTGCGGCGCTCTGACTTGGTGCACAAAGCGCTGCTGAAAGCATGGGCGAGACGGCGCGGGGCTTGAGTCTGGCGTGTAATATGGTGGAATGCCATGCAAAGCCATATGAGAATCCAAAGTCCACAAGATACGGAGGTACGAGGAGTTCCGGTCAAAGATCATAAGGCCTTCACTAGCACCACAAGAAATCACAATGAACTTGTCATCAAAGTCTGGGTAAGTATGCAAATGCGTACCTATCGAATGACTGCTGGTAAGCACGAGTCATACGTACATCATTTGGTGCGTAAGTCCATGAATATATACTCGGTGATGCCGGGTGATAGTACGGTGTACAATGTTCATCTGCACAATGTACCGATCCGACGTAATAGCCACAAGCCATGGGAAACGAAAACGAAACGCCGAAAAACGGGCCATGGGCGAGTGTGTATCCAAGAACGTATACCTCTGGTACGCGCCGCGCCTAGGATGCTCGAGACCGGGTACAAGTGACTCGCTCTGCCATACTTCCAACCGGCAGTGGCCTATGTTAGTTGGCCAATGTACAAACCTCGCTTTTCTAAGACCATCCAGCCATCGGATACGTCAAAAAAGGGAATCAAAGAGGGAATATTGTATGGAGAGTCGGTATACAATGGCATGGACCATAGTATGGCCCCAGTATCCGCCTCCAACGCTGCCAACAATCCGTCGCGCGTAGTGCACAGCAGGCATTGATTGACATGGTCGATGTGCATATCCCACACGTCAGACAACAAAGGATCCAGATTCCGCTCAGAGTACGTGGGCAAGAGGGTTTGATACTCCAGTGCCTTGGCATTGCCTCGGCCCCAGGCCTGATCCAGACGTTGGCGGATATGGAATAGCTCATGGAATGAGTTCATCGTGGAGAAGGGCTGGTACAAGCTTGCCCATGCCTTAGAGATACGGTGTTGGGTCCATACTTCCTCCCATGACCGGTGGCGCTCGACATAGCCGCACGCTATGGCACGTTTCCACACTCTAAGATGAGACCGAGCAACAAAGTGCCAATCTGGTCGATGTCAGCGCTAATCGTAGCGTACCGCGGCATGTACGGCTAGCAGCCAGAAGGCTATCAAGATCCAAGCGCGAAAATATGGCGTCCAGGAGAAGGTAGGGGAACATCGTACGGCTGGCAGGATGAGGACGAAGAGCCAGCCGGCCTTGTTATATAACAGGCACAAAGTGCGTGGCATCGGCCGATGCCATGAAGACGATAGTTGGGGATCTGTATAGTTCATAGCTGTGGAGATCATGCCAATCCAATACGAAGAGCATAGTGTGCATGAACTGGCTACGTTCTACGAATCACTTGGTGCAACACAACAGGGGTGCGAATCTCTGGCGTGACACTCTCATAGCCAATGGTCAACATGTCGCTCCACGAGAATTATGCGCACGGTCCATACACGTCGGCCGAACTCCACGAGGGCCGCTAAGACATTCAGCCTTTTGGCAAGCGACCATGACAGACGAACCGTCCGACGAGGCCATGGCACCGTCGCCTGTGACGCAACCTACCTCTGAGGGAGGTGTAAAGGTGGAGACGGAGACTAAATGGAGCACTGATCAAATGCAGAGGGAAGCGGAGCCTGACGCAGAAATGCAAGACCATGACAATGGTGATAACGAGGCATCCGCGGACGGCAAAGTTGAGGAGGAAGACCAGGCTGGCAACGCTACGCCTCCTCGTGATGCGGCTAGTGATGAAGAAGAAAAGACTCCGATGCGGCGCTCACGCCGCACGACCGCGCAGGAAGATGCCATGAAAGAAGACCCTACAGACGACATGGTCGACTATGACGAGGCGTCCGCCCAAGTGGATGGGGGCGATGCCGGCGACGAAGGCGTGACGCGCTGCATTTGTGGTAGCACTGATGAAAATTTAGGTTTGATGATTCAGTGCGAGACGTGCAAATGCTGGCAGCACTGTTCATGTATGGGTATGCATACGGAAGAAGATTGCCCTGATGTGTACTATTGCGAGCAATGCAGGCCTGAGAACCATATTGAGCTACTTCGCTCCTTGGGATTCCTTCCGTCCTCCAAGAACGGCAAGCGCGGTCCAGCACGGAGTCGGAATGCGAAAGAGACCGCACGTGAGCTACGGGAAGCGCGTGATGCTGTGCGTGCTATGGCCGAGGAAAATGCAGCGCGTCTCCGTGGGGAGATGACAAGTCGTGATCGACGGTCTACACAGGCTTCACGTACGGCTGCAGAGCCTCGAGCCACACCCAAGCGACGAACGCTGAACAGCCGCGACATTGGCGAAGATGGATGGGAGCAGATTCCGCCAGAGTTGCTCAGTGAGGAAACACAGCCTGTGGACGAAGACGTAGATGAGTCACGCAAGCGTAAGCGCAGCAACGAGGCGCAGGAGGAAACAGCGGCCAGTCAAGCACCAGCACAAGACGCAGGCAAACGCCGACGTACAGGTATGTCTGAGTCGCCTGTCAAAGAGCGACGCTCGAACGAGAGCAAACGTGAAACGCCTATGCCGGAACGCAGTCGGAAAGATCGATCGACGCCCTTGGCGCGGGACGTGGATGCGAAGTCCAAACACCCGAACCAATATACCTACCGCCAGCAGCGCCAGGATACGCCATTGAGTGCCGTGCCGGCACGTACGCGAGAAGCACGTCGCGCTGGACGCGAGAGTGTATCGCGATCAGGTACGCCATTGCCGGAGGCAGGGAGTCGCCTGCCGAACAATACGCTGCCGGAGCACCTGGCACATTTGGCGTACTTGATGCCGCCCATGGTCGGTGAAAGTACAGAGGAGAGCGAGACATCGACGCCGGCTGTCGTCGCGAAGCCTGGCGGTCCAGAGCCTTTTGCATTGGTGACACCGATCGATCCTGCGATCAAAATTCGATACCCACAAAAGCGCATGACGCTCGGTGAGATGCGGAAACGTGTGCGCACGATTGGCGAATATGTGACACGCGTCCAAATCGAGGCGGTAGAGCGCGAGAAGCGTGTCACATTTTTACGCGATCTAGCCAAGGTGTCCTCTACCACAGACGATGTGGCAGGCGAGGACCAGCAGCCAGAGGCTGAGCGCCAGGACGACACATCGTCGATTCACATGAGCATTCGACTGGTTGAACAGCTTACGCGTGACTTGAATACCTTCCAGCGGCGGTTTGCGCAGACAGGTTCTGTGTCACGCAGTGATGCTTCCACGGAGGCTGTATCTGCTCCATAGTGATGATAGATTTTACAAGGGTTCACGGACCTTCGTAAGAGGCAGCGAGGACGCAGCCTGGCTTGATCTGTGCGGTCCAGGCAGGTGGAGCAGGATGGCCTCGAGGAAAAAATGGAAACCACGTGGTCCCAAAAAAAAAAAAAAAAGCGCTGCCGACCTGCCTCAACGTTTGCTGTGCTTCGGCGTGCAGGAATCATGGCATCGTCGCTTGCTTCGCAGTTAGCGAGCATTCGATCGCACAATGCCTCACGTCTGGGAAGTGCTAATGCGCTAACGTCCCGTGATTCCTACCTATTCCCACCGCGCGTTGCAGCTGAACAGGACCATGAAACAGTGCACGCGCTGGGTGTGACCGGGTGGGAGCAATTGCTCGACGAGGACGCGACGCTTGCGCAGTGGCCGCATGGCACCTTGCTATTTGGTGAGAAGAGCGTCAAGACAGACCGTACGACGCTTCCCAAAGAAGCGAACGACGAAATTGATGTCGCCGTGTGTGAGCTGCTCTACTTGCTGGGCCCCGTGCTTCTTTCACGAAGCGCGGCCAAGTGCTTGGAATGGCTTGTTCGTCGATTCCGGATTCATGAGTATACTCCACGTGAGGTGCTTCGTGCTTTCATGCCTTATCATCTTACGCCGCAGTTTTCACGCATGCTGCAGCTCATTCAGGTCGAGCAGTTCCCCGACATGCAATTCCTCGCACCTGTGAAAAAGGCACAGACGCCGCTACCAACAAGTGTGCTCTTGCAGGCGATGAATGGTCATTTGGATCTTGTACGTTGGATCGCTACGGTGCGTGCGCCAGCTGGAATGCAGGTGTCGCGTGTGCATGTGCCTTTCTGGACATCGACACTAGTCCAATACTGCCTGTACCGTCGCACTCCCAAGCGCCGTGGCGGCGCAGATGCGCAAGCTGTTCTCGCTGTACTGCTACCTGAGATTCTGTACATGGCCAACGCTCAAGTGCACAGCAGTGAGGCGGTGATTGGTGCGTTGATGGTGCTGTGCTCAGTCAGCGCCTCGTTCTCCCTCACAGCCCAGGCCGTACGTGGGCTGCTAGAGTCGCTTGCGCGTATCCTTTCATCACCGCTAGCTTCTGATGTGGCGCGTGCGTGGGTGGCAGCGTGCATGTCGCTGTGTGCCAGCCCGGAGGACGTGGCTGACCCCCTCGGCGACGTGGCTGAGACGCAGCGTTTGCTCTCGACCTCAACAGTGCAGGCACTTCTGTCCCTCCCAGAGCTGACTGCCCAAATGTCTCGAGCTTTGGCTACGCATGACGTCGATGCATTTGCCGCTCAACTGCTTGGTGCCTTGATCGAGCATGTGGCGGACCCTAAAGCGCACACTTTGTTGTCATCTCTGCTGGATGAGCCATCGCTCCAAGAGGCGATGGCACAGAAAGCGTGTGTACGCCTCCTTCTCAGCACGGCCAAAGACACATGGGAGGCGCGTGTCGAGCTCCTGGCCCAGCTTCGGGAGCGTTACCCTGAGCGTTTGGACCAGGCCGTAGATGTCGCGCGCTCTCAGGACGAGGCGCAGACATGGCACGTTTTGCGTGCAATCCTGCAAACCCAAGCCACCGGACGTGTTCCTTCCGTGGCCGATGCCACGGACGATGTGGCCTTGTGGTTGGGTGTGCATGGTGCAGATGTGCATGCCCAGCACCTGGCTCTGAAACACCTCTTGACCCATGTCCAGCAGGGTCTCGTGCGTGCAAAGGACGTACTGGTACGCGAGGCGCTGATGGCCGCATTGCACAGTGGCTACGCCGTGCTTTTAGAGACGTTGTATGCGCCTGCGAACGCGTCGCTCTTGTTTGACGCAATGGATGCTACGTCATGGGCTGATCAGCTGGAAGCACGCATGGCGACCACCTCCATGACGGCCGAGGAGCTTACATGGCATGTACGGTTCCTCACCACAACACTACTAACGCATGCGCCATCGCTGCGTGAACGTGTGTGGCGCCGCATGTTGTGGCCGCATTTGTTGCCTACGGCACAAACGCCTGACCTGGTGCCGATGATGGCCAAAGCAGCTCAATCTCTGGATGGTGTGTACGCGCGTGCGATGCAGCAGGCGCAAGCGGAAACGTCGTCTACATCCGATGCTGTGACGTGGACCATGGCTCTGTGTGATGCGTTGGTGGCACAACTCCATACGTGCAATGAAGCGATGCTACTGGAGGAACTGGACCAGCTGTGCCGTGCCATGGATGCGCCGGTTTCCCCAGGAGGCGCGCTGGCCCTGATGGTCCTCAGCCAACTGCTGGCACAGCCTCAAGCGCTGCCGCCACGTGTATGGATCGCTCTGGCATACCGCATGATTACGTTGGTGCACACACACCAACTCCTCGCCGGCCAGGTGGAAGGTGTGGTTCTAGGCGATCGTGTTGGCCGTGCTGTGGTGCAGCAAGTGCATGACAAGCTCTCACGGCATAGCGTGCGCTTGTTGGGTGTGCAAGCGCTCTACGCTGTGCTCCGTCATGTACCCACAGCCGAGCTGGATGCCTCGTTGATGGTTGCTGTGCAGTGTCGTACCACGCCTATGGCACAGCTGTTGCTGCATGCGTACCAGACACTGCATGCGCCGGGAGTGGGCCGCGTAGCCTCCGCAAAGCTGGTGCCCGTGCTGTTCGAGCAGTTGGGGATGTACTCCTTCTCTCTGCTGGCGGGTGTGTGGACAACGCCGGGTGGTCAGCCACCGTCTGTCACCTCGACTACACTTGCGACATCCCCAACACTGGCAGCGCTAGCGGATGCATTGGCAGCTGGCGCGCTTGTGCCTACCAGTGACGTGCCTACACGGCTCATGGCGATGCGGCATGCAGCGCTCTTGGTCCAGGCTGCCACGTCGCAGGCTCGTCTCGTCGATGTACAGACGCTCCTGCCGAGTTTGTTAGTCGTGCTGCAGGACACCACAGCTGTGCTGCGCGACGCGGCGGCTCAGCTCTTGTGTGCATTGGATACGTGGAACAAGGTCAACGATGCACCTCGTACGATTTACGGCCTTGAAAAGGTGTATGGCGAAGCCAGCAGTGCGTTGCAGTACCTCGATACACCGACGTATGTCAAGTACACATCGCTTTTAGCGAAGGAAGCTGGTGCGTTTATCAACGATGCTTCCTTCCTCGCTTCTACGCATGCTGCTGTTCTACGTGGCAGCGGAAAGAAGGATACCTTGTTCCGTACCAAGGTGCTGTGTTACTTGCTCAGCCATGCTGTGTGTGTGCCGGAGCCCAGTGTGCGTGTAGCGCTCTTGCGTATGGTGCGTGACGTGCATGCCCCATGCAAGCTCACGACGGTGCTCCCTCTGCTGCAAGACGCGGTATCACAGCCGCCTACCGATGCAGAGTATGTCCACTTGCTCTTTGATACCATGGATGCGAGCAGTGTATCGGTGTTGACAGATCGCGATACGCATACATGGACGCTCCTCCTGCAAGCGCTGCGTAGCGATGCATCCACAGGCTTGGCACAGGCCGCCTTGGATACACTGCAGAATGGCTTGTGTGCCGCACTACCTGCTGATCTGCGGGAAGAGGCGTTCTTGGCCCTTGCCGAAACACTGTCCGATCCACACACGACCAGTGTACCGGAAGCTAGTGTGGCACTGCGTACGCTGCCAGTGTCGGACAGTGTATTGGTGCATGTCCTGCGTAAACTGTGCACGCAGCTCACAAGGGACGATGCAATGGACGACGATGTGCCGACATCGAAGCGTGCTCGCAGTGCGACGCACGAAGAGCCGATGCGTCATGCTGCTGTGATGCTGATCACCGTGCTGGAGAGCATGCAGAGTCGTACGCTAGGTATGGGCGCTGCCTTAGTCGCTGCGTTGTTTGACGTGGTGCGCGCGGCGATCGCGCAGAGTGCGACGCACCTTTTCAATGCAGAGTACCTTGTGCAGCTGGCCATGCAGAGCTTGTGCAATCTATTCGATCATGTCACGGTGCTGCCGACAGATGTGGCACAGGTGGTGCGTGCCGATACGATCGTGCATGCGATCAAAGTGTCGAGCAACATGCAAAGCATCAACCATGCGATTTTGTTGCTGGCGCGCTTTGCTCGTCTGGACGCCGAGTTGGTGTTGCACAACATTATGCCAATCTTCACGTTTGTGGGCTTGAATGTCTTGCAGCGTGACGACCGCTTTACGTTGTCAGTGGTTGAGCAGACGCTGCGCAGCATTATTCCTGCCTTTGTGAACGCCGTTCGTCCGAAAGTAATCAACGACAAGGATGCGCGCCTGGCGCTGTGGCGTGAGACACGCAGTCTCCTGCGTATTTTCTCCGATGCGTCGTCGCATATCCCGCGCCATCGTCGGCATGTATTTTTCCGTTTGCTAATCGATGTGCTGGGCACCGACGATTTCCTGGCGCCGGTGTGTATGCTACTAGCCGATCGCGTGGCGCACCGCGTGTCGAAGACACCGAGCAACAGCGCGACGCTCTTGCAGCTACCGCTTGGCCTCGTACGTGCCGAGCCGTTGCGTGTGCGTGTGCATGCGCTGAACCAGATGTGGGCCGAGATTGGTCGGCTGCTTTCGCATGCCGACGACATGTTCCTTGCGCCAGCGCCTAAGCGTGAGTACTCGGAGGAGCATCTGTCGCCTGTGCACCAAGCACTTACGTTGCTTCTATTCTTGCAGCATGCGCTGAGCAAAGCGGATGCGACGGAGGCGGATACGTGTGTGGACGAGTTGGAAGAGTATGCATGGCACACACTGTGCCTTGGTCCGGCCGATGAGACCGTTGCGCAGGCCCTGGATGAAGCACGTGCGCCTGTGCTGCGCATGCTGCCGGCCCCCGCGCTCTTATCGATGGCGTTGCAGCTGCTGCAGGGCGAGCGTGCTCGTTCTGGCATGCCGTGCAAGATCCCTGCATCGCTCTCGCGGGCATCTCTGGCGTCCTTGGGTCTGCAATGGCTCGAAGATATGCCTCACAGCAGCGCTGTGGCAGCGTCGCGCACCGATCATGTCGCGCTGTGGACGGCCGTGTACGAAGCTCTGATCTCTCTCTGGGAGTCGCACCGTGCTGAGCCGCTGGGCGAGGAGGCGCTGCAGGCCCTGTACACATGCCTGCAGCATGCCACGTCAGCGGAGCATACGGCACTTACGCAGCTTCTCCCTCGGCTGCTGGCACACGATGCCACGGCATCGACGCTCCAGATTCTTACCTCGATTGTCTCGCATGTGGGTGTTCGTGCACTGGCGCAGCTCAATGCCTTGGTGCCGTACGTTGCGCAGGCGGTGCAGCAAGGTGTCGAGGACGAGCGATTGGCTGCTGGTCTGTCCTTGCTGGCGGCCTTGTTCAAGACACTGCCGCAGTTCATGCATGCCCATGTCGAACGAGCCGTGCGACTCATGACGGAGGACAAGGTGCAAGCGATGCAGCGTCACTCGTACGCCAAGGGCGCGTTCCGCCGCGCACAGGACGCGCTGGTGAAGCGCATGCCAGCCGCCACGCTGCTCGATGCCTTGACGTCCGTGTGGCGTGAGACCATCGTGTCATCGACGCAATTGGCCCTCTTGCAACTCATGCAATTGACGGTGCGGGAGATGGACAAGGCAGCCGTCACAGCGCAGTACAAGTCCGTGTTCCGTTTCCTGCTGCTGGCACTGGATGGTCAGCGTACAAGCGACGATGCCTCGCAGGCCCTGACAGCCACTGTGACGCGGGCCTTGCATGTCTACGTGACACTCGCTCTCAAGCTGAGTGAGTCACAATTCCGCCCGTTGTTCCTGCGTACGTACGACTGGGCCGTGGTGGATCTCCTAGACGATGACGCAAAGGGCGTACAAGCACGAACGCATGTGCTCTATGCCTTAGTCTCTACGTTGCTGGAGCAGTTGCATGGCATGTTTGTTCCCTTCTACGCCATTGTCCTCGATAATGCGCGTGACCTGGTTCGTGAGAAGCCAAGTGCGACGTGGCATGCTGTGGTCCACAGTGTACGACTGTGCGCCGAAGCCGACGAAGGCACGTTCTGGACAGCCTCCCGTGCCACCAAGTTTGTGGCGCCTCTTGTCAAGGCGTTGAGCTACACGGACAACGAGGAGGTGCCACGTACGCTCCTTGCCCTAGCCCATGCAGTGCCGGATGACACATTCCTGCGTACATTGAACTCGGCTTTGATGTCGGCGGCCAACGTACGTGACATGGAGAGCCGTGTGCGGGCTCTCTCGGCCTGTGCGTCGCTGTGGGAGGCCCAAGGCATGGCACTGCTTACGTTTGTCCCAGAGACTGTGGCAGCTCTCACGGAAGTCCTGGACGATGTAGACCCACGTGTATCTGCCGCTGCCTTGTCTCTGCGCGGTTTCATTGAGGAGGCACTGGGCGAGTCGCTAGACTCGTACTTGGACGCAGCGTAATGGATATAGCCATTCTGTTATGTGGTAGACATCTGTGTGGAGGAAAAGAAGAACCACAATTTACTAGCCAGCTACATTGGTTGAGCCCTAACGGTGACAGTGGCATAGTGGCTAGGGCCGCACGGTCGTAGAGGGAGGATGCAGGCGACGCACGTCGTCTATGGTATCAAAGGTGTACTACCTTTCCTCCGTCGTACGGCGCCCTCGTGCTTCCAGCCGTTGAGTCTGCCGGACCTGCGGCATGCACGCATTGCCATGTACGTGGACCATGCTTCTTACATGCAGCGACGCAACACTGTTAACGCAGCGGCTCTTTTATCGTGATCAGAACGATCCATCACGGCACTTGTCAGGCTTTTTGCAGGTTATACATACGTTGCGGCAGCACAATTGCACGCCGATCATGGTATTTGACCATGTCGATGCACGACTCCCTCAAAAGGCGCGCGAGCATGCGAAGCGGCGCATAACAAACCAGCGTGCCCAGTTTCGGTACAAAGTCGAGACGGCTCGACATGCGCGATTACAGGCATTGCTCACATGTGTGGATGCCTACGACGGCATGTCCATGCACGCCAAGCATGACGTCCGTCACTTGCTCCAGCAGTGGGTCGCTAAGGCTGAGGGCGAGGTGGACCTATGGTCCACCGTCCCACTAGATGCTAAGACATGGGACTATATGAGTACGGTACCTCTGCCGACGTTTGACGAAGAAACCACAGTGCCCATGGTCTGGACGCCAAATGATACAAACGACGATGCCTCGGTGCTCTACGATGACGCGCACTGTGACGAAAGCACATGGGCAGACCCGTTGGCCTATGACTGGGTGGATGAGCCATGTATATGGAGCAGCGATGCGTCGACCACGGGCAGCTTCGCCATCACCCCTGCCTCGTTGGCTCATGCGATGTACGCATTGCAAGCCGATCAAAAGATGTACCAAGATCACGCAGTGTATACGGAGTCGGCATCACAGATACCTTTGACGTATGCGGAGAAGGACATGTACCAGACCCTTTGGAAGGGACCAACGGACGCCCATGGTCATCACCTGTGCCCACCTGAGGCATGGCACGCTTTGCAACAGAGGCTAGTACGCTCAGGGAAGCGACAGGCAATAGAAGTCCCACCAAAAGCAGCGCCTCACCTGTTAAGGGATATGATTGCATATGCTTGTTCACAAAGTGAACGACTTGTGCACATGTATCGACGATCGTCTCGTCTTGCTCCTAAGCAGGCGTACAAGGACTGTATGGAACTGTGTCACTGGCTGCAAGTGCCGACTTTAGTGACAGGCGACGGGACCTCACAAGGAGGGGCTTTGCATGAGGCAGAGGCTGTGGCAAGCGCCTTGGTTCATCATGGATTTGCTGATATGGTGGCAAGTGAAGATAGCGATGTGCTGTTATACCAGGTGCCTCTTTTACGCGGCCTATCTAGCTTTACGCTGGAACTCTTGGATACGCAGCAGGCACGCGAGACATTGTTCCCATGTGGCGATGCAAAACAAAGCTACCAGTACTTATTGGAGTTTGCCTTGCTGTGTGGCACCGACTTTAACCGCACAGTACCTGGTATTGCCGCCAGAGGCGCATACCGTTGGATTTCGTACGTATTTGCTTCGTTACTTACGTCTCAGTCATTATGGTACTATTCGTGCACTTCTACGTGCTGAGACAGGCCGGTTTCGCCCACCGGATATGCTCACGCGAGAGGCGTACGAGGCGGAGTTGGACGAGGCACGCGCCGTGTTTGCGCAAAAACCAGATGTGCGTGTCACCGCCTTATCATTAGGCTTGACCCAGGCACAGCCCACGCCGGATTCTCTGCATACGCAAACGGAAGTCCCGAAGTGGGCTGCATTTTTGAACCGTACCGTCTCGTTCCCGGAGGCCACCTCGCTCACTCCTCTCTCGATGGACCGCAAAGGACTGGTGGCCTTTCTTCAGGCTCATCAAGTCCACATTACAGCGCCCTGGCGCGAAACGTACGAGGTTCCTGATATCTCCGCGCAGCCATCTGCGCTCGTCGAACCGACGTGGGCGACCACATCACTTGCGGCACATGCCGCTGCACAAAAGGAATGACATCCGCCGAGAGTGCAATGCACGTATCAATATCCAGCATGGACAATGATGTACATATAGGCTCCGATGACGTTTCTGATACAGGTGCATTGGTGCCAGCTTGGGATGTGGCTTTTAACGTTTTCCATGCTGTCTCCCATGTATACCCTCGAGATAGCAATGTACGAATACCCACCATTTCCATCAGCTCGCGACCACGGACAGACGTATCGTTATGGATCTCGATGCGCTGCAACTTAGGACAACGAACCTGGTGATGTAGAGCGCCAGGCGTGAGCAGCTGCAGCAGCAACGCAGGCGTACACACACTCGCCATGGCAGCGGCCGGCGTGAGTAGGCCAGGGGGGTCCACAGTGGCTTCGTCGACATAAATACGTAGAGTGTGTAAGTTGGTACATTGAGCAAGGACATCGTCGACAATTTGCGTCCTTGTATCGCTGGTAAGTCGTATATTCCATTCTTCAAGTGTCGTACGCGTGGCATGCACAAGCTCCATGAGCGCGTAAGTCGTGGTACCTGCTCCTGCCAACTGGCATTCCCATACACGTAAATGCGGTGTTAGAAGAGGCCACACCAAGGTCCATGGTGCTTTCAGGATTTCCAAATAAGGGAACATTGGTTGTGATGATAAATTCGGCACCGTGGGTAAAGACCGTAAGGCGCCCCCACCCAAATCCAAGCACTGCAATGTGGGTTCACAGGCACGTACGATAGACGTGATGATGGGCATAGCACGCTCACGCACGTCCTGAAGAGCCTGCATAGAGGGGCCAGCATCGTACACAAACGAATGGAGATGCGAGCATAAGGAAGCATGCTCTTCACGAAGGGGGGGTGTTTGGAAGAGTGACAAATGCGTGAGAGGTGGTGTGGCGGTAGGCACCGGCATAGGAGAGCCGAGCCATGGATGAGGTGAGGTAAATTTCGATGCAGTGCATTGAATCGTAAGCTGATGAAGTTTTGGAAGTTGCATGGCCCAAGCAAACCAAGCTGCCGCGCGGGTATAATCACATTCAATGTACAGAGATGTCAAGCGCAGATAGGGCAGGATGCGCCATGGTCGATCCATGTTAGTGAGGGGAGGTGTGAGAGACAGGTGAGATAGGTGCCGTGTACTCCGCGATACAAATGTCTTGAGAGTATCAGATTGAGCACGTAGGACCACAGGATCAGCACTCGGCGGCCCCGAGGCGGCCTTTACATGGATGGTATGCCATAGCGGAGAGTGTCGTGTAATCCATCGACGCCATGCACGGCATACTTGCATACACGGAAACAAAGAAGCAAAGGAGAGGTAACCAAATACGTGCACCATCAACTCAACGGGCAGTCTATGCAAGGCGGATTCGCGTGGCTGAAGGGCAATACGCAAGGAATGAATATGTTGAGCTTGGGAATCTGTCGGTGCGCGATGCAGAGCGGCATCGAGGACTCTCACCGCCTTCTCTGGCATATTAAGTACCGTGAAGATGTGAGCTGCGCGTGTTAATGCGTCGACGTCAGAGGATGCCAGACGCATGGCCTCGCGCGTATCGCGTAGCGCGTGTTTACTATCTTGCGACGTGGCATAATACAGAGCACGTTGCAAATATAGGAGCGCACGTTTCTTAGTATTTTTTTCTGTGTCCAACGACTTGGTATAAGTAGTACGATAGCAATACGTACCTGCGTTACCCGGCGTAGCGCACGCTGCGTTGTCTCCCCTGCCATACAGCGGCGGCAGGACGCGAGATTTAGAAAGTGGAGGTGTTGACTACCGCGTAGAGAACCAAAGTGGAGAACCACGCAACGCGGATCTCTATCAGCAAAGAAAAGCTAGAATGGGCGGCCAGCCAACCCCGCGTCATGTGGCTATCGCCATCGCGATCCAACTCGATACAACGAAGAAAGAGAAAGATCAGGTTTTTGTATGCTTGGTTTCGTCACGAAAACACAAGAACCAATGGGTTTTACCAAAAGGTGGTGTAGAAAAGGGGGAATCGGAACGTGCTGCGGCTCTGCGCGAGTTGGAAGAGGAAGGTACGTCAGTGGTATGAGACTAATAGGTAGCGGGCATTCGAGGCTCCTTGGAATATCCCCCTTGGGATGATGCGCAAAGCCCGTTGATCCAATTTGCGGATACAAAGGCCCATCCCAAATCGCCTACAACGAATCCAAGCGACCCTTCGTTCGTGCCGCTTACTTTGTACAGTGTGCATGAATTTCTCGTGGATAAGGATGCAGTGCAGGAGGTATGGCTTGAATCAACGGAGCGTGGGCGTAAATGGGTCCCTTGGGCTAAGGCCATGGACCTTGTCGCGTGGCGACGTGGTCTACCGGCGGCCTTATCGCACGCAAAAATCAATAAGAGTCACTACTTGAATCGTACATAGATCTGGCTAGTATGTAATATAGTCAACAGTAAAGAGGGGGTATGAGTCTTTAAATCACATTCAGAACCGAATCTGAGGTTAGTGGTAAGGGACACCCGACGTACCTGCCCTGCGGCAACGATGAAGAAAGCCGACAATGATATCCGTTTCCTTAGGCGGAGGTAAAGACTGGTAATGTTCTGTTGCAAGAGAGGCAAGGTAGGAAAATTCGTCTTCATGGTCGAAAAACCGATCGTCGTCCTTCACACGATGACGATCCGTATTCGTAGCCGATCTTGTGCGAGACGATACACCTTGCTCGCCTTCGTCCTCCTCATTTTTGTGTGTGTCCATATACTTTTGCATATCCTCCTCAGCCGTATGCACCACATCAGGGTCTTGGATTGCATGCCGGGGTGGATAATCAGGTTCGATGCCATTGTGGACCATGTATTTAATTGTAGCATCGAAGGGCAAATCGGCAAAATTAATACCCGGGTTAGTAGCCGTTTCATCGGCACCTAGTATGTTAGTAGATGAGCAGATTCATACCTTTGTCACGTTGGCCAAGGTCCTTGTCCCCTTGGCCGCTGCTCATCGTGTCTGTAGTAGCTGGGTTTCCAACGCAATTGCCCTTACCGTCATGCAGCTCGTATAACACCAACGCCTCCACATACACGTGATCCACAGAGGAAAAATCTGAACCTAGACACACATGCCCAAACGAAAGGAGGGCTGAGCTGAAGTGCTAGAACGGATGCTGAGGGCGAGTAGCAGACTACCGGCTTCGGCGGCATGGAGGCCTACTTTGGGCTATCGGTATGCACACCTCAAAGGAGGCGCGTACAAGCCTAGTGCATCACTACCACCATCCCCACCACCACGCTCAGCATGGCGCGAACAACGATGGTCCTCACGAACTATGGTATCATTGTCCACGAGTGTGGGCTTCTTGGTATGTATAGATACGGATCTGAGCAATACGAGCCTAAAGATGTACTTTTTCGGTATGATGCAAGGATATAAACAGGGCCAGGCTCAGGCGGAAGCCAAGGCTCTCAAGGCAGACTCCCTCACATCAGCATTGCCACCCATTTAATTGGCCGTGGATGTCAAGCCATTCAAAGCAACTGAACAACATAACACTGAATAGATCATCGATTCATGCACTACTACTATCCAGCGGGACATTTTTGGGCACCACAGGGTGCTACTAAGCATAGACATCTATATGGCACGTCCGTGGGCCTGGCCATAGATGCGCGGTATCATACAAGGAACCGAACCACGCATTTAAAGCGAGTCGGCAGCAGCAGCGATAGCCGCAGCAGCCTGACCAGCGGCCTTGGCACGCTTGCGGAGCTTCTCCGCCGACTTGTTGCCGCGGACACCACCACCCCAGTGACGGCGGGCCTCGTCGTACTTGTCAAGGTAGTTAGCCTTGGCAGCCGACACGAGGTCGGCGAGCTCACGCTCGTCCTCAGAACGCACGTCCTGGATCACAGCGATGGCAGTGCGCTTGAGGTGCACAACGGCACCGAGACGCGAGCTCGACTTGACGATCACGTAGGGAATGCCCATCTTGCGGCAGAGAGCCGGGATGAAGACGACCAGCTCAATCGGGTCAACATCGTCGGCAATGACGACGAGGTTGGCCTTCTTGGCCTCAATGAGAGCAACACAGTGGTTGAGACCGTACTTCACGAAGAGCGGCTTCTTGCCGTCGGCCTTCGGGTCGACCTTGTTACCGGCAGCCACCTCCTTGGCGACAGCGTCGAGACGGGCCTTCTTCTCCTGCTTCGACTCAGGGCGGTACTTGTTCATGAGCTTGAACAGGGCCGTGGCGGTGTTCTTGTCAAGAGTGTTCGAGAACTGAGCAATCGCCGGCGGCACCTTAAGGCGCTGCTGGAGAATGACACGCTGGCGCTGCAGACGAACGTACTCCGGCCACTTCACGAAGCGGGTCAGGTCACGCGGAGGCTGGATGTCCTGGCCTATCCAGGGTCAGCATATGCAAACACAAGATATACATACCGATACCGAAGCTGCGGCTGCGCTTCTCGAACAGAGGGTTCGAGGGAGCCTTGTTGGCGTTGCCCTTCGAGTAGGGCGAAGGAGCGGGCTTTTTACCAGTCTTGGTAGCCTTAGGCTGTAGGGTCATCGAGACGAGTCAGCATCATGTCCTGCACAAGCCGAGCTCGGAGCTCTAAGCCACGCCCTGCACCTGCTCAGAGAGCAGGATACGGGACGCAGCGAGAAGTATGCGTACCATTACGAACAAATGTAGGAAATAATACCGTGTGGGTAAAGAAAGCAAGTCGAGCGCAGCGTTTGCGAGAGGGGAGGTCTGTGGCTGCTATGTACTCACGTGATAACAAGTATATTACATCACGTGATAATGTTCTGTGGACCCTAGGGCGATTGACAAGCACCCTTGTCGGCGTTTGATGGGTGGGGCGCACGGGCCCATGCACGCGCGGGGCAATTGAGCCAACCCGCAAACGTGGGCGAAGCGGGACATAAGACGAGGGTCGGTGGCGTCGTGGTAGCTCCCAATTACCCACAACGATGCGTTTGACCCCGGTTTTTCTGTTTGCTGTTATTTCCAACGCATCGCTCCTAGCCCGTGCTGACGTCGCTGGTAGTGCTGCTGATGTGTTGGAGTCGTGCACCGGCCTGGACTTCCAGAACTGGGATACGTGCGTATGAAATTAAGAGACATGGACTAACACCACTCAGCCAGAGCCTTCGCTCCTACCTTCTGGACCGCGGTATCATTTCCCCTGCGTCCACACATGAGAAGCTGGCTAAGCTGGCCAAGAACGACTGTGACTACCTTGTGAATGAGGTGCAGGTGGCGACAGCGTCGGCCAAGTCGCTGGCATCGGCTGAGATGACGTCGATGATGAGCCTTGCGTCCTCTGTGCAGGCTGCTCTGCCTACGTCGGTGGCGCCCTCTGCGTCTTCGCTTGCATCGGGTGCGTCGAAGTCGGGTACGTCGCTGTATGGCCAGGCCAGCAAGTCGGGTAGCAAGGTGGCGTCGTCGCAGCATGCCGCGGCGTCGTCAATGGCCTCGCAGGGCTACCAGTCGGCCTCCTCGGCAGTCTCGGCAGGTTCTAAGGCGGCTGCGTCTGCGGCCAAAGATGGCCACCAGTACGCTTCTTCGGCGGTCTCAGCTGGCCACAAGGCGGCGTCGTCCGCTGCGGCAGATGGCTACGCGGAGGCGGAGCGCCGTGTGCAGCAGTCGGGTGACTACCTGAACAGTCTCGCCAAGGATGCGTCGGCCTACTTGGACGACACGAAGGACTACGTGTACAGTTCGTGGAACACGAAGGAGCTGCAGAAGTGGCTCAAGTCGAACGGCATTGAGCTGCCGTCGAATACGCCGACGAAGGAGGAGCTTCTGGCTACCATCCAGAAGCCATTCGCGGAGGCGCATGTGAGCCGCCCGTATGAGCGTCTCTCGACGGACTACCTGCGCGACTGGCTGGTGCAGCACGGCTACCTGGACTCGGATGCGAAGAAGAAGCGTGACGAGCTGATCAACATGGCGCAGGACTACTACTACTATGTCCAGGACTCTGTGTACGACACATGGAGTGATGCGGACCTGCGTTCGTGGCTGCAGAAGCACAACCTGATCAAGTCGGACTGGCAAGGCAAGCGCGATGAGGCGCTGGCGCTTGTGCAGAAGAACTTCGACTCAATGAAGGACACTGTGTGGGCTGGCTGGCGTGACAGCGACATGCGTCAGTACCTGCAGCGCGAGAACCTGATTGACACGAGCCGCACGTACTCGCATGACGAGCTGCTTGACCTGATGCAGAAGCATGCGTCGAGCTTTTCTTCGACGGCGAGCAAGTACGTGAGCTGGTCGGATGCGAAGCTGCGTGGCTTCCTGAAGGACCACGGCGTATCGCTTGACTCGATGCCGAAGGACCGGGATGAGCTGCTGCGTCTGATGCGTGCGTACTACGCGCCGGACTGGGCCGACAGCTGGCACACCCGTCTTTCGCAGTTCATTACCAAGCTGAGCAACGGTGTGCGTGACGTGTTTGGTCTCTCTGCCGAACAGGTGTACCACCTGAACAAGGAGAAGCTTGGCTCGTACGCTGCGACCGCTAGCAAGAGCGCGAGCTCTGCTGCCAGTGCTGTCTCGAGCGCTGCCTCGAGCGCTGTGTCGCAGGTGCGTGATGAGCTTTAAAGTCGATGAAGGGCCCCGTAGAAGTATATACAAACTTACATCGATCTTTCTATACACGGCGAACGTATTCACGCTCAATGACCGAGTGCTGCAGGATACGTAAGACTGGCTACCAGGACGTACCAATTTTGCGTCGCGCGACACGCGCCAGTACTGCTCGAGTGTGTCAGACTGCGAGAGGCGCGTGAGGAACTCTTCGTCGTGGGTAATGACGATCAGCTGGAAATTCGGCTGGTGCTGCCGCTCGGCCAGCAGGCTGGGTGTGAGTGCGTGAAGGAAGGAAGAAAGGTACGTACTCGACAAGGCTGGCCGCAAGGGCCTCGACATTTTCACGGTCGAGGTTGGTCGTGGGTTCATCCAAAGCCAAGAACCCGCAGTGGGCGCCAAACGAGTCGGCAAGCGCCAAGCGAATCAGTAAGCATGCCAGCACTTTCTGGCCAGCACTGCATCGGCCTCGCATATCGAGCTCCACGCCATCCTTGACCATACATACGCGGTACTGGTACGAGCGCAGCCCATTCGCACCTACGCGGCCCTCGGCGTCCGACCGAATGAGCACGGTATCGATATCTGTACCTTGGTACGTCTTCTTCCATAAATAGTCAAGGGTCTGATTGACTTCTTCCATTTTGATCCCGTGGTACTGCAAGATCGCCTGTTGCAGTGCACCACAGTACGTATCGAGATCGCGGTTCGCCATACTCGCCACCTTGATGTGAACAAGCTGCTGCATGTACCGCGCCTCGACATCGCGGAACTCATCGCGCAGCTCCGCACGGCGGCGCGTAAGCTCTGCTTCCATACTCTGGATCTCGCCACGGAGGTGCGCAGCCGTGCCGTGCATATCGCGTTCCTCTTCTCTCGCGCGGTCGTACGCGGCCGTCGCATGCGCATGCCGCTGGTGGGCTTCGTCCAGGTCCATCGATGCGAGTTCCTGACGCACTCGCGCCCTGTCGCGCACCACCTCGCGGAGGCGTACGTTGTCCTGCAGATTCGCCTGGCGGCTTTGTGCATCATGTACAGCCGCTTCCAGATCGTACATGTTACGCGTCGCCTGCTCTGCCGTATGACGAGCGGCAGCAAGGTCCGAGGTAGCGGCTTGCAGAGCTGCCGCACACGTTGCCAGGGCATCACGTTCATGTTGTGCGTCAGCCTCCTGTACACGCTTCTGCAGGGCCATCAGTTGGCGGTAGGTCTGCGTATGGGAGTGTATAGCAGCGTCACGCGCAGCCGCCGCCTCTTGATGCGCTTGACGGCAGGTAGCTAGGTCAGTCCGTGCCGTCGCTAGCGGCGCCTCCGCTTGCGTAAGCGTGTCACGCAACGTCGCTTTTTGCGACGTAAACTCCGCCAAATCGGCGACGTGCTCGGCCAAGCGCTGCTGCGCCGCAGCCCGTGTGGATGCATGCTGTTGCTGCATCGCGACCGCCATCTCGAGCGTGTGCACACGACGCTCCGCCGCCACGATCTTCTCGCGGTGCGTGGCCCGTGCATGATGCAGAGCATCGCACGCGGCCTGCTGCGTTTGGCTGTCAATGAGTACTCATGTGGAGGTAGTTAACGTACATCGCTTGGGTCACGTCGTCCAATCGCGCAGGCGTAGCGTCAGGAGCAGATAGCAAAGTAGCAGGACGAAGGCTCTCTAGGCGCTGTTGCAGGGATTGAACATCCTGTTGGACACTACGCCATCGCTCTTCGTCGTCACGTAGCGCCTGCAGGGCTACAAGCTGGGCTTCCGCATGCGCCAAGGCCGCTTGGGCCTGGTCCCTGGCCGCCTGAGCATCGCGCTGCGTCTTCTGTAGCTCAGTCTGGGATGCCTGTAGCGCATCAATCTCCTTCATCTCAGACTCGCGTCGTTCCACTAGTGCCTGTGCACGACGGAGCTGCGTTTGCTGCTTGGACCACGCCTCTAAATCACGCTGCAATCCCTCGATACGTTCCGGCTGGCTGCGCTGCAAAGAGGCGGAAATATGCGCATCAAAATCGTGCATATGGGAAGAGGGGATGGATTGGTTACATGCCAGGCATACATGGCGTTCATGTGCATGTTTTTGGATCCGTTCAAAGAACGCCGCAGCATGCTCCAATAGCCCCAGCGATTCACGAAGCACTTGGACTTCCTCGTTTGCCGTCGCCACTCCCTCGTCGAGTGATGCAAATTCGCCTAGGAGACCCTGAATGTCGTTAAAAAGGTCTGTAGTTAGTCCTAGCCAAGGCATACAACATACTTTCACACGTAGTCTGCTTCTGTGCAAGAACACGCTCTTGTGACGCATACGACGCTTCTGCTTGGTCCACGTTATGCTGTGCAGATTGGACTTGCCGCTTGGCCTCAGAACACTGCTTTTCCGCGTTATGAAGGAGCGGCATTAGATCCGTAGGAACATGGCCCAGCACAGATTGACATTGTGTACGCCACGCTGTCTCCTGCGCTGTGTACGTCTGCTCTTTATCGGCTAGCATCGACTGTGTTTGGGCGTACAGAGCCCGTCCTTCAGCATCACGGTGGGACGTAGCTAAGGCTTGGACTAGCGCGTGCCGCTCTGCCTCTAATGAAGCAAGGCGTCCGGCGGCTTCAGCCTCGGCTTGCACATGCTCTTCGTCGGACGATTCATTCTGCAAGGCGGCTAGGGCCTTCCTCGCATCGTCTAGCGCAGCGATATCCACTGACGGGAGCTCCGATGCAATGTCTTTTTCACACGCTGCTTTACGCGCCTGGACGCGATCAATCGTGGCACACACTTGATCGTACTGTGCCTGGGTATCACGCATCGCCGCCTCCAGAGACTGGAAAGTACGCTCCAGGTGACGTTCCTTCTCCTTCTCACGCTGCGCAGCGTCAGCTGCTTCTCGTTCCAGCACACGCTTCTGCTGCTCCAAAGACGTGCGTAGATTCACAGCCGCCGCCTCCCATTGTGCTGCGGACGGCGAACCGTCAATATCCGCCCCAAGAGAAGCCAGCTCTTTCGTACTGTCCTGCAGAAGTCGTTCATATGTCCGCTCCGCTGCCTCGAGATCTGCATGCTGCCGCACTAGCGCTTCATGTTTGGCTATCGTGGCGTCACGATCTGCCACGTATGTATCATGCTTTCCACGGATGTCCGCTAGACGTCGTTCATCAGCTTCCAACTGACGTGGAAAATCATCTAACATACGCTGCAGCGTCACATCGTCCAAGTCCAAGACGGTCATACGAGCCTGAAGGGCATCGTGGTGCTCTTGGTACAGCGCCAGTCGTTCTTCCAATGCCTCAGCCTGACCAATCACCTCGCGAAAACGTGTCGCATCATCATACAGCGCCTGATTCTCTGTGACTTTACGCTGAATCTGCACTTCTAATTCATCACGCTCTTTCGTCTTCTGTGTGAGGGACAGCTCCAACACACGGATCTTTTCTTTGATGCCATCGGCTCGCTCCTTTTCTTGCCGAATTCCACGTAGCTCAGCCTCATCAACACGAGCATCTTGAGTTCGCTGCTTGCGCAGCGCTCGAATAGACTCGAGAGCTTTGGTATACCGAGTCACTTCGAAGATTTCATCAAAGCGTTTCTTAAGGACAGCCGGCTCTGAGAGCGGCCAGTTGGATTCTTCCTGGTGGCAAAAGAGCACATTCTCAAGGATTGCTCGAGATACGCCTAGCAATGTAGCCATTTCCTGGTCTAGTTCAGCACACCTCGTGGATATAGCCGCACGCGACTCAGGATCAACGTGATCATCATCGATACCCAGCACACCCTCGAGGGTCTTCATCGTGAGCCCGCCGCCTTTTTTCTTAGATACTTGCAAATTGCGCACACAACTCATACGCGTACCGCTTGTGTTGCGAAAGCGCAGGCGCACTTGCGCCTTGACGGCGTCGGTGCCTGCGAGCTGGACACATTAGCATGGGTATACGTACCATAGGATCATGAACAAAGCCTCCGCCCTTGGTATTCGGAGGCAAATCGCCAGTTGCAGCATATTTTAGGCATTCCACAATAGTCTGCAGTCAGAACAGAAGTCATACGCACTGTCTTGCCACTGCCATTATGTCCTACAATCACAGTGAGCGGTTTGAAGAACTGGATGATGTGCACATCGCGCGGATCGAACGAGCGCACACCGCGAATCGCGAGTTCTATGGTAAGTCATCGTCGTACGTACTATCCAGCTCGGCCATCGAAGAAGTGCATGCAAGCGCCGTCCAGTCTCAATGCCACGACGCGTACAATGTGGAGGATGAGGGAGCGACACAGGCCACACAGGCGGGGGAGCGCGGCGGCAACCGTCTGTCTCCACACCCTCCATGCAAGGCCGGCGTCGGTGGCGACGCGTCGCGAGTGGTGTGGGTCTGGGAGCTTTATGGCTCTTTGATCTTCTTACGTTGATGTGCACCACGATAAGACCTGCATGGAAGCATGATCCCATACACATGCAATGGCGCTATGGGATTACGTTGGGCCTAGCAGGGATGACGGCATGGTGCTTTGGCATGACAGTCACAAGACCTTCGTTCTATGTTCATACGGCGCCTCTTCCCACCTGTTTGACAGTCAAGCACTCTACAGGGAAAGCACGGTGGTGCAATAAGTGCATGGCGCCCAAACCTGATCGATGTCATCACTGCCGGCAGTGTGAACGATGCATTCTGCGCATGGACCACCATTGCCCATGGCTGATGGATACGTGCATCGGCCTGCGAAACTATAAACCCTTTCTCCTTTTCCTCGTTTACGCCATTCTTCTGTGTGTTTGGACATGCGATACACTCGCACGCGGCTTCTTGCGCCACTGGGACGACAGTCTGGCGCACAATCACGCCGTCGATATCCCTCTGGCATGGCTTGGCCTCTTTGGCTTGGCAGCCTTGGTACGTCATCGCAAAAAAAGACTAACGCTAGTTTTCCTTGGCATTGATACCCTTCTTACTGTACCATATGTATCTGGTGCTCAACAACAAAACTACACTCGAAAGCTTAGAAGGTCTCTCAAATGTACGGCCAGCGCAGGACGCAATGTCAACAGCTGCGCCCAGCACATCTACGACACGGCTACTCCATCTTTCTACATCGAATCACCAGCGACGACGTACCGGACCCAAGTATAATGTATACAATGTGGGGATATGGACCAATATGCAACAGGCGCTAGGTCCAGCATGGTGGCTTTGGGGCGTTCCGATCGGGCCTTTGTACGTATAGAGATGCAAACTGACCATCAGGGCTTCAGATGGGCTTTCGTTTCCTATCAATGAATCTACATTACATGCGCTGCAAACGGCGCCTCAGACGCAACCACCTACTTACAGAGCGGTAGGCTGAGCCATCGACGCAGGACCAAGCAAGTGAATATCCGCCGAGCCCATAGCTGCATCCAGAATACACCAGTTCACAACCGGCTCTTCACGCTGTCCCAAGGCATTCAGCACGGCCTGTGCGACAAAACCACCAAGAATGGCACATGTCGGTGCAAACGACGCCGTGCTGCGGCGTGTGACAGCGTCGTACGTAGCCTTCGCAAAGTGTGCATAGAACGTCTTAGCATCACGCCGGCGAAATACACTCGCAGTTTTTGCATTCTTCGACGACATAATGTCGGAAGCATGCGTCTCCAACGCTTGTTCGTAGTCATTCAGCGTTGACGGTGGCGTAGTGTCCTGCATGATAGCCCATTGAGCTAACGTCGCAATGAGCCCTGGACTTGGGCGAAACGACCAGGGAGCCTTGAGTGATTCAGAGAGCGGTACAAATGTCTGTTCAAACCGCTTCAGTACCTTTTCCGAGGGATCATCCGGCGAAGGACGCTCTGTTGCATACGTAAGTGCTCCCAAGTCGCAGAACACAAAGCCGCCCATACCCTGTGCAGCCGACGCAAAGAACATTGCATCAGCGCTGCGGCATGCATCATTCCATTGTACAAGCTCCTCTTTAGTCCCGCTTGTTACGATTACCACATTCGGTCGAAGTTCTTGCAAGGCTTTGTGGGATGGAACGCCTTCGTGGGCAACACCTTGGATACCCACGTGAGGATTCAATTGCTGGATTCGTTGCAGAGGCGCATCACTGATACGCGGTTGACCTACATCGTCTGCACGAAAGAAGAACGACGCAGAGAGGTCCTCCTCAAGGACTATGCCAGCATCGACGATCGTCAACTTGCCGATGCCAGCCAAGACGACATTCTTGATCACCTCGGTTGCTACGCCAGAGAGCGTCACAACTACAATATGCGCTGAGCGCATACGGTTCTGCGCCTCAAGACCCCACAGACGGATCTGGCGATCATACAACGCCGCTTCATCTAGCTGTGTGAGTGCACATCGTACACGGCCTACCTTCTGTGACGCCAGTGCCTTGCGGCGGCGGTGGGGACGACATGTCAATGGAAAAGGTATGACTAAACCTAACTGATTATTATACACGCCAGAGGAACGAATCCGCGACTATGAAAGAACGAGCCAGCCACCTGTCGCCAAGGCGGTAAAGGACATGAGCGCCAGGTTGACATACAGGCGAGCGCCTGCACTCTGTGGCTGCGACTGATCAACAAACTGATACGTTGGGAGTTTGCCGGGTTTGTCAACCATGTAAGACACACCATACTGCACAGTCTTGTCACAGCTGCTTCCAATCTGATCCTGGCAACTCTGCATGCAGACAGAGCGTCGCATGAAAGGCGTTTCGCGCTGGTTGTTGCACAGATCCACACAACGCTGCATACGAAGGAGGCAGTCCTGCGACTGGACGGGCCACTGGTACTGCGGAAGACGAGATAAGCTCTTCTTGCATGTGCACATTGTAGCCATACCGTGAGACACATCACAGAAGTTGTGAGAAATCTCATCCGTGTCGTCCGAGCAGCCGGCTGTGGCGCAGAAGTTGGTCTGCATCTGGCAGATCATCGTTTTGGTGTCATTCGAGACGGACGAGTTCGCAATGTTGTAATAGAACGTCGGCAAGTTCGATTTAGCTTCCTCCGAGCCACGGTACATGTTTCCAATAATCGGTGGCAATGTTCCATTCCATGTGGCCGTTACACTAGGTGCTGGGATCGTCACATTGGACGTCACGTTCACATTGGCTTGCGGGAATGACGTCGGTACAGCCATCACATCGTACGCTGCAGACGTGGAAGACGCCACTGGCACCGACACGGCCGGGTACAAGGGACTCGAGGAAGCGTTCACAGATGGTGATGCTGGGGCTGGCGCAGGTGCTTGATTGGATCCTGATGCCGGCGCGGGGGCCGACGACACAGGGCTATTGCTTCCGCCCGCCGGAGATGCACTCCCACGTGCCTGCGTGGAGCCATTTTGGTTCGCTTTCGGAGCAGCCGAGGATGGCGCTGGAGGTTGTGAAGAAGCTGGAGCTGGCTTGCTGGACGAGGCGGCGTTATTAACTGGGGCTGGAGGGGGAGCCGACGACACAGAAGAAGCAGGCGGTGCAGACGAGCTGCTGCCTACAGGATCGCTGAATAGGTAGGAAAGAGCCCTCCCTTGAAGAGAATCAGCATGAGCAGTAGAGGTTACAGAGAGGATAGCGAAAAGAACCCAAAGCAGGTGAATCGCCGCCCCAGGACGCATCCTGAGTAGGCTCACGATAAAAAAGGGAGTGTTGGGATAGAGACCCCAACTGGTGGGATCTTTGGGAATGTCGATCCCCCCGCAAAAAGGAAACACGTGACAGTGCAGGCCTGTGCATTAAATGAGCGTGAAGCGCGCCGCAGCGCGTCTGGCTCTGCCCTATGTCCCAGCGGCGGCGCGTGTGCGCGGTCTGTGGCAGCACACGCTTCCGACTGCTCTCGGCCCAGCTGGTATGTCATGCGGGGCATGTTCAGCGTGACTTTCGTGTTGAGGCCGCACAGGAAGATGATGGTTTTGATACCCAAATTACCACACGTTCACGGAATTTCAACCGATCATCGCAGCGCGACGCACGTCGGATTGAGCGACAGCAATGGGCTGTTGAGCAGCGGCGCAAGCGGCGCGGACGTGTAGGACATGTGTTTCCCGGGACAGCAGAGCACGCATCTCTATCGGACCCTGATAAGGCACTCCTACAAGGCACAAGAGCTACGTTTGCTATTGTTCAATGCTTGCAATTGATTCTGCGGCACCAAATTGAATCAGTATCGCTTTGGCTTCCGGGTGTGGATGTGACAATCTTAGAAGTATGTACATTGTGTGACTTACCTAGACCTGCGCACGCAAAATATGGGCCTATAATGTGTCATGCCATAATGTCCCAGCCGCACCACTAGAGGCGGCGCGTGATACCTTGTCACGTCAGCAACAGTCTAAAGCGACACCACTTCGCTCTGTGCCACGACGAGGTCGGCAGCGCTATGAGACTCCCAACAGCAAATCTGTGCGAACTGTGAACTTGTCCATTCGTTCAACAGTGGCGGTGCTCTATCTCGCCTTCGTACAGTGTCGCATCCCCATCACCTTAGGTGACTTGCGCAAGTACGTTTTTTTCTACTGACGTAATAGACGCATATTTGACAGGACTCTGCCGTACCTGAACGCGATTCGGTTCCTTCCGAATACACTCACAAGTGCGCTTTCATTCAGCGATATCCAATTTGCAAATCTGGACTGCAACGTGCGTGACTTTGGTCGACTGACCTCAGCATATTCCCAGTGTAACAGAACTACATCGAAGGACAGAGCACATCGCCTCGCAGTTGTACTCGCGCTTTGATGTGATGTTCCTTGAGGTGAACAGTGCCCCTATTCTGAGTCGCTATGTTCACGACTTGCTACTTCCTTCTACATTTTATGTGGGCGCCAAGTCTTTGTTGACATTCCTTCGTATTGATATGCATGTTCACAGCGTCTCTGTCATGCCTGTGAACCCAATTGCTCGTGCCAAATTCAAGGAAAAACGGCCAGATGCAGGAACTCGCAATTCCAAGCATGCCTTTTCACGCAACTCGGTCATTCCACGTAGTGTGATGCTCATGGCAGCGCTACTTGTTGTGGTCAAGTTGCAATATGGCCTGGATGGTATACGCCGGCGTGAGTCGCCATTGTATGTACATGACCGAGCCATCTTCTCGGGGGCGGCGCCGCAGGATGCGTGGATTGATGCGATTTGCGCATTACACGGTCTGCCTAGTGAAAGGACATGGGATGCGGTGCCTGCTGAGTTTGCGCCATGGGATACGCAGATTGACCTACTCTCGCTTTCGGACAAAGATGTGGATACGTATCTGTCCTTTCTGGAAGACCAGTATGCGCCGAAAAATATACCCAGCAGCATGCCACTGCGTGAACGCAATGATGAGGATGATCTGCTACCTTGCTTGCCTGGAAAGCATAGACCAGAAATGCATCTCGCCACACTCTCTACCCAAAATCGAAAAACATACTACGAGCGCCGCGCCCAGCTTCAGTCAGCTTTGTATACCCAACCGAACGAAGAGGATACGATATGCCTGGCCCCTGGTGAGGGATATGCTACGCATACACATGATCCTGGTGGTGTCATGCCACGTGAGATGAAACGTGTGTTGGATGTGGCCATGAAAGTGATCGGACTCGACACGACGCCAGAACCGGCCTTTGAAACGACATCAATTGCATGGGGCCGACCGCATGACCAGACAGTTCTGGCCGACTGTATGATGCAATTAGAAGAAGGGCTCCTTGTAATGCTACGCCAACGACGATGATGATATATACCCTTAAGTAGCCTACTTTGTATTTGTGCTATTTTCTCCTTTGCCTTCGGCGCGTGATTTCTTGGTAGCTGTCGCCTTTGTAGGCGTCTTCTCACCTTCGCTGGATGTCGACGTATTCAGCTCACGCTTGCGCTTGGCTGCGCCTGCAATGGAAATAGCGCCGCCACGACCGCGTGTCGCAGTACCTCGAGCAGAAGCAGCACCGCGAATCGATGTCTCAGTCGGGCGGATTGGTACAGGCTTGGGAGCCACCGCACCTCCACGTCCGCCACGTGCAGCCGCATTGCCGCCTCGCACGACAGCCGGTCGCGATGGCGTCGTGGTCGGAGTAGCTCCGTCCTTCGATGTGCCCTTGTTACTTTCTTTGCTGTCCTGTTCAGCGGGCTTCGTATCTTTGGCTGGGGCTACGCCATCACCAAGTTGACCTTTGAGTTCATTGAGCTCGTTGGTCAAGTTCGCAATCTTCTTGTCACGCTGACTGATCATGATCTGGTTGCGCAAAGCCGCTTCCTTCTTGCCGTCTTCGTATCGCGACTGTAGAAGCGGCTGGTAGTGAGCTTGAAGTTCTGCTTCCTTGGCTGAGACAGCTGCCTCAGGACCTGCACGCAGAGTCTCCAGCTCGCCGTCCTTCTCTGCTAAGGCCTTGGCGTATTCGGCCTTGGACGACTCCAACTCTTTCTCAAGCTCAGCGACACGACCATTTGCCGTAGCCAAGAGACTTTCCAGCTCTGCAATACGTGCTTGAAGCGGTGCCAACTGTGCAGCTGTATCTTCCGCAGTCGATGTAGCCGCTGATGGCTCCGTTGCGTTGTCAGCAGAACCGTCTTCTGTCTTGGGCTGTGTTTCGGTGGCTGGCGTTGTCGCCGGCTCACTTGCCTGCACAGCCTCGGTAGTTTCGCCCACCTTGTCAGCCGTAGAAGCGGAAACATTCTTCTGCACTTCTTCGAGCTGCTCTGTCAGCGCTTTCACTTGGGCTTCTGCTGCGCGCTTGTCCTTCAAGAATGTACGAGCAAAGTGCTTGTGCTTCTCACACTCCTCGGTCTTCACGCGCAGCTGCTCTTCAAGCTCTTTGAGGTCAGGCTTCGTCTCGTCCGAGGTCTCTGATGCATCTTCAGCTTTAGGTTCAGTCGAAGGGGCCGCATCGGCATTCTCCGTTCCGTCCGCCGCTGACTCGGCCGTAGCGTCAGCCGCCGTCGCAGGCACTTCGTCAGCCGCTTTCGTAGCCTCATTGACTTGTGTCGTGAGCTCATCGATCTTGGCCTGCAGAGCCTCTTTCTCCTTCTCGGCCTCGGCGGCCTTGGCCGACATATCCTTTTCGAGCTGATTCGCTTTCTCCACGGCCTCCGCCACAGCACGACGTTCTTGCGTAATGCGTGCACGTACTTGCTCACGCAACTGCTCGAACTTCTTGTTGGCCGTCTGCAGCTCAGCAGTGAGTCGAGTGGTTTCCTTCTCTAACTCAGCTTTCGCGGCAGCGATTTGCTCCTGTGCTTCGGTACGCTCTTTCTCCGCCTTCTTCAGCTCCTCTTCCACACCACTTGTCTGCAGCAGACCGGATGCCCGCTTCTTCCAGCGCGTAACATCGTCTTGTACCACACGGAGCTGGCTCTGAGCCGTCTCTAGCTCGACCTTCGCCTTCTGCAGCTCATCACGGTGTGGCTGCAGATCAGTCTGAGCTTGCTGCAGCTGCGCCTCGAGCGATTGGTTACGTGACTCGACAGCCTGCTTGGCCTCTTCGAGAGTAGTGACATGCTCACGCAGCGTGCTTAGCTCATTGATCTTCTCCAAGAGCTCCGCGTACTGTCCACTAGGTGCCGAGGCAGATTCACGTGCCGTCGTCAGTTCAGCACGTGTAGCCTCGAGCGTCTCCTGGGTCTTGGTCAGCGCATGCTCAATGCGCGTGCGTTCCTGCACGGCCATATCCAGCTGAAGCTCCCTGAGCTCCTTTTCACGGCGCAAGTACCGAATTACTTGAAGCTCACTAGCCGTAGGTGTCGAGGACGATGCGCCGTCCTCCACCTTAGGAGCCGCGGCTGCGTCTGTGGAGGTATCGGTAACGTCGTCGATCGCCATGGGCACGTCGGACGAAGCGGTGCCGAGCGCTGCCACTTGCTGTGTCACACCTTCGAGGTGCTCATGGAGTTGGTTGTTTTGCTGCTGCAGCTCGTCACGCTGCTCACGAAGCTGCTCAGCGGTCTTCTCAAGCGCCCGAATCTTGTCTTCCGCATCGACCACAGCCTTGTTGTGTTCCGCAGAAAGCACATCCTTGGCCGTCCTTACCTTCTCCATCTCTTCACGTACACGTTGAGCGTCGGAACGTGCACGACCAAGCTCCTGCTCCAACGCCTCTTTGATTTGCACAAGCTCCTCTGCTCGGGTCGTCGCTTCCTTGGCCTGCATTGAGAACTTGCGTACTTCGTCCCATGCCGACGCCTGCTCCTTCACCTCTTCCGCCTCGGCGGCATTGAGGCCGGCTAGCGTGTCTTCCAGCTCGCGCTTCTCTGCGGCATGCGCAGACGCCTGCTCTTCCAACTTGGTCTGCAGGGCGGACACTTGGCTGTTCAATTCGGCACGCTGCGCCTCCAAGGTATCCCAGCGTGTCTGCCATGCGGCATCAGCCGACGCCTTCTCCGCAAGAGCGGTGTCCTTGGCCTCGTTCGCCTCTGTTAATGCCTTCTGGGTGTCCGCCAGCTCGGTAGCGATGCGCGCCTGCGCGCTTTCAGCCTCGGCTTGCGCCGCCTTGGCCGCCAGGGTATCCGCCTCCGCTGCTGCACGTCCACGACGCACATCGGCCAGCTCCATCTCCAGCTGCCGCTCCGGCGAGAGCTGCGAGTCGTTCGTACCGCCCAGAGCAGCAGCCACAGCTGCACGACGACTCTCTTCGGCAGCAGCATGCTGCTTCTCGAGCAGGGCAGCGACATTGCGTGCATGCTCTAGTTGCGAGAGGAGATCGTCAATGCGGCGCTCACTGTGCTGCACATTCGCCTGCGCAGTCACAAGGGCCTCACGCGCGGCCGCATGCTGCTGACTCAATACGTCCAGCCGCTCACGCAGCTCACGAGTCTCGACATCACGACGTAGCGACGCATGTGTCGCTTCCGTACGTGCCTCAGTAAGCTTCGACTCGTGCACGGCCGCTGCCGCTTGAAGCGCGGCGATTTCCGCCTGCAGACGTTCAGTCTGCGAAGACTTCTCCATTGCTGATGCAGCGTCCGCCTGGTGAGCAGATCGCGCCGCTGCCTCAGCCTCGGCCTTGGCCAGGCCGAGCTTTGCATTCTCATCCAGCAGCCGATCACGCTGCTCTGTGACCAGGCGGTGCTCGGCCTCCTTCGCTGCCAGATGCGTCTGAGCTTCATGGGCGGTGGCCTGCAACTTGGCCAAAGCCTGCTCAGCCTCTTGCAGTGCCGACTCGCGACGATCAAGGAGCGCGTGGATGCGCTCCGTATGCGCAACAGCATCCGCCAGCCGCGACTCATGGAACTTAGCCGACTCCTGCAACATGTGCACACGCTCTTCCGCAGCCGCACGTGCGGCTGCTTCGCGGCGAAGGTCCGCAAGAACAGCAGGAGGAGTTTCAGGCTCAGCTGTCGCCGCCTCGACCACAGGCGGCCGCTCATGGACGTCCAGACCACGTGCTACACATACGTCGCGGTACATATCACGCTCCTGTTGCACCTCGGCCAACATCTCGCGCTCGGTATGCAGCTCATCCGTGACCTTTTCCAGCATATCGGCCGCCTGCTGCAGCTCGTCGTCACGAGGATCACGTGCCTCCAGGCGTTGGCCCAACTCGCGCACTGTCTGTAGGAGACGCGCATTTTGCGCACACAGCTCAGAAAGCGAGCGGAACGTCACAAGCTCTTCGGTAATGACGTCTTGGACGCCAGAAACATCGCCTGGCTGATCCTCGTCAAGACGTTCGGCAGCGGATGGGTCCTTCAGCACAATGGTCTCACGCAGCAGAGTACGGACCTGTGCCGTCGCGTCATCCAGCTGCTGCGAGACCAACTCGTATTCGCGCTGTACACGTTCCAGTTCTGCATTCGCATCCTGTGCATGGCCTTCCGCCTCGGCACGCACCGTCTGCGCGTCCTGTAGCTCATCAGAAATCGCATCGAGGTCCTGGCGCAGCTGGGCTGCTTCTTCACGCTGTGCTTTAAGCTGAGGCGCATGTGCATCGAGATCAGCCATGACTTCAGCCAGCACACCTTCCAGACGTCCGGTCTCTTCACGTTCACGGCGCAGTTCTTCTTGTGTGCGTACAAGGTCGGTATACACATCGCTAAAGCTCTTTCCGTCTTGCTGGATATGCGATGCAAATGCCGCAGCACGAGACGGCGTCGCAGCTGCAGAGCCATCGGCATTAACACCAAGTGCCTCAGCCAAACGGTCCAGCGCCTCTTGTAATCGTGCCTTCTCATCCAGAAGCACTTGGCGTTCCGCTGACGCCTCATCCACTTCTGCCCGGGCAGCACGCTCGCGCGCTGCACATTCCGAGACGAGGGCATCACAACTGGCTTCAAGCTCAGCAGCACGTCGCTCAGCACGCGTCACACGCACGTCAGCGAGCTGTGATGCCTGCTCTGCAGCGGCGCGTTCAACCGTCGCCTCGTTCTCCTGCGATGCAATACGTGCACGCAGATCAGAAATAGTACGAGTAGCATCAGCATAACGCGTCTGTGCCTCCGTAAGTAAACGTTCCGCATGCGATAGCTGCGCTCTAGCCGATGTACGTGCCTGCTCGGCCAGATCGCGCGCCGATTCTGCCTGGACGATACGTGCATGCAGATCTGCACGCGTGGCCGACGACACCTCGTGCTCTCGCGCCAGCTCTTTACGAGCCCATTCGGCATCTTTCTGCGCGAGAGCAAGCTCCTGCTCTAGAGCATGCGTGCGAAACTGGCATCAGAATACGTGATCTAGCAACATACCTTGCTGTTATTCTCAGAGGACTGGGCACGCTCGAGTGCAAGGACCGTCGAGGCGAGCTCTGAGCGCACAGATTGGTGCCGCTGTTGAAGGGACTCGAGTTCATCTGCGGTGAGACTAAGAGGATACATACCCTGCTTCTGAGCGTTGGCTTCACGCTCACGTTGCCAGCTTTCAAGAAGCTTGCGCTTCTCGTTCTCGAGCGCTGCAACTCGCGACTCGAGATCGGACATTCGCGCACGTCCTTCTCGCGTCGTCGTCCCGTGCACGTCGATCGCCTGCTGCCTGCGTTCAGCACGTTGACGTAGTGCAATGGAGGATCACGTGATGATGACATACGAAGTTCCGGCAGTGGCCCCAGCGCCCCACAGCTTCGCCCCATTGTGGCGTAAGGTGGGGCGCAGCCAGTCTTAAAATCCGTGCGAAGAGCTCGGCTATCTTTTTACCGATCTACAATGTCGAATAACGTTTACGAGCCGATTGCCAGCCACGCCCTGAGGGCGTTCCCCCACCTCAAGGCACCGGGCTTTGAGTCAAGCAAGGTATTCGCGGTGACCGCTCTGTACCTGGCCTCGCCCCCACCGGGCTTCCCGAGCCAGGGCTACCTTGCCAAGAACCTCGCCTCTCTGTACCTGTTTGTGATTCACCCGTCGGAGCATGGCCGCCGCTCGCGTGCCCTGACCAAGTCGACCCCAGAAATCTTCTACATCAACATCACCCGTAACAAGATCGAGGTCGGCCGTGGTCACCCGCCGAACAGCAACTCCTCGTCGCTGTTCTCGCGCAAGAACCGCAAGGTGGTCGTCATGGAGTGCTCGGACACGGACATGGTCAACATTGCCACTGGCAAGTCGCAGGTTCAGAGCCTCCTCGACGCTGGCAAGCTTCGTTTCAAGGGTAAGCTGGACTACCTTGAAAAAATCAGCCGAATTCTCCACCACGAACGCTCGGAGCTCTACAAGTCGGTCACCACTGAACCGCGTGAGCGCCCGGACGACAACATGGTCGTCGACGAAGAGGCTCTTGGACAGAGCATGGGTTCTGTCCCCCGCGCTCGCTTGTAAATGCGTAATTAAATAGCTCTGTATATCACTACTCTATATACACACTTCATTTATGAAGCCTGCTTGGTATGGCGGTGCTTGAGCGTACTCTTCTCAGCACCTGATCCTGCTGAGGGGACCGGCTGAGGTACCGCATCCTTTTCCTCCTGATGTTTTAGTCCAGACGCCTTGGGTGCCGATTCGTACGGTGCCTCAAGTTGAGGCATAGGCTCCCGCACAAACAACTCGCGACCATAGGCGCCAATAAGCGCTAGTACGCGGCCGCATACAGTTGTCCTGGGCTGTTAGAGATAGGCAATACATACCACACGGTGCTGCTCACAGCCCCAGCAGGTGCATTTGGGAAGCTGAACAGCGGACCGAGCGGACCAAACCAGTCACCCGGAGGAAGGTAGAACATAGGCACGCGCTTAAAGTACCAGTTCAAAATGAAAGGGATCGCACTGTTGAGGACAAACATGAACCCTTTGAACATGATAGAGAACATGAACTGCGAGGAGGCCATCGTTTTGTCTGTCGTGTCAATAGCACCTCGAACCACATACTTTGCTCATCCACTTCTTGAGTAAGCTTGTCCACCTTACGACGGAGACGAGCCCACTTCGAAAACTCATCCTGGGCACTGGTCATGTTCAGCTGCTGCCGCATCTCGTATAGTTCCTTCTTCTTGGTAGACAGCTTGGACGAAGCCGAGAAGTTGACGACGCGAACATATATGTTACGGAACTGGTGTAAGCTCACTAGTACGTACAAATTCCTGTAGTAAATCACGTCCTAGCCATGTAATGGCATGGTTGATGAAGGACACCAAGAAGATCAACAAGGCCGGATGCATCGTGATCGTTGTCGGCGACGATGTTGTTGAGTTTCAAGGGGACAGAAATTGGGTCAATTTACACCTCCACTGTATTATAACCCTCCTATCCAAACCTACGCACTAACCTGAGCAGATGAGGACGACGACATCTGTCGTCGATGGGGCACCGTAGTTGAGGGCCCAGCTTCGGTGAGTGACGATGATGTATGGAATCCAGCACGAAGCACAAAGTCTGGATTCCTTGCAAGAGTCTCCGGACAGGCATTATGGAATTCATCCATAATGGGATATTGCAGAACGTTCATATTGGGGGTAATGCAGACCAACGTATTCGAAGGGATTTCCATCCAGTCCGCTAATGGTAAGCTAAATGAGTAAACTTACCTTGTTCAAATGTCAACGGTTCACTTGCGATCATGACAATTTTTTGGCGACGACCAGCTTTCACCATTCGATATTCGCCTTTGGAATGCTCATAGAAAGACGTGCCGGTAGAGAAAAACTTTGAATATGAGTCGGCTTGGTCACTTACCAGACTAGCTGCTTCGTCTGTCTTACTTGAAACATATCTAGTGCAAACCACACTTTTGCCATCAGTGACACAAAAGTTCAGCAAACTCGGCTGTCTGTCAGGTAAGGCACTTACTCACCTCATCGACGCCCGCCTCTTTCGACCATGTGTTGATATCACGGATTGTCTGTAGCATGGCGTCTTTCAGTTCCTGATATGAGAATTCATCCGAACTCTTGGGGTCCTTAATATGGCTTAAAAACAGGGCAAATGCAAATTCCGAGTCAGTGTGTCCCTGAGGGAATAAGAACAACGGTTCAGGAAGTGCAGCCAAAAGGCGGCGCTTGATTTTCGCAAACTGAGAAATCTGACCGTTGTGCATCCTTTGTGTCAGTCTCTAGTATACATACCACATCAAACGACCGTACCTCCAAGGGTGGCAATTGGTCTCACTCAGTGCACCTGCCGTGGATGCACGCACATGACCACTACTCACGTCAGTCCAACCTAGCACAGACATACAAAATAAGCGGGCTTTTAATCTTTTCAGCAATACGACGCAAATTAATATTGTTCCATGCCTGGTTATCAGTATTCGTATCGAGTTCGGCGAAAGTAATATATCACGTACTGGTGTTACACTTGTAAATATACAAGGGGCCTGACCAAGTTCGGAGTCGGTTACCGAGTCATACCACCCAACCCCAAAACCATCACCCTTGAATAAGAAAAATGTTAATATTTAAACTCACAAAACTTGATAGAACATACATTGATAGGTGTGTTGAGATCCAAACGAAGTCGCGAATCAAAAGCCTGAGCGGTTGGTAATCACTTCATAGAGATAAAGGCATACCTGATTAATAATGCTATGCGCTGGGCGAGTAAACAAATGGGAGAGTAGAATAGGTTCACTGCCCTTATACACTGCAATATTAGAGCGAATACCAACACTTATCACCATACCTAGTAATCGACACATATGCGTGAATATAATATGTGAAGTTGAGCTCTGAAGTGGAGGAGAAGAGTCGAGGCAAGGTGGAGGTGGAGGTGGAGGTATGAACAGACAGGATTTAAGTACAAACAAATAATAATAAAACATTAGAAGATCTAAAAATAGCTAATATCATTTGAAATATTCAAATACAAATATTAAACAAAAAACGAAAAAAACAGATAACTTGAAAAAATATAACTTAAATAAATTATAAATACAAATATATTCAAATGAAATTAAAATAAATTACATATAAGGCTAATATTAAATTAAGGTTAAATCATATACAAAAATATTCATTCATAGTTCAAAAATTATAATAAATGTAAATATTTAAAAATATTGACATGATAACTATTTATTAACTTAAAATAATTATATTATTTTAATTATTTACTCAAACACTATTCAGTAAATACAAAAATTGATAATATTTTAATATTAATTTTAAAATAAGTTATTATATTGTGCATGTCCATATTTAGTATTTAAAAATGGTAGTTTCAATATATTCATCAATTATATTACTTTTTAATATAATTTATGATCGGTTCTTTGTGATTGCTTTGTCATCAAATGTGGAGGGCTGTATGATGGGGAGTTAAGTGTGTATGTTTTGCGGTCCCCTTTATACGTGGTTTGAAGTCTCATTCATTTATGCATTTATCGCTTGGACTTAGGGATTGGACCCACTCATTAAGGGATCGTCAAAATTGTTCGAAACTCTGTTTTGCTTCACAGTCATGAATAGAGAGGGGATGTCGGGTATTTTTTCTATCTCACCCTTTTTATATCGGCTTTCTCCAGGAAATGAATGAATGTGCGGACTTGAATATTTCATGTAACACTAGAACTACCAATTGTAAGTTATCAGTATTCGTCCGTTATAGTAGCTTCTCTCGGGCATATGCTAGCCGTACATGCACGTAAAAAAATCAACATAATATATCATCTATACTACATAAATGCGAGAAGCAATATAATTGCGACTTCAACGACTATAATGAAGACGGACACGAATGCCACAATGTACCCAGCCGTTTGGAACTTGGGGAGGTAAACGTAAGCGTCAGGATCAACGACGATATCATCCTCATGTTCTGAGTCTCTCTTGTTTCTTCGCTCCAGAATGAACTCCGTAACTTTCTGCTCATATTGCATAGTCATACGATATCGGAAAGCAGCAGTAACGAAAAGGCCAATAGCCAATACACAGTTTGCAACGCCAATCCAAAAGAATGCTGGTTGAAAAATTTTTATAACCGTCAGTGAAAAAGAGAGTTGTCCAAGAGCAGTACGGGTGTATGCACCATCGAATGTCCTTTGTGATGCTCTATTCTGTTAGTATATATGCACTGACTTACCTCAGGTCCAACTTTTCTACTTCTTTGAGAAGTTTGTGCGGATGCTTGACTTGGTCTTGCTTATTCTGTCCAAATGGAAAGAGGACCTTTGAAAACCCAGCTGACATTTGGCGTATATTGTGCCTTGGCCGTGGATGATTCGCAGCGTCGTTAGTCATAATGGTCGCCGTACAGGATGCACGAGCCAAGTACGTGTGCTTGTGCCTGTTTAACCGTCCACGTGACACCAACTCATTGGATCGCAGCGTGTCGCATGTCGGCTTTCTTAGGTGCAATGATGGGTTATGCTCGGCGAGTGCCATCGCTCCTATGGCTTACTGTATTTATCCTCACGTTAGCCAAGAGCGTGGCTCCTCTGTACTTTTACTTTGAAGCCGGTACAAATAAGTGCTTCTATGAGCAACTTCCTGCTGACACAATTGTTGTTGGCCACTATTACCTGGAGGAATGGGATGATACACAGAGTCACTTTGATATCCCCAAAGACGTTGCTCTAGGTATCCTGGTCAAGCATGTTGACAGTGACCATGATCTTGTATCATCGAAAGGGAAGTCAGATGGCCGTTTCGCTTTTAGTTCACATGAAGCTGGTCGTCATGAAATCTGCTTCAACACAGAATACCAAGGTGTGCGCCTCCCTCACCAACACACACCTGAGCTCCGTATGCATCTCGATATTATCATTGGTGATTCACACCGTTCTAATTCTGTTGCTGACAAGGAGCATGCCGAGGATCTTCTTTCCAGGGCTAGAGCATTGAATGCGAAAATGCGTGACCTTCGTAAAGAACAACAATACCAACGTGAGCGCGAGATGGAATTCCGTGACTTAAGTGAGTCTACCAATGCGCGAGTTGTCTGGTGCATTATTCTTCAGATGCTCGTGTTGTTGGTTTGCTGTCTCTGGCAGCTTGTAAGCCTGAAGGTATGTTGCAATGAATGTCTGACAAGTTTAGCTCTTTTTTGAGGACAAAAAGTTCCGTTAGGAATATATATATATATATAGGCGACTATTGACGATAATGTACAAACTATTCGTCTTGATGCACGGTTGTTACAGTAGTGAGTGGTACGTTGTCCACATTGTGACTTGCATTGGGCCACCACTTGAAACGCTTAGTAAGGGAGGTCATCCATTGCCATGTCAACTCGAGTGTTTCCTCCAGCTCACCACTGCCCACCATAAAATTGGTATCCATATGTGAGTCTTGCATGTTTGCAGGCACGTATGTAGGCTGTTGCTCTTCTTTCTCCCTCTCTGTAAGATGCCGTATCAAGTCTTTAATGGTAACCAATCCTTGTAACTGGCCATTCTTGCAAACTAGGATGACACGGGGTCCTAGGCTCTTGAACATTTCAGCCACCACCTCCAGATCTAATTCCGGCTGCACCATTAAAGGTGTAGGGTCGACCCAAGAACCCAGGTCCAAGGGGCCAGAATCGACCTCCATGCTTTCCTCGAGGATGTAGTCAGGTTCATCAAAAGCACCGCTACCCCATCTCATAGTTTCAGGCAAATCTTTAGGCATCTGTGCTGTTGTCAGCGCATATTCTTCGGTGCCCTTGGGATAAAACTTGCATACAACCTCCGGCGTGAGGCTTTGGAGCTTAGAGGTTTGGTCAATAGCATACCGGAGATGGTTCCTTTCGACATAGCCAAGGACGGTAGCGTCATTTCTGCTGGAAACCACAGGGAATCCACGATATGTAGCTTCCGATACATACTTCTCAATATCACTGAGCTTCATTCCATCAGCATACAAGGCATCTGGCTGCTTCTGGATAAGAGAACCCACCTCTGCACCGAAAATGTGTTCTTCTTGTTCCAAGTAGGGGTAGCCGTTGAATTTGATGGCCCTGTCGGAAATACCGCCTTTACCATTGAGATCAGCCACCAGTTTTGCCGTACCTACAACCAGCATAATAGGCAGGATGTAGGTCAAAGCACCCGTCAGCTCGAACATAATCACCACCACAGCCACAGTGATACGAGTAACGCCAGCCAATCCAGCTGCAGCGCCCAGCATAGCGTAAGTACCTGGGGTAATGCAAGGCTCATGTGGATTACATGCAGCAAACATACTCCAGCTTGGGAAGGCTGACTGCATTGCTTTTACAAGTATACCGATCATGCGACCAAATGTGGCTCCCACAGCCATCGAAGGGATGAAAATGCCTGCCGGTACTTTACAGCCATAAGACAGTACAACAAACATGAACCGAAGGATGGTGGCCAGCAACAACGATGTGGCCATCGACCATTGCATACGCGATTGGCAGAGCACGTCGTTCTCACTTGCTCCATCACATTGCTGGAATAGGATTTCCAGCGACTCTGTCATGTCGATCCGCATGAAGCGGTTGAAATAGCTGACCATGGCTGTTAGGACAGCCAGGATCACAGCTTCCGCCACACCGTGATTGGCAAGTCGTTTCCGTCTGAAACGCTGTACCTGCAAGTTGAAACGTGCCACATATTCTCCATAGAGTCCACCAAAGGCACCGAGAAGAAGGAAAAAGGCAATTTCGAAGTAGTGCCAATCTCGGTTGTATTCCACTTGGAAGAGCACCAGTTTACCAGTCCTGAACGGGTTCATGAAGGAGAGTGCTACTGTGCTTGCTAGAGCACACAAGAAGGTACGCCACATAGTCTGTGCTGGGAAATGCGATGTCATTTCTTCTAGGGCAAAGAGCACACCACCTACAGGCGAGCCGAACGCCACGGCTACGCCAGCTGCACTAGAGGCGGTAAGCAGTTCGCGCAGTTTTGCATGGCTTGGCACAAGCCAGTGGAATACTTCGGAGGCTGTGTAACCCATACAACAGGCGACATGAACGGCAGGTCCTTCTTTGCCTACACTCAATCCGGAGGCGATCGCCAATGGTAGGCCCAAACTCTTAATGACCAAGGTCCATGCACTGAGGAAACCACGAATGACAAAACCTGAGAGAACACACTTGATCTCACTGATACCACTTCCTGCTGCATAGGGCGCATACTGCTTTACCAGGTAGGCACATGAAAATGCCAGCAAGGCCGAAAATCCGATATACACAAACCATGCGGGGACCGTCCACGCGGCCCATTCGATCCACTCGTTGCAGGTCTCCACAGGCGCGACAGGGCTCTCACTCCGCAGGGTCAGCCGCGTCATGGTTTGAATAGCACTTGCGACGCTTGTCGTGTTTGCATTGGCTGCTGCCGCCGCCGCTAACGCCGCCATGCCCTTGGGTCCTGATCCTGCGCCTGGACCTGCCGGGTCCATATCTTCCCAACAACAAAACTTCTTGTTCAGCCACCAGCCGGCGGAGCAGTATCCCTGCTTCAGGTCCGAAGCCCACTCTGTCACAACGCTAATGACGGCCATGTTGAGACCAATGAGTACACCTAGCCGTAAGTTTGCCATGGCTCGTTCACGTACCGACCAAAATGACTAGGCCTGATTCCGCCGTCGTCAGCAGGGGCGCTCGAAGCGCGCCAGCCAATCCACCCACATAACCAAATATCGCATTAAGGAACATCATCAGACGTTCACCGAACGGCATTCGTTCAGCGTATGCTGCAAACGTCCTCCAAGCCTGAGAACTCTGTGCGTGCATATTCTCGGCAATACGCTGCACTTGCTCCTCATGTCGCATAATCTTCACTCGCTCTCTGCGTCCATCGACGACCCAGTCCACGGTCGTGAACTTGCATTAGTATAGCGTATACGTACACGGCCATAATCCTTCGTTGCCTCGCGCGCTGGCGCTGGAGGCCGTAGCGGCATGGCCATGGTGGGAAGGTGCGAGGTGTATGTGGAGGTTATCAACACTATTCACGCGGTTCGTGCAGTAGCAACGAAGCCGAGCGGGCTAAGAGCCCACGTAGACGTGCGCGAGGTGCATCCTTGTCATCCTCGTCGCGAATACGCTTGGACGCATGGGAAGGAGCGATGGATGCGCGTTTTCGCGGCGTCGTTGGGATGGGACTCGGCAAGGCGGGTGCTGGACCCTTGGGCCGATCGTTGTCCACGCGACTTGCCAATTCGCGCAGGGCTTGGTTGCCCAGGGACCGGAACTGCTCCAGGTCTTCCGAGGGAACATGCGCATCCGACTGTGCGTCACCAATGTACGCAAATGCCATCCGGAGGATGGCCTGCATGTACGTGTTGAGATGAAATGTGCCTTGGTGTGCCCACTCCAATGTATGTGCCTTTAAAAGACTCACAGCCTCTGGATCGCCCCATGCCATGGACTGCAGCTGATGCAGGGCGAGAGAGACGAGGGTATCGGGAATCGTCGTACTGTGTGCCGTTTTCGGGATGCACAGCGCGATGTGGGTGGTCGAGTCGTCTGGCTCTGCCTCGGCGGCTAGGGCCATACGCAGCAAGAGATTCGCTAGCGACGTAAGCAACGCAAATGCGTCGGCAGCAATGGCAGGCGTATGCGCCCGTGCCAGGAGCGTATCGAACGCATCAGCCAAGTCACTCCACATATGCCAAAGAGGCTGAATGGCTGTGCGTAGCCCAGGTGTTCGATCCATTCCGACATGGAGCGTAGGCAGGACGTCAAGCAATGCTTCGCGAAGCACCTGATCCACATTGACCGTGGGCTCATGCAGCGTTACAACCTTGCATGGCATCCATACCTTGTTGTGTGTCTGCATGAATGTCTGTGCCTGTGCCTCCGCCCACGCCACCGCCAGCAACGGTGTAGGTACCGACGGCGTAGGCACAGTAGCCATCGCATCACACACGACCAACTGTGCCTCCTGTGCCATGGCCGGAGCACGTACGCCATCGACGATGCGGACCTGCGTCCCGTGCGCTAGCGGATGAAGGACTTCATCGGCACTCAGCCCCATTTTATGCCGTAGCCATCGAGCGCCTGCGGCGGGGCCGTCTTTCGATACATACACGGCAATGGTAAAGGTCGGTGGACTTTGCATCGTCTCGTGGCACAGCCATGCAACACGATCGACCATGCTATCCGCCCACGTCCCTCGCTCCCATAGCCGCGTACTAGCCTCTTGGGCGTGCACAAACGCGTCGACTCGCTCGTCATCGGACCATCGGGGCGCACGCCCTGTAGCATCACTTGAGCGCCGAGAACGCGATACATGCAAATGCGGCAGACGTGTACGAAGATCCTCGAGACGCTCTGCCTGTACCTTGCGATCACGCTGCTTTGCGAGAATCGCTTGCCAATGTTTCATAGTCGCCCGAAATATATGCCGCGTGAACTGGACCTGTGCCAACGCATCCATGGACGCGTGACGAACATTTGCTGCGACAGGCTCAGCCAAGAGTCGTGACGTGAGACGCGAAGCCATGGACGCCAACAGCGACGCACGTCGTACACGTCGTCGATGCTTTGCCTCGCTCTCCAATGCCTGCTGTCCCACATGATGCACCATGTCGTCCAGAGCGGCGTCGCACAGTTGCTGCGTGAGGGATGTCGTGAGCTGAGTACGTGGAAGGCGGGGTTTAGGTTTGGGTTTGGGCGGGGGTGCTGGCGTACTTGGCACCACGTCGGCTGGCGGTTTCGTCTTCGTGAAGGATGGCGTGGCTGGCGGCGGTTTAGGTTGGGAAGCGGACGGCGGCGCTGGCCAAGCAAACGCCGGCGTCGTTGGTGGCGGCATCACCGCGGGAGTTTTCGCGGCAGGCGCCTTCGCAGGTGTGAACGTGAACGGCTTGGCCGGAGGGGATGGCGTCTTGGCCCTTTTTGTTGTTGTTGGTGTTGGGGTGGTCGATGGCATCACGGGGGGCAGCGATGTTGTCACTGTCGGCTTGGGTGGCTGCAGAGTCTTGCCATCGACAATGTCCTGGCACGTCGCTGTGCCACGCTTGACTTCGACAAGTGTTTGGCTGAAAGGCGAGACAAACGACTTGTCTTCGTCTAGCACGACGAGCTTGTTGATCTTCGCGACACCGTCCTGCTCATCCACATCCACGTGTACCAAGCGAAGAAACTCGATCGTCTCTGCATCGTCGTCCATCCCCAAAATCGTCGTCACGTAACTCAGCGGCAAACCGTTATGTTGCGGCATGTAGGCCCTGGCCAGTGCCTTGATGGCACCGATGCGTACACTAGGAAACAAGTTCTCAGCGAGGCAGGCCGTCAGGTAACTCACCTCTGGCCGTGCCACGATCTTAAAGAAGCGTGTGAAAAAGTTGGGCGTCGCTTCCGTATTGCGCGGCTGACCGCGCTTTTCAAGGAGATTCGATCGCTGGACCAACGTCTGGAGCTGCAAAGCCCACTGCAGGGGCGCCGCCGTAAAGACAGGCGTCGGGAGCAGCTCGACTTCACGTAGCGATTCAGGATCGCGAATGTGCAAGAGCAAATTGTACGCACGAAACTCGGGCTCGTTGGGGTAGGTATGGCCCAGCAGTCGCTGGTCGTCGTAGTACTCAATCAAGCTACGCAGCGTCTTGCGCAGCTGCTCGAGTTCCTGCTGCTCGCTCCATGCCTCAGCATCTACGCCGCCTTTCCAGTGCAGACACAGAATGTGGTACCGGGCGATGCGTTCATGACAGGCAATGGCAATCGCACCGCGATCGCTTTGTACGATAAAGTCCTGCCGAATCGCTCGTGTACGGTTCCACAGAAATGGTTGGACAACTGCGAACTGTGGATCGCGCGGGTCTGCTGGAAGAAGCGTATGTAGCAGGTAGTCCAGTGTGGTTTGGAGGACCGCAGGGGGACGAACTTCTTCTGGCAGCGGCAGTTCGCGGCCAGCAGCTGGACGTCGGTAAATCTTGACCGCCGCCTTCGGATCAGCGTGCGTCGTCCCTGGGATAAGCTCCAGCTTATCTAGTTCTTTTTGGATCTCTCTCTCGAGACGCTCGTGCTCGGGGCACATCTCCATGCAGGTGCCTACCAGCTTCGTCGCATCTTCCAGCAGACCCGGCTTGGCGGGGTCTGGAAGGACACCGCTGGCAATATACGCCTCGCGCTTGTGTGCATATTCGACCTTGAGCTGCCTGTGAGTGAAGTATGTCCACCTACCTCAGCGAGACGCGCGGCCGTCGTATCTTCTCGCGGCCGGAATCGCTCGAGGCGCTCGTCGTTCGCGCCATTCATGGCGGTAGGACGTGCGTTGCGACACGCCTCCACTCGCTGCCATCGCTGCCTCCTCCCGTCATGGCGCGAGACGTGTGGGGCTCCCTGCTGCAGGGCGCCCGCGCCCGCCATGCGTTTGTGTCAAAGAGCATTGTTGTGCTAGGTACGTATACACCTATCTTACACGCTAGGCGAACCTGGGAGCGGCAAGTCGACATTGGTCCGCCAGTTGGCTGGCACCGCAGAGGCACGAACGACGGTGCCGAAAGAGTCGTCAGGCCCCCTTAACTTTGGGTACCTGGACCTCCAGGACGACGCGACGTCCATTGGTACGTGATGCAGTCCTACTTACCTTCAGAGCCGTGGCGCACAGGCGTGTACACTGTCCACTCGGCGGACATGGCAGTGGCAGCCACACTGCCTTACGCTTTCCCACCCGTGCACACTGCGCCGGATGCCTCAGTGCAACCGTCGCTCCGTCGCTTGCGTGATACCGTGTTTGTGATTACGCTCGATTGGCGCGAGCCGTGGGCGTTTGCTGCCCAAATCACGGCGTGGCTGGGTCTCCTTGAGCGTCTCATTGCGAGCGCCCATGCCAGTGGCTCCGACGTGGACGCCGACGCAGATGCAGACACTCTACGCCGTGCTATGCGTGCGCAACGTACGTATCCACTGATCACACCTGACCGCAGTCTCTGCCTGGACGTATCCACCGTCCGATACACAGCCATCACCACCGACCACCGCGCTGGCTGACAACCTCGGCGTGCCGTTGGTGTTTGTGGGTACGCACACAGATCACATCGATACGCTCCTTGCGGAGCACGTCCTCACTGAGGCACAGCTCGATACGGTCCAGCAATTCTTACGCACCGTCGCTTTGCGGTACGGCGCAGCCTTGTTTTCTACGACGATGCATCGTGCCTCTACCTACGATGCAGTACGTACGTGCATTCGGCATCGCCTCTATGTCGATCAGCCCGTGCCCAGCACAGCCCGACCTGCCCCACTGGAGGCTGAGATCGTCACAGCAGATGTACGCAAGCTGTGCATCCCGCCAGGCTGGGATACGTGGGCCAAGATCGAAGCGCTGGCTTCCTCGTTTTCGTGTGCAGCGTGGGACGAGACATGGGCAAACGATCATGCGGGCCGGCTGCATCCCACCGCGGAGAGCACCTCGGTGGTGGCGCAGCGGATGGCCGAGTGTGTCCCTCCGCCGCCATCGATCAAGGCTCAGGCGCCTACCCACGTCGAGGTATCGTCCACCGCCGAGTTTCTTGCGTCGCTACGGGCGCGGCAGCCCCCTGCAACGGAGGCCATACCCACGCCGCCTACTTCGGCAGGGCCGGCACGTCATGCCCTCGGTCCATCGATGCAGGTATCGACGCTGGACTTGCCGGCTGTCGAGAGCGCATTGCAAGAGCAAGTGCGAGATGTCCCTGTGGCACCAACGACGCCGATCGCATCGGCGCATCACAAATCTCATACGCCCAGCAGCTTGCGCACAGAGTCCCTGGCCTCGCCTAGTGTCGCGACACCCAAGCAGACCGAAGTCCTGCACAGCTTCTTCCAGAGCTGTACGTATGCGAACTTGGATACTTACCTCAGTACTCAAAAAGCCATCATCCACCTCCAGCCCAGGCTCCACGCCAGGCACGCCCAGTGCTCGCATTGGCCGTGTACGTCGTCGGAAAGACGAGATGGGGGGGTAGTCATGTACTAATAGATCCATCCTTAGCCATGCCTGCGATTTTCCTTATCATCATGCGTCATCATCGCGGCCATCGCACGCGTCTGCATCGCATGCGAGCGCGTATTGGCAGGCCGGCTTCGAGGCGGCGTACTCGCAGGGTCCTCCAAAACGACAAAGGCCGAGGCTTCTGGCTCTCTTCGTCTCGACGGATGTGGCTGAGCGGCCGACGACCCGGTGTCGAGCTCCGTCCGTGGCGTGGGTCGGCGTGGCGTGGTGCGTGTCGACGACCGTGTCTTTTTCATGGCCATGGCATCCAGGCGCGCACATACGGCATCGACTATATCGGCACTCGACCTCTCTGCAATCTCTTCTGTACTTAGCTCGTGCAGCGGCACACGCTGCATCGTGGAACTCGCAGCACGATCCATATAGATTCACTCGGTCAAGAAGCAGCGGCGGCGCGCGCCGCCGCCTCTTCCTCCTCCGCACTGTACGTATGCTATATCAACACGCCCCACGCGTTATATCACGTGACTATGGGTATCTAGGGCGAGGACGAGGCCGACGTCGAGGCCGAGGCAGAAGACGAAGGCAGCGTCGGATAGCGATGACGGAACTGGGCAAGACACGAGGCCGCCACCGGGTACTCGGGCAGCAACGCTTCCTCTGCTGATCGATCCTGCGCGAGCGCCTTGTCGAGCGCCTCCAGCGTATGGTACGTCGCGAACCATTGACGGCGTGGCTCCAGAAGGAAGTGGCGCATGACGTCCGTGTCCGTGGTCTCGGATGTCATGTCGGATGCCGGGAGCTGCTCGCGCCGGTGAGGCGGATGTGTCGGTCCCAGCTTGGTCAAGTCCACATGCGTCGATGTAGATCGGTAGAGGGGATCGCGTGCAAATGCCTCTTCGTCCTTTTCATTTTGAGCGGCGCGCACATAGCTCGACGGCGAGATCCCGTCGATCCGTACTGCCCGCTGATGTGCCTGCGGTGGTGATTCTGGTAGTACGTGTTCAATGATGTGCAAGGCATCACGAAGACGATGAGCGCGTGCTAGCGCCGCACACAAATGGTTCCAGTTGTGCGCATCAAAAGCGAAGCCATCGCGCTTGGCACGTGTCCAAATCTCCGCAACACGATCATGCATGCCTGCCCGCGACGCACTCTCGATTACAATCGACAGGGGTAAGCATAGCAGGCTTCGTTGGTACGGCCCAATACTAGGCTCCTCCCTACCGGCTGTGTTCGCAGAAAGGGCATCGGCCGCAGAGACTTGCGCCTTGACCCACGGCACAAGCTCATCGTACAATTCATCCCACAGACGTAGCACCCCTTGGACATCACCCGCGTAGCGGTACGCATTCATAAGCGCTGTCAAGGCTCGCGGCGAAATCGGCTGGCCTGCATGCACCAAGTGACGGAACACGTGTTCGGCCGCCCATACATCGCCACGCCGGCCATGTGCATCAATCAGCGGCACCAGCACATCTTCGTACATCGGACCCTGATCAAGAGCGGGCACCCGCCACGCGTCTATATCACGTGGTCCTTGGGCCTCTGCCACCAGCTGCATTGCGAGGTCCTGCGCAATATGGAGACTGGACTCTGTGCCGCTGGCATAGCTGCGAATCAATACGCCCATCGTGACGTGACTCGGCTCAATGCCACGCGCTTTCACTTGATCAAGCATCGCTCGCGCTTTTGACGTCTCGCCCTCGCGTAAGTAGGCATGCAGCATAATGGTGTGCAATTCCAACGAAGCGCCATCAGCGAGCGACTTGTCCGCCAGGGCAAATAGTTCCTCGGCCAACGACATACGTCGCCCATCGCAGGCACTCTGCACCGCCAATGCATAGGTCCGCGCATCTGGGGCTAAGCCACGGCGTCTCATATCTAGTAGACTGCGCAGCACATGTGCGACAGGTGTGCCGCGATACACATGCGCTTTTAAGAACGTGTTGTACACTGCAGTATCTGGCTGCAGCGCCACATCGCGCTGCTGCGTCAAAAACTTGAAAATACCCATGACCGCCGCATAGTGGCCGACGCGAATGTACGCGTTCATCAGGGCCGTATACACACGACGAGCCAAAGGCGTGCCTCGCGCTTGGTGATGCGCCATGAGCGCTGCTGCCCGCTCTGGAAGCTGCGCCCGGCCGAGCGCTTGTACAAGGTAGGTCAGCGTGTTTGCCGAGCACACCAGGCCAGCCCCTTCCAATTGCGCAGCGAGATGCATGGCTTCTGTAGCATCACCAGTACGCGCCAACATACGCGCCATCTCACTGTACAAACGTTCCGATGCGTATTCACTGCTAGCCGCTGTGAAGACATCACGTGCACCACTCAGATCATCCTGGCGGACATGCGCACGTAGAAGCCAGAAAGCTTCGTCTTCGTTGCGCGGCACACGGCCGATCCGCCGATGCACAGCCACCACATCACCACGACTGGCCTCGCATACTAGGTACGCATACGAACGTTTCTCGTCATGCACAGGCAAGTGCGAAAGGGCCGACTCCATGGCCTGCACATCGCCCCGCTCTGCATGGTACAGCACAAGCCATTTCCAGGAGGATGCTTCCTTGGCATGAGATTCGAGCCACGTCACAAGAGGCTGTATCACGGTGGCCTGCCTTTGTGGTGCACACATCCGCGCCGTGCGACGCACCACAGCCTCATGCGGTTCGATGCCATGCTCCCATATCAAGTCCAAAAGCTGAGCGGCAATATGAGGGGCTCCGCGATTCGCAAAGGCCAGGGCTATTAGACCGGCATAATGCGAACGAACTTGCGCCATACGTGGTGTTTGTAAGACGTGCTGGACATGTTCCCGTGCATCCTTGACGGACGAGAGCAGTGTGTACACGGCCTGAATGACTTTCGGGAATGGTGGTTGAATAAGTGCAAACGACAGCGGATGAGCCCACAGCCAGGCAGCTGCCTGCGCAGCGGCTTTGCCGGCATAGTCGTCCTGCTGCTTCTCGCGTGTGCTTTGTGCCAACCATACATCTAGAACAGCCCGCATCGCGCGGTAGACGCTATCCAGCGCCGGGTCTCTACGCATATGTAGATGCTGTCCACGTAGGGCTTGAGCCTGCACACGCTCAAGCGCTATTGTGTGTGTAGTAAGCAACGTAGCGAGACGATCCAAGGCTTCACGTAGATCGCCGCGAAGGGCATAGACTTCCACTTGCAATGCCAGGTCCATGTCACTGGGTATAGAGATACGTGCACCGATCGCATGCCGCATAGCCTCGCGTGCCTCCTGCTCTGATGGCGATGTAGACGGCAAAGGCGGCAGGCACGAATTCACATGGTCCAAGACGAGACGCAGAGTAGGGGTGTCCAAAGATCTCACATCCACGCGATCTAAAAACGCATGAAGCATGCGCGACACATAGTCCCGATGAGATGCATGCCGAGCGCGCTTTACCTTGGTTGGCAGCGTCGTTCCTTGGACCGTATCTACGTTCGACGTGGCCGTCTGCCATGTTGGCTGTCGTCGTGTGGTCTCCCCCCTTACAGCCACACCATTATGCTGGGTATGCTGCCATGCCCGACCTGTTGGCCATACGGCCCTGGCCATAGGGTGACATATACGTGGCGTGTAAATGGGTATCATTCGCGTAGGCCGCCAAACCTCACTCGCCCACCAACGCGGCTGCATCTCTACGGTGTACGACCAGAGCCATTGCAGCGCATAGTGCGAAAAGAGGGACGACGTGAAGCTAAAGTGTGCCGAAGCAGCACTTGTCATGCCTGCGTATATCGTTCGGCACGATCTCTGCGCGCACCGAACGATCCACAACCGTCGTTGGAAGGATGACCGCGCGAGCCCTGCGGCTGCGGTGGCAAGCGCAAACGAAAATGCACGCTTTCGCCTCGCTGACTAAACAGATCGTCGTACCTCTGGCTCGCGCTCCTCCGTGTCGCAAAACTGGCAATACGGCACACAATCCGTGCCCCAGTGTCCTTGGCTTCCTGCGATGTCGAAACGTATGCGCGTACGTACTTGCTGTATCGAACCTAACTCACTAGGGCATTGCCGTGTCGCGCCCCATTCTGATTGGTAGCACAGCTACACCTCTCACGCCTGCAGAGAAGCTGACTGCACCGCCGGATCATACACATCGCTGGACTGTCGCAGTACGAAGCGCGGCGACCAACCCTATTCCTGCCCTTCCTAACGGAGATTCTCAGGACCATACAACTGAAGATGGCGGTATTGGTACACGTCTTCGCGATAGTGAGACGGATCTGCACCGTGCCGTCGGCGGGAAGGACGACTTGTCGTACTTTATCAAGCGCGTCCAATTCCGATTGCATGAGACGTACGCACAGCCTACACGTAGTATGTATTCCTATCGACTTACCCACAGACATCGACCATCCACCTTTCAGCGTCACAGAGACAGGGTGGGGTGAGTTTGAGATCCAAATCAAGATCTTCTTTGTCCCTGAAGCGGGGGAGAAGCCCCTCACAGTCTTGCATCATTTGAAGTTACACCCTTGGCAACCGCTTGCCCCAGCGCCAGCGCCAGCGCCAGCCATTGCGCCTGCACCCCCGACTGACTCGAACGCTACAGCGGACACGGTGCCCATCAAAGAAGAGGCACCTGCTGCTGCGTCGGTGCCTGCTGAACCTACGCCGTCTACCATCCCTCCTGTGGTGCATTCATGGCAGTACGAAGAAATTGTATTCCCAGAGCCTCTCGAGCCGTTTTACGAGATCCTCCTAGCTCATCCACCCACGCCCTGGGCTGCCACGTCCGCTCAGGCGTGGGCGGAACCTGCGGCTGACGCGAGTCAGAAGCATCACATACATACGCCTACCGGCCAGCTTATGGACGCCTTTAGTCTCGAAGCCCAACGTGCCGAGGCAGACCGTATTGACTTGGCACGAGCTAATGCTGTAAAACAGCTCGATGAAGATCGGTCGAAACTCATTCATACAGAAAAACTTCTACGTGAAGCGCGCGCTCAGCTTGCGCGGTTGGAGTCTAATGGTCCGTAGAAAATTGATACCCTGATCGTCATAGAATCAACAGGCTGATGGTTGGTATGCGAAAACAAAGAATACAAACTTGTTTACGACGTTGGCAGTGGCGTATGGTTGCCAGATGCTTTGCGTTTTGCGACACGCGCTAGGAATTCGTCGTCGTCGTCGTGGCCAGCTTCGTCTTTTCGTCGTTTCAGGTCCCATGTTAGCTCCGTTGGGGTCTGACTAGCCTCTGTAGGGTCGGCCAAGTCTGTGACAGAGGTTGTAGGTTCCTCTGAGTCAAAGTAGTCCGCTTCATCGGCTGCCTCCTGCGCAGCAAAAAGCTCCAGCCCAGGCTGCGCATCCATATCGCCCTCGACTTTCTGCGACAGCGCATCCTCGTCCACACTATCGTTTTCGTCATGGCCATACATATAGCGTGTCACCAATGGCTGAAGACTTGCCTTGGCCAAGGGATGCTCAGCCAGCCGCTCTAACTCCGCACGGTGCTGCTCCCATATGTGCTGCTCCAGCGGCCGGATGTGATCCTGCCGAATCTGCTCCACCAACCCCAAGCACGATGACACGACCAAGTTGTCACGGGGTAATTCCTGCGCGAGCAACGCCAGCACATGGCCCAGCAAATCCACCTCGATGAGGTGCCGACATGTCATTTGACTCTGATTCGCCATACACGCCCGGAAGACACGCACCGCGGCCAAACGCAGCGACTTATCACGTGCATGCAGAAGGGCACCGACATGGCGACCTACACCAGAGGCCACAAGGAAATGCTGGCTGCGGTACGAATGCTGGGTGACGACAAAGCACAAGAGCTCACATAACGGGATATACAGCGCAGCTTGGATAGGAGGTATCGAAATGCGTTCCGTCATCGTAAGCGCTGTCATGCTCGGAATGGAGAGGAGGGGCTCAAACAAGTGCTTGATATCGTCTTGGTAGAGCCACGACATGAATTGCTCAGGCTCGTTACGCGCCTTGAACACTGTACCATGCCCCATAGCGCTGTTGGAAATACCTTCCAAATTGGTATCGAGCAAAATTTTGAGAGACTCCACAAGCTGAGCGCGCAGACCTGTATCCTTACAGCGGAGAAGTAGGTCGGCTAGCAGACGGAATAGCGTCGTAGTCGACTGTTCGACCTGCGTCAAGATATGCGACCGCACACTGTTAGCATCGTATTCAATCACCGACATGAGCACCTCCGCCGCCGCATTCTTCACAGACATATCATCTTCGCGCAACGCACACTCCATCATCGGAAGCACACCCCCTTCGATGAGACTGCGGAACAGACTTACTCGCCCAGGCAGCTGAATCTGCTTCGCCATGGTACACAAGTGCTGCAAAAAAAGCACACCCTTAGCGCGCTGCGTCGACACATCTGTCTGGGCATCTCCCTCGCCTTCAAACAGCACACGAAGCTGTGTCCACAGTTGGTCGCTTGACACACAATAATTTACAATGTCGCTTTGGTAAAAGAATACCAGCGACGCCAGCATAGATTGTAGCGCATCGTCTGCAAAACCAGCCAGAATCACATCTTTCAGGTACACAAGGCGATACGTCTCCTTGATCTTGGTCACAATCGATGGATCGTCAAAGTCCACCACCTGGTGAAACTTGGCCTCCTCTTGCAAGTACTGCCGATACGACGCTTTGAGTTTCGGTAGCTCTGGATTGTATTCCAGCATGCCAATGGCCGAGAAAAACACCTCATCCTGAAGAAGGTACTCGACCATCACATTGTCGTTCAGCGATAGAATCATTTTCATAATACCATAGAGCGCGTACAGTATAGGGAGCAAATGTTGTTCTTCTGCTGCCACAAACACACTCTCTAGTTTGCGCACATAGTCGTACTTGAGCAGCCATTCCACCACTCGTTCTCTCATCGGCACACTGTGCAGACATGCCACTGCCAGCTCCTCTTCAATGGATTCAATGTTGTCAAGGGTGGGATCCTCCAAATGGAACGAAGGTAGGCCATCGATATTACCTTTGGTATAATCCAAGCCACGGCTCAGTGCAAAGTGCTGCTGCACTTCGGTAATAAAATCCCATACTTCATTGCAGCCCTCCAGCTCCTGGAATGACAGCGCCATATCTGACCCGTCCAGTTCTGTCCAGACTACCAATGTGTCTTGCTGTCGCTGGTACACATCTTCTTTGATAACCGGCGCATTTAGAAGAACATCGTTAGAATCCAGTGACTCTTGCGCGACCAACATATACTCATGTGGCGGTGCATCCGAATCCTGGGTATCCTCGGGTACTGTAACATCCGCTACACTACCAAGTGATTCACAGAAGTCCTCTTTGCGTACAACAATCAGCGCCTCGTCTTTGTCCTCATCGTACACGCCTGCACAGAAGCCAGTACCACGATCAGACCAGGCCTGCCCTTCCAAAACATACAATTTTACTCGACGTCCTGAACCACACTGGTGGTAGTGGCCACGCGTAATAGTTGATGAAAATAGCAGCGGCGCATCGTGGGCATTTGTCGCGCCACGCGCTGCAAAGGCCGGTGGCCCTTCAGCTGCGACGCCGTCCACGTCGACGGCGTGCTCAGCTACGGCGGTGGATGCTTCCATCCGTCGTCGCAGTTATGCTATCTAGGAAGCGATGCCACGGAGGATCAGCGTCTCTATCGTGCACACCCACCTCGCGCGTTGCGTCGTTGCGATACAATTCACGTGCTTTGGCACTTTCAGAGCCACGCGTCCCTCCGCAAACGCTGTATCTGCCTGAAAGGCGTCGACACGCTCGATGGCTTGCTGCGCCTTGCTCACCGCGCATCGCTGACAAAATATCACGTGCTAATCGGGGATGCCGAGCCTAGGGTTCCATGACCTTGATAAGTCGGCCGCACCCGTCGGTCAGGCCACTGTTCCTTATCTAAAGAGCTAAGATAATGAGGGGAGTAATCTGCAATAATGATGACAAACTTCTTCGCGTCGCGTGCATCGGTCCAATATCCGTGACAGACAGGCGGCCAAGACCCATAGAATATAGCAATTATTTCTGTATGGGGGCTAGATTACAAACCCGGCAGGGCCGGCCTGTGCCGAACCACTCATAATCTTATAAAGGCCGCCAGCCACCAGTGAAAATTAGCACCGTCTCTTCTCCTTGACACCTATTCCCCATGTCGATTGTTACTAAGAACCCGAACCTTCTTGCTCCGTATATGGATTTGCCCCAGAAGGGCAAGGTTGCTGCTGAGTACGTCTGGCTTGACGCTGCTGGCCACCCACGTGCTAAGACCACTACGGTCGATGGCCCGGTCAAGTCGCTCGCCGACCTCAAGGAGTGGAACTTTGACGGCTCGTCGACTGGTCAAGCCCCGGGTGGTAACTCGGACGTGTACCTGCGTCCGGTTGCCTACTACCCTGACCCCTTCCGTCTCGGTGACAACGTCATTGTCTTGGCTGAGTGCTACAACAACGACGGCACGCCGAACAAGGCCAACCACCGCCACGCTGCCGCCAAGATCTTCGAGCAGTGCAAGGACCAGCACCCGTGGTTCGGTATTGAGCAGGAGTACTCGCTCATGGGTGCCGACGACAGGCCATACGGCTGGCCCGTGGGTGGTTTCCCTGGCCCGCAGGGTCCCTACTACTGTGGTGTGGGTGCTGGCCGCGTTGTCGGTCGTGACCTCGTCGAGGCCCACTACCGTGCCTGCCTGTACGCCGGTATCAACCACTCGGGTATCAACGCCGAGGTGATGCCGTCGCAGTGGGAGTTCCAGGTCGGCCCTTGCGAGGGTATCGAGATGGGCGACCACCTTACCATTGCCCGTTACCTCCTCCTCCGCATTGCTGAGGAGTGGGGTGTCAAGGTCTCCATCCACCCTAAGGCTGTGCCGGGTGACTGGAACGGTGCTGGTTGCCACACCAACTTCTCGACGGAGGCTATGCGTCAAAAGGGTGGCATGAAGGCCATTGAGGAGGCCATTGAGCGCCTCGGCAAGCGCCACAACGAGCACATTGCTGTGTACGGTGAGGACAACGAGATGCGTCTCACTGGTCGCCACGAGACTGGTCACATTGGTCAGTTCTCGGCTGGTGTTGCCAACCGTGGTGCCTCGATCCGTATCCCTCGTCATGTCGCTGCTCAGGGTTACGGTTACCTTGAGGACCGTCGCCCGGCCTCGAACATCGACCCGTACCAGGTCACTGGTATTATCGCCGAGACCGTGTGTCTGAACCAGTAAATGGTAAGACTTGCGTATTGGCTTGTTTTCTCTGCAAAATCTCTATCACGTATTTCTACTTGTAGTGTAAAGAATAACCTTGCTCTCGACTATTCCTTTATGCGATATGTACGTCCGTTATCTCGAGCGTTGTTATCTAAAGTCTTGATGTGACTTCGTCCGAATCCGGGGTATCGAAGCCTACGATGCTTAGTACCGGCTCGATTGGCCTCGACTTGCCACACTTTTGGCCAGGGCCCCGTGCGGCCACGGGTCCCTCTGATTTAGAGCGCATGGTCGCCTCCACTTCAGCATATCACGTGATCTCATCGGTCTCCACTTCGATTCGCTTGTGCTCAGTCCAACTGCAGGGGTCCGTCAGCGAACCATCGAGGGCTGTGGTAACTTCCTTCCCCTTGTGGTTTAGGTGTGGCAGAGCGTATCACCCATGAGTGCCGCTGCGCCCAGTGAGGTATATCCGGAGTATGTCTCCATGCCCTCAACGATACCACCTATCCCTGCGACGCCGCTTACGCAATTGGCGCAAGGGTTGATTGGCACTGTCATGGCCCTATTGCGTATCGTCCGTTGGTTCCTGCATTTCTTTTCCATCACAGTGCCCAGCTCCATATACCGCGTCGTTCACTACAGTATGACAGTTCAAGTGACTTTCTCGGTCCTAGCACTCTGGTGTGTCGGTGCAGCTACCGTAGTGGTGCTATGGCTGCGATACTGGTACTGGAACCGGTACGAATCTTTCCGCGAGGAGCCTCTTCGTAAGGAGCCAGCCACTGATTTGCCGTCGGACGTCAAGCCAGCACCGCTCGAAGAGGATCGTGGGTCGTTCCATTCCTATTTAGATGAGTTTCTGAATGCGATCCGTATCTTTGGTTTCCTGGAAAGACCTGTCTTCCATGAATTGACGCGTCATTTGCAGACACGCCGTATGCTGGAAGGAGATACCCTTTCAATGGACATGGAAACGTCCTTCTTTACTGTGATTGATGGTCATGTCCAAGTCTTTGCGCCTGCACCATTCACAGCATCCACGGGTTTGCCAGATGCGCAGCCCGACCTGCAGCTTATCAACGACGTAAAGAGCGGCGGCACACTCAGCTCTCTCTTCACTATTTTACGCCTCTTCACAGAACAAGTGCAGTTAGGCTTCACCAGCGAAGATGCAGACGTGCCTCCGCTGCGCACCGAAGCGACCAGTGCGCCCCCGTCCATGCCAGGCTCTCCTCCTTCGTCCACAGCCAGTGACGCTATGAGCAGTACCCCATCACTACAAACGCCCTCCTCTATCCTGCGTCAGCACCATGCGTCCAACTTTGCCTCGTACCTTCGGTCCTTGCCGACGAGCGATATGCCGAATCAAACAGGCACGATCGCTCGGGCAATGAGCGATACGACGCTGGCTGTGATTCCCGCCGATGCTTTTCGTCGCTTGACGGTCAAATACCCTAGTGCTGCGTCGTACATTGTCCAAGTGATTCTCACACGCCTGGCGCGTGTTACGTTTCACATGGCACACTCGTACTTGGGCCTTACTCGCGAAGTGATGAAAACGGAGCATGCTATCAACGATCATGCAAAGGTGTTCTTGCCTGAGTCATACTACCAGCCTGCTGCTCTTGATGAACTGTGGCGCAGGTACAACCCCACGTCAGCACGACCCAGTGTCGCAGACCTCAGTCGCGAGAACCTGCCGTCACGGCCGTGTACACAGGGTTCTACCGTTGATATGTCTGTGCCTGAAGAGGCTCATACATCTGTGCAGCCAGGCGATTTGCACAGTATGGTAGGCACCGATCTGGAAGAATCGTCCCTCTTTCTTGACCTGGCCTCGCATACACCACGGCGGCATGTATCAGGCGACTTGCTCACGTCCAACTCGCGCTTAGAGACACTTCAGTTTGGCAAAGAAGTCATGAAATGCATCGTGGATAGTATTGGTCTTTCTCAAGCTATTATCCCAGAGCTTCCGTCTACACTGGAAAGCCCGTTTTTAACGTCTCAGCGGAATGGCTTGGCCAGTGTATGCTCCAACTTCTCCAGTCTGGACACATCGTCGTCGACCTTACCAGACGTCCAAGAGTCCACCACGGAAACTACGACCACCGACCTGGAAGATGGCACAATCGAGATCCGCTTCTTCAAGGCGGGGAGTGTACTGGTCAAGGCTGGACAGCCAGGTGTTGGCCTCTTTTACGTAATTGACGGCACTCTGGATATGCATTTGCCTGACCGTGGCCCTGACTCGTACCTGTTTAGTGCCGAACGTGGTGGCATTGCCGGCTACTTGTCCAGTCTGCTTGGCGTACCAAGCTACGTCGACATTGTCGCGAAAAAAGATACCTATGTGGGTCTCTTGCCTATTCAGGTTCTTGAGCGGCTGGTGGAAAAACGTCCCAATGTACTTTTGACGCTGTCCAAGCGTTTACTGAGCTTGCTACCGCCTCTTATCCAGCATATTGATGCAGCCTTGGACTGGGTGCATGTGGGTGCCGGCCAAATTCTGTTCCGCGAAGGCGATGAGGGTGACAGTTTGTATATGGTCATCAACGGGCGCCTTCGTGCGATACGGAAGGAGGAAGGCGGTGCGATGGAGGTGCTGGGCGAGTACAGTCAGGGAGATAGTGTAGGAGAATTGGAGGTGATTACCAGCAGTGCACGCTCCATTACCCTACACTCGATCCGCGACTCAGAGCTGGTTCGTATGCCGACAACGCTTTTCAATGCGATCGCCTTGTGGCATCCGCCTATTACCATCCAAATTTCCCGTATTATTGCCCAAAGAATGAGTGCAGAAATTGTGGAACGTGAACGAGCCAAGCGAATGGCCTTGCCGCCGCATTTGGCTGCGACGATTGGGCGTGGTCAAAACACGTACAATTTCAAGACAGTAGCGATTTTGCCGGCCTCCAATGAAGTGCCCGTGGCTGAATTTGCGAGCGAACTGCAAGAGGCCTTTGCCGCTACCATCTCTGCGCCGGTCGCCTTCCTCAATCAGAGCAGTGTGATTCGTGCGCTGGGCCGGCATGCATTTACGCGGATGGGCAAATTGAAGTTGGCGGGATGGCTAGCAGACAAGGAGCAAAACTACCGTCTCGTGTTGTACGTTGTCGATACCTCGCCTTCCATGTCCTGGGCCACCACGGCGATTCGACAGGCCGACTGCGTTTTGCTCGTCGGCCTAGGTGACGATCCACATGTGGGTGAGATGGAACGTACACTGCTCAGCATCAAGACGACGGCCCGCAAAGAACTGGTGCTTCTTCATCCCGAACGTAGTGTGCGGTCAGGCACCACGCGTGAATGGCTGAAGCCACGCCCCTGGGTCACGGCTCATCACCATATCGAAATGGGAAGCCTACCGAGATCGCGTACGCGCCATGTGCGTGGATCTGCACCTGTATTAGCTTTGCGCTTGCTCAAGCATCGTTTGAAGCGTCGGATGCAGCATGAACAACACAGTGCTGTACCTATAGCGCGGCCTGCGCACCTCTCCGACTTTGCCCGCCTCGCACGTCGCCTGTGTGGTGTGTCCATTGGCCTGGTGCTTGGTGGTGGTGGTGCACGTGGCTGTGCGCATATTGGTGTGCTGCGTGCGTTGGAAGAGCTGGACATCCCGATTGATCTCGTGGGTGGTACGTCGATTGGCTCGTTTGTGGGTGGTTTGTATGCACGCGAAGGCATGTCCGTGTCTAGTCACGGACGTGCCAAGCGGTTCGCCGGGCGTATGGCGTCCTTGTGGCGCTTCGTCACGGACTTGACGTACCCGCTTGTGTCGTATACGACTGGCCATGAATTCAATCGTGGTATTTTCAAGTGCTTTGCGGATACGCACATTGAGGATATGTGGCTGCCGTACTTTACCAATACGACGAACATTACGTGGAGTCGAATGGAAGTACATACAAGTGGGTATGCCTGGCGGTACATTCGCGCTAGTATGACGCTCGCAGGCTTGGTCCCACCCATGATTGACGATGGCAATATGCTCGTCGATGGCGGCTACACCGACAACTTGCCCGTCTCGATCATGCATGCGCTGGGTGCGCGCACGGTCATTGCGATCGACGTGAGCAGCGTGGATGACACATCACCGCAGTACTATGGCGATACGCTATCGGGTTGGTGGGTCCTTTTGAATCGCCTGAATCCATGGAGCAGCATGCGCACGATTCCCAATATACCCGACATTCAATCGCGCCTGATGTACACCACGTCCGTCAAGATGCTGGAGGATGCGAAGGCCGACAATGCATGTCTGTACCTACGCATGCCTGTCGAAAGCTATGGCACGCTCGATTTTAGAAAGTACATGGAGATCCTCTCTGTGGGCTACGACAAGTCCATTGAAGCGCTTACAAAGTGGCAGGACGACGGCAAATTACCGGCCTACTACGGCATGAAGCCCATGAAAAAGACAGAAAAGACCAAACGTGCGCGTAGAAATAGTTTGTAGATGTCATGATTCTTCTTCCTCCTCGTCCTCGATGGGCATCTTCATCGCCATCTTCAGTGCGCCGCCTTCGTTGTCGTAAAGTTTGTGCCGTTTCCTATCAAACTCAGCATGCCGCGCCTCTTCGGCCTCGACCTCAGCTCGCTCCGCCTCATCGAGCTTCGAGAGATCAATGGGCGCCAGCGGCGGCTTTGGCACGGTGACACGTTCGCTTGCAGGGGTGACCTCGCATGGCACTTGCGAGCCACGTGCATTGGCGATCGTATTCGTCTTGGTTGTCTCCTGAATACTAGGCGCGCTAGCATCGAGTTGGAAGTCTATGGTCAGTCTCTCAGTACGCACCTTCTAGCTCCAGCGGGGGCGCTTGGGTATTGTGCACAAACGGCGTCTTGGGCTCATCCACGATCATGCGTGCTGGCGTATTATCCAAATCCTGCTGGTTCTCCTGCAGGTTCTCTTCATCCCAGTGCAAGCTGCGTAAGCCGTAAAGGTGACGTACTGTGACACATTCATACCATCCTTCGGTTTGGACTGCTTCAAAATGCCGCGCGGCGTAGGGGCGCTTGCAGACGGCACAGGCTCGTGGCGCGTCGTCGTCATTGTGGGGACGGAACAGAGCTGGAGGGGGGGGGGGGCGGCCTTCCTCCTCCACCACGCCCCTCCACGGCCCTGTTGGGCTCCTCCACATTCTACCCCGCGCATCGCTCACGACGTCCTTCTCATAGTGTAGTGACTACAACGTCTATGTGTGCAAGGCCGCCTGGGCCTGTGCGGCGAGCGCCGCATCTACCTGTTTTTGCAACTCCTCCTTACGCTTCAGCAACTCGGCCACAGCCGCGTCCAAGTCCACCTGTGGCGTCTCCTTGTTGCTCTTGAGCGTACGCACGACATCACCTTGCTCTTTCACAAGGGCTTCCGCTGCCTTGACTTCGGGCGTGTTGGGCATCGCCGCCGCCTTGGCCTTCTCGGCCGCCTTGCGTGCCTTGGCTGCCGCCTTCTTGCTCACAGTCGGTTCCGGATCCTTGGAACTATCACCACCGAACTGCGCCTTCCATGCCTGCGCTTGCTTCTCGTCAATGTTCTTGAACAGGTGCGCTGCCTTGCCGACCATGTGGCCAGGCAACAGGTCCAAGGCAAATGCATTGTCCTTCGGGAGCGCACGAGGCGGTGCATTCAGCTGCACGAGCATCTGATCACTTGTCAATGGCATGAAGGGGTACACCAATGCTGTAAGCACCCAGATCAGGTTGGTACCGAGCAAAATGACCGTATCACACTGCTCGCGGTAGTTTGTAAACAGCGCATTGTCCAAACCGGCATCGGAGAGAAGCAGGTTGCCACGAGCCGACAGCTCCATCATGGTATTCAGACCCGCACGGAGCTTGCCTACCTCCATGAAGTTCACGTACTTGGCCAGGATCGCATTCACATCCGCCACAAACTTAGCAACCAGTTCGCTGAACGGCGTACCGTCGCCGGTCGTCGACAGCGGGCCTTCTGTGCCAGGACGCAGGCCTTGCGGCATCGCCGGCAGGCGCTGGTCATACTTCTTCATAAACGTCATAATGCGGTTCACAAAGTTGCCGAGGTTCTTCAGCAGCTCCGAGTTGTTGCGCGTCACAAAGTCGTGCCATACGAACTGACTGTCTGATGTTTCAGGGCGTGTGGACAAGAGGTAGTAGCGCCACACACTGGGCGACACGCCGATGTCTTTGGCCTTGTCGCCAAACACACCAATGTTACGCGACTTGGAGAACTTGCCGCCCTCGTACTGCAAGTACTCAGTGGTGTTAATATGATGCAGCATCGTCCAGTTCTCGCCCGTACCGATCAGGCACGAGGGGAAAATCACCGTGTGGAAACGCACGTTGTCTTTGCCCATAAATTGGTACAGCTGTACATTCTCCGGGTTCTTCCACCAACGCTCCCATGCCTCTGTGTAGTTCGCCGTAATACTCGGGTAGCCGATCGGCGCGTCGAACCACACATACAGCACCTTGTCTTCGTAGCCCGGCAGCGGCACAGGCACACCCCACTTCAAGTCGCGACTCACCGAGAAGGGACGCAGACCTTCCTTGAACCACGACTCTGTGATCAGCAAACCGTTCGACGACCACTTGCCCTCCTTCGACGCCTTCTCAGCCCATGCCTCCGTCTTGGGCTGCAGCGCATCAATGCGGAGGAACATGTGCTTCGATTCACGCTCTTCCGGCGTGTTGTTGCACAGCTTGCACTTTGGCTCAATGAGGTCAATCGCGTCAAGAAGCTGACCGCACTTATCGCACTGGTCACCACGTGCATCATCGTAGCCACACTTGGGGCATATACCGTTCACGTAGCGATCTGCGAGGAAACGCTGGCAGTGTGTGCAGTAAAGTTGGCGCATGGAATGCTCCTCAAAGTAGCCATTCTTGTGCAGCTTGAGGAAAATGTCCTGCGCAATCTCTGTCTGTCTCGGTGTCGTAGTGCGTCCAAAGTGATCAAACCCAATCTGGAACCACTCGTACACTTCCGCGTGCAGTGCATGGTACTTGTCACAGAGCGCTTGCGGTGTGACGTTGTCTTCTAATGCCTTGGTCTCAGTCGCCGTGCCGTACTCGTCCGTACCGCAAATGTACAGGGTGTTGCGGTTCTGCGAGCGCGAGTACCGCGCAAAGACATCTGCCGACAAGGTCGAGCCAATAATGTTACCAAGATGCGGCACATTGTTCACATAGGGCAGCGCCGATGTGACCAGTACATTCTTCTCATTCTCCATAGGCAGTACCTTCTCCGGGTGGTTTTGCACCGTGGTCTTCATGAGAACATCGGCGCTCTCATTCACATGCCGTTCATGGCCCTCCAACGGGGCCGGCACACTGGGGAAGGGCGTCGCCATCGTGTGAGGAAGAAGCGTTGCTTGCCCCCTTGCTCTTCGTCGAGTCACGTGGAGGTTCGAAAAAAAAATGGCGCGCTCTCGCTCGCTCGCAGGCCGTGCGGGGCGATAGCATGAGCACGACCCATAGTGCATACAAGCCAGGCACTGCGCCGATCAAGGCAGAGTACGTATACACGCACGTCACTTACATAGATTCCTCGTGCCGTCATGGCCCGCACGCAGTGGCTCCCTGCAGGGGGAGAACGCAGCGACAGCCTCCGCCGAGTCTTGTGACACGTCAGTCGCTCAAGGCCAAGTCGAGACCGCGTCGTACCAGATCGCGGACGGCGCCACCACAGAGATGCCGAAGCAAGATACATCCACAGGCACACTGTCAGCCGAGGCTGAGCCGAAAAGGAAACGTGCGCGTGGCCAGAACAAAGGTCGGCAGTTTGCGCGCATGGACGACGATATCGCGCTGTGTGCCAACCTGGCCAAGGGACGCGTGTGTGAGTTTGCAGATACATGCAAATTTAGCCACGATCTATGTGCCTATCTCACGCATAAGCCTCGCGATATCCCGTTCATCGCGCCACCCGCCGACAAGGATCGCGTTCAGCAGATGAACGAGAGCGAGCGCAGTGCATACCTGGATGCTCTCTATGCCCAAGCCGTCGCCTCAGAGACACCTGGGCCTACCGAGGCAGCATCAGATCCCATTCAGCACAGTCTACGTGACGATACGCAGTGCCCGTACTTCCGAGAACGTGGGGCATGCCCTATCGGTTGGAAATGCCGATTTCTTGGTGCGCACGTACGCCGTGTGTCACCCTCGAAAGCTGTGGTGGGCGACGAGGCACAAGGTATGCTTCAGACAGGACTGGAGTTGGTCGTCGACGATGCACGGTATGCAGCGTACCTCCATCGCCCCTCCTTGTTTGCGCATCGACAACATGCCGACAACGACGAAGTGAACTGGCTTCCGCCTGGCGTAGCGCGGAGTCTGCGTACGAAGAAGTACGTCTACGAAAAGGCACCTGTGATTGTCTCGACACTCCAGCAGGAATCGCAGGCGCTGCAAGCCATGCCGCCGAGTGAGGCCGCCTCCACCTCGTTGGGCAAAGGGCCTTTGCGTGTGAATTATGCGCTGGCGAAGACCGAAGCTGAACTCAGTGCGGCCCTGCCGCGTGACGCGTCTCCGGACACCCTGGAAGCGTACGAAGATGCCCTGCGGAATGCGCGAGATGGCAGCGATGCCGCAGCTGATACCGCGCGTGTGCGTCCCTCAGAAAAGCGCCGGCTGCGCTGGCATGGCGATTTGTACTTGGCACCTTTGACGACGACAGGCAACCTCCCTTTCCGTCGCCTATGTGCGTCGTTTGGCTCCGATATTCACTGTGGTGAGATGGGCATGGCTGAAGCTTTTACACAAGGCCACGCCTCGGAATGGAGCTTGGTTCGTCGATGGGAAGGCGAGCGGATTTTTGGCACGCAGATCTGCGGCGCGAAACCAGACTTTCTTGTGCCTGCCGCTGAAGTATTGGCGCGCGAAGTCGGCGCGGGTCTTGACTTTGTCGACGTGAACTGTGGCTGCCCGATCGATCTGGTCTATAACAAAGGCGCAGGCTCGGCCCTGCTGGATCATGTGAGTAAACTCGGTCGGATTGTGCGTGGCATGTCAGAAGCGCTAGGCGAGATCCCTCTTACGATTAAATTGCGTACAGGCACCACAGCCAAGCTTACTACGCACAAAATCTTTGCGCGTGCGCAGACGGAATGGGGTGTGGGCGGCATTACGCTGCATGGCCGCTCGCGGAAGCAGCGGTACAAAAACGATGCCAACTGGGACTACATTCGTACTTGTGCAGACACACTGCGTGAGTCTGTGCGGACGTGGAACGAGGAGTCTCGGCATGCTGACGAGCCGGAAATGGCCCCCATTCCGATCTACGGCAATGGCGATGTGTACGGCTGGCGCGATTACGAAGCACATATGACAGAAGCGCATGTCGACGGGACTATGATTGCTCGTGGCGCACTTATCAAGCCATGGATCTTTACCGAGATCAAGGAGCGACGTGATTGGGATATCAGCAGTCGTGAGCGTCTGGACATGGTGCGGCAGTTTGCGTCGTATGGCCTGACGCACTGGGGCGCAGATACCCAGGGCATCAATACGACGCGCCGCTTCCTTTGTGAGATGCTTTCATTTACGCATAGGTACGTCCCGCTTGGTGTGTTGGAGCATGTGCCTGTACGTATGAACGACCGTCCTCCGCCGTTCGAAGGCCGCGATCCGTTGGAAACGTTGCTCAGCAGTCCGAGCGCTCAGGACTGGACACGTATCGCCGATATGTTCCTCGGCCCTGCCCCAGACAATTGGCGGTTTACACGTACGTATACTTTCTTCTCACACGCAGCGAAACACAAATCCAACTCGTTCGACGACGCGTCCGAGTCGCAAGGGTAGATAGGTAGGACGAAGGCCACACCATAGCGCACGGTCCAACATCACGTGATAGAATGTGAGAGGACGACGCGAACAAACGCGACGCGCTCGCTGACCTACGTGCACGGCATGCCACGCGCCGCCGCTGCCTATGAGGCGCTCTCAACCTTGTCTGATCCGCTCCGGATCCCTGCGTCCGAGCGCTCGTACGCGCGTCAGTTTGCACAGATGTACGACTACCGTCTCGCCGCCCTGCGTCGGCGTGTATACCACCAAGCTGAATCGTACCTCCAGGACCGCGACGTGACGTATGTGAAACGTATTCTCGATATCCCGCCGAAACGTACATGCCTGATTATCGGCACATTTTACTGTCATATGCCGCTCAAGCCAGACGTGCTTCAAGACATTGCGCGCGATGTACGTGCTGTCGAAACTGACCACAGCTCTCGTTGCCGCCGCCTCCACCACGCTCAAGTTATGTCGACCTGGCGCAGGACCAGCGCTTCTTAGAGGACCAAAGTGGACGTGTGCGTCTAGTAGGCGCATGCATGGAGCCTACGTCATCATGGGCACGTCAGTGCTTGACCGGTGTCGTTGCGGGCGTCATCGGCACAGAAACGCCAGACGGCGACTTTGAAGTGTCGCAGGTGTTCTTCCCTGGCGTCCCACCGCCACTCGCACCGCTCGGTGATGTGCTGAAAGGCGACATTGTCCTGGCTAGTGGACTGTACGCTGGCAACGCGCAGGACCCATCGCACGACGCTTCGTTGGAACTGTTGTTGGAATGGCTGACGGGCGAACTAAGCGACGCCTCTGACCGTGAACGCACATCGCGTATCTCCAGCCTTGTCTTGGCAGGCAACCTAGTGCCTCATGAGGCATGGGCGCAAGTCGCACCGCATCGTCCAGGCGCGGGGCCGCACAATGCCGCCGCCACGACCACATCGACACCAGGCACGGCGCCGAACCCCGTAGCCGCGCTGGATCCATGGCTCGAGCAAGTGTGTGCTGTGTTGGACGCGGTCGTAGTTCTACCCGGCGTCGACGACCCTAGCGGCGCGACTCTGCCACAGCAGCCATGGCTCGCGCCGCTCCTTCCTCGTGCTTCGCAGTGGCCATCGCTGCACTGTGTGACCAACCCTGCCTGGTTTGGCCTGCATCAACGCCGCTTCCTCGCAACGTCAGGCCAGACCATCGACGATGCTCTCAAGTACTTGGCACCGGAGGCCCAGGCAGAGCACGATGCCCCTCTTCGCATGGCCACGACCTCGTTGCAGTGGTCTCACGTGGCGCCCACAGCGCCGGACACATTGTGTACGTATACATATGTACTAACTCTATGCTAGGGTGCTACCCATTCAAAGCTACGGATCCGTTTGTCCTGCGCGCCGCGCCTGACGTGTACATTGTCGGCCACCAGCCGGCGTTCGCCACAGAGACTATCCAAGGTACGCCAAAGTGGCGTGCGCCTCACTCACATCGCAGTGCCTTCCGCCGACGGACAACCTCCACATACCATACGTGTCCTGTGCATTCCGACGTTTGCGACGACGCGGCAAGTCGTGGTGCTTGATGCGGAAACGCTCGAGCCCCGCGTCGTTTCGTTCCCTACGCCGTAGTTACAGCGTACGTAGCATGGTAAGTGAGGCGCATGGGAATGGATCGTTCGCACTCAGCACGAGCATCTGGCGCTCATGCGCTACGTAGCCCTTGATACGCCCTTGCGCAATTTGCGTCGCAATCAGCCATTCGGCGCCGAGCGCATCGTCCGCCGCGCCGATCCATTGCAAGGCCTGTGCCATCGGTGCGAGACGCAAACGTGTCCCGCCGCCCTCGTGGCGCCATACGCGCCGAAGGAGGCGCGTAATGCATACAGCACGTACACGCTCCAGCGCGAGGAACACGCCAAGACGGACAAAGGGACGCTCGTACGCTGCATCGGACAGAGTTTGGTCGAGCGTACGTACGTCGCCACGTCGGCATGCTTCAAGTACATGCGCATAGAGCGCCTCTAAGCGCGGGAATGGCGCAAGAAGCTGAGCGTTCGGTCGTTGGCCATGCAATAATCGGACAGGGATGAGGTACAGCAAAATGCGTCTAAAGTTGTTAGTCATGCCCATACATACTCGCGCAATGTTGGTGCTGTGTGCGGCGTCTGCATCAGCGCCAACGTAAGGGCCTCGTCAGCCTTGGTATACTCTTCGTCCATAAACGCCAAGCGGCCTTGGTAGTACAGAAATGGGACAACGTCCACAGCAGCATACGCAGACAGCGGCGGCAAATCGCCGGCGTCCAGCGCACGTACAATATTCTTACACAGCGAGATGGATTTGAGCGCAAAGTACGTGCCAAACACCAAATTGACCATCGCATAAGTGCCCCACTTTTTGCTTTCATGCAGAACTGGGTGCCGGTCGGCCACACACGCAGAAAAGCCACGGTTCAGCGTACGTGCACACGCCTCCAAATGCGCCTGGGCTCGGCGTGTGCCTGGCGGGGCCGCCGCATTCGCTGCCTCGTCTGCTCGCTTGGCGACCCACCGCACGTCCAGCATGAGGGCACGAAGAAGCGGGAGGGCCCATCGGCCCGGCGCTAGCACGAGGAAATGACGGAGAAACACACTGGGGTCAGATACCCTGTACGTACCTAGCGGCGGCTTGCAGCGCCTCAAACGCTTGGTGCCAGGCCTCTGAAGGTGCCTGCCGCTTCGATGCATGTCCAAACAACAAGGCGCCACATCGCACATACGACACCGTCATGTCAGACCACGGTGATGGGAGGGCGACACGAGTCAGCACGGCTTTCACGACGCGTTCTGACGGATCGGCGATCGTAGCCAGCGCACGCCGCGTAGATTTCGTATGCAGAGAGAAGAGACGCGCAAGGACATCACCATCCTGTCGTTCCACGCCCAGGGCAATCGCCTGCGCCCAATCTGCTACGCTCATCGTGCGGCCCAGACGTTCGTCGTGCGCGATGCGAGGCGTTCCTCCACTGCGTCGCAGCACACTCGCACGCACGTATAGTCACCTTCGGCCGACAGCACCAGTCGCGCTGCTGCAGCCCTGCGTGCAGTCAGGGAGGCCGCGAACTGACTCCAGCGCGTAGAGCTCGGAGCTTGGCAGGAGGCATGACGCGCGACGCACGTACGATCCGTGCGCCGTTTCTGGCGGCACTCGCCCTCATAGGCACGTTGCTCGTATGGCACCTCGTGGGCCTGGTATTATTCACGAGTGGCTTCTTACTGCAGCGTGTCGAGCTCACACGCACGTCGTCTTGTACGACGCCGCCCAGCGCGACGTGGTCGATCCCTACGCCGCCACGTGGTGCCGTGGAAGGCCAGGCGGAGGCGTTGCGGGCCTGGGATGCGGCACTCACAGACGCGCAAGAGTGCACACTGCCTCCGCGATTCCGTCGTGCCGTGGTATGGATTGTCGATGCGCTCCGCTACGACTTCCTTGCGCAGGCCACGCCAGGCACGTCGCCTGCGCCGGACGCCTACATGCACAACATCCTACAGACGCCCTTCCAGGTGACGCAGCATCAGCCACGAAGTTCGTTCCTCGCGCACTTTGTCGCTCATCCGCCGACTACGACCTTGCAGCGTCTTAAAGGGCTCACGACCGGCTCGCTGCCTACCTTTATAGAGGCTGGCGCAAACTTTGGCGGAGCTGGTCGCGTGCAGGAAGATACGTGGATTGCTCAAGTCCGTGGGCACCCTGCTGCGAAGAACCTGTCGTTTGTGGGCGACGATACCTGGCAAATGGTCTTTGCCGATCTCTTTGACGAAGTCGTGCCCTACTCGTCGTTCAACGTCGAAGACCTCGATACGGTCGACGCGGGTGTGCAGGCCCACTTCCAGGAACGCTTGCAACGTGATGACTGGACGTTGCTGATCGCGCATTCTCTGGGCGTTGATCATGTCGGACACCGTTTCGGGCCTTCGCATGCTCGCATGCCGCCTAAACTCTCGCAAATGGATGACATGGTCCAAATGGTCCTGAATACATTACAAGACGATACGCTCTTTGTGCTACTAGGAGACCATGGTATGGACGCTACAGGTGATCATGGCGGCGACTCGGAGTTGGAGATTGGCAGTGCATTGTGGATGCATGCGAACAAGCCGTTTGAAGCTACGGCCTCACGATGGTCGCGGCCTGCCAAGATGAACGACCTGACACTTGATCCAGATGTGCAGACGTTGCTAAGCATCGGTACGCCGACGCCGTCGTTCCAGCCTTTCTCCACGTTGCCTCTCGCGCCTTTCGAGCATGGACATCGCTCGCTGCCACAAATCGATCTCGTGCCGACCATGTCGCTGCTCATGGGTGTCCCTATCCCCTTCAACAATCTCGGCGCGATTATCCCCGAAATATTCACGTCACAGGCGTCGCCTCTCGGCGCATCCGACTCGCGCCTCTTGCGTGCACTGCGCATCAATGCACGCCAAGTCAAGACGTACTTGGACGAATATGTGCAGCATGCCACAGATCTGCAGCCGTTCGCGCATGAATGGGCCAACGCATGGGCGACGGCTTTGCAGGCCGAGGCGGCCTTTGCCACGCACCCTTCCGCCGACACGGCGCAGGCCGCGGCCGGGGCGTACCTGCTATTCATCCGCCTGGCGCTGGACCGTGCGCAGAGCGTGTGGGCGACATTTGAGTACGCCCGCATTGCCCTAGGTCTCGCTGTGTTGTTCACCGCTTGGATCGTTACGTGGCAGTGGTGGCGCGCGAGTACTGTCGAGGCCACCGTGGCATTGGCGCGACGCGCGACGCGCGGATGCGTCCGTGGCAGTGCTGTCGGTGTGCCGCTCGGCCTCGTGGCACGTTATGTCGTAGGCGTATCATGGCTCGAGGGCGTGGCCGCGTGCACGGCGCTTGCGACGATCGTGGCTACTTGCTTCACACGCTCGGCGGTGCAAGTGCCATGCACAACGCCGCGTGTCTCGACGATTGTAGCATGCCTCGTCCTGGGTGTGCATGCCATGCTCTTTGCAAGCAACAGCTTTACCATGTGGGAAGACCGCATTACATTGGCCTTGGTCGCTGCGATCCTCCTTGTACGTGCTATTCAGGGCTTGGGCGCGCCTCTACCGCGCTGGCAGCAACGCATGCCGCTGCTAGCCCTGGGCGCCCTCATCCTGCTGCGTGTAGCCGGCATGAGCCGCGTATGTCGTGAAGAGCAAGCGCCCTATTGCCAGCCGTCGTTCTACGCACGATCAACGTCGACCATGTTTGCGGACAACCCAGCCTACGCCCTCTCAGGCCCAGCGACCAACAGCAAGTACGCAATTGGCATGGCCTACCTCGTCGCCTTTGGTACAGCCGACGCGTTGCGTCGCTTGCTTATGCCGAGCCAGGCGCACTTGGGAAGTAGCGCCACGTTGTTGCAATGGTTCATCCGACCTGCGATGCTGGGAGCGGCCGGCTACTGGCTGGCAGACTGGGTCCAAGGCTGGGAACAGTGGGACGATGCGACGCGGGACTCATTCTTTACCCTCAAGGTTTGGGTCGCACGGCTCGTGTTTTTGGTGCTTGGTGGTGGTATGGTCTACTGGGTCCTTTCGCCCCTAAGTTTATCGGTGCTGCGCGAGCCAAGTGCCAACGGTGGACAGCCGCGTGTCATGATTTTGGGCTTCGGCAATACGTTCGGCAGTGCGTTCCTCGGCGCTTTGACGATCGTTTACGCGTGGCTGTTCCTGGTATCGCAACCTATGGGCCAATTGGCTCTAACAGCCTGTCTTGTGAGTCTCGTGCTCCTCGCCGAGCTGGGCGATCATGAACGTGATGCGCAAGTGCTGCTGAATGCGAAGGTGAAAGAAGCATCTTCCCAGACCGAGGCACAACCACAAGCGGAGGCCCCATCGAACGAGTCCGCTGCGAAACCGACACGGCAAGCGCCTACCCTGCTGGAAGTCGCTTGCATTATGTTGCTGGGCTTTGTCGCCTTCTTCGCGACAGGGCATCAGGCCACGCTCAGTGCTATCCAGTGGCGTGTAGCCTTTGTCGGTATGCGCTCGGTGACGTATCCGTGGTCGCCGCTGTTTGTCACGCTCAATGCCTTTGGGCCATTGGCGTTCTTGCCCGTGCTGGGTGTCGCGCTATTGACGCTGTGGAACATGGCACCGCATCGTGTCACGGCAGATGCGCCGCATCCAATTCCGATGCGCTTGATTAAAGAGGTCCTTCATGGCCTGCTAGGAGCACTGGCGTACATGAGCACGCTCAGCCTTTCCACGGCAGTCTGGGCCCTCTTTTTCCGTCGGCATCTGATGCTCTTCAAGATCTGGGTACCACGTTTCATGACAGCGGCGTTAGGTCTTTTCTGTGCCGATCTCAGTGCCTTGCTAGCGATCGGTTGCGTATGGATCCTTGCGCGCCACGTCCACAAGGTCTTTGGCACGACATTTACATAGCGCATTTATAGAGATGGAGCAAAAAAGGGGTCCATTTGGCCCTCCACAACGATCCTAAAAATTCCTCGTCGCCTCTTCTCGTCACGTCGCGTTGTGTGACGATGAGTGAAGCTGCTACGCCGATTGTGAAGCGTTTGCACATCTCAGGCCTAACACCTACGTTCTCGAAAGAGGCCCTACAAGATCGATTATCGTCGTACGGCGAAGTGCTGGCATTGGATGGCTGTGATGACGATTTTTGTACCCAAGTGGGTGTGCGACGAACCTATGCATTCGCCACGCTACGTGCGACGCCTGCCCAGATCGCGCGGTGTATGAATACACTGAGTGGTGCGATTTGGAAAGGTGCCAAGCTCCGGGTTGGTGAGGCCAAGCCGGTATGGCATGAACGACTGGCTATGGAGCGGGCCAAGACAGCCAAAGACGATCCACAAGCGCGGGCGCTCCTGCATCGGAAAAAATGGCTTCGCAAGCGTCCATGGATCGGCATGGAGGCGTATGACATGTCTCCCATCACACCAGAACGGGTAGCCGATGGCGAATGGGGCTGGAAGCGCACGCCAACAGGTCACCTCGTCCGCCCTATGCATATGCGCCTGACACACCCTATTCCTCGGCCTATGGACAGCGAGCGGCCGCCGTCGCGATCCCATACAGTTCGACGTGCGCCGCGTGTGACCATTGATCCCACGCGGTACACACGTGAACACCTCACAGGCTCCATGCTGGATGCGTTGCCCGATGCCGTGGATCACTGGCGATGGGTCTGGGACGACGAGGCAGCACAATGGCTAGCGTACGACACTTCGGGCGCCTGTGTCGCAACGGAGGTAGGGCCGCGTGCACGCGCTGTCCCTACCGAAGTGCAAGACGAGGACAAAGATGCTTGGCCTGTGGAGATCGAGCCATGTCCTTCTGCGCCCGAGAATGTGGACGAGCTCCCAGATACCCTATTTGAGCAGCAGGACGATGTACCAGATACCCTCTTTGATGAGACGCAACCTGCTACAGGCCATGCCGCATCTACGGCAGGGCATTGGTGGGACGAGGACGAATCTATGCCCCAGGACCACCTTCCTACCTCGACACAGGCACGCAAGACGGCTGTCCTTGACGACTCTGACTTTTCCGATGGGTATGAAGAAACAGAGCACACGACGCCAGCCCCTTCGGGCCACGCGGAGCATGCACGCGCGATGCATTTGCTGCAAGGGCTCTTTGGTGCTGATGTGCAGGACACTTCGTCTGCGCCAGCGGCGCCTACGACTAGCCCTGACACAATGCATCATGAGGAAGAGGACGAAGACGATGACGAGGCCATCCGTGCCTTGGCATCGACCCAGGCCGTCTCGCCTGAATCTCCCTCCCCTATGGCCTCGGCCGCTGCCCCTGAGGTGCCTGCTGTGCCGGCGTCTGCACCTGTTCAGGAGACCGTGCAGATGGACAGCTTGAAGGACATGTTCCAGCCGACCGAAGAAGAAGGCACTTTTACTCTCTTTGGGCACTTGGACGAAGAGGACTTGGATCTCGATATGCAAATGGACGATGTCGTGACCGGTGGTGAGGCGCCCGTCTCTACGCCTGTGGCTCCTATCTCTGTGCCTATGTCTACCACGTCGCTTCCGCCTATGACAACACCATGGTCCATGTCCTCCTCGACTCTTCTACCTACTCTTTTCCAACGTGGTTCTGCGCCGTTCTGGAAAGTCGATACGGACCAAGAGATCGAGCAGCGATGGCTCGATCGTCGTGGCGAAATGACACAGACGTACCGTCGTATGCATCGCGAGGCGCTCAAGAAACGCAAGCGTCGTGTCGTGGGCTCTCGTGCCGGCGCGCAGCAAGGCGGCCATGCGCCTGCGCGTGGCGCTGTGGCTGGCTAGGCTCGCAGGCAAGCATTGGCCGACGGGGTGGAAGATCCTCCACATACTTCCATAGCTTATCATTTCCATGAGCCCACCACCGTCGCTAGACTTGGCGTGGTTTCACGCGTTGCCAGACGACCAGCTGGTCCCTATCCTGCAAGATGTGTTTGCAAGCGCACCTCTTGCCGTCCAAGTCGCGAGCGGCCGGCCGTATATCTCGATAGAGGCGCTCTGTGCCTACGCTACGAAGGCGCTGTATGCCCTCCCTCATGGCGAGATCTTCGCCTCGGTGAATGCCCATCCTGACATTGGCGCCCGTGTGGCGTCCGGGAGTCTATCAGAGAAAGAGCAGTCTACAGCCGCGACGTCAGATGCATCGACGATGCAGCAGATTCGGGCATTGTCCTCCACGTACCGTGCGCGCTTCGGCTTCACCTTTCTCATCAAAGCCGCCGGCTTATCTGGCGAGGAAATCCTTGCTGCACTGGAGCGCCGCCTCGAGAACGACCGCGCGACCGAGGAACGTCATGCGATGGAGAATCTCGCAGCCATCAATGCGCTGCGTCTGCACGGTATAGGTACGACTTCATAGTGTCTCCTCTTTCGGCCGAGACCCCGCACGCGAACGTGACCGGCCCCCGGTGCTCAGACGTCGTGCAGGGACGTTGAGCGGCGGCGGTGGGACCTGTTCCGTTTCCATCCACCACTACCACACTATGCTTGCACTTCGTGCTGGTCTTCGTGCTGTTGCTCCCCGTGCTGCTGTCCCGATGCAGGGCCGTGCGATGCTTTCGACATCGCTGCCGCGTCTCTCGCCCGTGGCCGATGCGGCGTCGTCGTACTCGTGCATTCAGGTGAGCGATCCGGCGGCGGGTGTGCGCCTGGTGACGCTGAACCGTCCCAAGGCGTTGAACGCGCTGAACTCGGAGCTGTTCCACGAGCTGAACGATGCTGCTGCGAAGGCCGATGAGGACCCGAGCATCGGTGCGATTGTCATCACTGGCAGTGAGAAGGCGTTTGCGGCGGGTGCGGATATCAAGGAGATGCGTGACATGACGTACGCCCAGGCGTACAAGACCAACTTTTTGGGCCACTGGTCGAAGCTGACGCAGGTCCGCAAGCCGATCATTGCCGCAGTGAATGGCTACGCGCTGGGCGGCGGCTGTGAGTTGGCGATGATGACCGACATTATCCTTGCGTCGCCCACAGCGGTGTTTGGCCAGCCGGAGATCAACCTCGGTGTGATCCCGGGTGCCGGTGGTACGCAGCGCCTTACGCATGCCATCGGCAAGAGCCGCACGATGGAGATCGTGCTGACAGGCAGCAACCTGACCGCCGACGAGGCGGAGAAGGCCGGCCTGATTGCGCGTGTGGTGCGCGAGGGCAGCGTCGTGGACGAGGCTGTGAAGGTCGCTGGCAAGATCGCCAAGAAGAGCCAGATTGCTATCCAGGCCGCGAAGGAGGGCGTCAATGCCGGTACGTATATGGCTATGAGTAGCTAGCTAACGACAGCGTTCGATCTCCCGCTCAACGAAGGTCTGCGTCTGGAGCGTCGTCTGTTCCAGTCGCTCTTCTCGACGCACGACCAGAAGGAGGGTATGACCGCGTTCACGGAGAAGCGCAAACCGTCGTTCAAGAACGAGTAAGGCCATGTCCTCGCTTATAGATTACCGATAGTACTCGTCGTCGTCCTCGTCGTCGTCATCGAGCGCCTCCACATCGTCAAACGCGACGCTGGTATCGTTGGGATCGTCCTTTGCCGGCGGCATGTCCTCGTCGTCGTCCGAGTCCACGGTGTACGTCGGCCGCTTACGTGCTGCTGCGCGACTGCTGGTCGTGCGGCGTGGTGGGAGCGGCTCGCTTTCTACCGCCGCGGCACTGTCCACCAGAAGCAGCTCGTCGTCCTCGTCCAGCTCGGCCTTGGCCTTGCCGCGGCTCCGAGCCGTCGTAGCTTTCGCGCGTGGCTTCGCAGGTGCCTTCGCACGCGCCTTGGGAGCGGGCTTCGCCGTCTCCGGTGCTTCGCTGGGCGCCGTAGCCCGTGCGACTTTGGGCGGCGGCAGACTCAGCTCATCGTCGCCGTCGTCTGGCCGTTCATGCTTGGTGGGCGGTAGCGGCATCGGCGTCGGCATCGGCGTCGACTCCTTCTTCGGCCCAGGCGCTTTCTTCACAGGCGACGCGCTTTCCTCCTTGGTCTTATGCTTCACAGGCGCACGACGTTTCTTCGGCTGCACAGCGACGCTCTTCGTCGTCAGCTGCGCCTTGCGCTCGTCTTCAGCGAGGATCGCTTCCCATTCCTCAAGGAACGCCGTCAAGTCCTCGTCCCACAAGTTCTGCGGCGAGCGGCCCAGCAGCACTTTTAACTGCGCCTCCGTCTCATCGCGCTCTTTCAGCAGGCGATCCACACGCTCCTTGGTCAACGAGTAAATCGACATGCTCAGCAGGTAGTCAAAGTCGGTCGTGCCACCCACATCGGCCTCCGCTTGCTCTTCCGCATCCGGCGGCGACTCTTCCACCTGGTCCGTGACACTCTTCGTCTTGGCCACCGTCTTGGGGAACGCCTGGAACTGCAGCGCACGAAGCTCGTCGACCACGGCCGCCTTCTTCTTGTTCGACACACGCAGCTCGTCGGCAATGATCATACTCACGAAACGCGCCTGATTCGATAGGCGATCGTACACTTGCTTCAGCTGATCCACCAGGTGCTCCTTCCGGCGCTGGTAGTAGCCCAGACGCAAGAAGTAAAAGTCGTCCAGAATCTCCTGCGGCGTCGCGTACTTCTTAATCTTGCCTTCCGGGTTGAAAAGGACCATATTGCCCGTGCTAAACACCGACGACAGCTTGAAGAACGCATCAGGGCCGACCCGCTCCAGCTCTTCTTGGCCATGCGCATTGAGCTCGACCACGAAGTGCACCGTCGTATCGGTATGGTACTCTTTGTACTCACGTATCGTCGATGGCGCCTTGTCGCTGCCCACGACACGTTCCTCCAGCCATTCCTTGTACGTAGACGTCCACACACGCACAGGCAGCTCCGTGATTTCCCACGTACGCTCGTCCACCTGCGTCGCACGGCCCATCACGCGGAATCGGTCCGGCGAGGTCTGCTCAATCGTACCGGTAAATCCACGGTACCACGGCTGCATCGGCACATACTCTTCCCCGACCATGCGTCGACGCAGGTTCGCCACGACATCGCGCGGGTTGTAGTTCGGGACAAACGTACTCCAGCCCGTACCAATACCCTCCGCTCCATTCAAAAGCACTTGCGGGACGACAGGCACGTACCATTCCGGCTCAATACTCTGGCCATCGTCGTCCAAGTAGTTCAGCAACGCATCATCTTTCGGATGGAAAAGCTTGCGTGTAATACGTGGCACCGCCGTGAAAATGTAACGCGCACTGGCGGCATCCTTACCGCCCATACTACGCGTACCAAACTGACCATTCGGCGAGAGAAGGTTCACGTTGTTGCTACCACAATAGTCCTGCGCCAACCCGACAATCGTCATGACCAGACTCTGGTCGCCATGGTGGTACGCCGTGTGTTCCGAGACGTAACCTTGCAGCTGCTGCACCTTGATTTCCGTCTTCAAATTGCGCTTGAAACATCCATACAGCACTTTGCGCTGACCCGGCTTGAGACCATCCACCATACTGGGAATCGAGCGAATGTTGTCCGCCATCGAGAACAGAATCAACTCCTTGTTGATAAAGTCAGAAATGGGGATCTGGCGGATCCGGTGGTCCAAGTACGTGCCAGGTACGAACTGCCGCAGCCACTCCTTTCGGTCGTCCGCCTTCTTCTTGTTAAAGGCCAAGTCGACCAAGTCGCGATCACCAGCCCGCGTCGTCTCAAACGCCAAAAGGTGCGTGTCCATATCACGGAAATACTTCTTCATGTCCTCGGCCGTGGACGTACCCAAACCCTTGTAGTACTTGATCGTCCAGCCACGCCCACCATCGCTGCTCTCCTTCCACTGTTCGTACTCAGGGATGGTAAAAAATGCTTTCACCTCGCGGCCCTTCGTCGCCTTGATAATCGGCGTGATAAACTCCACCAAGAAGTTGGGAATCTGCAGGAGCGAAGGGTAAAAGTGGTCCAGGAAATTGATAATAAGTCCCTTGATGTGCGAGCCATCGAAATCCTGGTCCGTCATAATCATCAAACTGCCATATCGCAAACCATCCACAGACGAATACACTTTGCCATGCTGCAGACCGAGAATCTCTTTGATGTTCTTGATCTCCGTGTTCTTCATAATCTGATCATGCGAGGCTTCTCGCACATTCAACAGCTTACCACGCAGTGGGAACACACCGTAGGCATCACGACCGACCTCACTCAAGCCAGAGACAGCAAGCGCCTTAGCCGAGTCACCCTCTGTAAGAATCAACGTGCATTCGCCACTGCGTTTCGTGCCGGCCCAGTTCGCATCTTCCAGCTTCATCACAGATACACGCGTGCGTTTGCGTCCATCCGTCTGCTGCAGCTGGCGGTCCTGATGGAACTGCGCAATCGACTGCACATTGTCAATCACGCCCGACCTGAGCACTTTGCGCGCAAAGTCGTCCGGCATCGTCCATTTTGAGCCGAAGGAAGAAGGTTTCAGCGTCATTGTTTCCTTGGTCTGGCTATCAAATGTCGGGTTGACAATCTGACAGTTGACAAAGATCCATAGCTGCTGACGCACCTGATTCGACTTCACCGACGCGCTCTTTTTGCCTTTCGAGACGTGCTCCAGAATGCGGTTCACGATTTGCGCCTCGACATGGTCCACATGCTTACCACCCTTCGTCGTAGCAATGTTGTTGACAAAACTCACTTGGCGTGCTGTGCCGTCCGACACGGCAAATCCGACTTCCCACACACGCCCACGATCCTCTTGCGAGTCGTACACAATCGTAGGGCGAGGCATAGCTGGTTGGCCCTCAGTGCCCTCCTCACTTTCACCTTTGGGCACACCACTGATCTCCTGGATCGCTTGCACATACATCTCGACGTACTGCTTAAAGTTGCGGATCTTTAGACGCTCGCCATTCAGGTACACTTTGATGCCACGCACCGTACCAGCCATATCATAAACACGCTTCATCAATAGCGCTTCAGTGTCGGCATCAATCGAGTCCATATGGAACAACGCCAAGTCCGGCTTGAACGTGATGCACGTATACTCTTCTTTGCGTGAGTTCTTCGTGATTTTTGGCTTGTCTTTTTTGTGCATGTGCTCACTGAACACTTGCTTGTACTTCAGCTCACGCTGCTTATCGGCCGTCTCAACAATAAACTCCGTCGAGTAAATGTTGGTCAGCTTAGCACCGAAACCATTACGACCACCCGTGATCTTGTCTTCATCATCGTCATAGTTGGACGATGTGAGCAGGTTACCGAAAATCAGCTCAGGAATGTACACTTGCTCTTTCTCGTGCACCTCAATAGGAATACCCTGGCCATTGTTCCATACAGAAATGGAGCCAGCTTCCTTATCGATCGTGACTTTGAGGCAATCCATGGTAGGATCGCGCACTTTGTTGTCAGCCGCATTCACCAAGATCTCATCAAAAACCTTGTAGAAGCCAGGCACATAGGTCGTATCACGGTACGCCATACGTTCCTTCACCGCGTCGTACACCCACATCGTCTCTGTTCGCTTCTCCACACTGCCAATATACGTATCAGGTCGCTTGAGCACATGCTCAAGCTGGCTCAGCTTCTGGTACGTCTCCGACGCCGTCTTAGGCGCCGAGCGTGCACCTGACGTTTCTGCCATGCTTCGAAACGTCGAGGGACACGTTGTACAAACTCGAAAGAAAAACGAAGAGGAAAGGAGAGGTCGTGCAGCTGCGTGCAGCACGGCCCAGCGCTGGAGCACCACGCGCATACAATAAACACTTGACGCGACATGTCGCGTGGGATGCGTCGCCGCTCCTCGCTGTCATCACGTGATCCCGAGAGGGGCTGTCCGTTCGCACGCACGCACGCACGCGCTCGCCGGCGGCGTGGCTGCATCGAGCGAGCGCTCCTCCCCAAATCTTACGGCCATGAGTGACGATGCAGCGGCTGCCGCTGCTGCTGCTAAGCGCGAGGCGCGCAAGCGAAAAATTCTAGAGCGAGGAGGTGACCGCCTTTCGCGTATTACCCATACGGGGCGTGGTAAGGATTACGAGGGCTTGGAATCGACGCCCGTCAAGACAATGCCGACTGTCGAAACCACCCACACCAGCAGCGATGTTGCTGTTTCTGAGCCACAACCAGTACGTCTTCCCAGCGAGATTATAGGCACCAAGGCTCCTGCGTCTGTGGCACCTTCGCCGGCTCTCGCTGAGGGCGATCCTGCAGACCCCATTGCACAGATGCTAGCCTCACTCCAACAAGGATCCGAGGGCGGCGGCATGCCCAACGACCCGATGGCAATGCTACAGCAGCTCATGAGTGCGACAAAGAGTCAGGCTGGTATGCCTCCGCAAGTGCCGGGCATGTCGCTGGCCGAGTCGGCGCGCATGGAACGGACGATGCGCCGAGTTCGCCTATGGCAAGCGACGCTTGTCTTCCTCTTCGCATTCTACATTGTATTTTCGTCGATCTTCTCGCATGCGACTCACCCTGGTATTACGGGCCGTACTTTGCCCACTGATGCAAGCCATGGGTTTGCGCGCGATACCTTCTTCCGCCAATGGGCCTCGTTGGCGCGCAAATATACTCCGATGAGCGAATGGCTCAGTGCTGACGACCCCAGTGTCTTCCCCTGGGGTGCTCTGCGTACGCCCATGGACTCCATGCGTCCGTACATTGGCGATGCGGTTGTGGATGGAGAGTGGCCTGCCTGGCCTGTCTTCTGGGTCTTCGCCTCGATGGAGATTGGTCTTCAGGGCATTCGTCTGGCCATGCTTCAGCGCCGTCCTGCTGCCCTACCTGGGCGTCTCAGCACGATCGCGTCTATGTATGCGCCAGCGCCGCTCCGATCTATCCTCCCGCTGGGCGCCTCCTTGCTTTCTCTTCTCAGCTCGCTCGTGGACGATCTATGCATTCTGCTCTTTGCCATTGGTTTAGGTGTCCTATTTTGTCATGTATGGGCGCCAACAGCGTAAATAGTGATCAACGTAGTTACAGACTCCATACTTTGATGCGGCTATCACGTCCACCTGTTACAGCGTAGCGGTCCATGTACCGCAGACGTTCGACGGGTGCCGTGTGTCCGTTGGTCAGGAGCTTTGCGTGCTTTTCGCTGGTGCGGTTGTACACGTCCGCTGCGCACGCGCCGACTGCCGACACAATCTTGCGTGAATCAAACTGCAGAGCTGTCACAGGGTGCTCAAAGGACAGCGTCTCGCACACGTGGCCTGTCCGCAAATCCCACAACTAGGCTGTCAGTCCCTGCTCTCGATGACGTACACGAATCGTTTTGTCCAACGAGCCCGAGATAAGGTACGTCTCGTCAAATTGCACACATGTGATCGGGGCTGTGTGGCCTAGCAAGGTGCGATGCGCCTGTCCCGTGCGTACTGCGTGTAAGTCTGTTTCCATACGTACAATCCCACAATCGCACGCCTCCATCTCCCGAGCCACTGGCCAAGGCATACCCCCAGAACTGGACGCCGCCCACAAAGTCGGTATACATTTCCCAGCTGCCATCCTCATAGGGCGGCTGTGGGTAGGAGAAGGGGCCAGAGAACTGCGCAGTAACGTGCAGTGGGTCCAAAAGGGGCGCTGTGCCTTCATTTGGTGCACGGAAATCCACACTCGTGCTGGGGTTCGTCATTGCCCACAAAATATCCATAGTGGTCACACATTGACCCGTTTCCAGATCCCACTGCCGCAATGTCTTATCAGCAGCGCCTGTCACTAGCGTTTGCTCGTCGTAAAAGAGCGCCGTAATGCCACGGCTATGTCCTTCCAATGTACGCACGCATGGGTCTTCCGCGACAACACTCTCGCCATCCATACGTGCTTGACATGCACTTTCAAACGCATCTACATGCCGCAGGTCCCACACGCGAAGCGTACTGTCCATCGAGCCCGTAACACAGAGCTCATCTTCCACCTGCAAGCATTTGACCATGTCTGGTGTTAGTTCACGATGACAACATACCTGTATGCCCACGAAGCCGTCCCACATCTTCTCCGGTAGACAAGTCCCAGACACGCACCGCGTCGTCGACGGCCGCTGACACCAAGGTGCCATAGGGTTCCGAAAAGTCCAGCGCAGTAACAGGTCCTGTCTGCAAGTCCAGTGTCATGAAAGCCACTTCGGACGGTAGCTCGTCATGTTCATTCGGCAAAAACACAGGTCCTTTCCATCGCCGACTTGAGCCTGTCGGCAGCACGGTCGACGCATCCAAGCCACGCCCGCCTGGCATGGCACGTCGACGCCGTTGTAGCTCGAGCAATTCGCTTAGTCCTTGCACTGGATGTCAGTCGCGTCGCCACGTACACTCATCTTCCAACTCCAGCTCCTCTTCACGTACACTCAATAGTTTCTGCTGCAGTTGCGCCTTGGTAGCTTCCAGGGCTGCAATTTTCGCGTCAACATTCACGATTTCGGAGTTGTACAGAGCACGTCGGATTTCTAGGTGCCGCATTTCCTCTTGCACTTCTTGGTCCTGGACCTCGAGTTCCTCGAGCGAGAGAAGGTGCTGATCCTTGTCACGCCGTTTCACTTTGGCAGTCGCACGAAGCTTGCGCCGTCGCACCTTATTTATAGAGGCCTGTGGTACCGTAGCCTCATAGCCACGCAACAGAGATACAGGTACATCGTCTTCCATGGTTTCCCCATCCAACAGATCTGTATCCAACGACATATCCAGGTCTTCATTCGCATGCTCCAAAATACGCTGGCTTTCCTCTAGGACACCGATATCCATAGACGTCATCGGTGTGCGTTCTTTGCCATTCTCACTTCGACTATTCTTACCAAGGCCTGAGAATTGAAGAATGGAGCTGCTAATTCGCGCCAACGAACGCGCAGGGTTGTCCATAGAGAAGCGAGGAGCAAGGAGCAACGTTGCGCGCTGTAGTGGAAATGGGTCTCGTGCGGTTGAAAGTTGACCTGCCTGAAGACTTACACGAGCGAGGGCATTGACCATCGCTGGTGTCATTAGATGCGGCGCCATTTCTGAGAGCAGCCGATTGGTATCCGCTTGAGCAGCCCGCGTATCCATTCCTATGGAAGACGCGGTCTTCCGCAAATAGGAAGGCGCAGATGTCGCCGGCTTGGTCGGCGACGATGTCGACGACGACGACGGCGGCGGCACTGCAGTCATGGCCAGCCCAACGCGAAGGTTTGAGAGTCTCGTGCGTGCATAACGCGGGGGCGTCACCGCTGGCCTCAGGATCAGTCACGTCACGTGACACCTCTGTCAACCGCGTGGTCGCTCCTCTTCTTGCGATTCCCTCCAGCCTTATGCCGTCTGCTCGCGAGCTAGCGACTGTGCTCGAATTCCTCCAGACGGGCGCTGCATCGCGCCGTCTGCCTGGGGTAAAGTCACTGCAGTTTCGTGTCCCCAAAAAGTTTAGCGACCGACGCGATTGGTATGTATAGTGCGACATTCTGACACCAGGACATTGATGCGCCGCGAACTCCCTCGCTTGGTGTACGCGAATCCTGCCCTGCAAGTGGATGTGGAACATCCGAACGATGAGCCACCCAGCATGCAAGTTCAATTTTGTATGTATACACGCGACCTAACCCACCTAGCGAATATGCCTGCCCGCACCATTGTGTTTGGTGAAAAAAACGCGTCGGATATCGTACGTGAGCTGATGACGATGGCCCAATTCACAGAGAAGCCTGCCTCGTCATAATACCTGTTCTCTTGGCTCTGTACCACGCATCTGACACTTTATGGATCGTTTGATAGTATGTAATAAAGAATGACTATCGGCTGGAAACGACGCCGGCCATTTAGACCAGGGTATGAGTAAGTACGGTAGGCAGCGGTGTATTACAGATCCGACGTAGCGGTACGCCCCCCGCCCAGCTCTTCACGTCGCGTGCGTGCTCGGTCCGCTTCTTCGTTGCGCCACACCGTTCTACGCGCAATGTCATTGTCTGCATGTCGCAGTAGACGACTCATCGCATCCACCACCGTCTGCGTGTGGCTGCTTTCTGAGCCGCTCTCCGCTCCACTTGTCAGAGCACGTACAATGCAAGCACGGTCAACGGTAGGCGCAATGCGCCGGTTGGTCGAGAGCATCTGCTTGGCTGCTGCACGCTTGGCACTGGGCGACAGCCGCTTGGCGGGAGGTGCAGCCGCACTGGTGCGAGAGCTTGTTTTGGTGTAGGAAGACGACATGCTTCCACCGCCCATTTCGGCATGCATACGAATGAGGCCTTGTACTTCCAAACGTTCCAGTACATCCAGCAACTCCGAATTGCCAAGTGGCGACACAAAAGCAGCGTCCTGTTGCAGCATGCCTGCGTAGGCCATTTCCAAGTCGGACAGCAACACGCCGCCATCTCCGCGCGTTGCTTCCTTGGAAAGACCTGATGCAGCCTGCTGCTGGAGAATGACCCATGCAAGGAGCAGCAGCTTGGCATGGACGCCCAGCGACCGAATTCGCGCCATTTGTGCGTTGCCTGTCATGTGCGCCAACACACGAAGAATGTGCGTGGGTGTCACACAAGGCTGCCCTCCCTTGGTAAGCTGATCGCTTTCCGCCAGCTCTAGCGCTTGACGACACGCATCCAGTGCACGCCGGATATCGCCCGAGGTGGCCGTGAGCTTGCGGGACAAGAGCTGGAGAGCTGGTTTCGATACAAGCTCAGGCGTCATATGAAGTCGCGATGTGAGCAACTCACACACTTGGTCGGCCTGTAGCGGTGCGAAATGCAGCATGGACGGAGGGATACCTTTGCTGCGCAGCAGAGGGACAAATCGTTCTGTCAAGTCCAACGAGTTGGCAATCCCAATCAGTGCGACAGGCGCATAGTTTTGCAGCTGCTTCGGCAGGCAGAACAAGCGATGCAGTAGCGCTTGGTGGGCCTGCGAGTGCAGCAGCAGATCCATCTCATCGATCACGATGACCAGTGGCTTGGGCGGTACGCTTGTCTGAGGCCATGTGGTCTCATCCGTAAGACTTTCAACACCCAGGGCGTGCGCCCACTGCGCCTCAATGTGCTGCGGGTGAGAGAGACCGACGCAGTTGATATAAACATGACTTGCATCGACGAGTTCTCGTACCACGTCGCGAACCAGCATAGTTTTGCCTGTGCCAGGCATACCGGAAATATAGAGACAATGGGAGTCATGCTGCCCGGCCCAGCATGCTTGTAAAAACGAGTGAAGTTGAGCGCGTTCTTGCTGACGACCGACGATCGCGCCATTTTCACGCAGCGCAGCTCGCGCTTGCGCATACACGCTTTTGGGTTTGGTGGGCGTCATAGGTGGGGAGATTAGCGACTCGTCCCATTCTACTTTCGCACGTTTCGTGCCAGGGGTATCAGACTGGTGGTGTAGGGACGGCGGCGGCGTAGGTAAGGAGCGTTTTTTGGGGGTAGTAGGAGGACGTGGAAGCAGTGGTACAGACGTTGCATTGGAACGTACAGCCCTGGTAGCCTCACTCGCTCGCTGACGGTGCCGTGTTCGCATAGCAATCGATTCCCAACTTCGCTGCGTCTCTGCCTCTTGGACCAGTACAGATTCGCTGACCTGGCGGATTGGCGCAATATTTTCCTTATTCTCGTCAGGCTGCGTCGCGGCAGGCGCCGACGCGCAAGAGCCTGGTGGATTCGGGGTAGGGTCGTGCGGCTCACGATCCTTGCACGCCACCTGTGACCTAGGCATCGCCGCCGACGATGTCGTGGCTTCCTCGCTACCAGCTGCCTCCACGACATGGGTCTTCGAACGAGCAGACTTGCACAGCTTAAGCGTGTCCTTGTTATGTTCTGGGAGAGGTATATGGGTATGGGACCGTAGTTGCATGGCCATGGTGGCACAAGCAGGTAAGAGGGTAACTCAACGTGGTCTAAGGCAAGCTGAACAGCACGATGAATGCACTCCTATTTACGCGCTTGTATCATTTTTCGCGTGCCTGCAATTGCCAGCGCTCGCGCATAGGGGCATTCCTGGACTGGCCTGTCGCCACGTGGCTATGCGCACCGACGCGCGCCTGGCTTCAAGGCCAATATGGGCTCGCACCTAGCGGCCAGGGCCCCCACAGGCCACTTCCTCCACACAAGTCAGGGGGGGGGCTATGTTGTCAACTATACCCACCGCGATACTGCGGCCGAAAGGCACGGTCTTGGCGTGAGCGCGAGGCGTCGCGCGAGGAAGCCGATCGTTTCAGCGATGGTCGTGATCGATGGCGACCGCGTGGTGAGTCAGCATCCGATAGAAACGTCTCGTTATGCCGTAGTTTTTCTCGTCGTACAAACCAGTCCTGCTCGTCCCCACCCTGCATATCCTCCAGCAGAGAAGGACGGCTTGGTGCCACGTCACTACTCCGCCGTTTCGAGCGTGGGACTGTCTGCGAAGCTGCGCCACGAACAGACAACGTCTTGCTACGCGGCGCAAAGGGTCCTGTGTTCGCACCGATTTCGCTAAACGGCGATGGGTCCCCGGTAGGTCGCGTGGGGTTTGTACGCCGCAAGAAGCAGTCATCACCCCAGTGGTGCGATTTCGCTGCACAGTTGTAGCAGTACCGCACCGCCGAATCCCAATCACGAGGCGGCGTGGCTTCACTATCGCTGTCGTCCGACGCATCGCTGTCACTGCTGTCACTAGGCCCTACCTCCTCGCTCGACTCAACCAGAGCCACAGCCCATCCACTCTTCCGTTTCTTCCGGCGCTGTTCCAGCGCATTTTTGCGCGCTTCTCTTCGCTGTTCATGGCGCCATAGCTTGGCACGCGCTTGGTCATAGTCCGACTGAGTGCGATAGGTATATATGCGCCAGAGCGTATGACAAGTCGTCTCAGGATGGCCAGGCTGCCCACATCGCTCACAATACCGGGCACGACTGGGACCTACGCGAGGCATTGGGCAGTCCTGCATGGGTAAGTCGATCGTCTCCTATCACGCACCTTGCTGCGATGACCTACGGCACCGCATCGGAAACAACTTGTACCGAGAGGGCAATCCCGCATCGCATGCTCATCAATGGCACCACACGCAAGACACTAACGTCAGGACAGAAGCCATACGTACCTGTTTATAAGGACACTTTTTCTTTTCATGCCCTGCTTCGCCACATACAGGACAAATTCCTTTGCGTTTCCGCTCATCATTGGCTTCCGCTTCATAATACCTTGTACCTTGTGCATCCAGTTGATCGTAATCACCGTCACGGTCTTGCACTGGCGCAGGCTCTGCGTCAGCGTCAGTGACAAACGCAACGTGACCTGGCAAATCTAGGCCAGTTTCATCCGCCGTTGTCTCGTCTACCGGCGGCGTGCTCGCGGCCATGGACAAATCGGTAGGTATATCTGCACTTTGCGTATCAAGCACGAAGCTAGCATCTACGCCTTGCGCTGATTTGCTGCCTTTGCTCTTTTTCTTCCCCATAGCGAGAGGGCGTACGACCACCACCAACGCGACGGTGGCTTTTTCGAAAGTGGAGGTGCAAAAAATTGGCCCCGAACACGTCTTCAGGCCTTTCTCTGCTCAGCGCTCGTCATCCTGCGAGCCTGATCGGTTGCGTATGCAAAGCGTAGGTTCTACACTATTATGCCATAGGGCGTGCACTGCACCTATACATCGATACGGTGCATATGTCTTACTCGTATGAAAGGGAATGCAAGCTATCTACAGCAAGTCTAGCCTGTCAGTCTTTGTGGCATGTTTGCATATGTTCTGTCGATACGCAATGGCCATAGTCGCATAAAGATGAAAGAGCGACCAACACGGCGTAGTCTACGGAGGCCATTGATGCCAACGTCGTATACTCTGTTCCAGCCACATGATGGGCTGGCTGGCTGGCTGCATGTCCCAGGCAAGGCGTATGTATCCCTGTCGCCGACTGCGAGGGCCCTTATGCGGTACGACGTCATTATTTGTAGGTGGGCCAGCGACGTCGTCGTGATGACATCGGGGCCTGCATGATTGCCTTACCTCATTTCGTTCCGTGCCACGAGGCGTTACTGGGTAGGTCTGCACGGGCCACGAGGTTTCGGAAAATGCGCCGTCGGAGGTACACAACTAGGGCTTGGAGGCACAATTTTGGCAGTTCCTTATCTCCTTCCATCATGAGGCTTAGTGAATACTTGGTTGAGCGCCTCGCCCAGCTGGGCGCAAAGCACATCTTCGGCTGCCCAGGTGACTACAACATGCAGTTCCTGGACGTCATTGATGACGACAAGCGTGTGCAGTGGATCGGCTGTGCCAACGAGCTGAATGCGGCGTACGCTTGCGATGGCTACACCCGTGCCACGGGTGAAATCAGTGTCTTGGTCACCACCTATGGTGTGGGTGAGCTTTCGGCAGCGAACGGTGTGGCTGGTATGTTTGCAGAGAGCCTCCCGGTGATTCACATCGTCGGTATGCCTACGACCGAATCGCACTCGAGCCACCGCCAAATGCACCACACGCTCGATGCCAACCTGTATGACAACTACTACAAGATGGCTCGGTACATCTCCGTGGACGCAGCCATGATCGGCTGGACACGTCAGGACTGGCAGAACGCTGCGCCGACGATCGATCGCGTGCTCACGTCGCTGGTGCAGGAGCGTCGCCCTGTGTACCTGAGTGTGCCATTGGACCTGTTTGAGCTCGAGGTGCCCTCGGAGGAGCTCAAGAACCCAATCCCGACCTCGCGTCCCCAGCCGAACCAAGAGCAGCTGGAGTACGTCGTGAAGGTCGCGACGAACCACTTTAACGAGGCCAAGCGTCCTCTGGTGTTGGTCGACTACTGCGTCGGTCGTTCGCGTGCAATGTCCGTGGTGGACGAGTTTGTGAAGCAAACAGGTCTACCTGTCGCGGTTGCGCCGATGGGCAAGAGTCTGTTCCCGGAGGACGATGATCATTTCCTGGGCGTGTACCTCGGCGGCACGTCGCACAAGAACCTCAAGGACTTTGTCGACACAGTGGATCTGTTGATCATTATCGGTGGTCTGCCTAGTGATATGAACACAGGCCGCTTCTCTTACTCGACTCCGGCGTGCAATGTGATCAACTTTCACACCAATACGACGTCGATTGGCTACTCGGAGTTCAGAAAGATCGGTATGCACGAAGTACTTCCACGTCTCGGTCCGCTCCTGGCTAAGGACAAGGCCATGCGCCTAAGCTACACACAGGAAGTGAAGAAACAAGTGCAGGACCCGCCACAACAGCTGCCATCCAGTGACTCGCCGGTGATCCACGACTACTTGTGGGACCGCATCGGCTCGTTCCTGCGTGCCGGAGACCACATGGTCGTAGAAGTCGGTTCGTCGACCTATGGCGCTGTGTTCTCACACATTCCTCGCCATGCTCGTTTCCACGAGCAGATTGCGTACGGCTCGATCGGCTGGAGTGTTGGTGCGACGCTTGGTGTCTCTATGGGTGTCGAGCAGCACGGCGGTCGCTGCATTACGTTTGTTGGTGACGGCAGTCTGATGATGTCTGTCCAGGAGATCGCGACAATGATGCGATACGGCGCCAAGCCCATTATCTTTGTCTTGAACAACGACGGCTACGAGATTGAGCGTGTGATTCACGGCCCAGACCGTGAATACAACAACATTGCATCGGTCGACTTTAGCTTGATGCTCGACTTTTTCAACCGCGACCGCAAGGTGCGCAGCAACGTCCCCGACATGTCCGAGGAGGTCACGAAGCAGCGTGAGGAGAGCCACAAGCATGACCAGGCTGTCCAGAAGCGCTACCATGCCGTGCGCACTTGTGGCGAGTTGGACCAGCTGCTGAGCAGCGACGCGTTCCGCAACGAGGATGCGATCCACGTCGTTGAGCTGTTCATGCCACGTGGCAATGCTCCCGATCTGCTCGAGACCATTATGGGCCAGAAAAAGTAACGAATCACCCTGTAGACCTCTATGAATCGTCTTCTTTGTCCGCTGGCACAGGCACCATCGGCATACTGAGAATGCCAGTGCCCATATCGTGCCGAATTTTGAAGATATCGCGAGCCGTGAGCATCGCTTCAATAGGAAGGGTATGGAACAGGAGGGCCTCCTTTTCGTCCTCAACACGCGCACTGCATCCCAGCAAAGGTGCATTGCAGCTCGAGTGTCCCAGTCCACGCGGCGAGCCTATCGAAGGACCGGCTGCATTGCACATGCATACAAAGCACTCGTTTTCCATCGCACGCGATACACACACAGCGTCTTTCGTTAGCCGTTTTGCTACGTACCCAGACACGCCGCCTCACAGTTCTTATTCCAGGCAAGGGCACGAGGTCCAGAATCGTCAGCATACCAACACGTGGGCGCAAACACCACATCCGGGCCGGCAAAGCGGTCCTTCTCATCCAGGTCGGACGAAAAACGACCTGGCGCTGACAACAGACGTCGGAACGATTCAGGGAACATGAGGTCCCACTGTGGTGAGTCTGGTAGATACGTACACACATCAACATCGAGGCACGCAGCTTGAGCCCACGCTTGGTCTTGAACAGAAATAGGGGCGGGTAGTCTTTCGCAGGATGCGACTCGTCTGTGGCATTCGAGAGAATCGCACGCTCGGCATGCCACAGATGGCGCTTGGTATACGAGCCTCGAATCCGACCGCGGTAGTCGATAAAGTACGTGATGTTGTACAGCTGCTGTGTCGGGTCGTCATCATGCAATACGACAGCCGAGCCTGTAACAATCGCAATCTCGTTGGTCCGCGCCATATCCTGAATAATAGCAAGCCAGTCTGGGTCCTCTTCCTTGCTGTTGATCGGATCGTGCCAGCGCACCTGATGCCATGCCTCGTGCGAAGAACCGGTAAGGAAGTACTCTGGAAACACAATCACGTCAGCGCCCTGCTTCGCCGCTATCTCCGTGAGCTCACGCATACGCGGCAGGATGGCGCGCACATCTCCCTTTCCCAGCTCGTTCGGGGTGACTTGCGCTAGCACTACATGCAGCTGCATACGTTTCTCTTCCGCCTTCTCGGCATGCTGGAACGAGCCCAATATACGAATGCTCATATTGTAGACCCACAATCGGAACACTAACCTGCCCACTCCGCCGAATGGCCGAAAGAGAGCCCCGATCTAGCCCCTCCACATACACGCGTCACGACGGGGCACGTCCCTCCACTACCCTTGGGATCGACAACGATGCAGGTAGTGCTGCCCAGTGAGCTGCAGACCCAGATCCTCTTGCTCGCATGCCGGGCGGACGAAGAGGATGCCAAACCCATATCTTCTTTGCACCAGATCCTTGAGTCGCTGGACCCGCCGGGGTTTGAGCCTGTGAGCAGGACCTGGGCGCTGACGTACGACCCAATGGCCTTGCAGCAGCTCATGGTGCTCAACCGCGCATTTTACGCGATTGGCGCTACTTTACTTTACCGATCCATTGCCATATACCGACCTTCCCAACTTTCTCTTCTTCTACGCACACTTGCCGAGCGGCCTATCCTCGGGAAAAGCATAAAGCACTTGTACATTGGCGCTGTGAATCTCGCGTCAGAGCGGCTCATGCACAATCTCGCAGCAGGGTTCGCCTCCTATGAGCAGGCTTTTGGAATCGAGACAGACGTACAACGCGTACGTACCTACCATGCATGCACGTCAAAAGGCTCTTTGCTGCCCCATGCCATGGAGCTGGATATGGCCGAAGTGCTGGCCATCCAAGCCGGGCCTGCTGAGGCACAGGGTATCGATATTCGGCATCCGCGCATGGATCTACACGGAGACACCATTTCGCTGCATGAATGGGTACTGCGCCTGTACGAAGCTCGCGCCTGCTTGCATTGGCTGCGTATGCTGGTACGGGACGAACGTGCGAGAGAGCTGCGCCGCTGGCACGCTTCGCCATACAATGTTGAGGCACGAACGTACACCTTACGAGCTGGATCACCACATGCTATGGCACATGTTGACTCATTTGAGCACCATGGTGTAGATACCTCGGACCCATTTAGTCCACGTCCGCTTCATTTACGTCGTGCTGGCACACGACACGATCCAATGGATTGGGCGGATGCAGGTGATATACTGTTTTCTCTTCCTGCCTCGGATGACGATGTCCATATTACCTTGGTGTGGCATGTACTTCAAGAGTTGGACACAGACATACTTCCCCGATGGCTCTCCGTGCTCGTCGCCAAGGCACTGGCATACGGCCGCTGGCTGGCGATGGACATGGTGCGTGAACACACACCAACACCAGATGTGAATGCGTCCGATCTGGCACCTTTGCCACCGGCTTGGCCTTTCTTCGCAAGAGATCGATTTGATGACATATGTTTGTACGCCCACTCTGGTGTTGTTCACTGGGTCTGCCTTACAGATGGTGAAGAGCCCGTGATAGATGAGGCGGATGCGAATGTATGGGCCTCGACCGGCCGGCATGGCGAGCAGGCTATTTGGGAGAGCTGGCCACGCTTCCCTTTTGGTATATCCATGGCTCAATGGCAAGTACCTTTGCGTGGATCCACGGCACTGCCATATGTGCCATCACCACCCCAGCACACGCTTGGCGGTCTTGTACAGTCGGTTCAGGCATTGCTTGGCATGACACCTGAGCTTGAAGTTCTGGGCCTTAGCGGTGTGCTGGAACGTGCCGTGGCTGGGCACCGTGCATCTGTAGCCCTCCCTCGACTACGTTGGCTTTCGGTGGGACCACCGCCACCGTTCTGGGCGCATGCCCTACAATGGGGAGACGCGTCGCATACCCTCTTGACGACCCTACGACACATTTCCGTGACAGGGTGCATGTTGCTCGGCGATGAAGCACGTGCATTGGGCGGTGTAGCAGGCACATTACCTCACCTCACTTCTGTGACGTGGTCCATGCACCTAGGAGCAATGGATCATGGCGGCGTTGGCGTCATTGCTGCCATGGCCATTATTCTTGGGGTCGAGATTCCTGGTGTCGTTCCTGCGCCACCAGCAAATCTCCCACGCCGAGGTGTACAGCGTCTACACATGATTCTTACACAAAGAGACTATGATCGCATCCAGGCGACGGCACCGCCGTACCTACTCGAAGATACGCGCCTGCACATGGAAATCAGCACAGCCAAAGGGCCGATACACCCTATCGTACACGAATGGGCCTGTCAGACACTTTTCACATGACCCACATCCACAAGAACAGTGTAGATACCACCATAGGACCCCACATAGGCGATGTATGCAGCGCTGCACTGACAAAGTGCGTATCATCAGGACCCACTTTGCCAGGTTGATTTGGGCCTGGAGCTGGGGCTGTGCCTGCCAAACTACCGCTTACAATGTTGGACGCAGTGGCTGTGATAGAGACGGACGTCGCTGGAATAAGTACAGTGGAACATACCGCTTGTAGCGTTCGCGCTGGACGAGGTCGAATTGCCTGACGAAGTCGCATTGGAGGCGCTGGAGCTTGGCGCTGCACTGCCAGATGACGACGAAGCACTGGTAGCTGAGCTACTACCGCTAGCACTGCCAGACGAGCTATCACCACTCGCACTGGTAGATACCATGCTGCTGCTGGTACTGGACGGCGCATTCTGCGCCGCGACCAGCACAACAGCGAGCAGAAGGCCAATCCCACCTGCAAGGCGCATGATGGCCAGAGGAGAACAACAACCCCTCCACATTGATACACATACACCGCGCGGCTGACGCTGGTGCAGCGACCGTTTCTAACCTCCACGACCCATCGACGACATTCCCTCTCCCCCGCTTCGCTCATGGCGGAGATAGCCGAACCACGCGATAGCGTCTCGACAGCCTCCGATCTTACTATCGAGGGCTGGGAACGTGATCGTACAGATCCTTTATGGGCTGCGGATGGCGATCCTGAAGCGATCCCTCTAGACGAGTTTTATAATGAACCCTTACCAGGTCTTCGACGTCTCACGCCACTCTCTGACAGGCAACGGCAATCAAGATGGATTCAAGACCCACAAGGGCTGTGCATTGTGATCAGTGTAATGCTAGGCATGGCCGTGTTTGTCTCACTCCTTCCTTGGTTGGCTGGTCCAGACCGACCTGGTTCAACTCCGCCCACTCCAACCGCGCAGCAAACCCTCACCACCATGACCATTGCAACCCTCGTTCCAATCGCATAGATGCCCAGCCCCTCGCTGTTGCTTTACTATAGTGTATTCTAGACATGACCAGCTTTGTCGTACATATGAACCTACAAGGCCATATGCATGTTGGCGGCAAGACCAACACAGACTTGCTCAAGAGTCCGCATCGGATGTCCCTTCCTTATGGCCAGCTCGTCGCACGCCGCCGCCTGGGACGAGACGGCGTATCCAGTACAAGATGGCGCACAGTATCAGGCATATGAAGGATGGCCCGCCTCGTATGACACTAATGGTGTGTACGATCCGGCGTATGGTCATGACTATGCTGCACAGCCCATGGTAGCGCACGATACATACCCACCGTACTATGACTCTTCAGCCTGGGAGGCAGCACAGTACGAGGGGTACGCCAAAGAAACAGTAGCATCAAATGAGATGGCACCGACTTACACCAGGGCGCTCCAGCCGCAAGGCTTGCCAGACGCTATGCCATCGAATTCCGAACAAGATCGGCCCGAGGCATGGGCTATTGACAGTGACGCAGATACGGATGACGACTCACTGGGCGAGGGTATGTCGTAAACCAGCAGCTTACCATTGCAGACTTTGATGCGTACAAGGACTTTAATAATGTGGAACAAGGGCCCCAACATCATCTTGATTCACACCCAGAATCCCACGACAAGAGGCATCCCTATGGAGCAGCGCCTCCCATGTCGTCACGACCTGCAGCGCACCCACTTGTTCAGCTGCCACCGAATGGTGCTGACCTATACCCTACCATCGTTGATGTGCGACATGCACATGGTTTCTTGCCAGACAAACGCGGCACAAAATCATATAACAAATTGTTGGGCGCCAGCGATTCCCAATTGGATTTGGCGGATATTGCGCCTCTGGGTGACGAGTTTACCTCCGAAGAGCGGCATCGTATGACGCGGGCCTTTCGTCGGTGGCACCGCCGTAATCAGCATCTCGGCAAAATTGACTCATGGCTGCGCGGTTATAATCCGGTTTGTGGTTGGCTAGGACCTCAAGCCGCACTGATCATTGGCTTTGTTTTGGTGGTCATGTACGTGCTGAGAATCATTTCTGACCGACAGCATTGCGGTTATGCTGTACTTTGTTATTCCTCGCGTGCCTGGTATGTGTTTATTCTGCTTACACAGAACTTGCGCCTGTGACCAAGGATCCGTTGACACCTGCCAATGGCCGTTCGGACATGGAATTGGTCGGTTTCCCCACAGGCTTTAGGTATGTCCATGCTGAGCTGACGTGCAGTATGAACGGCACATTGCACCTCCGTGTTGATAACACCGCTGGCTGGGTGCCATCTCACCTACTTTCACTGCAAACGACGGTCACTTATATACCCACCAAGATGGTGGTAGGCAAAGGCAATGCCAAGAGCCAATGGATCCCTGGGCATACCAAATCAGCTCTCAATATTCCTATTATGTTCTCGCACACGAGCCTAAATGCTACTGGTGACGATACTCAACTGGCTTTCCAGGACGCCTGTGCCCATTTCTGTACGTATAACGTTGCGAGCTAACGATCGCTAGATCAAGGTACCCAACGGTCAAGTACGTGGAACGCACAAAATCGTCGCTAACTAAACAGCACTAAGTTTGCACGTGGACATGCAAATGGACATTGGTGGCATTCTTGGCACGCACCAATCAACGTTTGATTTAAACGATATCGAGTGTCCATGGGAGTTGCCCAAGTAAGAAACTCATGTAGCTCCACCTGCATATGTTTACGGACCCTTTACTACATTCATAACGGAACGACATGCGCGGACGTTTAAGCAGCGAACAACCCCCTACTTTTTTTTCTTTTTCCTGGCATGGTGGACCGTGGTTCATCTCTGCGCAGGAGAACGACCTCTATACAACGACTAGGAAATGCCCGTGATAGATTCAAGCAGCAAGTGGCTTCGCCACAAGATCCTACTATGAAAGTGCGCATCATGACATGGAACATGCATGGAAACATACCCAACGGCGATCTTGAGATTTTGTTTGGTAATGTGGGGACGTATGACCCCCCTATGCCTGCTTGGGATGAAGATCATGTGGTCACGCAGAATACAACACACGGCTACCGCGCGAAGGGACAAGCACATATACCGCAGGCGTCTCGCTTACCACAGCTTCCAATGGACAAGGAGCACCCATATCACTTGGTCGTGATCTGCTGCCAAGAATGCCCATGGGGTCATGGCGGGCAACTCACTACAGGCCTACATACAGCGGGCGAAATTGGAAGTGTGGCTCGTTCTCGAACTCGCGTATACAAGGACATTGAGACATCCAAACTTGCTACAGCCACATCACCAACCCTAGCGGAGCACCCTGACGCGGCACATCGACGCATGCCCGGCGTGAGCTTGGATCATTTTCTTTCCAAACGGAAGAGCGTGAGCAGTTTACGGTCAGATACCCTGTCCATTGATACCTCTCTTGCCTCAACAGAGTCGATCGTCGCTAATGACGATACAAGGACCGTATCGCTGCAGGATGGAACGCAGGTGTATGTTGCTTCTCGTCCTTGGACCAAGATTTGTCAGGACTGGCTATGCAATGGCGTGAAAAACCCTGCGTCTGCTATGATGATGTCGCCTACGTCGGACACACCGCAAGTGGCGATGGACGGCACTGCGATATTGCCTCTCAACTCCGGCGATATCTCTGCGCTCTCTACAGAGATGGATGCATGGGTCACGCCACTCAGTCCCACTAGCAACAAAATATCACCGTCGTCCATGAAGGCGCCGCCTGAGCAGTTAGGTCCCTATGTACTGCTGGCCAAGGATCGGATGATGGGCTGTTACTCGGCAGTATACGTCTGGCGTGGGTGTGCCGACCGTGTTCGAGGTGCCAGCACAAATGTGGTCAAAAGTGGTCTTTTGGCTGGTCGTATGGGAAACAAAGGCGCCATTGGAATTAGCGTATGCCTAGGTGAATCGCGACTACTTTTCATTAATGCTCACTTAGCTGCGCATGCGCATAAACTTGATGCCCGCTTGGCCAACATTGCAAAAATCAAGTCAGAATTGAATGTGGATACATTTTTACCGCCTGAGGACCCGCGGAACCACTTGAAAGATGTTACAGAGAAGTTCGATCACTGCTTCTGGTGTGGTGATTTAAATTTCCGAGTGGATGTGACGCGAAAGCATGCTGACTGGCTCATAAAGAACCATTCGTACGACGATGCATTGCATTTCGATCAACTGCACAGAGTCCTAGAAGAAGGATTGGAGTTGCAGGGCTTTCACGAGGCGCCTATTAGCTTCCCACCTACGTACAAGTATGACGTGGAGAAAGCCAAGCGACACCGACGCCGGCATATGCACAACGCTCTTCGACATACCTCTTCCACGCCATCCGCAGATACACCTACCATCGTTTTTTCGGAAGACGACGAGAGCGTGGCCGACGATGATGACTCTACTTCCGTCATAGAGGAAAATGACGAAGAAAAAAAGCGGAAATCGCTTTGGCGTCGATTCCTACGCAAGGTGGATAAGTCTGAAAAAGAGATAACGCAGGAGGCCATTGCTCGACAAGACGAAAATTTAGCAACTCTCACGCGCACTTCGTCTGCCTCGACGCTGTCCGCCGAGTCGGAGAGCTCTTCGATCCTGGAAGAACAAGAGCATACTTTTCCCAAGAAGCCCTCAGACCCCACCTTTCTCACTACGCTGACCAATGGCCTCCAATCTCTGCGCACGACAGAAAATGCAAGTCATCAAAGCCCAGCAGGAAATCTCAAGGATGTGGATGTCCAGAGTATTTCGAGCACGTATGATTCCAGTGCAAAGCAGCGTGTGCCTTCCTGGTGCGATAGAGTGCTATGGCGCAGCAATGTCGGTATCGACGAGCATGAGCATACACAAAGACCGTCGATTGAAAAGATGCGTTCAAGAATTCACCACTGGCTACCTAGGTATAGGCATGGGCACCATGCAAACACGGACGAGGCCCTGCATGAAGCCAATGCTACGCGTCACATCATGCTGCATGCCCCACTAGATTGGGTGCAGAGCGTGGCTGACATGGGCAAAGACAACCTTCTCAGCGCAATATGTGACGACCATACCTTAATGCCAAGCCAGGGCCAACTACGAGTCATTGAGTATCGTACTATTGACGATGCCGGCGTCCAAGCGCTGGGGGCACGATCTGATCACCGGCCTGTCATTTTTAGTGCAGCCATAGGCATATAATGTAGCGAGAGCGCACCTCTCCACTCACCTCCCCACGTGACTTACGAACGACAGGCTCCGCCGTTTGGTGTCCTCTTGGCTCGGTGCACCATGGCGGACGTCGGCGTGACCTCGGAAGACCTGTCTGTGTTTGCAGAGGCACGGCCTTTCAAGTCGGAGGCCTACCTATCCAAGATGGGCGCCAATGGCGCACCTGTCCCTACCCGCCGAAATAAAACGCTCAAGCAAATCTTGAACCAGGAACGCGACGCGTACTTACAAAAGCGGGGTTTGTTGGATTCGAAAAAGAAAGGAACTGAAGAGTCTACGCCAAAACGACATAAAACCTCTGCTGTTGCCTCCGAGGAGGAGCCCAAACAAGAGGATTCAACCGTTGATATGCAAGTGGACAACGCAGCTTCCTCACGCTATGTGCCTACATGTACGTTTCACGTGCACTGACCAGAGATGCCAATGTACAGGCACCACCTAGCCTTCTGCCCAGCAAGAAATACTGTGACATTACAGGCTTAATTGTACGTGCCAACATCCTGCTGACGCTTCAGGCTCCCTATACCGACCCAAAGACGCGTCTGCGATACCACAGTGCCGAAGTCTACGACATCATTAAAGGCTTTGTGCCTGGCGTGGACAATACCTATTTAGCTCTGCGCGGCGATGCATCCCAGCTTTTGTAGATCTATCATACTATGCTAGTTATTAAATTAGGCGCTCACTATCAGCCTGCCGCCAATCTGATAGACCGGCTTGGACCACAGGATGGTTCCTTATCGACTCCCCATGCCGGACATGGTCTAATGTCTTTTTCAGGTCACTTGCTGTCTTGGGAGGGTGCTACTTGTGAGTGTATAATAGTACGTACGAATTCATTGGCAGGCGGCTCAAAACGATGGCGGTGCTGCAAAGTTAGTAACGCATCTACACTGGGACATACCGGCAAAACATATTTATCGTACCAGGCTGGGTCACCAAAGTATACCATGAAACCAAGCGGGAAAAGAAGGTATCTTGTCATAAGACTCATTATACATACAAGCCGAAGCGGAACAGCTCCATGTTAGGGCCAGCCATCGCGATGAAGGGGCAGTTGCGTGCACCGTGCGAACCAGGGAGCGTGTGGCGCTGTGGTTGTCCTCTTGTTGATTAGTCAGCACATCTTCCAATGCACGCACTGTCACTTACGACGCTCTCTCGAGTGTCGTCATGGGCAAAGGAGCACGCGGTAAGTCCTCTGCCTCTTCGGCCACTCGCAAAAAGCATGCTGCTGCTGCTGCTGCAAAGCGCGGAGAGCTACCTCCCAATGGTACACCAGAAGGGAACCCGAAGGCCAAAGGGCCGCAAGGGAAAAAGCTCTCCAAGAAAGAGCGCAAGATGCTTGCCAGGAAGAAGGCGTATGTCCCACCACCAAAGCCGCCACAACCACCGCCCTATCCCCTCGACTCGATGGGATTGGCAAGTTTGCTACCGGCTGATTTGGTTATTTTGCTTCGAAAGGGCCTGAAAAAAGACATTATTACACGTGTGCGCACGCTTGAATCTCTCCTTGCGTGGATTCAGGGTGAGGCATCCAGCCAGGAAGAGACGACTGCTGCGTTGCCGCCCTCTCCTGAAGAAAGAAATGAGGCCTTAGCGTTGATGTTACCGTGCTGGGCGTATCTGTTCCCCCGTCTAGCTCTGTCACCTTCGCAGCGACTGCGTCAATTGACGTTGCAGGTGCATGAAGCCTTGTTGACCTTCCCACCTCCATCGGAGGACGCTACAAATCTTCGTGAGGAGCTACTTTCCTATACTTACATGCACGAGATCCTAGGGTACTGGGCTGTCCTTACGTACGACACGAGCCGCACTGTCGCACGACAAGGTATGCAACTTTGGAAATCGTGTACCACGTGGACAACGACCGAAGGTACTCCTACACCTACCAAACTCTTGCTCGCAGACTATGTGGATACGCTATTGGAACATGTACGGCCTATCTTGCTATCGGATATGCCGATTGCAGCCCTTGCACAGATGACGCCGTCGCTACAAGTGTCGCCGGCGTCCAAAGATGGTGGCGAATGGGATGCAAAGAGCCGCGATGATACCAACGTGGATGAGAATATGGACGAAATGAACGGCCGGATCGTCGCGGGTGCGCTAGGTCTAGTCACTATGCTGGCACAAACGCCTGGTGGTGTGTCTGACGAGAGCCTTGCGTCGTTGGCAGAGTCGCATTCCATGTGGACCGCCTTCCTATCGAAGGAGGCTCAAACGGAGGGTGAGGGACCTGCTCTGGGCAATGGTACCCCTGTGGCTCGCCAACGCGCCTGGGCCTTGCTTGCTCTTTTGAACCAATCCTATCCAGCGATGGTCGATGAACATTTGGATGTCATTGTCCCACTGGCTATGCAGGGTGCCTGGGCTGAACGTGACCCGTCCGTGATTTGTGATATGCAGGGTGCTCTGCTACCACTGCTGAAGCGCAAGCCAGAGGCATGGACCATGCGGGATGAGGACGACGACGACGAAAACGAAGGCAGTGACGACGAAGCCTCATCGTCCAACACCACGTACCTGGCTGAGTTTCTGCATTGGCTTCAAGTTGTCGCGCCAGCATCGCCTAGCAAATGCTTTCCAGCTGTGCTTGTATTTGTATCGACGATGCCCGAGTCTGTCATGCCACGAACATCCACGGCGATGGCCTCGCTGATAGAGCCTATGATGGGCTTGGCGTCTATTCTCTTGCATGGTCTCACAGATCCATTGGCCTGGGACGCCTACGTGTCGATGGTAGTAGAGTGCCTCACATGGATGTCGATGCGTATTCTTCGATCACCTTCTGTGGACGCCGAGTGCGCTGCCGTGACGATACAGCTGCTTGAAGAGGAGCTGGTGTGGGTATGGCGCACTCTGCTTCTCTCGCAGGACCTGGATCTGCCATTGCGATTGCGTAAGAAGAGTGCACGAGTCTTGGCTAAAGACATTCCCAAGCTCAACCACCGAGAGCATGACATATGGCTTTTAGCAACCCTTGCGAAGGCGATGGAAGAGGACGTGCAGACAATGGACCTCGATACCATTGCACCTGTGGTGCTAGAGTTCCTTACACATGCGTGGAGCCCTTCCTTGACAGCACCATGGCGTGAGACCATAACGAACCTGGTACACACACTTACGGAGCGTCTTGTAGCCACATGGTCAGAATCGCATGTGGAATGGCTCTCACAGATGCTGCAGAGCTCCTGGGCGAGTCTTCTTTTGCAAGGACCCTGTGCAGACACACTGCTGGTCTGGGCCACGGACGTTATCCCTAGTCATGTCGCAGAATGGGACAATGTGCACACCATCAAAGCATGGTATGCCGCATACCTCTCCCATGTCGCCGATACATCCCCCGTATGGCATGCGTTGCTTCGGACCACAACGCACATGCCTGCAACGTTGCTGCCTATGGTTTTAGACCTGGCCACGCAAACGCCTCCAGATGCAGCCACGGCGGAAATGTGGCACGACTCGTTGATGGACGAAGTGACGACACATGCACCCACGTGGCGCTTGCTTCTTGACGCACCGCCCAGTTTGCACAGTGACAAGACAGTGACACGTCTTTTGCAAGCGCTTGCCTTGAATATCCAACAAGGCGATGCTGATGCACAGACAACTTCGTGGGATGTGTTGGGTGCGTGGATCGAGAAAGACCCAGCGCGTATGGATCGCCTCGTCTCAGACGAGACGCTGCATTCTCTCGTTCCAAAGCTATACACAACGGCATACTTGGATGAGACAGATATGACAGACCTGGCCGACACTTGGTGGACGCGTCTTGTGCAGAGCGCGCAAGATCCTTCACCGCTGTACGCGCAAGCCGTGGTGGCATTGCGAGAGGCACTCGCGCTTGGCACTGTACCTCCGACACAGTTGGTCCGTGCGACACAGCGATTGCCGCACACCTATGCGTCACAGGTAGCCCCCTCGCATGACATGCTTGCGGAGCTGGTGGACCATGTAGCGCAATGTGCCGTGGACCCAGCGTTGCTGATACATGACCCTCTTGTGCCGCTGGAATCCACAGCGCCGCGTGCTTCTCCAGAGGACGTGGCCAAGCTGGTTCGTATGGTCGAGACGTGCATTGCGCTTTCGTCGTCACACATCTCAACCCCCATGCTGCTGATGGCATTGGTGTTGGCAGCCATCGTGCTGGAAGATACGCTCCTGTTGAATGATGCTCAGGTCGGTGCACCACTTGCCTCTCCCTCCGAGCCTGTTTGGCAAACGACGGTGCAGGCATCGCTGGTTCGTGTCATTCAAGCAAGTACACGCATGCTCTCGACCTTTACTTCGCATCTCTCCGAGGCGTGGCATACGCACGCTGTTACCACCCTGACGGAAGGCCAAGCCCCGGACGATGCTGCGCGTGTCTTGCAGGAGTGCTGGGCGTATGCTAAAGAATCAGGTGGCCTGCAGTATGCGCGTGTATTTGCACGTCTGCTCGCTGGTATTCTTAGTCTGAGCTCCGCCTCGGCGCATGATGCAGAAGTGTGGGCCAAGACCGCGAAGAGCCAAACCAAGGCGCCCACGCCACTGCTTTGTGCTGTGCTGTATGCCACGCGTAGCTACGCATTTGATACGCCCAGTGTCGATCGATGGCGCAACGAGCTGGCTGCACAGCTGAGCAGTGTGTCGCCGGCCTGCGCCAATACAGATGGTGTACGGTATATGCAAATGCTGCAATGCGCAACGGCGCCGCTCGAGTCTGGGAAGCCGATCGTGCCGACGCAGCGTGCTGTGTTTGCGTTGCAGACATTGCAGCGATGGGTCGCGAGTGACGAAGACTTGGATGAAGGTGTATTTGTCCATCTTGCTGCGCTGTGTGCCGAGCTGGCACCTGTTGTGCAGAGTGTGCCTGGTCGACATCTAGATATGATGCTTGATGTGGTCGAAGAAAACATTCAAGCCGTTACGTTGGAACTGCCTACAGGATGGCCCACGCTGTATACCACTTTGCGCTTGCTGGAGACGATGTATGCGTTGCGTACGCAGGAGCACGTGGCAGACTTGCTACGACAACGGGCTGATGGCCTGGAAGAGGCGCTGTGTCATGCGTTCACGTCGGCCTGCAAGTTTGCTGCCGAGTCTACACACGATATCAATGAGCTGCAGCGGGAATGCTGTGAGCGACTGGTGGCCCTGGTGGAAGAGCATGTACCAGCGAAGCGTGTAGTGCAAGAAGACCTCACTACCAAGCTGGTGAAGCTAATGGCGACGCCAACGAGTTACCGCTCGCTGCAAGTGGCCGCGTGGCATACATACCGGGAGGCTACAATGGCTCGTGTCCGAGATCAAGTTGTGGAGATGTCGCTGGGCTCGCTGGGCGACAAGGCTTCGACGCCAGCCTTGGATCCTGTGCTCATGGCAGCGCTGACGCATCAAGTGCCTGTGACAGCGGACATGTGGACCGATGCGTCGCCAGCGACGCGACATGCCACGTTTTCATTCTTGCTGCTGTGGCTCGCGGTGCTGGACCACTTTGTCGAGGCCTCGTTGCCGCTACGTACACTGTATGCCTCGGCCCTGCAATCGCAAGCGCTAACAAGCACGGTACTACTGCCCAGTGTCTTTGCGCTTATGAACGGGCGTCCCCGCGCGCTCGACGGGATTCCTGCCTTGGACGCCTCCCGCTTTGCGATGGACGATGTGCGGATGGAAGACTTCAATCCAACCTCGGCGCTAGGTCTGCAAGTACTGGCATCGCACGTCTACTTCCGCACGCTCGTCCACTTGCCGACGCAGGTACGCGATTGGTGGCTGAGTATTCGTGACCGACAAATGTCGTTGCAAGTCAGCCACTTTACAAGCAAGTTCTGCACGCCATTGCTTGCGGAGCGTGAGCTGCGTCACTTGCGTGATCCCGCCGCGTTGGCCCAGCTGCAAGACGAGGCGATGACCATCAAGGTCTTGTCGTCGAATGAGGTGGTGGCTACGTACACGGTCGATGAGCACCCTATGGAGATCGGTGTGCGTCTTCCGCCAGACTACCCATTGCACGGCGTGGAAATTCGTGACATCAAGCGAGTAGGTGTCAGTGAAGCACAATGGCGTGCATGGCTCTTGGCCGTGCAGCAGCTGCTCAGTGGCAAGAATGGCCTGATACTCGATGCGCTGACGCTCTTCAAGAAGAACGCCGAAGCAAAGTTCCAGGGCTACGAAGGGGCGGAGTGTGCGATTTGCTACTCGATCATCAGCCCAACGGATCAGACTCTGCCGACCAAGCCGTGTCGGACGTGCAAACACAAATTCCACGGAAGCTGTCTATACAAGTGGGTCAGCACCAGTGGCGCGTCGACCTGTCCGTTGTGCCGCTCCATTCTATGAAGAAGGGTGGGCCAACGTGGCCACCTCCGCTTCGCTCAGTCCATCCAGACTGCTGTATGAGTAGCCGTATAGCTTGATCAACGTACCGCTCGAGAAGGTAGTCCACTTCGACTTTCTTGGTCAAAGGAATAATGAAGTCTTCGTAGAGTCGCACGATATCCCCGGCATCAATCTTGCGCTGCATCGAGGAGGGATCGGGGGAAGTCTGGTTCAGGTCTTGGCCGTACACCTCGGCCTTTTGGGCGACGCGCGCCAAGAGCACTTTCTCGACGGCCGGCTTGGTAATCAGCGCCGCCAGCGCCTCGGCATTGCGCGATTGGATGTGAGGGATGAAAGCGGCTGGGTCCGCACGGAACTTGGCTTCCGAGACAAACATCCCGAAATAGATACGGCGGGCAATGGAGCCCAGCGCATCAATATCGCACATCGCAGCGGAGCCATAGTTGCCATCGTCCGACTTGTCACCGTGCATCGACGTGACGCGCGGCACAGTGTCGTTCACGTAAAAGTCGAGAATCTCTTTCGAGACATTCACATGGTGTGGATGCAGCACTTGCGGGTAGTCCAGCGGGCGCAGAATGGGGGACGGGTGGTGCTCGCGGGACGTGAACGGGTGCTCATCGGGCCTGTCATGAGTAAGTCAGCACGCGTACATACGCCATCCATCGTCCGAGCTTGGCTGCCTGTAAGTAGCTTGACGCACGTACCATACATCGACTCGGTCTCCTGAATCAGGTACATGAGCCATGTGCCTGTCCAGTGCTCTTTCTCGCGCAGCTCAGGGAAAGCGCCCTCTTCGTACATCCGTGCATTGTGCGAGTACTGGGCACGCTCAATCACACGGAACACAATCGACTCTTCCATCCGCTGCAAGCTCGCCCGAATCTTATCGAGGGAGAGAATATCGTCTACAGATGCATTATGAAAGTTGATCGCGTTGTGCATCGTGGAGGAAGACGGACGATTAGCGTCGCTACAATGGAGGTGGAGTAAAATCAGCCCAGGCACGTCCCTACGGCGCGCCGGAGAGCCACCGCTTGGGTTTGGGTGGAGAGGCGACGCGTGCCTCTGCGGCCGTCGTGCTGCCACCACCACCGCCGCGCATGGGCTTGGCTATGCGTGGCGCGTAGCTCATCGGCTCCGATACGTCGGACCAAGCGCGCGACGTGAACGACGAGGCAGACAACGTCGGCGAGGGAGGAATGTTCTCGCGTTGATGGCGCGCATGCCAGCGTTTCTCGGCCAAGGCCACATCGCGTTTCAGGGTAGAGTTTTGGTCGATCAGACGTCGTTGGACATTCGTTAGCTGCTCCAATCGGCGTTCCATCATGCTCATCTTGCGCTGCTGGACACGCATATTGAGACTCTGTAGCAGCATGCGATAGTGGTCTTGCATTTCCTCGACTTCCATCTCCATCTCCACGATACGCTCGCTGCGTTCCCGCAGACCTTGCATGAGCTGCTCTTTCAGCCGCTCGTACTCCCGCAAACGTAGCGAAACAAGTTCACGTGTCTTCTCCATCTGCCAGGACGCATCCAAAAGGCGCTGCACAATCGCCGGATCCGGCCCACGCGCCTCGCCGCGGATCAGCGACGCACTCAGCAGCTCGAGCGCGCGTCGTTGCTCCTCGTGACTCGCACGTAGATCGTCCAGCGAGCGCGTGAGACCCGCCGTCTCTTCGCTGCGAATCGCAAGTAGCTGCTCCAGATGCGTCGCTTCCGTGCTCGTATTCAGTTGGTGGGCCGACGAATGCTCGTCAAGCACTTGACGAAGCTCCGCCAACTGCGACGCGCCATCGTCGCCTACACGCAGCCCATGCTCCAACGCGCCAATTTGGTTGGTAATGAGATCGTAGCGCTGCTGCAAGGCAGTGTTTCGATCCGACAAGGCATTCTTCTGCTGCTGCAGCACAGCGTTTTCCTGCGCCGCAATGCGCGCGGCTTGTACTTGCTGAGACAGCACAAGATGCGTTTGTACAAGCCCTTCTTCCAGCGTATGCACTTGCTCCGTAGTGAGCGGCATCGCTGCTGACGTCTCCTGGCTCGCCACAGACAGCACATGCACGAGATCCAATAGAGGCTCGAGCGGGACAGACGCACCGGTCACTTCCTTTAGCATCGCTTCGACACGTTCTTCACGCGTATGCGTCGAGGGCGCCGCGTCTTTGGCAGCAGCCGTGGCGGCCGCCGCGGTATCTTCGGCCGCCGCCGCCTTCGCCTGCCATTCGTCACACTGCTCCTTGAGATCTTTCATGTCTATCTGCAAGGCAGCATTCTTCAGCTTCTCGTTCTGCAACTCCATCTCAAGCGCCTGCACACGCTGTTGGTATCGATGCACTTCTTTGGCGTGTGCTGTCTCAGTGGCTGTTGCCGCCTCGGTAGCCGCCGTCTCTGCCGAGGGCCCAGAATGACGTGAACTCGTGGGCAGGGAGCCGCCTTGCCGAAGGAGGGGTATCCATTGCGTCGAAGGCATCGCACGACCAGCGCGCCATGCTTCCAGCTCCTTTTCCAGCTGCTCGGCATGTTGTTTGTACGCATGCGTCTGTGCCGAGGCTTTGCGGACCAAGGCACGAAGCTCCGTGGGCGAAAGCTCGACATTCACACGTGCATTGTTCTTGATGGATTTGGCCCGCATACCGAACCGCAACGTAGATATGGTCTCGTCCATATTGTACGCAACAGGAGAACAGTTGATGATCAGCGTCGTACGTGAATTGCCGCCTAACGACTCCTGCAAGATGCGTGTGAGCTTCGAGTCACGGTACGGGACGTGCATCGACTTGCCATCGGTCAGAGCATTGATGACCATGCCCAGCGCACTGAGACTCCTATTGATCTTCTTCGCCTCTTCTAACGTTTGACCACTCGCGCCTGTTTTCTGGACTTTCTCGGAGCCGGCCAAGTCGACAAGGTACAGGCGTCCACTCTTGGACGCCCCCGTCTCTGTATTTCGCTGCTGCACAGTAAAGGTGAATATGCTATGCGATCGTGACGACTCGGTGTTCATGCGCGTCGAGGAGACTGCACGCGCTGCATTGCCTGTGCGCAGCGCCTCGTACACGTCCGCTGGCGACGCAACGTAGCTGTCTGAGAGCCCTTTTACATAGACTCCGCGAACGCGATCTTCATGCACTGGCAAATTGGTGCGGTCCGCTGGGGGTAAGCCATGTCATACGTACGAGCTAGCAAATCGCGAACGCGCTCCATGTAAATGTCCATGAACGAGACCTTTACGACGTATTCGAGCGTGGGCGGACTGGTAAGAATCCGGTGGAAAATCTGATCAGTGATGCGTGGAATCAGGCCACGCGTATGAGGATCGTGAATGTCGGGGCCCTGCCGCGTCAGAAAGAGACTACGCACCATCATCGTATAGGTCTTACCGGACCCAGTCTGGCCGTACGCAAAGATCGTGCCGTTGTACCCAAGCATCACATCTTCGACCGTGTCCTTAATACCGTACTCAAACACGTCGGCCTGTGGCGTATCCATCGGGAACACATGATCAAACACAAAACTCGTCTCGGTGCCGCGTGTCATTTGCACGGTCGACGTGCCATCCAACGCGACCACGACCTCGTGATGGCTGCTTACATGCAGCGCATCGTCAGGGACATGGGCTGGTCGGAACCTGGAATGAGCACTTTCACGACGTACCGTGCCACGACCTTGATGTGGGCCGCCATACCACGCTGCGTCAAGGTCGTGTCGTACCCCTGCACGAGCAATACGCGTGCCGCGAGAGAGCCTCGTACAGTGCTTGTTACGTAAGGCACGCGGCAGGCCCTGTCGACCTCCACTAGGCCGTGGCGAGGCTTTTCCTCTTTCAGCAAGGGGCGATGGCAGCGCAGCGCACGTACGAAGAACGGGCAGAGAACCACCCGAATCCGTGCGCAAAGAGTCTCCTGGAGAGTATCGTGCGTAAGCAGTCGAATCTTTGCGTGAGTGTCGACGTTGTCTCGAAAGACGATCTCTTGGCTGTGGTCGAAGCAGTGGGTCCCTACGTCTCGTTGGTCAAGACCCACATTGATATCCTGGAAGACTTTGATCAGGACTTGGTCGACCAACTCACGGCACTTAGCGTGAAACACGACTTTTTGGTCTTCGAGGACCGCAAGTTCGCCGACATCGGAAACACAGTGAGCTTGCAGTACAGCGCTGGCGTGCATCGCATTGTGCGCTGGTCGCACATTACCAATGCGCACCTGATCCCTGGCCCGGGCATTATCAGTGGCCTCGCTTCGGTGGGCCTGCCTATGCAGCGTGGCTTGCTTCTTCTGGCCGAAATGAGCACGAAGGGCAGCCTCACCACGGGTGCGTACACGACGGCCAACGTCAAGGCGGCGATGGAGGACGAATCCAACTTTGTCATGGGCTTCATTGCGATGCACCGCGTACATGAGGACCCGGTGCATATCCCTGCCGAGGCCACCGAGGCGCAGCGTGCCAAGGACCTGCTGATTCTTACGCCTGGCGTCGGTCTCGATGTCAAAGGTGACGGCAAAGGCCAGCAGTACCGCACGCCTGACGAAGTCATTCGGGAGAGTGGCTGCGATGTGATGATTGTGGGCCGTGGTATTTACGGTGCCCTGCTGAAAGGGGGCTTGGATCGCGAGCAAGCGATGGAGGAGGTTCGTGCGCAAGCCGAGCGATACCGCGACGCTGGCTGGAAGGCTTACTTGGACCGTTTGGCGCCTCGTGCTAGTACGTAGGCGTGCGTGTAGACCTGTCTAACAATAGTAGAGATGGAGGTACGGCGCTCGACGCGCATGTCCACGCGCGGAATGCATACGACGATCAAGCGGGAAGCGACGCCTGATATCAAGGACGAGACGCTCGATGATCCCAGCCCATCGATCAGTCGGTCGCCTGCCAAGAAGATCAAAATGGAGCTGACCGAGGACGAGGCGCGTAAAATCAAAGTGCCGAAGCGGTGGGAAGAGGTGTACCGCCTCTTCTCGAAGCAGCGCAGCGAGATCATCACGCCTGTGGATACGATGGGATGTGAAGAAAATGGGCAAGAAGAGCGTCGGGCAGATCGTGGCCGACGCCGTGCAGATGGTACAGAAGAAAGTGAGGAAGAAAAGGCGCGACGCCTTCGATTCACGACGTTGGTCAGCCTGATGCTTAGCTCGCAGACCAAGGACCCTGTGACGGCCGATGCTGTGCACCAACTGCAGACAAAGCTGCCAGACGGCCTGAACTTGGAATCCTTGCAGGCTGCCCCTGACTCGCTCATTATAGAGTGCATCGGCAAAGTGGGCTTTTTCCGACGCAAGACGGAGTACTTGAAGAAGATGACGTACTTATTGCAGGAACGTTTTCATGGCGACGTGCCTCGTACCGTGGATGAGCTGTGTGAAATCGCCGGCGTCGGCCCTAAGATGGCATTCTTGCAAATGCAGAGCATGGGCTTGAATGTGGGCATTGGCGTGGATACGCATGTGCATCGCATTTCGAATCGATTGGGATGGTGCAAGACCAAGACACCAGAACAAACGCGACTAGCTCTCCAAAGCTGGCTGCCGAAAGAAGTACGTGAGGTATCACTAACTATCAGCTGCATACAAAGATCAACAAGCAGATGGTCGGGTTTGGCCAAGTAATTTGCTTGCCTGTAAGCCCACGATGCGAGTACGTACACCCCAACGCTCACAGAAAGTTTGTGTTACCTGGGCCAAAACAAACTGTGCCCCTCGCGGAGAAAAGTGGACCCCAAGACTTTACTGAAGCGTGTGCCGGTCTACTACATGGATGGAACCGTGGATCGCGGGGAAGGACGGGTGCCTGTGGACGACAAAAGCACCATTCAACAGGATTTGAAAAAGTTGGAGTGGTAATTTTGTATGTAGACCTAAATTCGGACGGAAATTTGCGCATGGGCCAACCCTCCATTTTTCTGTCTCATTTTTTTTTGCTTTTCATCTCCCGCTACGATGCCGCCGCGCGACGACGCGACGACATCGGAGACGGCTAGCAACGATACCCCTGACGTGCTGGAACGCACCTCGCTATCCTTAGCCGGTCATGCTCTTCCACAGACCAAGGCGATGGCACAAACATTAGCGCAGTTCTCGCATTTGCGTCGACTGGATTTATCGAATATGGAATCGTCGGAAGCGTGTCCCCATGGCTTGGAGCAACTCCATTGGATTGCCACGGCCGTACGACGGAGTCGCAAGCATGTCAAGGAGGGACAAACCCCTCTGGACGAACGGCTCACGTGGCTGAACATCGCGGGCAATCCTGCATTGGGAGCGTCAGACGATGCCCTGGATGGCCTCGAATTGCTCACAGCCTTGCACGGTACGTATTCATTGACTCACACCAGTTTTCAACGCATCGCACTGCCTGCTTAAATCTATTCCCTCGGGTTTATCTGCGTTACGTGGCCTCAAAGCGCTCGTACTCTCGCACAATGCACTTACTTCGCTTCCGGCCGTCTTTCCTCACTTGCCGGATCTCAATACCCTTGTGCTTTCCAACAACCAGCTTACGCATCTCCCATCAACATTGCCTACTTCGCTTCCCAGCCTGAAAAAACTGAGTATTAGCCACAACGCCTTGCAAGGACCTGAGGCATTGCCGGATTGGCGGGTATGCTCGCATCTTCGTGAAGTGCGTTTGTGTGGGAACCCCACCTTGCAGCAGCTTCCTTCGCATATCCAGTTTTGGGGGTGCGGCGTGGATGGTGGTGCGCCTGGTCTCGCGTTGCTGGATATTAGCAATTGTGGCTTGTCGTCATGGCGCGATGTTGAGGCCTTGCTGCGTCCAGCTACGTCTTCGTCCAACCGGCATGGCCTGGCGAACTTGTGTGCCAAGGGCAATGGCATTGCTGCCTTGGACGACTACCAGGACCGATGGCGTGCCTCGTACCCGCACCTACACGTTCTTGATCAGGTGCGGTTGGTCCCGAAGAAGAAGGCTGAGCTGCCACTCACTGACTCCGTGTCAGACGTGGACAAGGACGATGCCCTGCCTACGCGCGTCCAGGCGGCACCCGTCAAAACTTTGCACACACCGAAGGAACGCGCATCGGTATCGCGTGATGAACGACCACGTGCGTCCAAGCGAGAGGCTGTGTCCAAACGTGTCAGCCCCTCATCGCCATCGAAGCGTGATGACACTTCTACAGCTAAACGTGGCGAGACTTCACGACCCAAACATGGCGACACGGTGACACAGAAACGTCACGCATCTTCCACACCGAAACGACAGCGCGAAGAGGAGGTCGATGACGAGGCTGTGACGACGGAGAAGAAAGTGCGCAAACGCAGCAAGCGTGGCCCGAAGAAACGAGCTGAGGCTGCTACATTGCCTGAGGCACCGCAATCTGTACCTGCTACTACTTCTACATCCAAGCCGAAAAAGATTCGGCGGAAAAAGACCGTGAAGACCGTGGAGCTGGATATGGATAGCACGCCATTGGACGCAGCGCCACCGTCACCACCTCGTGTCTCTCAACGTACGCCCTCGCCACCGCCGACCAAGCCGGCCGTGTCGGTTACCGGGGATACGGGTATTGTGGGCGTGGTCAACGTGAAACGTGCTCGGCCGGCTGTCACATCCACACCTGCATCATTCCTGGGCCGTCGTGATGATACGCCGTTGGGCGGCTGGTAAGCTATTCTTGTAAGTACAGCATGGATAAACGGAGCCAGCCATAGACAAATCCAAGTGCACAGTACACGCTAGTGAGCATGAGAGGAAGGAATGCATAGCGATGCGCCAACGACAACGTGGAGGGCGCTAGGCCTTGCCATAGGGGGACGACGATATTCGTAAGCACGACCAGGCCTACGAGGCCGCGCAAGTACGCCGACTCGGCAAAGTGCACAATCTCGCCCAGGTTCGACGGCATAGGGCGTAGTACACGACGGCTCATTCCACGGACGACAATGACGTACCATACGGCTGCGTAGATCAGCTTGATGGGCGTCTCAAAGTGCGTGAACAGCAAGGGGAAGAGGCTCACAATGCTCACCGCCGTTAGCAGTTGATACGTCCGCCAGTACGCATACGAGCGGTGTGCGAGCAGACTGAGAGGAAGTACTGCCATCAAAATGGCCTTTTCATGGACGTGCCAGCCCACGGCAAAGGATGTCATGGCACACAGTGTGACACACCCGAGGAGCGTCGTGAAGTTCGGCGTACGCCATACGGGACCGAGGTACACGAGAATGCACGACAGTGCCAAGGCAAAACAGGTCAGTGGCGGTACGGTCGGAAGCACGCCAAACACTGTATCGCCGACCATGCCCCGCGAGGTCGAGGCCAAGACGCGGCCCTGCCAGCGCAGCAATACGCGATCGAACGCGGCGTAGAGGGCCCACACGTTCGGCGCCCAGTACGCATGCATGAGCCCACGGTCGAAAGGGAAGAGTCGTGCCCACATCGCTGTGAGGACCTGGGAAGGCGAGATGGATGTGCCCAAAGCATCCCACACAAATGGAAGAAGACTCAGAGCAAACGGAGTGAGCGTGGCTGTCCCCAGCTTGATCGTCCGATCCAACGCGGCGCTAAGCGCTGCTGGCGACGTGGGCAGTGTAGGAAAGAGGTATGCGCGCAGTAAGTAGATCGTGAAAGCTGGTGCAATGTAGATGAACAAATGCTTGTACTGGAGTAACGAGGCAAAGAGCCAGGCACACAACAAAGGACGCTGCGTCTGAGCGGCCCATAACGCCAAAAACAAGACACCAAAAAGGAAGCCATTGTACTGGAAATGAATATGATCGACCATGAGCAAGCCAGGGTGCAAGAGCACACTGTACAGCATGAGCTGTTGCCCAGGCTCTGTCGCCTGGCCCACGAGTAGGTACAGCGCCACGCCTAGCACACTTTCCGTCGCTAGCACGGTAAAGCGCATGTAGGCCTTGCAGCTCCATGCCGCATACTCTAGACCACGCTTCACATCGACTATGACTGGATCAAGCCAGGCGGCAGGCTGTGCGAGTACCCACGAGAAATAGGCAAAGAAGGGCGGATAGTCCAACGTCCATGGCGACGTCGCGTCAATGTACCATTCACGAAGCGGCAGGCTGTATGTGATCGCGAGCCAATTGCGATGCACCTCCATGTCCGTCGAATGGTACGCAGGCCATAGCAGGAGCTTGACTACGGTGCCCAGCACCAGCGCCGTACGTCCCGCTACCTCCATGATGTGGATGGTCGTCGTCGGTCCGCCAAGTGGAGAGAGTCCATACGCGCCGGCGTCACGGCCGCCGCCACGACGCCCTCCACTATACCAACTCTCACCGCGGCTGGGACACTTTGTACGCACGGCGATGAGTGCGCATCGCTACGATTTCTATCAAACTGATACGCACGTCGTGGTATCGCTATTTGTGCGTAACCAGAAAGCCGAGGATGTGCATGTCACGATCGCACCGCAGGAGCGCACAAGTGTTCTCACTGTGACGATGCCTACGACGACATGGCACGTCGAATTGAGCCACGCCGTCGAGCCTACGCCAGCGCAAGTGCGTGTGGTCGCCCCGAAAATTGAGCTGACCCTTGTCAAAGCTGAACGAGGCGTCACATGGCCGCGGCTTCTGGCTGCCGAGGCTGCGTCTGCGCCTACCGCTGTGCCGTCCACCGCCGCGCCGCGCGCTCGCTCCAAATGGGACGAGCTTGATTTGTCCGAGGCGGACGATCGTCCGCCTAGTGGATCCGGCGACGCGGAGCTCCATGCATTCTTCCAGCAACTCTACGCGAACGCTGACGACGACACGCGACGAGCGATGGTCAAGTCGTTCCAGGAATCGGGCGGCACAGCTCTGAGCACCAACTGGGCAGACGTCGGCCAGAAGACCATGGAGGTACGCGCGCCAGCGGGCATGGAAGCACGTACCTATGAACAGTGACCTACCCGCCGTAGGCATCCTTTCTATCATGACCGTAGTAGCTATCGATCTGCGAACCAGCGTTCTCGGGTCTACTCTTCATCCGCGACGTACGCTGGCCATCCTTTCAGCGGCGGCGTGATCGTCGGCGCGCGAAGTTCTCGAGGGAACAGCGTCGCTAGACGCGTGCGCGCCATCAAACGCGCACGGCGTTTGGCCATCATACGGCTGCCAGGCGCCTCGCCCTCCTTGGCAGCGTCGTTCATAGCGAGACCCATACGCTGCAATCGCGCTTGCTCTTCCGCATTGCGCTTCGTAGGCCCCGCGTACTGCAGCGCCTGCTTCCACAGCGACGCGTCCTCCGCCTTGAGATCGGCCAGGGCCTCGTCCAGGCGCGCACGCTTCGTCTTCAGCGACTGCACAAAGGCCTCCTTATGTCGGCGCTCATGCAGCTTCCACGCGCGCGAAATCGTATCGTACACAGCGCGCGACGCAGCCCCTTGACCCAGAGCGTCTGACATGGTACGGGGACCGGCATTCTTCTTGCCAGCGGGGGCAGGGAACAGCAACTGACGCAGCACCTCGTAGCGTGGGTCGTTGCCTGTGTTGACCGCCGGCGGCGCACGGCGCGAAGTCGATGTCGAGAAGGCACGTGTACCACTCACATCCGCCTTCGGCGCAGACGTCGCCGCACCCGCTTGCGCGCGAATGCAGTTCAGTGCCGAGCCGGCACGGATCCATGACAGGTGGGTCGGGCTCAGCGAATGGCGCGTCGGAATCTCAAACTGTTCCTTCACCTGGCCATCCTCAGCGAGCTTGGTCACGCGCACGCGCACCTGCGTCGAGAGATCGGCGCCTGGGCGCATGAGATCGCTCAGGTTCACCGTCTCCACAATATCACCACCGTCAATCTTCAGGTAGTCGTCCTCATTTTCAAATAGGAGGGTCATGACACCCTGCTTACGCAGATTCGTCTCTGCGATACGCGCAATGCTGCGGGCCAGCACCAGGGCACAGCCGTACAAACGCGGCTGCAGCGCCGCATGCTCACGCGCGCTGCCCTCACCGTAGTTGTGGTCCGCCACAATCATCCACGGCTGGTCACGCGCCTTCCAACGCTTGGCCATCGCAGGAATGGTCGTCGTACGCGGCGCCTCGTCGATATAGTCACGTGCCTCGTTGACCTCGCCTGTCATGTCGTTCATCGCGCCGATCAGCGTGTTCTCCGCAATGTTGGTCAGATGGCCCTTGTACTTGAGCCATGGGCCAGCGGCGGAAATGTGGTCCGTCGTGCACTTGCCGCGAATACGCAGCAGGCAGCGCATCGAAGGCAGCTCATACACGCCCTTGGCCGCGGCCTCCGGCGCAAAGTAGCTCTCAAACGGCGTAAGGGGTTCCAGACGCTCACTCCGGGGGTCAATGACCACCGAGACCTCTGGCTGCGGCGCCGGCATGGGCGTCGGAAGGTAGCTCACATCGCCCGGCACAAAGCCCTGCGTCGGCAACTCTTCCCACTTCGGCGGCGCAAAGCGGAATGACTTGCCATCCGGCGTGGGAAGCGAGTCCGTACGTGGGTCAAAGTCCAAGCGACCTGCAAATGCATACATGGTCACAATCTCCGGCGCAGCGAGGAAGTTGAGCGTCTTCGCATTCCCGTCATTGCGACCACGGAAGTTTCGGTTGAACGACGTAAGAATCACGTTCGACTCGCCCTGTTTGTCGGTGCGCTTCCACTGACCAATGCACGGACCACACGCATTGGCGAGCACACGCGCACCGGCGTCAGTGAGCGTCTGCGTGATACCATCTCGCTCCACTGTCGCACGCACCTGCTCCGAACCGGGAGTCACGTCAAACGGCACCTTGGTCTGCAGGCCTGCCTGCGTTGCTTGACGAGCCAGGTCGGCACAACGGCTCATGTCCGCATAACTGCTGTTGGTGCAGCTGCCAATCAGTGCCGAGCTCAGTTCCACAGGGTGCGGTGGGTCGTTGGACTGCGAGCGCTGCACAAACTCCGTCAGTGGCACGTTGAGATCCGGCGTGAAGGGCCCATTCAAGCTCGGCTCCAACTTCGACAGGTCAATATCGATCACCTGATCGTACTCTGCGCCTTGATCAGCCTTTAGCAGACCGGCTTCCGCCGCTTGCGCTGCACCCCGCGCCACGGCGCCACGGCCTGTGGCTTCCAAGTATCGGCCCATAGCTGCCGTGTAGGGGAACGCACTGGTCGTCGCGCCAATCTCCGCTCCCATGTTCGACATTGTAGCGAGACCTGTCGCAGGCAGCGTCGCCAAACCCTCGCCGAAGTACTCGACAATGTACCCAGTACCGCCACGCACCGTAAGCTGACCAGCCAGATGCAGAATCACATCCTTCGCCGAGCACCAGGGCGAGAGCTCGCCGTGGAGGTGCACACCCAGGGCCTTGGGTGCTAGCAGCTCCCAGGGCGTAGCCGTCATCGCATCCACGGCATCAGCGCCACCGACACCAATGGCCAGACATCCCATACCTGACGCATTGGGCGTATGAGAGTCTGTGCCGAGCATCAGCAGACCTGGTGCAGCGTAGTTCTCCAGCACAATCTGGTGAATAATACCACTGCCAGGCCGCCAGAACTCAATGCCGTACTTACGGCACGCCGACTCAAGGAACGCAAACACTTCATGGTGCGTCGACAAGGAGCGCTTCAGATCAGCCTCGGCACCTTCAAAGGCCTGAATCAAGTGGTCACAGTGCACACTCGCAGGCACAGCCGCCTGTGTTAAACCACACGTCATGAATTGCAGCAGGGCCATTTGCGCCGAGGCGTCCTGCATTGCAAGGCGATCAATTTTCAGCTTTAAGTAGCGCGAGCCACGGATCTTGCTTGCATCCGAGCCAACGCCCTCCAAATCCGCCTCAGGCTCCAGCAGATGCGAGTACAGTATCTTTTCGGCCAACGTCAGGGGCCGTCCACCGAGCAGCGGACGCACACGCTCCAGCTGTGAGAGCAGCTCCGCGTAGCGCGGCATACGCGATGGGTGGGTAGGTCGCTCTTGTTGCGGCGTAGCAAGACAGGCACGTACACTCGTGCTGAAAGCACGAGCTGTGCGCGGCAAACGCACACGGCCTACGTGGGGCAGCATAGGGGTGTGTGAAAAACGAAAGACGCACGACGGCGAACTTATCTGGACTGCGTTCTTCGAATGTGCGGCCGCCATGAGGGGATCACGTGATGTGACGTGCCTGTGGGCGAAACGTCTGTTCTGTCAGCGAGATACGCGTAAAATCTCAAACGGATAGCGTTTCTCAACGCCTTTTTATTCACCAACTCGACGTGCTCCGTGTGCCAACCCGAGTGGCATGGCTGAATTTGGAACGTGGTTCCCTGCATTTGGGACGTCGTTATGGGTGCATGATCCACCACAACTCTTTGAGGCGCTTGCACAACCAATTCACGCGACGCTGAAGCGGTCCTCCTGCTTCTGCGATGGCGTAGAAGGATGGGGTCCTATGTCGCCTCTGCGTGACTTTGACCTTACTCCTTGCTTCCAAGCGATTGTATTCTGGGCCCTGCCAGCTCTGGTGTTTTTGGGTGTGGCATTCGTGTCTCTACGTCAGTATATCCATACACCCATCAAAGAGCGCTCTGAGAACTCGATTCATCTTCTGCATGAAAAGGACGGCGTGACAATCGCCATTGCGTTGCTTTCTGTGATCGAAATAGCTGTGCTTTTCGGTCTTCGTGGGAAGGTCCATGGCTCTGTGGAAGCTCTCGTGAGTGGTACCCAACTTTTTACCGCCACACTCATCACGTTGGCCTACCTGGCCGCGCTCCTCCTGCAGCACGCCACGCATATGCGAGCACGCCATGGATCAGATGCTGTGATTATCTTCTGCATGTGGCATATCGTCAGTGTACCTGTGCGTTTGCGCAGTATCATGAAGATCGCTTCACACTCTTCGATCGAGCAGCTCCTTTTGGTAATTCCTTTGCTTATGCGCCTGATTTTCATATTTGCTGCACTCTTCCTGGAATGCTGTGATGTGGAAGTGCCGGATGGCATTATGCTGCCGGAAGACGATGACGAAAGCGCGCCGTTCCGTGACGATGTCGACGAGGCCATGGCCCAGGACGCCGACGAGCATGAACTGCATGACAAGTATGCACCGCAAGAATCGCCCGTGGAAACGGCCAACCTATTCAGTCGTCTGTTTTTCCACTGGATGCAGCCTCTCATGTCGCTGGGCTCGAAAAAGTTCTTGACGGAAGCGGACATGTGGGCACTTCCGCATGGCGAAGATGCTGAGCGACTCAGCGATGCATTCCAACGTAACTGGGCCGACCTCTCTGCGAAGGTGGTAGCGCAGGGCCGCGATCTAGAGGAGAGTGGCCGTATGCGTTTCTGGCGTACCATCCTCCGATCTTTTGGTACGCCGTTTCTTATTGCTGCTGGATACAAACTCGTGCAGGACAGCTTGGCCTTTGTGCAGCCGCAAATCTTGCGTCGTTTGTTGAGCTTTGTGGATCAATGGGAACTCTCTACTGAGAAGGACCGTGGTACACCGCTACGTGGATTTGTGCTGGTTCTTCTGCTATTCATCACATCCATGATTCAGACTATGAGTTTGCACCAATACTTCCAGCTTGTGAGCATTGCTGGTATGCGTGTGCGTGCTGGTGTCGTGGGTGCCATCTTCCGCAAGAGTCTGCGTCTCTCCACCAAGGCGCGTGGCGCACGAACGACCGGTGATGTGGTAAACTTGATGAGCGTGGATACCAATCGTTTGCCTGATTTTATTATGTACGCTCACATTTTGTGGTCGGCCGTGTTCCAAATCATGCTGGCTTTCATTTCTCTGTACAACCTCCTTGGCTGGACCGCCTTTGTGGGTGTGGGTGTTATGATGATCGGTGTGCCGTTGAACACGGCGCTGGCTACATACCTGCGCCGCATGAGCGCAATTCAAATGAAAGTGCGTGATCGACGTACGAGCCTGATGAACGAGATCATCTTGAACATCAAGTCGATCAAGCTCTTTTCCTGGGAAGAAGCGTTCACGCGTCGTCTGTTTGATGTTCGTAATGGCGAAGAGCTGCCTCTTCTCCGCAAAATTGGTATGGCCAATGCAGGCTTCAATTTCTTCTGGCAGGCTATTCCCTTCTTTGTGTCGCTGAGCACATTCATTGCATTTAGCATCTGGAGTGATCGCCCGCTTACCTCGAGCATTGTCTTCCCTGCCTTGTCGCTGTACCAACTGCTCAATTTCCCTATGTCCATGTTGGCCGGTATGGTATCCATGTTTTTGCAGACGCAAGTGTCAGCGGCTCGTCTAGCGGCTTTCTTCGACAGCGAAGAGCTTGACCAGGAGTCTCGCAAGGTGCTTCCTGCGCCGGCCAAGGGCGAGCATGAGGCTCTGCGCTTCGAAAATGCGACCTTCTCATGGGCCTCGGATCAAGTGTCGCCGACGCTTAGTGAGCTTGACTGGACGGTAGAACCCGGTGAGCTTGTGGCCGTACTGGGTCGTGTCGGTGAAGGCAAATCGTCGATTCTCTCTGCGATCCTGGGCGATATGGTGCGTGTGCAGGGACAAGTGTATGTCCACGGCGAGACAGCGTACTTCTCTCAGGGTGGCTGGTGTATGAGCGCTTCAGTCCGTGACAACATTCTGTTTGGACGCGCCTACAATGAGGCCCACTACAAGCAATGTGTCATGGCCTGCGCCTTAGAGCCGGATCTTGCTATCTTGGAGCATGGTGACATGACCGAGATTGGTGAGCGTGGTGTGAGCCTCAGTGGCGGCCAGCGTGCTCGTGTGGCGCTCGCGCGAGCCTGCTATGCCTCGGCGGACATTTACTTGCTAGACGACCCCCTGGCCGCAGTGGATGCGCATGTAGGTGCGCATATTTGGGAACATGTGATTGGACCTCGTGGTATGCTTCGCCACCGTACGAGGATCTTGACGACCAATGCCGTGTCGTACCTGCCTGACTGTGATAAGATCGTGACGGTGCGCCAAGGCAAGCTGTTGCAGGAGCGTGGCACGTTTGAAGAAGTGATGGCGATGCAGGGCGACGTGTACCGCATGATCACGTCACTCAAGAACAATGAGACAGACCATCAGGACATGATGGCTGAGCGTCAGAAGGCCAAGAAGGCCATGAAAGAGCAGGAATGCACGCTCTTGCCTCGCCCACGTCCGTTGCGTCAGGACGAAGTGAAGGTCCAGACCATTCAGCAGCTACGTGAATCGTTCATCCCGAAGGAAGTGCAAGAGACAGGTTCAGTGAAATGGGAAGTATACCGCCAATACATTCACAGTGCGTCGACGATTGGTGTGATTCTCTTCTTTACCGCCCACATTCTTACGCAGGCCTGTATGGTGGCGCGTGACTTTGTGCTGAAGCAATGGAGTACGGCGAACACTGGCCGTTCGGAGGCGGATCCGTCGGTGACGCGCTACTACCTCACGTTGTACGGCACCATGGGTATGCTGACCGCGATGGGTGTGTGCATTGCGCCGATGATCCTTTATGTGTGGCTCGTCCTGAGTAGTGCGCGCCGCTTCCATGATGGCCTGTTCAAGTCTGTGTTGCGGTATCCCTTGCAGTGGTTCGAGACGACGCCTACGGGCCGTCTGCTGAACCTGTTTAGCCGCGATGTGAGTGTTATTGATGAAGTGCTGCCTCGTGTCATCCAAGGTATGGCGCGCTCATCGTCAGTGGTGCTGGGTGTGATTTGCGTTGTGTCGTACTCGGTACCTCCCTTCCTCCTCGCCATTATTCCTCTGGCACTGGCCTACCGTGCCGTGATGCGCTACTACCTGGCCTCCAGTCGTGAGTTGAAGCGCATTGACGCCGTGTCCAAGTCGCCGATTTTCACGTGGTTCCAGGAAACGCTGGGTGGTATTTCGTCCATCCGTGCGTATGGTCGTACGGGCGCGTTCACAGACGCCTTTGAAGCGCGAGTGGATCGCAACCAGATGTGCTACTTCCCCGCATTCACGTGCAATCGCTGGCTGGCTGTGCGGATTGAGTGCCTTGGCTCGTCGGTCATCTTGCTCGCTTCCACGCTGGCTGTGACGATGGTCACAAGAGGCGGTCCTATGAGCTCAGGCCTGATGGGTCTTATGCTCTCGCAAGTCCTCAGCACGACTCAGACACTCAACTGGGCCGTGCGGTCTGCCTCCGAAGTGGAGCAGAACATTGTGAGTGTGGAGCGTGTGCTGTCCTATTCGTCGCAACCGACCGAGCGTGCGTACCGCCGAGATGAGACGGCGCCGCCAGCGGACTGGCCTTCAAGGGGTGTGGTGGAGTTCCGCAACTACTCGTCGCGCTACCGCGAAGGCTTGGACTTGGTGCTTAAGAACGTGTCGTTCACGACCAAGCCAGCCGAGCGAGTCGGTGTGGTGGGACGTACGGGTGCGGGCAAGTCGACGTTGACTATGGCACTCTTCCGCATTATCGAGGCCGTGCAAGGCAGTATCTATGTGGACGACATTGATATTTCTACCTTGGGTCTACATGAGCTGCGTCAGGCAATGGCCATCATCCCGCAAGACCCGCAACTCTGGCAGGGATCGCTGCGTCAGAACTTGGACCCGCTGAATGAGTACAGTGACGAAGAGCTAATCCATGTGCTAAAGCAGGCGCGCTTGGAATCGCTTGTGAGCAACCACGACGATGGTTTGCAGCGCGACGTCTCGGAGGGCGGCACCAACTTCTCTGCAGGCCAACGTCAGCTGATCTGCATTGCTCGCGCGATGGTGCGCCGTTCGCGGATCTTGGTGCTCGATGAAGCAACAAGCAGCATTGACCTGGATACGGATGCGCTCATTCAGCAGATTGTTCGCTCAGAGTTCCAAGGCACGACAATTACCATTGCGCATCGCCTCAATACCATTCTCGACTCGGACCGCGTGTTGGTGCTGCAGCAGGGCGAAGTGGCTGAGTTCGATACACCGAACACATTGCTGGAGAACAAGTCTAGTTTGTTCTATGCCATGGCTAAGGAGGCAGGGCTTGTCGAGGAAGCCGTCCCGGAAGGCAAGTTGGTTGACGTGCCGACGCAGGAGGCACCCAAGAGCGATGCCAAGGCTCCTGCCAGCCAGGAGGACACGGCCAAGAGCAGCACCGAATCTGCCTCGGACCACGCTGAGCCGCCAACGAGCACGGAAACGCCTCCGAAGGACCATACACCCGAGGCAGAGAGCCGTGCGGAACGTACCAAGACCACAGCCAAGGACAACGACGTGCCGGTTGCAGGCGCCACACCCCCTGCGGAGCCGCAAGATCCAGCCGAGGCGGTGCCCCCCGCCTCGACCGCGCAAAGCGAAGCTGTGCAAAGCGAGTCGGCGAACGATACACCGCAAGAAACGGCGTCCTCCGATGCTGTGACGTCGGCCCATGTGCAGCGCAAGTCGTCGGGTCGCAGGCGCAAGCGCTCGAAGAAGCGTGGCGGCAAGAAAAAATAGATACGTAGGGATGACGGATGTGAGACTATGAATTTGTGAATCTTATGCAAGTGCGTACATGCTACAATGGAAGGGAATCAAGCGAGGGTACGAAAGTTGTACAGTGGAAGGGGAATATATCATCTGGTGAGATATCAGTATATCATTCAACATAGTTCAGGGGGCCCAGCTCACAGAATCGAATCCGTGTCAGACGGCACAGGCACACCTGGCGTCAAAGCTCGATGGGGCATACCTGGCGGCCGTCGCTGCACCTCCGTCATATGGGGCGTAGAGCGTGTAGTGTCCATTGCCTCGATCAGCGTCGGAGACGGTGAGAGCGATGGTACAAGCATGGGCGAGCGTAGGTTGGTATCCCACCGGCCCACTAAATTCGCCCATTCACGGCGATCGTCTTCACTCTGATTGGACAAAGTACGTGACAAGGCCGTAGGCCCTTCGACACCGACACTGGTCAGCGACATGGTTCGTGTCGGCGGCGCAGGCCGCGTCGCAAAAGGCTGGCGTTTCATGGAGGGAAACAGCGCTTTAAGATTCTCCGACACCTGGCTTGAAGCATCGCGGACACGCTTCCATGAGCCTGCCTCCTCGTCACTCGAGGGCCTGGACGCCGTGTCGAGGAGCGCCATATCGCCATTGTCGATCGAGTTCCGTTTATGCATAGGCTCGATGAAGAAGGTAGGTAGCGACGAGCCATGTGATGTCCCTTGCGCCTGTGCCTGTGCATTCGGTGTGCCTACATCCGTAGGCGTCAAAAGGTCCAGACTCGACTGATCCGACGACATTCTTCGTAGATCATGCGCTTCCCTTGGCAACGATGAGGTTGAGGACGACGAGGGCTTGTACGAGATAGTAGGGATCTCTTGCGAAGCAGGCGTCATTTCAAACATCGGCACAGGCGGACATCGTGGCAAATCGGAGGACAAGGCCCGAGACGATACAAGCGCTTCTTTGGCTTCATCGTCCTCTGGCGTAGGACGCAGCCCAATCCACTCACTTGTAAACGCTGGCGCACGCGATGGCGGCGCGACGCGCATCCAGAAGGCCTGTCCCACCGCATACAATCCACGTGATACAGAGGCCATGGGCGCATACAACGTGCGGCGCAGGCCGATCAGGACGACCAATGCGCCTGCCAGGATAATGTAGCGTCCGTAGATACGCAAGAAGAGCATAAATCCTGCATCGTTCGCATGCCAAGACGAGCCATACAGATGCTCGAAGAACGAGTCGGGAGCCTCTTCAGGCGGCAAATTTTTGCCGTACAGCGATTTGGGCAACACACGCACGCCTTGGAACCCACGGTCAGGGAGATCCGGCGTCGATGGTTTTACACCCCGATGCTCCACAGAAAAAGTCCGGAAAAGCGCCGAGACAAACATGGGCCCGGTGGAGAACATAACGGTGGCATAGTGTGTAAAGTAATAGTGGTTGAACTTGGCCAAGGAATGAATCAGCAGCTCCATGTACGGGTGGCCCGCTACGGAGAACATCAGGTCATTGCTCACACCCACAGGGATCGTACGAGGCACAATGGCCTCGAAACGCAGGAGCGAATCGAGTCGGCGCTTGCATCCAATGTCCAAGTCCATATACACGCCACCGTACTTATGGAGGACAAAGTATCGGATGGCATCGGCACGTTGAATGTTGTACGGGTACGAATCAAACGTCTCGAGGAACCATGGATACTCGTCTTCAATGAACTTGCGCGAGCTCTCGTCCGTCCACAGCATGTACTCGTAGTCAGGCATCATCTCAGCACAGACTTTGCGCACGTCGGCCCATCGAGATGGAAGGACGTCTGTTTTCCAAGTCTGATGGATGATGCGTGGAATTTTCTCAGGCGGCACCTCGTCAGCGGACGCTGCCTGTGCACCATCCAGCACGGACGCGCGCTTGTCAGCGCGAATTTCGTCCCAAGTGCCCAGCTCCGTATTGACAATATAGAGCGACGAGTCGACATGGAAATACGACCGGACAAGCGCTAAGAAACAAACAGTGCCAATTAGCACCAAACCCAAAAGCCGCAGCAGGATAGTCACGACCCGCCGCGACGCTAATGTCATTGTTACAGCCGAATGAAGATCACAACGTGGCGACTCTTGCGTTCGCTCGCTCTTTCGCTCGCTTTGTTGGCGTAGAACAAACGGTGGGTCCTACGCGCCACGGTCCTGCACTTAGATCATCACGTGATACCGCAGGCGGCGGCGCCACGTTCGTTCTTCCAACGAGGCGGGGCACCGCAGTACAGTCAGTGCAGCCAGCCCTGCCGCGGCTCTTCTGTGTGGCTGCATTTCGGCGCACGTTGTCGTATTGGTGAGCAGCCTCCCTATCGTGGCGGCGTAGGTTGGTGTTGCGATGGCCCCCACACCCCGCACACGCGCTACACAAGCGCGTGTCGCTATTGACCCAGATCTCCGCGCTAGCATTGTCCACCTCCCAGCGTCGTTGTGTGCGACTTTGCTAGCTCGCGATGTTGTGCCGCAGACCCTCCTTGTGGAGCTCGGCACAGACACCCAAACGTACTACTGCGGATGGACAGGACTCAGTGCGAGTGCCTCTGTCTTAAGCGATCCCAATGCGGGGGAGCGCCTTGTCGTGAGCCCTGCGTTGGCCTCGCTCTTTACGCCGGCGCTCAACGACCATACCAACGTCTCCCTTCGTCTGTTTCGGTCGCCGCCTGTGCCAGTCGCGCAGGAAGTGCATGTGACGCCCCTATCGCCGGACGACTGGGAAATTCTTAGCGTACATGCAGAAGAGGTGGAAAACAATATGCTCGCGCAGGTCCGCGCGGCCAAGCAAGGGCAAGTGCTGGCCGTAGCGGTGGGCCGCAGCGCTGCGACGGTGGTCAAGTTCCTGGTCGACCGTACTGTCCCACCTACTAGGCCTCTTGACGACGACGAAGCGGCTGAAGACGGCGCGAGCATCGCCGTGCGGCTGTCAACGGACACAGAAGTGATCATTGCCCCGCGCGAACGTACGCAGCCCACGACAGAACCTGCCAAGACTCTCGATACCACGGCGCCCAGTTCGGCCTCGCAAGGCCCTCTCACAGCGCATCTGGCTCAAACGGCCCTGCAAGATGTGCTATGGCGTGTCTTGCCTACCTCGTTTACAATTCCTCACGAAGAAGAGCATGTGTGGTCCATTGTCGTGCCAGCAGCCATGGCACCGCCGTCCGTGGATCGGCCAGCGTACGAACTGGTCGCACTGGCCTTTAAGCACGGCAAGCTGTGTGCCACGCGCGTCGCCTGCCCGACGATGGCCCAAGCGGAAGGCCACGAAAGCGCGCCGGCGACGGGCACAGCGACGTTTGTCCCCGGCGCTCCGCCAGACTTGAGCGAGACGGACGATGGCGCATCGTACTGTGCATGGCCTTCGCGTCATATCTGGATGGGCGCAGCGCTTCGTGAAAAGCTGGGCGTGCAGGACGGCGATGTCGTGGCGCTCTCGCCACCGCCGCCCGGCGCCGTGCGTGAAGCGAGTGACGTGGATGAGACTGGGGTGCGTTTGCAGGCGCATGCGCCTCAGATCCGCGCCGGCTTGGACAAAGTACTTGATCCATGCTGGCAGGCGGTGCACCATGTACACCATGTGCGGCAGCTCAGTCTTGCGGAGCAGGGACGCATGGATGTCGGCGCCGACGCGCGGCTGGCCACGATCCAGCGGCCCTTTGCAGGGACCAGTGCGCTGCTTCTCACAGGCCCGACGGGCGCAGGCAAGACGAGCCTGGCGCAGGCGGTCGGATGGAAAGCGGCGAGCGATCCAAGCACGCTGTATCGCACGATGCTGATCAACTGTGCGACGTACATGGAAGAGCGTCTGCCGTTGGTTCGTGCGCGCTTCAAAGAGTGGCTGGACGATGCGGCATGGCATGCACCGACGCTCTTGATCCTGGACAATCTCGATATGCTGATCCCTGCGGAGGGCGAGAACGTCGATGCATGGCGCTCGACGCACCTCGCGCGTGCGCTGGTCCAACGTATCGAAGAAACGGTGCGTGACTATGACGTGTTTGTGATGACCACGGCGCAAGCGCCGACCAATGTCCATGCGCATATCCAGAATGCCCGCATTTGGACAGACAGTGTGCACATCAAGCCACCCGGCAAGGACGAACGCTCGGCGATTCTTCAGCAGTTGGTGAGCGAGGTGGCCCACAAGGCACAGCAGGCGCGTCCTGAGCTGGACTATGTCGCGTTGGTCAACCATACGGATGGCTACCATGTCGCCGACCTGCAAACGCTCACGGATCGAGCTGTTCACGAGGCTACCATTCGGTGCCTATTGCAAGCGCAGCCCGTGTCGTTGAGCATGGCCGACTTTGAGCGTGCGCGTGAAGGGTACACGCCACTGTCCTTACGCGACGTCAAGCTGGAGGCCTCCACTACACACTGGGCCGATATTGGCGGCCTGCACGAGACGCGGCAGACACTGCGAGAGACGTTGGAGTGGCCGACCAAGTATGCGGCGATCTTCGCCAAGTGTCCCTTGCGTCTTCGGTCTGGCCTGCTGCTGTATGGCTACCCAGGGTGTGGCAAGACACTGCTGGCGAGTGCCGTGGCGAAAGAGTGTGGCCTCAACTTTATCAGTGTCAAAGGCCCAGAGATCCTCAACAAGTATATTGGTGCGAGTGAAAAGTCGGTGCGTGACTTGTTTGAGCGTGCGCAGGCGGCCAAGCCATGTGTGTTGTTCTTTGACGAGTTTGACTCCATTGCGCCGAAGCGTGGGCACGACAGTACAGGCGTCACGGACCGTGTCGTGAACCAAATGCTCACGCAAATGGATGGCGCGGAAGGCTTGGATGGCGTGTACGTCCTAGCCGCCACCTCGCGACCTGACCTGATCGACGCGGCACTCTTGCGTCCTGGACGTCTCGACAAGTCGCTCCTGTGCGATATGCCGTCGCAGGCGGACCGCCTCGACATTCTTAAGGCCATTGCACGCAAAGTCCACGTGGCATCAGACGTCGACTTGGCCCACTGGGCGCAGCGCACAGACGGCTACTCGGGCGCGGACCTCCAAGCGCTCGTGTACAATGCGCACTTGGAAGCGATCAACGAGCGGATTCGCGACGAAGAGCAGCCTCATGCCATCACGCGGCCAGACGATACGCCGAACGTGTCGTATGTCGCGCTAGCGCCAACGAACGAGGCCCAAGCACCTACCACGCAAAGCCACGCCCAGAAAGCCGCGCTGGCCGATCGGCTGCAGCGTATGCTGCGCCCAGCATCCCACGCCACGGCGCCGCAGGTAGTCGACCAGGCCACGAACGACGTGACGACTGAGGCCATGCTCGTCCGCACGCGCCACTTGCACACCTCGTTCCAGTCGACCCGACCCAGTGTGCCCCAGGACGAAATCGCACGACTCCGCCGCATTTACCGCGAGTTCGCTGGAGATCGAGATGGCCATTTCCCCGATGGCACGCCTCAGTCGGGCGTCGGCGCACGAACGAGTCTCATGTAGTCGATATATAGTGGTGGCAGTACATACAAAAAGAAAGAATATATAGCATAAAACAGAGGACCGACGTTTAGGCCGTCTCCTCTTCGTCCTCGTCCTCCTCCATCTCCGCAGCGCCAACAGTGTACTCCGCCGCAATGTCCCAACGGCTTCCGCCAGCACTAGCGCCAAGGTACTTGACGAAGCGCATCACACCTTCGTCACGCAGCACAAGGTTCAGCGTGTTGAAGGCAGGCGTCACATTCAGCAGCACGCCGTCAAAGTCCTCGTCCTCGTCCTCGTCCTCGTCCTCGTCCATCGCTTCGTCGTCGTCGCCATTGGCTGCCTCCGCCTCCTCCGCGTCCGCATCTGCGGATTCTTCCGCCTGCATGTCGCGCTGCGCACGACGCGAAGCGGCGCTTGTGTACACGGCCGGATCCTCTTCGCCCTCATGCGGCGCCAGGTAGCACTCCCAGCCACCGATATCGCCACTCTCCCACATCGCATCCAGCTTGTCGTAATCGGCTTTGCTCAGGACACCCTTCGACACGCTGTCCATCGCCGGCGCTTTGCGCTTGCCGGCCAGGCCCTTGGGGCGCGCCGTGTGCTTCACGACCTTCTTGGCACTGCTTAACACGTCCGGCGTGAGAGTCAGCGTGAGATCCAGCACCGTCTCATCGTCTGAGCGAGCAAGTGTATAGTCCAGTCCAGGACGGAAACGACGCACAAGAATAGGACGTGCGGCCATAGGAATCAGCTGCGTAATGTTGGCGATAAAGTGACGGAACGCCGCCGAGGGGAAGAGCTGGTGCGTCAGCACTTCCAAGATCGACGACGGACTTGAGGGCATGGGCGCCAACGGCGACGCCTTCGTGGTATAGTCGATCGCCGGCGCAGTCGCGGGCGTCACTGCCGTGGTGAGCGTCGCGAAACGCTCACGGTGCGGTGGGCCGTACAGCTTCCAACGAGCATCTTCCTCGCTCACTGAGGCGCTACGTGCCGTGCCTACCGCATGCGGCTGAATACGCACAGAATCGAAGCCTACACGCTCGCTGCTTTGGTGCCACCATACCAGCCCATCTTCTTCATCCTTCGCCCGCAAGGCGCGCTCCACTTCGTCCGCCACATCCTGCCGCAAAAAGTCGGAGAGCAGGAGATGCGACTCGTCGCCGAACTTTTGGAAGAGCGTCGACTGAATCTTGCTCGTGAGGTACGCAGGATTCAAAAAGTGTGCGAGGAAACGCACATGCTCCGATGCCATGGACGAGCCAGGCAGCGGCGGAGGACCATACGTCGCTTCGTCGTAGTCGGCAAACAGGGCATTGAATTTCTTGTTGGTAATGCTGCCCACCGAGCTGAAGTTCTTCTCGGCGGCCACTTCGGTCTCTTCCTCCTCGGGGGAGAAACCCGGCTCTTCCGGCTGCAATCGGTGGAACCAGCCAGAAAGACTGAGACGCGACTTGGTCGGATGCACCACTTCCTCGACACTGTGGAACGAGTGACCCGGCTGCACAACAAAGAACGTAAACTGATTCCACTTGGGCGGCACAATAAGCGACGGCACATCGTCCGGGACATGCGCCTCCTTCACGGGGTACAGTTCCAACGCACCGCCCCATTCAGGCTGCCACGGCTCGTCAGGGTCTGGCAGGTAGAGGATGTACGAGACACGGCGTGTCGAAATCACATCATCGTGATTCAGCAGGTGGCACCCATGGCGGTAGTCATTGATGCTCATGTCCTTCTTTGTCGCACTCAGCGGACCACATCCCGTCACACGACGGACCCACGCACGGAACTCGTCAGAGTACAGGGCATTGCGCACCTGCAACAGCGCTTGAAGACGCTTGGCTTCTTCTTCCGGCAGGCCATCCAGGTTGGCCAGATCGCCCGTCTGGTTCACCTTGTAAATATCCGTTTCTTTTTCCGTAAAGTGCAGCTCGTCTACAATCTCCGTACGTGCGCGACGCAAGAGATCCTCGTCAATCAGACCCTCAATCACTGAGTGGTGGTACGGTCCACTTGCGTCGTACTCGGCATGCTTCTTCGATACATGCTCGTCGTCAAAGACGTGGGGGCCAAAGCACGCCCGCACACTCGTCATGGTGGTGAGGTCACGCCTCGGCCTTCGATCATGCAAAAAAGTGCACGGAGTGGAGGTCACGTGGAGGAAAAAAGGAGCAGGGCATCGCGCGCTCTGGCTTGGAGGTACATGGGCCTGGTGCGCCTCTGTCACACGTCCAGGGTCGGTGTGTTCCGTAGAGCGATGGCGCCGCAACCGATCTTGCTGAGCCCAAGCGCTGTGGCAAAGCATGGTATCAAAATCCGCGCGAACGAATCCGCGTTCCGTGAGAACAGCGCGACGATTGTGATGCCGTCGAAGGAGGCTGCCTTTCTCAACCCTGTCCAGGAGTTCAACCGTGACCTGAGCACGATCGCGATCATTACGTGGAGTAAGATACTGGACTGCGAGAAGCGTCAACGTTTCGACGCGCGTATGAAGGCCCGCAGCAAGCGCAGCAAAACGTCGGAACCAGACGCTAAGCGACTCAAGACAGGTACGTACGACACTGTCTCACCCCCTCGCTAGACCAAGATGAGGCACCTCGGGAGTATCAGCCGTACAAATTCAAGGCGCTAGAAGCGCTTAGTGCTACAGGCCTGCGCAGTATTCGATACGCCAAGGAAATCCCGCTGCTAGGTTCCGTCCTCGCCAACGATCTCTCCGCCACCGCTGTGCAAGCACTGCGACGGAACCTGGCGCTCAATTTCCCCCCTGATCGCCCCCTCGAGGAATGGGCGCCTCTCCAGGCACACGAGGAGAAAGAGGAAACGCCAGCGCAGGAGGAAGAGAAGCATGACGTTCACGCTATGGACGCCGAGGAACCGCCATCGATGAAGATTCATCCTGAGTGCAAGGTCCATGTGAACCAGGGCGACGCGATTACCCTCATGTATAACCACCGTGACTTGCCGCTGCGTTTCGATATGGTCGATCTGGACCCCTACGGCACAGCATCACCGTTCCTCGATGCGGCGGTGCAAAGCGTGATAGATGGCGGGCTGCTGTGTGTCACTTGCACAGACTTGGCTGTGTTGGCCGGCCACAACTACCCGGAAAAGTGCTGGTCGCTGTATGGCGGTGTGAGTATCAAGGCAGAATATAGCCACGAAGCGGCCTTGCGTCTCGTCCTGCATGCCATTGCCTCAGCGGCGGGTAAGTATGGCCGCTACATCCAGCCGATGCTCTCGTTGTCGATCGACTTTTACCTGCGTGTATTTGTGCGTGTGTGGTCACGCCCTGAGACGGTGAAGCAGAACGCGTCCAAGACAGGCCTGGTGTACACTTGCTCGAAATGCAGTGCCTTCCACGTACAGCCGATGGGTCGTGGTACTGCTTCGACCAATGCCAAGACCGGCCACGCCATGTGGAAGTTTGGCTCGGCTTCGGGTCCGCCCACTGATACCCACTGTGCTGAATGTGGCGGCTCCTTCCACGTCGGCGGACCGATGTGGTTTGGTCCCTTGCACGACAAGACATTCTGCAATGAGCTGCTAGCTACGCTGGATAGCGGCATGCACTCTGTGCATACCGAGCCGCGCATTCGCGGTATGGTTACCACGGCGCGAGACGAATTGGATGTGCCTTTCTATTTCCACCCAGCGAAGGTCGCTGGCCTGTTCCACTGCGCTAGTCCGTCCATGTCGGATGTCCTGTACGTATTTGTGCACTAACAGTAGCAACGGTCTTCTCAATGCTGGTTTCCGTGTATCTCGATCTCACTGTATTCCAGGGTCGGTCAAGACGGATGCGACGCGAGCTGATGTCTACGATTTGTACCGTACATGGATTCGCACGCATCCCGTGAATCCGGAGCGGCTGAAGGAGGGATCGTCAGCCAAGGGCCTGCTTTCGCGCGTCGATGACGATGGTATGCCTATGACGCGACGCGACTATGACTTGGCCACAGAGCACCCAGAGACCAACAAGGTGATCCAAGGCGCGCAGACAGAGAGCAAAGCGGTGCGCTACCAAATGAATCCCCAAGCCAACTGGGGCCCCGGTACTGCTGCCAAGGGCCACAGGAAACGCGTCCACCGCAGCTTGGCGCCTGAAGAAATCGCACGACGCACGCAGGAATGGCGTGAGAAGAAGAACGAGGATACTGCCTAAAACATAGCATGTGTGGCTCTACATAGAGAGGAAACGCGGTATATACATGCTATACGACCTTGGTCGCCAAGCTGAGGATCTTGCCCCAGCCTCGTTCGCGAAGCTCACTCGATACGGCACCATTCACACGGGTGCCAAGCGGCTCCTTACGGTTGTTCAGGAGAATGCATGCATTGTCGTCAAACTTGACAACACGGCCATCAGGGCGCTGCGACTCCTTCTTGGTGCGGACAATCACAGCATGCCGAACATCACCGCGGCGCACCTTCAAAGCATTGGAAGAGCTACCGGGGACCTGGTTCGTGGGAATCGGCTTGGCCTTCTGCACGACAACCACGATTTCGTCGCCTACACGACCCAAACCCTTAGAGCTCTTGTACCGAAGCACATTGATGCACTCGGCCACCAAACCGCCCGAGTTGTCGATAATCTGACGAGTGAGCCAAGCACGCAATACCTACCGACATCGTTGCCTTGAGGCCCAGCATGTTCGCCAGCAAAGAGGCACACCGACGACGTCGCACACAACGTTCGACGAGGAGCTCCTTCGTTATGATCACGTGATTTAGCCGCGCTGCGTCTACGATCTGGGCGTGCACGGATGTTTCGCTTCCCAACATCATGGCGCCGACTAGCCGCATTTACCTTACCCGACACGCTCAGGCGATGCATGTATGTGGATGATGGCGTGATAACAGTACAAAGAATGTGTCAGAAGACACGACCATTTCCGACGCCGTCCTCACGCCTCTTGGCCATCAACAGGCGGCTCGTTTGGCCACGCTCACACCAGAAATTCAGTCCGTCGCCGAGGTGATTATCTCCTCGCCACTTCGACGCACGCTCCAAACCACAGCGGCTGGATATGCACCGGCGATCGAGCGTCTAGGAGGGCATGCTAACATTGTATGTCTGCCGCAATTGCAGGGTAGGTACGCCTACGTAGCCCGCTGACCGACAGAGTGCAGCCACAACCCTTGTGATACTGGCTCCGCACGCGAGATCCTTGAGTCACATCCAGAGTTCAGCAAGTACAACCTGAGCCTCCTTACGCCTGAGTGGATCAGCAAGAAAGACTTTTATGGTGCGTACCGCTTTCGCTTATGATGTCAGCGTCGGATGCAGCAGCCCTGCAAGCCCGTGCGCAATGGGTGCGTCAGTACCTCCGGGACCGCAAAGAGGAGTACATTGTGATTATGGCGCATGGTGACTTTCTGCGTTGCCTCACGGGCCAGCCTGACTCGGTAGGTCGTTGCAAAAGAAGTAACTAACATACCAAGTACTGGGGCAACGCGGAAGTGCGCTTGTTCCAATTTGACCCAGAGCATGTTACGACTGAGCAGTGCCCACTGATGCAAGTCGACATGATTGCTACAGGTGACTGGCAGGGAGAGCCTACAGCACAGGCTGTGCAGGAAGCGCAAGCTAGGTAGGTGTATGCCACGACTCACACCACAGCCTGGAAGCTATGGAGCAACGTGTGAAGAAAATGTACGTATGCCCTTCTCTAACGAGCCCGCAGTCAAGCCTCCCTTGCATCGCAAACCAACGAGCTGGAAGAGCTTGATCGCCGTCTCGCTGAGGCGGACCGCAAACAGGTCGAAGTACGTTCCCATCCCAGCAGTCTGACGTTGGCAGCTTGAAAACCACTTGGCCTAACAATCATGCCCGATATACTCTTGGAACTACATGATGAAAAGTATACGTAGACTAAACGTCATAATGAACACGAGACAGAATTACATTAGCCCTGCGCACATTGCACCTGCGGACCACCAGCTGGGTCATCTTCATCCATATCATGAGAGCCAGATGGGCCAGTGCGTGCGCGGTGAGCCTCGTGTTCGTCAATGTTGTCCATCACCACATCCTCAACATCCACATTCTTCGGCAGCGAGGCCTGGGGCATACGGGGCGGCAGCGCCTTTTCAAGGAGACCCATCTGCTCCTCGCTCAGCGAGTCGGGGAACTTCACACTCAAGTTAACGTACAGGTCACCCATCTCATGGTGGCGGTACGACGGCATACCCTGGCCACGAAGCACTTTCATATCGCCAGGACGTACAATCTCACCCGCCGGGATCTCCACGGAAAGTGCGTGGTCATCCAGATGTTCAATATTCACACGACCACCCGCCAACGCCGTCAAGAGATCCACTTCCACACTCACGAAGAGGTCGTTCTTCTTGCGCTTGAAGCGCGGGTGGGGCTGCTCGTCCACCACAATAATCACATCACCAGGCACGGTGTTCGGCGCCTGGTCAGCCTCCTCCTTGAACGTAATCTGCTGGCCATCTTCCATACCCTTGTCGATACGGACCTCGAGGACCTTACGTTCCTGTGTCACTTTCTTGCCGTGGCATGCCGTGCAGCGATCCTTGGCATCAATCTGCTCGCCAGCACCCTGGCAGTCTGGGCAGGTCTGCTGCATCTGCTGGATCATCGGACCCACTTGACGCATTACAATCTTAATACCTTGACCATGGCAGGAATTGCAGGTCTTCACAGAGCCTTCCTTACCACCACGACCATCGCACTTCTTACAAAGAACATGCTTTTGAAGAGCCAGCTTCGTCAACTTGCCCTTGTACAGGTCTTCCAGGGTAACCTTGACACGGTGCACGAGGTCCTTGCCCTTCCGCGGGCCACGAGGACGGCCACCACCGCCAAAGAAGCCGCCACCACCGCCAAACAACTGTGAGAACAGGTCCTGGGGGTCCATACCACCACCCATACCACCTTCGCTCAGACCTTCCATGCCGAAACGGTCGTACATCTCACGCTTGTCCGGGTCAGAGAGCGCCTCATATGCAGAGGTGACCTCTTTGAAAAGCTCCGGGTCACCACCCTTGTCAGGGTGAAGCGCCAAAGCCTTCTTACGATAGGCCTTTTTCAGCTCGGAATCAGATGCGTCAGGCTTCACACCGAGCAAATCATATAGCTGTTATACGTTAGTATTCTGCGTGGATCCACGAATCGGGCACATACCTTCGTTTCCCTAGTATGTTAGTACACTCAACAACGCTTTCATACGTACTTCACCATGGTATATACTCGTAGACCAGGTCGTCCGACTTGGCACTGTCTTGCGGAAAAAGTGTGCCACACGAGTTTGTCGCGCGTATTTCAAGGCGCACCTCCTAATTGCACCACCGCCTATGGCAACGAACTTGAGCTGCAGCAACCTACATCTCGAAGATGTCGATTGTTCCAGCGGCTTCTATGCAATCACCGCCCATTTCCTCCACCCTATCTCACGTGATGATGAATAAGCCAAGTGGAGGCTATGACCGCGGAGGATATCTCGTGGTAAGGCGAGGGCAAAAGCGGGGTAATAGGCAAGCGCCGTGGGCTTATCGCACCTTTCCTTAGTTTTATGGTGCACACCGACGCCACCTTTCCAGAAACGACGTCCAATCTGCCTAGAAATTATCATGAGCCTCTTGTAAACCAGACATACAAACGCACTCTGTCATCATTGACAGATACTCCACCCTGTCCGTCGGAGCAGCTACCGTATGCATGGCAAGGCAAGAGCAAGTCACAGCCTCACTTATGGTCGCGCATCAAGTATATCGTGATTGGGAGCTTATTGATTCTGCTTGGCATGGTTGCCGGAGCCTCTCTTGTAGCATGGTGGCTCCACTCGGCTTCACGCCCGGCCTTTTCGCTAGGTAATGCCTACCCATCCTCTCATGTACAGGCGATCATCGACATGGCGAACAGTCCTGTCCATCTCTTGAAGCGTAGCGAAGAGGGATCAACTGACAACAGCAATGAATCGCTTCCAGAAGGTCAGAAAGTTGCCTTCGGCATTTTGATCCCTATTCTTGTCATTCTGTCTGGCATTTTTGCCGGTCTAACGCTAGGTTATATGTCGTTAGACGAAACACAGCTTCAAGTGCTGATGGCCCAAGGTAGCGAAAAGGAGCGTTGGTATGCGCAAAGAATTGCTCCTGTACGCAAAGATGGGCATTTGCTGCTTACCACCCTGCTCATTGCCAATATGATCACCAATGAGACACTGCCAATCATCGCGGACCCAGTCCTGGGCGGTGGTATCCAGGCAGTCATTGTGTCCATTGTCCTTGTGGTCATTTTTGCTGAATTGATTCCGCAAAGTGTCTGCTCGCGCTATGGTCTGTTTATCGGTGCTCATATGGCGATGTTTACGCGGGTGATTATGATCATCTTGTGGCCGGTAGCCTGGCCCGTTTCACGCGTGTTACACTATGCGCTGGGTCCGCACCATGGTACTATGTATCGCCGCGTGGAATTGAAAGAGCTGGTTACGATGCATGCGGCTGCTGGTGGCAGAGGTGGTGACTTGAAGCACGACACTGTCACAATTGTCGGCGGTGCTTTGGACATGCAAGTAAAGGTGGCCAAGCAGGCTATGACACCGATTGATCGTGTCCATATGCTTCCTATTACAGCTCGCTTAGATTATCCCACACTTGAACGTATCGTTCGATCAGGACACTCGCGTATACCTATATATCAAGACATTGATGGTGATATGCAGGCCTCTGGCGTGTGGACGCCACGAATCAAGTCTTCGGACACGTCTTCACACAGAACTCCATCCCAGCCGGTGGCTCTTACTGATTCGCCTACCATGATGGATGGCAGTACGCACCCACTAACGAATAATCAATCGAGTTTGTACACTGAACCTCCTCAATCCAAAGTGCATCGTAAAATTATTGGTGCGCTGCTTGTTAAGCAATGCGTTCTTCTGGATCCAGAAGATGCCGTACCTGTCAGTGAACTCATTATCAACGCTTTGCCTACTGTACCTTGGGACGAGCCGCTGCTCAACGTACTCAATGTATTCCAAGAAGGACGCTCACATATGGCGATTGTATCGCCACATTCGGCTCGATCAACGAAACCAACCATTCCCGCTACCCACAATGTATCCACATCAGCCCATGCCAAAGAAGAAGGAGCGGAGACGGAAGCCGATCGTGAAATGAAGCTTCGAAAATTATCTCGTGTTCAGCGTATCTTGCATCGCCTGCGTGATTCGAGCGACCAGAACAAGACCGATCCTGAATCTGGCTTGAGCAATAGTGGTACATGGGCTTCGAAGCCCATTCTGGAACAAAACTCGTCGCCATCAGCTCCTATGGGCATTATCACGTTGGAAGATGTGCTAGAAGAGCTGATTGGCGAGGAGATTCTAGACGAGTACGATTCCGAAAACGAGGATGATATTGCCTCGGATTGGGATTGGGAAGGCAGTACTAAATCGGACGAGCCTTCCACGACCACCAACACGAAGGAAGCCCGCTTGTCGGCAGATACGGGCTCAGACGATTTGGTTGTGCCTATCGTCCTAGCCAAATCGCCTAAAGCTGCCTTGTCTTCCATGCCGACAGGGACCACGGCCGGCCTGAGCTTACCTCCGCCTGCAGTGCCAACGACGTCCTCCGAGCAATGAACACCAAACTTACACTCAATACTTTTGATCCACATAGACAATCAATCGATTTCATGGCATAAATGACTAACATATCGATAGGCTAGTATAACTACATGGCAAGTTTCTACCGGCCTCGGGGTAAGGAGTGGGAAATGAGCTGGTTACTGCTTGAGAGCAACCTTGTAAGGAGCGTCCGTGTTCTTGCGAACCTCCTCTTCAGTTACACCAGGCTGGAGCTCAACGAGAGTAAGACCGCCCTTCTCGCGGTCCACGTCGAACACAGCCAAGTCTGTAATGATGCGGTTTACGCAGCGCACACCGGTCTTCGGCAGCTTGGTCTCCGCCACGATCTTAGGGCGGCCGTGCTTGTCCACGTGCTCGGTCAGGACAATAACACGAGTGTTGTCCGGGTTCGACACCAGATCCATGGCACCACCCATACCCGGAACAAGCTTACCAGGAATCATGTAGTTGGCCAGGTCACCGTTAGCCGTAACCTGCAGGGCACCAAGCATGGTAATGTCGAGGTGACCACCACGGATGATACCGAACGAGTCCGACGAGTCGAAGAAGGCCGAACCAGGCAGGGTCGTGATCGACTCCTTGCCGGCGTTCACAATGCTCGGGTCGACCTGCTCCTCGGTAGCGGGGTACGGACCACAGCCAAGCAGACCGTTCTCGCACTGGAGGTGAACGTTCACGCCCTCCGGCAGGAAGTTCGGCACCATGTCGGGCAGACCAATACCGAGGTTGGCGTACATGCCATCCGAGAATTCCTTGGCAGCACGAGCCGCAATCGTCTCCTTCTTGACACCCTTCGAGCTAGGGCCGTCGCCCTCCTTCTTGGCGAGCACCTTCTTCTCCAGCTCCATAGGGAGAGTAGCCTTCACGATGCGATTCACAAACACACCAGGCAGCTGGACCTCGTCAGGGTCGATTTCGCCGATCTCAACGATCTCCTCCGCCTCAACAATGGTGATACGAGCGTTACGGGCCATCACATCGTTGAAGTTGCGGGCGTTACCGTGGAACACAATGTTACCGGCCTTATCAGCCTTTTTGGCGTAAACAAGAGCAAAGTCGCCGTGAACAGCCTTCTCCAGCAGGTACTTGCGGCCATCGAATTCACGCACCTCACGCGGGGGAGCGTACTCCTTGGGCACCATGGGCGCGTTGTTCTTGATCTCCTCCTCCGTACGAGGTTCGTAGCGAACAACAATTTCTCCGGTCTCCACGGCAGTACCGTAACCAGTAGGTGTGTAGAAAGCCGGGATACCGTAACCACCAGCACGAATCTTTTCAGCCAGCGTACCCTGCGGGCAGAGGTGCATCGACACCTTACCGGCATTGTACTGGGAAGTGAACTCACGGTTGCCGCCAACGTACGAGCTCATAGCAAGACCAATCTGGCCATTGCGAGCAAGGATACCAATTCCGTGGCCTGGGGTACCCATGTTGTTCGAGATGATACGCAGGTCCTTCACATCCGGGTACTCACCCAGAGCGGTAAGGAGAGTGCGGGGAGTACCCGACAGGTCGAAACCACCAACGAGAACAGTATCACCCGACTTGATGTCCTTCACGGCCTCGGAAGCCTCGAGGATCTTGATCGACGAAACGACCTGGAAACGAACCGGGGCAGCTGAGAAGTGACGGATACCCACACGGGCCTCTTTGCGCAGAACAGAGCGGACCGATGCAAGCATAACTGGCAAGTAAAGGGAAAAAGGAATAAGGAACCTTCCTCAAGTCTTGGCAAGGATTTTTATATAGTTGGGCTTGCCGCCACAAAACGCCCTTGGGGCACAGGCACAGCTTCATTGGCTGCCTCCACCGCTCCCAGGCCAGCCATGATGTTGAAACAGCCGACGACCGCGGTGTTATCTCGGCTTCCGAAAACATGTTGGCCAAGTGATATTTTTCATCAGGCACCAGCAGCACAGACGATCCGCTTTGTTAGGACACCAAGTCTTCATCCAAGTGGTCAAGCGGTGGTGCATTTTGCGACCTCTACGGAGGCGCAAGCATGGGCCAATGTGGCGTCATCGGTCCGTATCGGAGGTGAGCCGATATCCGCAACGCTGTATGACACAGACCAGCTTGCCTCGTATGTGCGGGAGATGTATGCCAGAGTACCGCGCGATGTGGTAGCCGTTATGGATATGATTGCTGCCGAGCCGATGCACTCTGTGCTGCTGCGAAACATACCCTTTCATACCACTGCCGACAAACTCACAAAAAAACTGCAGCGAAGTTATTCTCTAGCCCCAACAAAAAATACCCAGCTTGTTTCTTGGCATCTTACCAACATGCTAGGGTACGAAATGCCTAAGGGACCATGGGATAGCATTGTAAAAATACCGCACCAGGACCCAGAGAGCACATCCGCCTGGTTTTTGGTCCGACTCCAATCCGTGTCCGAAGCCATGCGCTTGGTACGATCGTGGCACAGGACTCGATTTTTACCCCAGAAATTTACACTGGCGCATACGGGGGATCGTTATGTCGTCGAGGCCCAGCTCATGTATTAATAGACAACAAGTTTTTCTTATGGGGATGTATAGAATGTAAATATATATGATCAAATGACACGACATAATTAAAGGCGCTGCACGAGGGCCTGAATGTCAGAATCAGGCGGTACATCAGCATGGATTACCCGGCTCCGTAGGCGGTACACAAGCGCCTCCGCACGACGCAGCACGGTTGCGGCATCCATATGATTTGACAAGGACTGCACATACATTAAGACTTCGTCAAAAGTCTTCAAGTGACGTTCCATCACATCTGCATGACTCTCCAAAATTGCAAGGGAGAGGAAGAGCTCAAAGTGTGTGCATAAGGGCCAGTCCCCTGAATTTTGTGAACACCAGCTCGAGGCCCAGATCGCTTCCCAAAGTCGAAGCACGTCATCCAAAGCAAACTCACGCTTGAAACACACAAGCAGCCAGCGGAAACAGAAGAAGAAATGGAGAGCGTCAATCGATTGCAAATACATATACAGTCGCGGACAGAGTTCCGCAACTAAGCGCTGAAGAAGCACAAGTTCTTGGCGCATACCTGATTGATCTTCCACGTAAAATCCGCCCCAGCGACGCATGAGGGCCACAAAGGACCAAAACGCTTTAGCTTCATCACCATCGCAGGCCATGTAGCAGACAAGGCACAAATCACTCATGCCCTGGACGTATCCTTCAAGGGATGGAATCAATGGATCTTCTTTGGATTCGGCGTAGACAACAAATGTCAATAGGATGTCGCTCAAAGCATACAAATGCGGATTGATCTGCGATGCAGACGTGCCTTGATGCGAAGGCCGATCCCAGCTGCTCTGCTGCATACGAGAGAACGTATCTGTACGTGGTGGGGTATGGAAGAATGCATGCTTTGTATCAGCACGTAGACAATCGATCCAAATGCGGTGTTGCGAAGCTTCTGCATGGGCTGACAGTGGCCGCTGGCTCGTTGCCCAAGATTCGTATAGTTTTAAGTACGCCTTCGCATCTTCGTCAGCAATATGCTCTCGCTTCTCCACTTCCATAACCATAGGGTGAGCGCCTAGCAGATAAGGCCATAGCAGAGGACGTGCGTTCTTCTCAAGTCCGCGGCGGAAAATATGCTGAGCTAGTACATTGACCTTGGAATTATTTTGCATGAGGAGCTCGCAGTCCTGTACACTAAGAGGCTTGAGCCCTTCCTCGACACCAGGTATAGTTGGCAGCTTTGTCGCGCCAAGAAGATCTTCTGCCTCCATAGCTGGGCCTTCTTCCATCGCACGCTCTGCAAGTCGATTCAGTTCGCCTTCATGTGCGATTTGCTGGGCCCATTTTGCCAAGTACACTCGGGCAGAATCAAATTCCAACGTTTGCTTGGCTTTGTCATGGTTGTTGGTGGATGTGCTGACCATGTAGGGCCCTGCTTGTGATGTAGATACATGAGGCGTAGCGTGGCGTAAAAGTGGATGAGAAAGAAAAGCATCGCGTGATTGTCGTGCGCCACGCGTTACATAAGAAAGCTGTGATAGAACAGAGAGCCGCGTCGATTTGGCCCACTCCGCCAATGTATCTGTGTGAGTTTTCTGTGGCTTTAAGGGGGTTCGACGAGCCAAAACAGCCTCAATCGCATCATCAGCGAAACGCGGCGTGAGGTGATATTCACGTTCTTGTAACGAAGGATGCACGAGAAAAAGTCCGTGATCTTGCAGGCTTACTACCAGATCGGTGTATGACTGGATAGCGTCGATCAGTAGGCGACCACCCCATTTAGATGTGCGTGGGTGGGTATCGTAAGGGTATGTGTGGAAGAATAGGGTATATGTATCTTGATTTTTCATTTGAATTTCCACAGAGCCGATCTGGCGCAAAGCTAGGGGAGAGCGAAGCCGAAACGAGTGGATGTCGGTGAGTGGAAGGGAGAGCGTATGGGTAGCAGTAGATGTCTCCGCTGTTTCAGCTTCAAAGTGCAGCGATAATGTGCCCTCGCTCACGTTTTTTGTGCTCGAAACCCACTGCACTGTACCGTACACATTATCGCTGGTATAGGCTGTGGGATGTTGAGACGCTTTGTCGGTCCATACCACAGCCATGGGCAAGGGATGTGGAGTAGAAGAGCGAGCCTGGCCTGCAGATGTAGAGAGTCAATGTGGAGTCCTCCTGAAACTGCCAATGATTTAAAAAAAATAAGTACACTATGCACTGCGATAAAAAAAAAATATGTATGATACATGCAGTATCGTCGCTAGGATGTACGTGTGGGTGCTGTAGACGAAGGCACCTGTTCAATTAGTCGTTCAATGGCTTGCAATGGCTTGCTCCCGATATGACCACCACCTGGAATGCGGATGCTGCCAGTATAGGGAGCTCCATTCGGATTTTGGGCTGCCAACATCACCTGACGTTGACGTAGAGCGTGCAATACAGGCCGTATCGTGTGCACCAGTCGCTCTCGGTCATGACCATGAAGTACTTGCAAGAAGCGCTGTAAAACATAATTCGCATATTGATCTTGCATCATGACGGTGGCCACACACAACGGCAGAGATCCCTCAAAGAGGAGTGGTAAGCACTCGGCTTCGACCGTGTCAAGAGGCGCCAGAAGCTCCTCCAGCAAGTCAGAGAGATCCTCCGCGGGGGCCACCTGTATCACATGTTCCACCACATTAGAGGCAAACTTGTGGCGGGAAAGTTGAAGAAGATGAGACTTCGTTACGTGTACAATTGCGAGCCTGTCGCTCATATCTCCATGTTGCAAGACCCATTGCACCACATAATTGCCGTACTGGTCTTGCATTAAACGCAAAGTATTCGTATGCATTTCATCCAGCAGGGGCCGTCGTTGGACCTCACTGCAGTAGGCAAATATACGCTGTAATACGCGACAAGAGTAACAGTGCGACGCCAGCGTCGACACATGACCTTGGAACGCTGATGCAATAAAATCAAGATGCTGGTGAGGAACTTGCTCCAAGATTTTCTGGATAACGTGATTGGCATTCTGATCACGTACACAGTCGAGCACATACGGATGCAGCTCCTCGCTCAGCTTGATCTTTTCAGCTTCTGGCACACGCTCAAAGGCTTTTTGCACGACACGACAGCCGTAGGTGCCGAGAGAAAGAGTGAGTACATGGCCTTCGAGCTGACTGCCCAAGGCTTGGACCTGCGCTGGTGTGCCATATTCAAGAAGCTTTTGAATCACATAGTTGCCAAACACATCGGCCATAAGACGACGCGACTCAGGATACAGTTCGTCAAACACTATTGTTCGCTCTTCCTGCGAGCAATGGTCCAGTTTTTCCTGGATAAGACGACTGCCATGCTGATCCATGCTGATTTCCGTAAGCTGGCCACGAACTTCAGCTAGGTTGAGTCGCGTCGACTCGTCCTGAGCAGAAGTGTGCTGACGCGTTAAACCGGCATCACGACGATGGCCACGACCGCCAGAGTGCGCACCGGTATCATGCCCTATAGCATTGTGTTGATGCCCACCTCGGCCACGCCCAGACCCACGACGGCGCATGGAAGCGTCATGTTCTTCATGCGTAAGGAGATCATGGCGAAGCTGGTGAGGGTGGCTTGATCCTTCATCGTCCAGCGATACGGGCGAATGAGTCGAGAGGGCAGCATTGCCTACCTGCACAGTGTCACCGAGGCGCAAGGTGCCAGGACGCCCAAACCATTTCCCTTCGTCACGATGCTTCCCACGAGGAGAGATGCTGCGCTCCTGCATAGTGGACTTGTTGTCATTGGCACGACCCAGTACATCCGGACTCTCTGGTAAGGTGGGCGAGCTGATAGGCGACATCGAGAACGGCTGATGCTGATAGGTGGGTGTGCCTGTATAGCGCGTGTATACAGTAGGCATACCTCCGCGACCTATAGAACGCCCAGGTCCTCGAGGAGCCATAGGAGGCGAGTCGTGCATGTTGCCTTTGGGTGTGCCGGGCCGCCGATCGCGAAGGGGATTGTGCATAGGCAGTTCGACAGGCATCGTCATAGATCGCATTCGTTGTGATAGATCATGGTCCACAGACGAAGAGGGCGACACATGATCGAATCGGTCCGGTCGTACACGTGGGGCAAACGACGGAGCTTGAGCGTCGTCATCGCCCAGAGCAATCGCTACAGAAGCCTCCGCATGAAGAGAAGATGTGTCGTCAGGTGAAGAGGAAAGAATCCCACCCAACGGCCCAAAGAAAGCGCCATCCGTTGGACGTGCAGAGCCTCGCTTGGACGAGTACTGGTTGCGGACATCGATATCGGTAGGACGCCAGTCCATCGTTCCAGTCAAAGAGGGAGATAAGATTTCCTCATTCGAGCGAGGGTTCAGGTTGGGAGACGCAGAAGGGAGATCTAGGCCGCCGAAGGCCCGGTGAAGAGGAGAACGTGTGTGAACAGTGGGATCAAAACCAAACGAGTCCATAGTCAAAGAGCGGTGGATAAGAGAACGTGGAGACGGGGCTCCGTCAGGGCGGAAAGAGTTCATGACGTGAGGGGGATTGCCAGAAGGCGCAGTCCAAGTTGGGCCCGTCGCCAAAATATCATCCACAGCATGAAGAAAATCGGACGCATTTCCTGTAAGAGTACGACGGGGCGCCCGAGGCGCATTGGGAAGCGCTGAAGAAGGGTTCATAGCCCCTGTGTCCCGTGCATGGGAGCTAGGGCCTGTGGTTCCATGCGTGGACCAAGACCCCGTGCGCTGAAGAGGATGCCCGGCCCGGATGGAGCTGCCAGGAGCACGTGAGTGAAACTCGAACCCACTAGACCGTGGGGGCCCAGCTCCAGCTTTCTGTGCAGACTGTGCATCGGATATGTCAGAGCCTGGTGGACGAGACATCTCTACTCCAACAAGCTAACCTACAATGCCACAGAGCCAACAAAAAGTTTAATGAGCAATCTGAAATGACTGACGAAGAGGGGCACGGTTTCGACTGAACGTGAGGAGAAAGCTTAGTCAGCGAGCGCTACCTATCATAGGAACACCCAAATGGCCGCTCAAGCAATTCGTCAGAAAGCCTCTATCTCCGAAAGCGGCAAGCCTTTCTCTCCAGCGAAAAGAGTCACACAAAAGTAGACGCGCATAGACACTATATCATAGGAACGACCCTAATATGGCATTTTGACTCTACGACCAGGTGCATGTAATCAAATACACCCGTCATCGAGGTATACTAAATCATGCATGCTATCCACAGTCATGATTCGAGATTTACTTGAGTTGAGCAGACCAAACGTTCTTGATCACTGTATAGGTTAGCATCGGTCATCACATAAAACGCCAACACCATATCAAAAACAAAAAGAATGAAGGAAAAGACAATATTTGTAGCAGAGGTCTGACACTCGTGTAACCCATGGAAGAGAGTCGGCGAGCTCTTATTCCGCTGCCATACTTATTCTTCGCTTCATTAAAAATTGGAATCCTGCCCCTGTCGTGAAATGAGGTGTATACCTCTCGACGAGGCGCAGACTGTCAGAAGCGGGCAGGTTGTCATGGTATTCATTCATTCTTCACATCCTTGATATGGCGTGGGTCAGTCATACGTACAGCCAAGGTCCTGGGCAATGCGGTTGATCGAGTCGTCGCCCTCACCGTGGTGACGGACAGCACCCGAGATAGGGATGTTGGTGGTCGAGCCCGGGATCATCTTGCCGTTCTCGTCCACATCGGCCACAGCAATCTGGACTGAGGCGTGGTCCTTGGCCTCAATCAGGCGGCCAGTGGCAGCGCACTTGCGGGGCACGTAGAGGTCGACAAGCTCACCCTGTACTGGTTAATATCATGCTTTTAGAAGAGCAGCACAACACATACGTTGATATTCTCCATGGTGTTAGGCAGATGGTCGGTTCCGGCAGCCAGGACGAAGGCTTCGTCGAGCTGTTGGATTCTATCACGTGATTCATATAGTTGTACTCAAGTCGATGAACAATGCTGACCAAGACCCATGCAGCCGCATGCGCACGATCCACATCGCGTGGTGGCCCTCCAGACCTCACACCAACATCTGCGACATGTCGGACGTAAGTAAAGTCTCCGACGCCTAAGATATTAACATGTTATTGAATACAGGTACATGAATACCATTTTGATGTGAAGATGACTTGCTCGGCTTGCTCTGGAGCCGTGGAACGTGTTTTGGGAAAGCTGGATGGTATGTATAGGTACGATTCACACGCAACAGGTGTAAAGTCTTACAATGTGAATCTGGAACAGCAAACAGTAAATGTCCAGGCCACAGCCCCCTTTGAGACGGTACTTGAGAAGATCAAGAAGACTGGTAAGGAAGTCCTCTCAAGCAAGGTGGTCTCATAACGATGAAATAGTATGCAATATACTGCCTCTGTTCTATAGACGTTATACGCCTCAAACTATCCCTGTGCTCTATGTGGACGCAGCACCGAGAGCAGATCGTGCCAGAACCATTTCCAGCGCACCATTGACTTGGAACAACTGCGTTTGCAAGCGCATTTCTTCCGCTAGCTTGGCCCAAATACGACCAAACAGATCGTCAATGATGGGCGATTGGCCTAACACGGAGGCGTATGTATCGATGACCATATTCAGTGTATCACACACAAGGCTGGTGAATTGCGGGTTCGTTACATGACGAAGTAGGAAGCGCAGAAGCGGCTCGAGTGTGACGTCGTCACGCCCAGAGATGGCACGTCGCAAGCCATCAGCTTGTCCACTAGGGGAACGACGAATAAGCTCCATGATAAGAGCGAATGTCACACTTGCAGGAACGCCCTGTTGAAGACTCGCGTCCAAAGCATCACGGTACCTGAACGCTTTAAGCAGTTGGTCGTACCGCTTCAATCGTTTTCGTCGTGTCGATTCCACAGTCAGCTCGTCCACACGCGTAGCTGCACTGGCACGCGTGGGGCCATTCGTGCCTTCACCACCATCAACAAAATGCTGGTAGGCGCCTGTGCGGAAGGCTGCACGTCGGCGCTCTCGGCTCTCGATCTCACTAGCCTTGAGTTCTCGTTTACGAATGCACAGCGTTCCATCAGACATACCCACAGCAATATGACTTTCATCGGGGCTGACAGCTAAACTCAAAATAGGAGCTGGGTAGCGCATTGTATGTGTCACGCGATAGTCTTGTGCAGGGTCATATACCTTAACGAGATGGTCCAAACCACCACTCAACAAACGCATGCCACCTTCACTGGATTCGGACGTAAATCCAGCGCCTGAATCCACAGACAAAGCCAGCTTGGTAATCGTTTTTTGGTGATTGGAGATGGCATGAGTGCAACGGCCACCGCTCATCAAGTCCCACACACGTAGCATAGGACCTCCAGCACTAATAGCAATACTTCCACCGCCAGTAGGATATATAAGGACATCTTCCACAGGTGCGCCATGCTCCATGCACATGGCTTCGCCACCATTTTCACTCATGCGCAGGTCCCATAGGCGCACAGTGCTATCGTATGAGCCCGAGAGAATGATGTTAGGATTCTCCGGTGACACAGTACCGGCACGCACATAATCCAGATGCGACTCAAAGCGACGCAACTCTTTTTGCTCCGGCATGTCCCAAAGTCGGACGGTGCGGTCATCGGATGTCGTGAGGATTTGTGTCACTTCAGGCGAGAATTTGGATACATGTACGGGCATTTGGTGCCCTTTGAAAGATCGCAAAATTGTTCGCGAGTTGGTATCAAACACTTGAACAGCGCCAGTATCCTCGCCTGCGACAAGCAAACGAGCATCAGAGCGAAAATGAGCACTTCGTGCCACGTCTTTGAAACGCGTGATGGTTTTAACAGCACGACTAGTCCGCATACTGTAAATCTGTACGCGTGTGCCTGTCGTTACGGCAAAACGACCTCGTGATCCAGCCATGGAAGATCCACTCGTGCCGACATCATCATGACTTACAGCAGCAGGAGCAAAATGAATGGAAGTAACAGGCGCAAATTCCTTTAAGAAAACTGGGGACTGGAATTGGTTTCTCCAATACTGGGATTCAGATTGAGTGCGCAAAGATGGCGCCGCTTTCGCCGTAGGCGGTGCCCTCAGCGGCTGATACTCCATCGTGGCCACCAAGCCGTGCAGACGTATCGTTGGAAATTTTTCGCTCGCGGCACGTGATGCTGGTTGTGGCTCCTCCACCTCAACGCCGCCATCCACGCATCTGTGGGGTATCAGTGGCACCATGGCAGAAGCCGGGCGCAATGATAAGTACTTTCAGTACAGTAGCCCTGAGGAGTTACAAGCGGAGCTCGTCGGGGACAAAAAATCGGCTATATCAAAAGGTGCATTTTCGAGAAAGAAGGCAGCGATGAAACGGATTATCGCCAATGCTACGATGGGCAACGACATGAGCTCCCTGTTCCCTACGGTGGTCGAATGTATGGGTCTTCCTGATCTGGAATTAAAGAAAATGGTGTATTTGTATTTAAACAATTATGGACGGATCAAGAAGGACCTTCTTCCGTCTTGTATCAATAATTTTCTTGCGGATGCCAAAGACGCAGACCCCATGGTTCGATCATTGGCGTTGCGAACAATGTCCTCGTTACTGACAGCGGAGATGGTACAAGCGCTATTGGACCCCTTGCGTATATCCATATTTGACAAAGCATCTGTCGTGCGAAAGACAGCAGCGATGTGTATCGCCAAAGTATATGCGTACGACCCAAACCTCATTGAGCGAGCTGGCTTTATCGAAAACTTGCATGCTATGTTGATGGACAGCCACGTAGGTGTGGCTAGCAACGCAGTAATGTCCCTTTATGAAATATCAGAGCACTCCAACAAAGTGCGCTTAAGTATCAACTTCAAAATCGCCAACAAACTTGTTCATGATATGAGAATGGCATCTGAATGGGGACATGCCTATATGCTAGAATTGCTGTTATTCTATGTTCCGCAAACAAGCCAGGAAGCTGAATTACTGGCGGAAAGTGTATCCAATCACGTACGGTCGGACAGCTCTACGATTTTGCTTGCTAGCACCAAAGTTGTGATATATTTGATGAACTACATTGCCAACGTGGAGCGAAGGGAGATGTATGGTCAACGTGTTAGCAAATGGCTACTATCACAGCTAGCAGGACCCTCAGAAATTCAGTTTGTGACCCTTCGGAATATTCTCCTGCTTATCCAACGCAGACCCATGATTTTACGCAACAACATCAAGGCATTTTATTGCAAGTACAACGACCCGGCGTATATCAAGACCGCGAAATTGGATATTTTATACCGTATTGCGCATGAGGACAATGTATTGGACGTGCTACGTGAGCTACAAGACTATGCTACGGAGATTGATGTGAACTTTGCTCGCAAGGCCATCAATGCCATTGGGCGATTGGCCTTGAAATTTGAGTCTGTAAGTGATGCTTGCATGCATGCCCTGGAAGACATTATTAAAAGCAATGTTAACTATGCTTTCCAAGAAGCCATTGTTGCTGTTCGTGACATCTTTCGGAAGTACCCCCATCGTTACGATTCGATTATTACGACGTTGTGTGATAATTTAGATTTTTTGGACGACCCTCAAGCAAAAGTGGCTATGATCTGGATTCTTGGGCATTATACGGACCGTATTGAGAAAAGCCATGCACTTCTGGATACATTCCTTCAGAATTTCTTAGATGAAACGGTGGAAATTCAATTGGCACTACTGACAGCTACGGTGAAACTATTTTTGAAGCGACCTAATGTGGGAGGACCATTGATCGAGAAAGTTTTGACATGGACAACAGAACAAGTAGCAAACCCTGACTGTCGTGACCGTGGCTTCTTTTACACGCGGCTCCTCGCGCTGGACCCTGTCATTGCCAAGAAAGTGGTTTTCAGCGATAACGGGTCCATCGAAGTAACGCTGGATCGCATGGACCGAAAAGTACTAGACCAACTTTTGTTACAGACAGGGAGTCTCTCAAGTGTATACCACAAAAATCCACAAACGTTGTCGCTGGGTACGCGGCCTCGGTATCTACCAGATTCACCTGCCCTGGAAGAGACGGCGCGACAATACGCCAGCTCTCATCTACAAGAGCAGCCACCACTGCGTGTGTATCAACCCGTACGCACGACAGATATGATCCCAGAATACCCCTCTATGCTCTCTACCACGACAATGGAAGATTCGATCTCATTTTCGGATGCCAAGACCGAGATGCCCACGGTCAAGGTAGGCAAGCTGATATAGGTTTGCTACGTACATACCCAACACTGCCCTGCGTGTCATCATGTAATATGATTGGCTCAATATCCGGACTCGCAAGGCATTTGCAGAGAGGCCCGGTCGGTCTCCACTTGTGTCCAAACGCGCTCTGTTTATTTACATCAAGACAGGTTTCTGTTGTTTGCTTGCGAACATGGATCAGCGGTACGATCGTGTTCCAACAACACCTAAAGGACCTCGTGGACCACGTTCTCCTCGTCGGAAGAGGTCGAGGTCTGAACGCCATCAATACTATGGCGAGGAAAACGATATGACTGGGCCAACTACCAGGTCCCCTCCGTCCCGTAAAAAGTCGAGCCAACGCCCGAAAATCAACCCGGACGAGTCAATGGAGGCGATTCGACCTGTGCGTCGTGTAGTCTCCTCAGAGAAGACGCCACGAAAGAAGGAGCCTGGATCAATGTCGCCTACATTTTCGACGACAATTCCTCCGAGCATGCAGCGTAAACCGTCCAGTGAGTTTGGCGGCTTGCAAACCAGCACTTCGACACCTTTGTCAGTCCGCGCCTCCAGCTACTCTGCCAAGGACTTGGAAGCCAGTCCATTGTCATCAGGTCTCAATAAGCGTCAAACATTTACGCCAACCAGACTACCCGCCACGCGTGGCACAGTCGTGTTGCACCCAATGCAAGCGGAACCGGATGATTACCTTCATATTCCTGAGAAAAACGTGGACACGCACTCCATACGTCCGACCTGGCGTGGATGTTTTAATGTTACAACACTGCTTATCATTGCGTTATGTCTGATTATGCTTTTTGCTGGTTATCCCATTATTGCTAATTTTGATGATTCATACAATAAGATTGACCAACGTCTCGCCCAAGGCCAAGCTAAGCCCATTCCTGCGCGACCTCCCGTGGATCCAGATACCCCATCTCAATATCACACGCGTCAAGGAGACGATGGCACGACCTGGGAGCTTGTCTTCAGCGATGAGTTCGAGAAGGAAGGCCGAACATTTTGGCCTGGCGATGATCCCTACTGGGAAGGTGGCGACTTTTACTATCGTGCAACGTTTGACTACGAGTGGTACACACCTGAAGCGATCAACACAACGAATGGTAGGCTTCAAATTACTATGGATGAGATTCTTGAGCATAACACCTACTTTAGGTCAGGTATGCTTCAGTCGTGGAACAAGATGTGTTTCCAAGGTGGTTACATTGAAGCCTCGGTCGTTCTTCCAGGCGGTCCGCAAACCCAAGGTTACTGGCCTGGCTTTTGGATGATGGGCAACCTGGGGCGCCCAGGTTATCTGGCCACGACAGACGGCATGTGGCCCTATGTCTATGAGAACTGTGATGTGGGTATTTTACCCAACCAAACATACCTAGATGAGTCGGGCCCAGAGGCTGCGCTCAACGCCAAGGTCGATGGGAAAACAGATCAGCTCTCGATTCTTACAGGTATGCGTTTCCCCGCCTGCACATGTTCTGGTCAAGGCCACCCTGGCCCCAATCCCAACGTTGCACGGGGTGTACCTGAATTGGATATTTTCGAGATACAGGTGGATGCAAAGAAGGGAGCCTCGGTTGCTTCCCAGTCCTACCAGGTAGCGCCGTTTGATGCCAATTACAAATGGTATTCGAACCAGTCAAGCTACCAAATCTACGATACTGACGTCACCTCAAGGAACCCGTGGTCAGGCAGTCAGACCCAGGAAGCCCTTTCCTGTGTCACAGAAATACCTAATAAGGCATTTATGAAAACGACCCGAACGCCTACCGTGTTTGGTATCGAATACGACCCGGACTTAGAGGACACAGGGAACGGCTACATCACCTGGTATGTGGATGGCAAGAAGTCTTGGACTGTTTACGAAGGCGCTTTGGATGCCAATGAAGCCACCAAGATCGGAAAACGTACCTTCCCCAAGGAACCTATGTCCATTATTATTAATTTGGGTATTGCAGGCGGCTTCCAAGAAGTTCATTGGGATGAGATTGATTTCCCCGCACAAATGGAATTTGACTATATTCGCGTGTACCAAAAGCCTGGTCAAAAGCGTGTAAGCTGTGATCCCAGTGATCATCCTACAGCGAACTACATTAACAGTAACATGGAAATGTACTTCAATAACAACTTGACGTCATTTTCCAACATCTCTAGCAGTTGGCCAAAGAACAAGCTCACCGGTTGCTAAACGATGTCACATGCCATAGAGATAATAGGAAGTTTAGTCATCACTATGAAGAACAAATACCCCGCAGTGGTCTTTTTCTAAGCTTGGCCGCGAGCTATGGAGACTGGGCTCTAGGACGATACGATGCCAATTTCACGCATGCTGGATCGGCCTAATGCTTCTTCACCTGCGGACCATGCATCTAGGGCATCTCCGACCTCCTCGTCCATGCAGAAAAATGTGACACCTGCCATTATGGAGAAGTTGCAAATGCATTGGACCTCGCATATGGACCAGTATGATGTGCTTTCACATCCTCAAAGTCAATCATTGCTCCCCTATTTGATCTCTTCACAGCCACGAGATGAACTGGTCCATAAGAGTCAAGGATCAGGTCCATCTATGATGGAATCAGAGAAGCGGGCACGCATAAATGCAGAATGGACACCCAACCTGAGCCAAAGCCGGTCCCACCCTGGGCTGCACGGGACAGGGCCTTATGGCAAAGACCCTCTATGGCGCTCGCAGCAAATTTCATACCTTCATTCAAAGCAGCAACAGCAACAGCAGCAAGCCTATCCGTCTGTTCGGCACGACCCATACGGTGCTGTTCGCGTAGCACCGGATGAGCAAGGGAATCCTCGGCATTTTCACTGGTACCGTCGTGACTTCCGCAACATGGCACGTCCAAATTCAGGAAGATTCAGTCCACTTCACCACTCAGTCGACTACATCCCACCTAGACGGCCCATGGAAATGCCACATCGGATGCCGTATTTGCCTATGCAAGAGACACGGACAACGCCAGCTGAGCCAGAACTAGGATCCTCGAGTGCATATACCCAAAGATACGGGGATGTGGATGAGTCACAAAGGGGCGTCATTGATCCTGCAGCGATCACATCCGTGGACAAGGACTTGGTCACGCGATATATCCCTGGCGAACTTACCCCCTTGTTTGACTTGATACAGACAAAACAACAACCACATCTCGACAAATTGCGAGTGCGGAAACGAAAGTTGGAGGATGCTTTGGCTACCGGCAATATGAGTTTGTCGGAGGATGCGGAATTGATCATCCAGGAATCCAAAAACAAGCGCAAGGCTGGGAACCAGGGACTATTAACCGAAGCCGAAAAGAAAGCCAACCATATTGCCTCAGAGCAAAAGCGACGTGCAAATATCCGGAAAGGCTATGATATGTTAAGTGCTATGCTACCTACGCTAAGCAAATATGCTGAGTCTCAAGGAGGCAGTGGCGATGTGAAGCGGCATGGTGAGGAGGATGGGATGGATTCCCGGTCGAGTATCCACAGTGAGATCACAGTATTGGAAGAAGGTATGTATATAGTGATAGACACTGACCATACAGCTATCGAGTATGTGACACAATGCTTGCAAGAGCATCATCAGCTATTGCTCCGCAAGTCAAAAGCACAGGAAGAGCTTTTGGCCTATTACCGTAGAATGGCGGTGTAACATCCTAGAATGTAAAATACCATTTTTGTTGTCTTTATCCTTGAAGGATATCAGAAATGTCATCATCGACACGGAGTCCTCGGGCTTGCATGACATCGTCATTTTGAAACTTCGAGAGATGGCGTGTGCCTGAATCAGCGCTAATATAGGTCAGTCAAAGAGGAGAATACATACAGAATAGTTACGATGATGGGTCGGTCACGGTGGGTGCGCAGCGAGTCATCTTTCTTCAAGCGTAATGCTGTGCGCACGGCTGCAACACAGTGGACAGCAGACGATGAGCCGAGGAACAGGCCGTCATGCTTTGCAAGCCAGCGTGACATGCGAACGGCCTCATCATCCGTTACATGCTCAGCTGTGTCAATCACTGGCAAGCCAAGTTCAAGGTTGTGAGTCAATCGATTCAACCCAATACCTTCCACGACAGTATCCACTTGATAGCGGCGTCGTGTGCCTTCGGCCTCGGTCGAATTGTACATCACGCCAAATTTGATGCGATTGTAGACACCCGACCCCGGTGGATCAGCCACTACAATAAGAGGAGAGTGGCGCCGGCCCTGTACTTTCGCGGTCTCCTTGAGGAAGGTTGCCACGCCGGATAGTGTACCGCCTGTGCCCGTCCCGGACACAAAAGCATCAAGTTCTCCATTGGTTTGCTTCCAGATTTCGGGACCAGTATGCTGATAATGCGCATAAAAATTGGCTTCCGTTTCAAATTGATCAGCAAAGAAAGCCGTAGCGTAAGGTTCGTTTTCATCAGGTTTCCAGTTTTGAGCACGAGCACGAGCTTCATTTACGAAGTGACGTGGGTCGACAATACCGCGCGGTCGCACCAATTCAACAGTAGCTCCGAGACGACGAAGCAAGACAGCCTTCTCTTCTGCCACATCGTCAGGCACAACGATGCAGCAATTATAGCCTTTGGCACGCGCTAACGTGGCAAGAGAGATACCAGTGGAGCCAACAGTGCCTTCAAAGATCCAAGAGCCCATATTTGGGACAAGTTCCCCACTTTCTTCTGCTTCCTGGATAATTTGCAAAGCCACACGATCTTTAGGGCTGCCACCGGGATTCAAGAATTCGGCCTTGCCAAGAATTTCACAGCCGGTAAGATCAGAAAGACTCTTAATGCGTAACAACGGCGTATTGCCAATAAGACCATCAATTCCTGTTGCCACAGAATCATTTCGACGAAGCTGAATCGGCTCAAACTCATCGTCTTCTTCAGGTGCTTTGTGTGGCGCACGACGTAGCTTACGTCGCATGTACGCTACTGCAAGAGCTTTGTGCAAACGCGCAAAAGCAAGAGCACCTAAACCTGTTGTTAGCCCGATAAGAAACCCAAAGGACCATATCCCGAACTTTCCGCGTTGAAAAAATGACCGGACATGGTCCAATCTGTGAAGGCTTGACATGAGGCCCTTCCCGATTGTGCAAAACTAAAAACAAACGTCGTGGAGACAAAATGCACGGACCTGAGCCATTCACATTTATCGGGTCAAAAAGAAGTTCCCAATCCGGGAGTCGAACCCGGGTCTTGTCGGCGCCACACAGCAGAACTTATGAGAGCGACATATACTAACCGTTGTACTAACTAGGAGAACTAGTTGCTAGTCCTACTTATAGGGGTGTCTTAACCTAAACATAAAAAGAGAAAGCATTCTACGCTTAAAAATGGACACCGACGTCGTTTTTCACTTTAGGAAGTGGGTAAGGTCTTTAAAAAGGAAGTGTGCACGTGTATGATCATATAGCAGATAATTATGGAAATGAAGTTATATACAAAAAATAAAGATTTATTAGCCCTTCACAGTGGGGTCGTTCCCATATATGATATATTTTATGGTAGCCTTTCCCTTGTTTAAGAATTGCTAGATCCCTTGTGAAGCGAGAAAAAAATGACCATAAAGCACAGTGAAGATATAATCAAGCTTGGACGTTGTCAACGAGATGACAAAAATGTTCCCAATCCGGGAGTCGAACCCGGGTCTTGTCGGCGCCACACAGTAGAACTTATGAGAGCGACATATACTAACCGTTGTACTAACTAGGAGAACCGGTTGATGCTCTCTCAGCATTTTGTTTATTTAAAAGATTGATACCTAAATCAAGCTACCGCTTTGGTATTTTATCGTGTTGCTCTTTGCAACGTGTTCAAAAGAAGCCCCAACGTATGTGATCACATAGACTGTTTATGTTGTTCATGACAAATCCTTTTGCTTTTGATAAGGCAAGGCTGGCCAACCCTTTTCGCCCCAAGTTATGACACTCTGTTTGTCAGAAAAGCGGCCTTTTTCTCCACTTACGTGTATCCAGGTACGAGACGCCTGAGGCACCCACGGTGCGGAGACAATCTTTTTCAATTCGTTGACACATTGCATACGCATGTTGAATTTTGTATCCTGTTTGTCTACTACCATGGCACCATCCACGTTTCTCTGAGTCATTAACGAACAAGTTTCCAAAGCACGTTGTGTAGTGGTCACCAATTGAGCCCGTCGCTTATTTTCCATCCAGGATCCTGTGAGCAAAAGCAAGGCACAACCTGCCTCCAACTCATACATGGGTATTTGAATCCAAGGTATAGAATGCAAGAAGAATGCGCGAAGCCATCTGGCAAGCAACTCAGGCGTGTCAAGCACGTTGAGTCGGACAAGTTCGCCAAACCATCGTACAGCATCAATGAATTGATTGCCTTCCACGTCGGGGAGCAGTGATGACGCTGCTCGTACACATTGCCTGGGAAGTTGTGTCGTGGCCTGTTTTTGTATGGTACCTGGGACCTGAAGGTAGGATGTGGCATCTTGTTGTGTACGTGTTTGATCCTGAATGCTTTCCCATTTCGCTTTCAATGAAGTGATCATGGTCATGCGAAGTACGGCTGACATGGGATAGGCCCCTGTTTTCGTGGACAAGGCGGCTAGATGAGCCACGGCCAATGCTCTTGTGTCCTGGCTGGCTTCTTCGCATTCCCACTGCACGAATTCCTCGTGGAGATGCCGGCATAGCTCGCCCATCAGGGTCGGCCTACTAAAAGGGCGCTTCGGGTCCTGCACGACCATGTACCACATGGTCGATACAATATGCAGTGTGATTTTCTCTGCCATTTCCACACCGATAGAGGCTGAGAGGTGCTGGCTCCAGCATGCCTGCTGACTCCTTCCGCTGTGCACCAAGTTCTTGTATTGTGCCCATGCGTGAGTGATGGATGTTTGCCGGAAACTGGGAGGACTATATGCATACTCATCGGCCGTCTCAGGTTTCCATGCGCGCTTTAACAGGTGAACGATGTGTTTCGATGTACGTGTGGCCAGATGTATGAGGTTGTCTTGGTACCACGATGTGCTATGCGCATGGGAGCTTGCCAGGTGGGCCATGATGCCATCTAGTTTCCATGCGAGCTTCTCGAAGGCTGCTTGATCGCGTATGAGGAGTGTACTCACGTAGGCAAATTGCCATTCAGGTCGGCCTTGTGTGGTGTTTGCTGTTTTGGTGCATTGGTCCACGATGGCTTGGACATCTGCTTCCGGAGGCGATACAATGATCATGGGTGGGGAGGGTGGGGGCGTTGTCGGTGACTCCTCGGACCACCACATACTACCAGGTGTGCGCGGGGTCTGTTGGCCCTGCAATCGTGAGCGTACAGGCTGTATGGCGAGAAAGGGGGACGACGGTGTGCGTGGTTCCATGGGAGGTCCTTGGGTGCGATGGCACGGGATCGGCGTGACAACGGCATGCCCATCTCTTCGTGCTCGTTTCAGGGGCGGGGTCTGCAAGGCCGGTGGCGCTGCGCGTCGCGGGGGCCGCGGGGGACTTGCCTCGCTACTACTACTAGACGGTGGCGCGCGAGGTTTTCGAAAATCGGATGCGCGTGCGCTCGGTGTAGAGACGATAGGACGCGATGTAGAGGCTCGGGAATGTTCGAGAGGCGCCAGCGCGTGGCGCCAGCGAGGACGATCGGCCATGGCTGCTGTGGGATGAGGGTCAGACACGAGCCCGGCTCGAGCGGCTGTGCCAGCAGCACCCTGTTGTCGCTCTGGGGCATTATGCAGGATCGTGGCCTAGACGGCGATACCAGCGTTTGATTTGCTACGGCACGTCCACACGCACGCTGGCGGGGCTACTTTGCCATGTGCGTGTACCTTGCGGTGTCTCTATCTGCGCCTGGGCTGTCAAGGTATACGTGCCCTGCGAGAGGAAGCACATCGTTTTGGTGCATGCCAGACCGGCGGCCAGGTCGATGCCTGGCCGAGTGGCATGCCATGCCCCGTCTGCCAGGATGACATGTGTCGCGGCATGCTCCGTGGTATCGGACGTAAGCACCCATTCCAGGCGCACTTGGTCGGCCTCCCATGCGCTTTGTACACGCACCGTGGCTGGGACCAATGTGTCGACATGCGCTTGCGCAGGTACGTCCATGTGAATCTCCATAGCGGGGCGGCACAACTGCGATACTTGGGCGGCGGTAGGCCATTGGGGGTGAAGGGAGACGTCGCCTTCCGTGTGCGCTTCCGGATCGACCCAGCGCAGGCGGATGTTTTGCAGGAGCAGATCGCGTGCCCAGAACTGCGCGGTATGCTCGGCGTACTGCGTCTCGGTGAGTACCATTTTAGGGACGACAAATTGGCCAGGCGAGAGTTTCGGGATAGGCTTCTGCAGCTTGTCTTGTGTGCATATACGCTGGGCCCATGGCATGCACAGTCGGGCTGTCATGCCCGGCAAGATGTGGCGTTCCATGTGCCACGGTGAGCCAGGCCATGCCTCCATGTCCACATGGACGTGCAAGAGCGAGGGCGACGCATTGTACAAGTCCCAGCTCAGCAGCACACACGGCGGTGTCGGTGGCAATGGCTCGTCTGTCAATGTCGCTGCCATGCGTTGCGCTACGGCCGGCGTGAGGGGCTCGACCTGCATGGGCGCCACGTCTATGCTGGGCTCCACGGATTGAGGGATAGTAAGTTGCGCCGACCGAACTGGGACCATGGCCTCGTCGGCGCCTACGCTGGCCATGTGGCCGTACCATACACGCACCCGCGCCCAATCGCAATCGTACCGTGCGTGTACGGTGAGCGGCACGGTGATCGAGGTATGCGGCGCGATGTTTTGGGCTTGTGGCGCGGACAATGAGAGCACGGGCGTCTGCAGTAGCTGTCGTTCCAGTTCGTGTACGTCGCCCGGGCGCAAGCCGCCTTGCGCAATGGCATCGCGAAGTGGGCCCTGCACACTGTCTTCCAACTCGATGTGGACGACGTCAACAGGGACTGAGGACGTGTTGGTCAGCTGGACAGGCAGTGTGGTGGTCTGGCCATGCAGCAGCATCAGCGCAGTCGGCCCCAGCGTCGGAAGATGCATTTCCACGCGTGGCTGCGCCGGTAGTACGCGGAACGACAGGGTCGGGTACGAGGGCGTGAGCATTCGCTCCAGCGCCGCCATGTCCGCGGGCTTCGCGGTGGTGATCATGCGCATGAGCGATACGGTAGAGCGGGCCGCGAGGCCATGCATCGTAGGGCCTTCGTACTTCTCGAGGGGCAGCGGTGTATCGACATAGATATCGCACGGCTCCGAGCCCCACAAGTGCACGCGGCACCCAAGAATGCGCCACGCCCCGACCTCGCGGGGGGTCAGCGCCAGGCGGACAGTGTGCAGCGACTGCGATGGAATGCTCACGGGCGCAGGGCGGGCGTGCGCGCTGGTCGGCTGCGCATCGGACGGCCCCTGCGCAAGGAGCGCGAGCGAGGAGCAGACGAGCGGCACCGCGTACGTATTTTGGAGGCTCACGTCGACGTACAGATCCTCGTCGGCCATGTAATGCACCTCTTTGCTGCTGGTCCACGCTGAGCGCATCACAAACGGATTGTGCAGGCCAGGCGGCGCGTCTGCCGAGGCCGTCGTCTCCACGTTCGACTCGGCGAGGCGGAGCGAAGTACGTGACCGCAGCACAGGGACCATCGGCGCTGGCGGCGGCGCCATTTCCATGGCCTGCAACAGGCCCGGCGGCCCCCAGTACCGCAGCGCCACGTCCGGTGCGCCATGCCACCGAGCCCGTGGCAAGGCCTGCTGGAGACCTTGCAGGACAGCGACTTGCTCGGGCGCCGGCAGCGTACATTCCCGCAAGAGCAGAGCGGCAAAGAACACTTGGCCCAGGGCATCGTCCACCGCTTCGCACTGCACAATCAGGTCCTGCAACAGCTGTCGCTGCAAGCTGGCCCACCCAAACGAGGGGCGGGGCCGCTGCGCGACTTTGTCACTTGCGCTGAGTGCAGGCAGCCACGCTTGCGCCTGCTCTACCCCCATGGTCGAGGCCAGCATGTCTGTGTACGCGTACGCACAAACGCGGCGGCGTGCCCGCTCTAGCATGTGCGACGATGGGACATGCATCAGCGGCGTCGTAAGTACATCGAGGCCATACGCTTCACAGGCTGTCATGCCGAGTGTCAGGGCCGGGTTCGCACGGGCGAACAGATCCGACTCCATGCGCTCCGCGTGTGGCGGCGAGGTGATCGGAGGGCCATGCCACTTGTCCCAAGCCAAGGCCAAAGGCGGCCAGGCTTGGCGCGCTTGCAGGGTCCGTGAGAGCAGGCCACTGACCGCGGTCCCCAGCACACGCGCGACATGCGCCGCACGCCGCGGAAAGCCAAGCACAGAGAGCATCCGCCCCACCCCGCTGAGAATGGCCAACTGATCCACTGGCTGCAGGAGATGAAGTGACGACGTGAGCGCGGCACTGCAAGCCGCGCCGACTTCGTAGCGGTAAATGCCCGAGACGGCGGCCAAGTGCGCTTGCTCCGCAAACGTCAATGGCACGCCGGTATCCAAGGAGGGCGGCAGGCCGCCGTACAACAGCTGGTCAAACGCTTCGGCGTTCCAGCCGCCGGAGGCGTACAAGGCGAGCAGGAAGCGCGCGTACTGCAAGCACGCCGTCGCATGCACGAGCGGCGGCGTGTAGTCGCGCGGCGTCTCGTTGGTCATCGAGCGAAGCAGCTCGACTTGGACCTGCGGCGGCGCAAGGCACTTGGCATAGATCGACAAGGCCAACGTGTACGCTTCAGCGACGTCGCGCCATGCCATGGGCGCAGGCGTCGGCTCGCGCAGTTCCTTGTCTTTGCCGGCGGTGCATGGATACAACAGACCCGGCGCGAGCTCGGCCGCCTCGCCGCCCAGCCGCGCTAGCAGCGTACGTGTGACGGCCCAGCCTTCCAACGCCGAGGCGAACCATACAGCATCCTGCCCCCCGGCCAACGCACGTTCCTTGCCGTGCACGGAGAGTATACGGTCGTAGCCCTCCATGGCATCGTAGAGGTACCCACTCAGCAAGGCTGCATCCGCCTTGATCTTCTCCAACCGCATCGACGTGGGCGGCGGCGTAGCCGGCGTCTTGGAGCGTTTTAGGCCGAACATTTTGGACGTAGCACTGGCCGGCGCAGGCCGCGGCGGCAGCGGCGGCGCCTCGCGCTGGCCGCTCAAGGTCCGCAGTGTCGGCGGCTGATGCAGCGTCTCGCGTGGTGTCTCCAGCATCGTCTCGTCCAACTGACTGACCAGCGCATCCAGCTGGTCCAGCATACCGCCGATCATTTCAGCCAGCAGCGTACGTAGATAAAACCGCACATCCTTCGCATCGCGCCGCACAGCAGGGAACACGACCAATCCATTCTCCCGACGCCCAGCAAACCCGGAGGACGACGGCTCAAACTCTGTGTCGTCCTGCGATAGGATCGAGGCTGCGTCGGCCATATCGCCATGCGCCGTGGAGGTAGGCGGCGCCGCGGCGCCTTTGGCATGCACGTCAAACGCAAACACGCGGTGCAGTAACGCACTGGGATGCTGCGCCCGAAGCAAGCCTGGTAATCGCTCCCAATCGTGACCAGCATGGGGAGGATACGTACCGAGGCCCAGCACGCCATGCACATCACGATGCAGCTGGAACGGCGCCAAGTACGCATGCGACGGCTGGTAGGACGTCACAAACGAGATATGCACTTCGCCCTGGTGGTACAGCGACGCACTCGGCGGGGCTTTGGACGCACGCGGCACCTCTGTCAACTTCACTTGCTCGTACTGCCGCACAAAGCTGGCCCACCGCTCAAACTCTGCGTCGTCCAGCGGCGCTGCAGGCACCAGCAAGATTTTCAGTTTCGCCGGCGTACAAAACGACGGGATTCCCCCCGCAGAAAACGTCGGCGAGGTGGCGGCCATGCTGCTGCTGCTGCTGCTGCTGCTGCTGTCGTCGTCGGCTCAGCCCTCCACGTCGTTGCGCCCAGGCGTACGTGGAGAACGTGTGGGCCGCTGACTGTGCTGACCGGCCCTGCGCTAGGCCTCCACATCTCGCTCGCCGCGCTACTACCCTCGTATGGTACGTGGGTGTACATCTACGTCGCCCGGGAAGAGACGCACAGGCGTATGTACACTATGTCTATGGCACGCTCGGCATATTTACGAACGTGTCCGTCTGCTGCGTTGGCGGCGTGCCCAGCAGCTGCGCAAGGAGCAGACCTGTCGCCATATTTGGCTTGCCCGTCACGGGCTGCAGACCCGGCGGCGGCGTCATGGCCACAGGCGTCTGCGCCCGCGGCGTCCCGCTACCGCTGTCCGTTGTCGAGGGCGCATCTTGGATTCGACGAAGAAGCGCAAGGAGCGATTGCGAATCGCCGTTCTGGCCTGCTTGCGCTTGCGCCTGGGCTTGCTGCTGCCGAGCCAGCCGCGTACGCACATTCGCCATCGACTGCGCCGGCACGTTCTCGCCAGCCTCTTGCAGCTGACGCGCACGCGCCGCCAACAACGCAGCGGCCGCTGAGCGCTGCTCTTCCGGCCCGCGCGGCGCTGGGCCGACCACAGGCGAGCCTGGCGTAGTGGGCCAGCCGCCTTCGGAGGCAGGCGCCGAGTACATCGCGGCATGACGAGGCGTCGCGCTGCCATCGCTAGCGAGGCCCGGCGGTCCCGAGGCGGTGCGTGCTTTCATGGACGGCCATGCGGCGTCGGTGAGCTGCTCGTCAAAGGGGTTGAACGTGCCTTGGTACGGCGTATACGTCGATGACGCATCCCGATCGTCCCATGTCAATGGATCCAGCGCCATCGGACTCGGCTTCTCCTTCGCATGGGTCGGCAGCGATGGCCAGTAAAACGTAAAGTCGCCATCCCCAAAGCTCGCGAGCGTCCAATCAATGGACGGAAACGACGTCGTGTCCTTCCTCGGCACGGCAGGCGAGGCGGGCGTCTCGTCCTGCGCTGACGTCGTACGAGCGCCGTACGTCCCCGTATCGACTCCCTCCTCAGATGCGACAGACCCCATCGCCGCCGGCTCCTTCACGCCCGCATCGATCTCCGCCGGTAGCGCCGCATCGCTGCGAGCCAACTTGGCTTTGGCTGGCGCCGCCTTGGCCACAGCCGCCTCTTTCACAGCGGACAGGCCAGGGAAGGCTTGCGTATCATGCGGCCCCGGCGCGATGACCGTCGACGCATCCTGCGCCGTCATAGCAGGACGCCCAGCGGCGGCCCACGACGCCGTGCGCGGCAGCGCCGAGCCTTCGGTCGACTCGTTCGGCGTGGCCAGCGATGCCGTGGCCAACACAGGCGAGTCCATCGGCTTCTTCGCCGTAATCGGCATGAGATGCATGGAGGCAGGTTTGATTTTGTTCTCGGTATCTTTAGCAGCATGCCGCAACGTCGCCAAGTCTTCCTTGGTGAACGAATCGGCTTCCTCCCCAGGCTCGTGCAGATACGTACACCCAGGATTGGAGCATGGCATATTGCGTAGGTACGCTGTGCAGTATTTCGTCGTTCCGTAGCTCGCGCGAATAATACGGCCCCCAGGCTCTTTGCTGCCGTCAATCGCGACGATCGCACGAGCAGCATCTTCTTTGCTCTGGTACGTCACATACACACCGATCGACGGGTCATGCGAGCCATGGCCGTATTTGTGCGAGGAAATGCGCTTGCTGATCAAAATCTTGGCGACTTTGCCGTACTGGCCAAAGTAGTCAGGACCCTTGAGCGTAGGAATGAATTCTTCCCGCGCGAGTTTGGGACTTAGGCCGACCACATACACCAAATTCTTCTGCACCACACGCATGTTCGCGAGATGCTTCCGGTTGCTGGCCTCCATCTCCTTCTTTTCTCGCTCCTTGTTCTTTTTCGCATTGGTCAAACGCATGATTCTGGCGTTAGTCAGGAGCATACACACTCTTCTGTCGTCATAGGCTTGAATTCAATGGCCTGATCTGAGTACTTGCGTCGGCACGCTGGGCACCGTCCGTTCAAGTTCTGCTTGATATGGTGCCAGCAGAACCGACAGATTTGGTACCCACAGGGGCATGGCTTGAAGTTGACATCCGAAATGTCAATTTCCTCCAGACACAGAGGGCATTCCATCTAGCATGTAAGTTACCTACGCGATACACATACCACTTCATCGTCCATGTACGCATCTTGCCAAGAGCGGTGATCACTCTTGGCAGCACCTGACGTGTGAGCCCACACGACTGACGTCCTGCCTTATACGTACCATGATCGCTATTCGACGCGCTGTGCGGCGCGACTCCGTACGAAGATGTACTTGTCGACGCCCCACCAGATCGCCTCACCATCTCTACCACCTAGAATCACCTAGTCTTGCGAAATCGTTGCACTCTATACCGGCACGCTTGAGCGTGGCGACTTCTCAAACGTAATGCCATCGCAGGTCGTTGCCTGGGCAGAAAACATCTCATCGGCCGAGTCCACGTGGGTGCCATGTGGATGATAAGACCTCGTCCCCAGGTCGGTCTACGACCCTGACCACGGCCTTTGGACGTGCGTGCGCAGGGATCATGTCGGGGGGGATCAATAGTACGTCGCGACGATCCACTAACTTGGGCAGCTGTAATCTTCCTCTCTTTCACATTGGCCCTAGGGTTCTTGATGGTCATCCTCTCTTGTGCGCTATGGTCGAACTGGATGCCGTTTTGGTCAGGTATGTCACGCTTGTCTTACATTGCAGCGGTTTCCTTTGCTTTGGCCCCTGCACCGAATGTTCTGTTCGGCGGATTGGCTGGTGCTGATAGCTTTTCGGATTACAACAAGTGCGTTATTCCATCCTCACTGACCTATAGTGCGTACTTGGACTTTGGCTACTTCCTCACAGGACTGCTTCTCATGACTGGCGTGGCGCTGCCACTCATGCTGGCTCATACTAGTATCATCACAGGCACAGCAGCTCTCTTATCTCTGGGCGGAGGTGTCCTCATCTATGGTACAAGTACGTATGCAAAAGTCCTAACCATGCAGTGATGACCTACGGCGCCTTCTTTCATACCCCTGACGAGTTCTGAAGACTTGTAGCATTGTCATCCTTCTCCTTGCATCACCGTTGATGCTGTGTATGTGCATAGTCTAGAAATTCATCCACTGTCCATGTACGGAGCCATCCTTGTTGCTGGGCCTCGGTGCATGGGACAGGCGCATGTTGCCCCGGATACGGCGCTGGCAAGGGGCCGTGCACCACCGCAATACGTGAATGGTTTGTATGAGATCGCTGTGCTTGACCATGTGGTAAATCCACTTGGATGAAGCGGTATCGATCGTTACGTTGCCCATCGATACTCAGGGCCATGTCATCGTTCGCATCGCGCAGTACTTGAACTCGGCGGAAATCAAAGCCTAGGCCTGCGCCAATATTCTTGGTAAACGCTTCTTTGTACGTCCATAAATCCATCAGGCGGGACAACATGAGATCTTCTGAGCCACTTTCTAGAATCCATTCATACTCTGCCGACGTCATGGACTGCTTCAACGTCTCGCAGAATGTACGACTACTTTTCTCAAACGAAGGCAGACCCACCTCCATGACATCAGCGCCTACGCGTCCTTCTTTGGTATACGCCATCACGACCCAATCTCCATCATGCGAGGCGTTCCAGTCCCAATGCTGCACCGTGGCTGGCTGCTTGACATAGGGACGACCTCCAGGCGTGGTCGTGATCTCAATATCCTTCCATGCACAGGTAGGATCGTTTTCCATGAGCATGACACGTGCCATGACCGTAGCCACCAAGGCACGTATGCGATCCACACCGCGCAAGTAACGGCGTACCTTCGCTGCCGCTTTCGTGTCGTAGGCATCTAGAAAAAAAGCGATTTCCTCGTCCAACGCATCCATCCATGGCAGCCGCTGCGTGTTCTTTCCCTCAACACGGGAATACGCCACTGCATTCCACCGCGAAACGTCCACCGCCCATATATACACGTCGTGTGTCATCGTGGTGGTGGCCAATGACAGTTGACGGCGCAGGTGGAGTGAGATTACTACCTCCACGTCTTCTACCTGGAGCTATGAGAGTATGTGGGTATCCTATGAGCTGTCCTCTTCGTCGCTGCCCATGAGCTTGGCCAGCAGCGCTTCCTCCATGAGCTGACTTCGTTTCGCGCGAGATGAAACTGGGGGTGTGTCCTGCGTTTCGTTGTCCGGCTCTTTGCGTTTGCGCATGACGTTCAAGCCACGCTGCAAAAGATCACGTCGATCGACAATTTGGTGGTCATCGTTCAGTTCCACTTTCAGGCCTTGCTTGGCTGCCTGCTCGGCCTTCATCCGGTCTGTTACTTCTTCCGATACTGGCGCAGCTGCTGCATCGTCTGGCTTCAGATCAGCTAGGGCATCGACAGTCGCTTGCCTTCGCCGACTTTCCTCGTCCAAGATCTTTTGGTGGAAGGCAGCGACGCCTCGACTTCGTTGCCGTTCCCGCGCTTCACGAATACTTTCTTCTTCTTCCGCACGTTGGAGCTCTTCTTGCTGCTCCTTGTACGCAGAGGTTACAAAGGCCTCTTTGCCGGCAAACTCATCCCCTTCGGCGGCTCGTTGGCGCTGAATCATTTTGGACTCGGCACGCAGTCGATCGCGCTCACGAATTTCAGCAGCCTCCATAAAGTTTTGCATATACTTCGGCTTCCTGGATTTATCTTCTTCCTTTTTCGCCTGGCGCATATCGCGCTCAACTTGCTTCATCTTATCATAGACACCATCGTAGTCAAATGTACTGGCATCGATCGCTTCCGCCTCTGCCTGTTGCCGCCGCACAGCTTTCGATACAGGCGCTGCTGATCGCGAGCTGGGGTTAGGCACATGAGATGGTGCATCCTCTTCATCAAACTGCAGGCGCGCCTGCCCTGCGGCTGGTGCTTTGGCCGGCGCCATGGCGCCTTTGAGCGACAGGCTCCATTTGGGCGGAGCCATCGTGTCAAAGTGGAGGTGAGAGGAAACCTGCGACGAACCGTGCGAGGGCTATTTGGCTATATGGTCGCAGGGCTCGTGAGTGCGGCGTCTGTGCCCCTGAGCCAGTGCCACATCGTCAGAGGCGTAGGGATATATTCGTGGCTCACCAGCGCCATTGCCACTTCGAACGCAATCAAATAGATAATAATCAGCTCCATACGGTGACTCGACTCTTCAGTCAGCAGAGCGCGCAGGACCTCCAGCAAATTTTCGCAGTGGTTGAGTTTGGCATTCATCGACTCGATACGTGGCTTCATGTCGAGGGCGGTGCATATACTTCGGTACAATGCCTCCATATGACTGTTTTCCCAGTACAGCTCAGGATCGTCAATAAAGTTATCCCGATCCAAGTTCAGGCGTTGTCGAATGCGTAAAAGGGAGCCCAACTTGCGAATCACATCGCGACGCGATAGCGGTACTTTTCCATTCGCTTCCAGGAGCTCAGGGATGGGCGCTACGCCCGTTGCGTACTCGGACAAGACAGATTCTTGCACTGTCAAACGAGCTGAGGCCGCCAACCCTTGCGAGAAGGCCAAACGAGCTTGCAAGCTCAGCGAAGGGCCGTGGGCGTTTGATTTCGGTGTGCCTGGTGTGCTTGATGTATGGGATAGGCGGCTGGGACGATCTGGCTGTTCAGGCGGCTGGCCCAGCACGATCAAGTCGCCGACGATCCGCGTCGCTTCGTTCGGCAGACGTACAAACTCCATGGCCTCGTCGCCCGCGACTGTGTATTGATGCTGCTCCACAGGGACATGATCGTCACGTAGCACTTCATTGTAGAACGCTGCGTTCTGCTCGGGCGATAAGCCCCATGTCGTGTAGCATCCCGAGCGGAAAATAAACACGCTGCCCACAGGTTCGCCTGTCGTCGGCGCAGGCCATGCAGGAATGTAGATCACCTCTCGGTCCTCGAGCCATACCCAATTGGCCGGCAAGCGCCCGCTGCTGAGCAATACGTCGAAATTGTACGATTGGGCCGTAGCAAATGCCGCGGCTTCGGGCAGGTCGCTCGATGGAATGCGCATGGCTGTGAGGGGCAGGGTGGGCCGCGTATCATCTTCGTGCCAAGGTTGAATGGCGTTTGACGGGCCTAGCTCGGTGCGCGACGGTATCGGGGCCTGCTGTGAAGCGACTTGCTCACGCAGGGCTTTGCTTTCCAGTGCGAGCGCTTTGGCTTTGGCGCTGGGTAGGCGAGCTCGACGTAGGGCATACGGCGATGGACCGGGCGGCACAGCTTTGCGGGAGATGAAGTCAAAACGTGTATCGGCCTTGGCCAAGATCCCACGTTCTTCCAGGAACCGTCGAAGTGTATTGGCCGCCGTAGCGGTGGCTGAGGGTACCGACGCCCTTTTGCTTTTGGACGATGGTGGCGCGCGCGCACGCGACACTACAGGGGAACTATGCCATGGGCGGCAGAAAGGTAGGGCTGTCGTCGTAGGCGTCCGCCAGGGGCCAGCTGCGGTCCGCAGGCCACGCCCTACACGCCCAAACATCCTCGCGGCAGGTGGCTCGAGCGAGGACGGTGGGCCACGCACGCGCGTCCTCCCACGGAGTCACGAGACGCGCCGCCCTGCCACGCTGCTTATCCAATCGGTGGAGGCAATGCTAGCCTTTCTCGTGGGGCCCAGGACCACAGGAAGAGGGACGACCGCGAAAGAGATTGGTTCCTTGCATTTTACCATGTCGCCTCGCAACGACGCAACGACGCGAAGAGAGACGGATCGTCTGTTGGCTGACCCGGAGAATGATGCGCCTATGGTGCCTGAGGGGCGCCGTAGCTCGGCGATGATAGCCAAGATGCGTCGTTTCCGTATTGTGGAAGGCCTTCTTGTCCTGCTGCTCCTTGCACTGGCCGCGTTCGGCGTATTCCGCACGATGAAGAGCGACAACCGCCGTGTGATGTCGCGCGTGTGTACGTCGCGTGACTGTGTGATTACGGCTTTCGAGCTGCTGAGCTCCTTGAACGAGACCGCGGACCCCTGTGACGACTTTTACGAGTACTCTACGGGCGGCTGGCGCGCTACACACGAGATCCCTGACGACACGGGCCTGTTCGGTATCGGTCAGTTTGTCACGGAGAACAACAACAAGGTTCTATTGCGCATCCTTGAGTCGCCTGTGTCTGACGCTTCGCTCTCGCAGGCGGATCGTCAGAGCCTGTCGAAGTTGCGTGACTACTACGAGACGTGCCAAAACACACGTCAACAGAACAAGGAGGGCGCCGAGCCGTTGCTGCACACGCTCCAGGACCTGTACCATGTGTTGCACAAGGCGCCCAAAGGACAGTCGTTGACGGCAGGCCTCACTTGGATGCACAAGAACGGCTTCCATGTCTTGGTCCACACGGAAGTCACGGGCGATCCTGGCAAGGCACCGACCACGGCGACGCCGAACCTATCGCCTGGCCAGCTGGGCCTGCCGGATGCCTCGTACTACGAGGACAAGGACACGCTGAAGCTGTACCGCCAGCTTATGATGGAGGCCATGGACGCGCTGCGTGACGTGCATACGTCGAGCGTGGATCTTTCTTCGAAGGTGGTCGACGACGTGCTGGACTTTGAGAAGGCGCTTGCTGCGATTCAGCCAGATGCCGTGTGGATTGCGGACCCCATCAACGTGTACAACCCCATGTCGGTGAAGGATGTGCAGTCGCTTGTCTCGGCGATTGATTGGACGACATACTTGGACGCCATGAGCCCGGATGTGCACCCGCACAAGGTGATTGTCGCTAGTGAGAAGTACATGCGCAAGCTGAACAAGCTCTTGTCGTCGACGCGGGACGAGACGCTGCATGCGTACATGTACTGGAGCGTAATTCGTACGGCTGGTGTGTTCTTGGGCCCTGACGTGCCCCTGTCGCAGCCCGCTCGTCGTCTGGCGAACTACGTGACGGGTGTGGACTTGGACACGGAGGAGAACCGCGAGGCGGTGTGCTTGGAGTCGGTGACCAAGTCCCTTGGTTTCATGGCAGGTCGTTTCTACGCGAAGGAGACGTTCGGGCCGGACAGCAAGTCGCAGATTGAGGATATGATTGAGGCCATCCGCAAGTCGTTCTACCGCCGCCTGAAGAAGCTCGCGTGGCTCGATGCGAAGACGCGCGAGAATGCCAAGGCGAAGGCGGAGGCGCTCAAGATCAAGGTCGGCTACCCCACGAATCCGGACTCGACCAGTGCCACAGAGATCCACGACTGGTACAAAGACCTGCGTGTGTCGGACTCGCACTATGCCAACGAAATGGCCGCACGTCAGTTCCAAGTGCGTCGTATGTGGGAGCCGATGGGCGGCGAGCTGAACTTGGGCCTGATTGGCGATATGATGACGGCGGAGGTCAATGCCGAGTACAATGCGGACCAGAACGAGATTGTGTTCCCTGCTGGCCTGCTGCAGAAGCCGTACTTTGACCCGACGTGGCCCATGTACTTGCAGTACGGTGCGCTCGGCACGACGGCCGGCCACGAGCTTTCGCATGCCTTTGATCCGTCTGGTCGTCTGTTCGACAGCCACGGCTACTTGCGCGATTGGTGGACGAAGGAGACGTCGGCGAAGTTTGAAGAGCGTCAGCGATGCTTGGAAGAGCAGTATGGCAACTACACTTGGCCTGATGGTGACGGTGGTGTGGTGTACGTGCAAAGCAAGATGACGATCGGCGAGGATGTGGCGGATGCCGGTGGTCTTGCGCAGAGCTACGGCGCATGGAAGCACTTGCTGGAGAAGGGCGGCTCGGAGACGCTGCGTCGTAACATGCTTCTGCCTGGTCTGTCCGAGTACACCCATGAGCAACTCTTCTTCCTTGCGTACGGTGCTGCATGGGCCCGCAACATTCGTCAGGGCGAGGCGTTGAAGCGCATCAAGACGGACCCACACTCGCCGACCAAGTACCGCGTGAATGGTGCGCTTGTCAACTTCCCGCCGTTTGCCAAGGCCTTTGGATGCAAGGCCGGCCGTGATAACATGGCGCTAAAGGCAGCAGACCGTTGTGAGATTTGGTAGACTAGTAGGCATATTGGGTAGCATTGTCGTACGGGGGCCGCGCGGCGTCGCCCTGGAAAGAGCCTCCACCTCCACGCGGGGGCCGCGTCGTCTGTCCGACCGTCTGTCATGCCCGCCAGGAGGGTCTCGGAACGGACGCCGCTTCTGGCGCAGCGCACGCCACCAACGCGGCGCACAAGTCTGGCAGATTCCATCAATGAGGCACGAAAGAAATGGCAAGACAAGTACCATCCCAGCAAAGCACGGCCACGCGATTTGTTTGTCCTGTTCGCATGGCTGTGTCTCCTCGTCTTTGCCATCATCCAAGTCGCAGGGCTGGACGATCGGCGTGTGTTGGACCAAGTATGCATATCACGCGAGTGTGTGATGGCTGCTACGGGGCTTATGCGCTCCATGAATACCACCGCCGATCCTTGCGACGACTTTTACGAGTATGCGACCGGCGGCTGGCGCGCGTCGCATAGCCTCCCGGACGATAAAAGCCGGATTGGCATATTTGACGACGTGGATACGAACAATGAGGCTGTTTTGCGCTCCATCTTTACTGGGCCTGTGGACGATGCTTGGAGCAATGTCGATCGTGCGAATGTACACAAGCTACAGACGTGGTATGCGTCGTGCATGAACACCTCGGCGCTGGCGCAGCAGGGCGATGCGCCTCTTCGCGCCACAATTGAGGCCATGCCATCCGGCCACTCGAGCGCCGCCGTCGCAAAGAGCGTGGCGTACTTGCATCAGTATGACTTCCCGGCATGGTTCGACGTATCGATTGAAGGCGACGAAGGCGAGGCACCCACGATAGGCACACCCGTGGTGGCGCCAAGCGGCCTAAGCTTGCCAGATCCCACGTACTACCAGGACAATGATACAATGCATCTATTCAAGGAGGCCGTGCACATGGCCGCCCGATCGCTGCGTGCTGTGGACGTGCCCTTCACCACCGCGCAGGCCGACGATGTCGTCGCGCTGGAATCCAAGTTGGCCGCCATTACGCCCTCGGCTGTCGCCATGTCGGATCCTATGGACGTGTACAATCCGATGACATTCAAAGAACTTCAGCGTCTGTGCCCCTCTGTGGACTGGCACGCGTACTTTGCCGCAATGGGCGCACGTACGTCGCCGCACCGTGTCATCGTACGAAGCAAAGCGTACCTGCACGATCTCGATGCCGTGTGGCGCTCTACCTCGGCTGCGACGCGCCAAGCGTATGCCCAGTGGAAAATGGTGCTTCATGCCGGTGCGTGGCTGAGCCCTGACGCTCCGTTGGCCCAGCCAGGGCGCCGTCTTCGCAATGCATTGCAGGGCCTGGCGCCCGACACGGAGATGGATCGGTCGCATGTATGTGTGCAGCGTGTGAATCGCGCGCTCGGTTTCATGGCCGGCCGTTACTACGTGAAGCGAGCCTTGAAGCCAGGGGACCGTGTGCGTATGACCGAGCTGATCGAGGCACTTCGGCAAGCGTTTTACCATCGCTTGGATACGATTCCCTGGCTGGACGACGATACACGAGACGCTGCGCGTGCCAAGGCGGAGGCGATGACCATTCGTATAGGCTTCCCTGACGAGCCCAAGACAAAGAGCGCTCATGCGATGCAGGCATGGTACACGGATCTGCCTGCGACGGACGACGCGTACGCCAACGAGCTCGCTGCTCGACGATGGCAGTCGACGAAGGCATGGTCGTACCTAGGCGCGCCACTGAATCTACGTGGCCTCGGCGATATGACGACAGTCATGGTAAATGCCGAGTACATTCCACCGTTCAACCAGATTGTATTCCCAGCCGGCATTTTGCAGCCGCCGTTCTTCGACAGTGCCTGGCCGATGTACATGCAGTTCGCCGCGATCGGTATGGTGGCAGGTCACGAACTGTCGCATGCGTTTGATCCGCATGGCCGGTTGTACGATGCGAAGGGCTACTTGCGCGACTGGTGGACACCTGCGACGGCCAAGGCCTATGAGGAGCGCCAGGCGTGCATCGAAGCGCAATACGGCAACTACTCCATGGACGACGGCAAGGGCGGTCGTGCGTATATCCAAAGCCGACTCACCGTTGGCGAAGACGTGGCGGATGCCGGCGGCCTTGCACAGAGCTACCGCGCATGGCAAGCCACGATGCAGTATGGCGGCCTGAAAGTGTACGAGCAGAACCGACGCTTGCCTGGCCTTGATGACATGACGCAGGAGCAGCTGTTTTTCCTTTCGTTCGCACAGATCTGGGCTTCTCAGCAGCGGACCGAGGAGGCCGTCCGCTTGATCAAGACGGATCCGCACTCCCCCGAGCGGTTCCGTGTGAATGGCGCGCTGGCCAACTTCCCACCGTTTGCCAAGGCGTTTGGATGCCGCGCAGGGCCCACCTCGTTTGTCCACGACGAGCAAACACGTTGCGACATTTGGTAAGGTGCCTGCCCTCTTCGTAGGGCAGGCCACGCCCATAGTGTATTCTTTCCTACTTCTATACATGTTCTACGCCGATCGCTTGGCCTTGGTATACGGACACGCAGCAGTCCTCGCCTCCTGCCACGAGGCGATCGCCCTCCGGCGTCCAATCGAGGCCCAGAATCTTTTGCGCAGAGGCTGTGGGACGAGCCCGCGACACAGACACCGGCTGCGACAGTGCAAAGAGCGCCTGCTTGGGCGAACGCACATCCCATACTTTGATGCGGCCATCGTACGCCCCCGAGGCAAAAAGGTGCGACGAGGTGGGATGTGTCCGCAACGCACTAACAGGCGCCGCATGGGCATTTGCAATGGCCACAGCCGCATTCGTCACAGCATCCCGGAAATCGTAGAGCGCAATCGAGTGGTCCATATGTCCCGTCATCACTTCTGGGTGTGCCGAGGCTGGGTGAGCACCACGCACAGGGTCAAGAGCCAGCGCTACCTTGTCTGACTGCTTCTGGCTTTGCAGCACACCACCTGCTTCCACATCCCAGCACTTGACAGCGCCATCCCAGCCTGCACTCCAAATACGACGATCGCCCTGATCAAACGAGGCCAGCGTGCGGGCATTGGCGCCAGGCGTAGGCGCTGTGCCCAGGGCCTTGGCCGCCGACGCACCGAGCGTAGGTACGACATGGTGCAGCACCATGGTCGGCGCCATGGGTGGCTGTACCGTCGAGGCCTCAGCCTGGCTGGGCGCTTGGGCGCCACGTGCGCCGCGTCGCTTCTTTGTCGGGGCGCCCTCGTCGGCAGGCGCCCTGGACGTCGAGATGGGCGCGTCCGCTGGCACATCCCACAAGGCGATGGTGCCATCCCAGCCGGCACTCAGCACAGCAGCGCGGTCGCCACGCACATACGTATCGATGGTCGAAACAGGCGACGTATGGTGCCGCAGCTCCATGGCTTGCACAATGGGAATAGGCGATGAGGCGCCAGGCACAGCCGGCACACGCCATACGGCGACGGTGCCATCCATACTACCTGTCGCCAGTGTCTGCACATCACCTGCCAGCTGAAGCCATCGTGCGGAGGTCAGCGATACATCCGTCGCGTACGATGGCGTGTACGTTTGAGGCTCGCTCGTCAACGCATCCAGATCATACACACGCGTACGTCCATCGTACGATGCCGTAAGGACCACACCAGGCCGCCTCGCATCGATCGATGAGACCCAGTCGTCCTGTCGTGCGGCATCTTTAAAGGCTGGCGGGAGCGTACTCCGAATGTACTCCAGCTCCAACGCAGACTCGGCACTCTCGCCGTGCTGCGCCAGGTATTCTTCCAAGCTGCATCGAAGAAGCTCTCCATTCACAATAAAGTCAAAAGGTACCGATTTGTACTTGGCATCGCCCTCCGTCTCACTGCCCTGGGCCGCTGCCAACACTTTGTTGACCAACGTGGAAAGCTGCGAACGACGCCATGTCACAGGCACCATGTATGGCACATAGGGAATCGAGCATCCAGGCAGCGACGTACGAAGACGAATAGGCATCGTAGCCGGTGCACTCACACCACTACCACCGCCCAGCGACGCTGTCGCGCCATCGTCCTCCAGCTGCATCGTCGTCACGTCGAGCTGACCCCGGCGAAGTGGCAGGCAGAAAAAAAAAGTGCGCGCATGCCACGTGGCGAAGACGCTAGTGCCAGGCGGCCTGTGCACGTGTGCACGTGAGAGGCCGCGTGGGCGCTCCAGGCGCCGCCGGCCTCACGTCCGAACGAACCACTTGCTAGGCCATGTCGCACACACTGAGCCGCCGACTTGCGTCGGTGCCTACGAAATGGCGTGGTGCGTCAGTGTTGCATCGTAGTGGCGTGTGTATGCCTGTGCGCACGCCGCCCATGATGCTGCGTATTGGTCTCTTGTCCGCACACGATGAGCTTCGTGGCGTGTCTGGGCCGGCGCTCCTGTCTGTGCGAGCCTTGTCGACATCGCCGCCGCGTGCGATGCCGTCAAAGGGAAAGGATGTGGTCACGCCGGAAGAGCCTAAGCAGAGTCTTCCAACACGTGTATGGAACAAGGTGAAGGAAGAAGCGCTGCATTACTGGCATGGCACGAAGCTGCTCGGCAAGGAAATTAGCATTTCCTTCCGTCTGCTACGCCGCATGATTTTGGGCTACACACTCACACGTCGTGAACACCGTCAGTTGCGACGCACGATGGGTGACTTGCTTCGTCTGATTCCGTTCATTCCATTTGTGATCATTCCTGCCGCTGAGCTCTTGCTTCCTGTGGCCCTGAAAATCTTCCCGAATATGCTTCCTAGCACGTTTGAAAGCAAATTCGCTGCGGAAGAAAAGCGACGACGTCTTCTTAAGCTTCGTATTGAGATGGCCAAGTTCTTGCAGGAGTCGATCAAAGCAGGTGGCTTGCAGGTGTCGCATACCGTGCGAGACTCGGAAGCGTTCCAAGACTTTTATCACAAGGTGCGCATCGGACAGCATCCCTCCAAGCAAGAAGTCATCCAGGTGGCGAAACTGTTTGACGATGAGCTAGCGCTGGAGAACTTGACGCGGCCGCAACTAGTGTCGATTTCTCGGTACATGCAATTGTCGGCGTTTGGTACAGACAACTACCTGCGATTCCAAATCCGTCATGCGCTCTCTCGTATTCGTCAGGACGATTTGGTGATTAGCAATGAAGGCTCGGATTCCATGTCGTACCAGGAACTCCTCGCGGCGTGCCAGTCGCGTGGTGTTTGGTCGCATGACCGTACGCAGGAGCAGCTCAAGGAGGGCCTGGACGTGTGGATCAAGCTGCACATTCGCGAGCACATCAGTGGTACGCTTCTGATCCTTAGTCGTGCGTTCTACTTTCTGGGTGAGTCTGAGGATCCGAATGCGACGTACCAAGACATGCAAATCAAGGCGCTTGAACTGACCATGAGTTCGCTGCCAGAGTCGCTGCTGAACGAGGCGGAGCTCAACTTCAGCAAGGAGTCTGCTACGAACAAGCAGCGCTTGGAGGTGCTGCAAGAGCAAGAAGAATTGATTGAGGATGAGGCCGAGCAGGAAGAAGAGGAGCAAGCTGCGCGCGATGCGGCCAAGTCGCGGAAGGATTCGGAGGCTACGGAAGCGTCCAAGATTGTGCCCTCGACGCAGAAAGATGCCGACGATGCCCGCATGACGCACGAGCAGCTGACGGAACTGGGCGAGGCGCTGTCGATTTTGAGTGCCAAGTCGTCAGTGCTGCGTGAGCGCCAGGATCTGCAGCAGTTGATGAACGACTTGCCGCCGGAGGAGCGTGAAGACACGGTCGAAGGGGATGACAACATGCCGCGCAAGAAGAGTCTGTACCGCAAAATCCGCTCGATGCTCAAGCGCATTGATAAACAGCTGGAAGAGTTTGACAAGGACGTGGGCGGTCGCATGAACCTCATCGAGGCGAGCTCGACCGGCAAGATCAGTGTGAGTGATCTCGAGCAGGCGCTCCGTTTGATCAAGCACCGCCCCGATGAAGAGGTGCTCCACAAGCTTGTGGACAAGCTCGATGTGGACCTGGATGGCCTTGTGCCACTGGATGATGTGCTAGAGCTTGCAAGCCAAGAAAAGGGCTTGGAGACCACGCATGGAGGTACAGTGAAGGATATTCAGAAGGAAAGTGAGCGTCTTCAATCGAAAAAGCCTCGAATGAGCGACATTGTCGAAGATGCATAGCCGTCGTTGATAGATCGACCCACTGACAGAATGTACAGAAATTCGCTACAAAACGCCTACTTCTCTTACGTACGCTTGGCCTTGTGCTTCCCGGTGATCGCCAGTTTTGCAGCAGGCTTGCCCTTGCGCTTGCCCGCCACCGACGACAAGGGCACGTACGCATAGGGGCTCATGCCGTTCTTCTGCACATCGCCCTCGGCGCGACGTGCACGGAACTCGGAGCCAATGGCCTGCTTGCCGCGCTTCGGTCGGCGGGGCGCGTGACTGGCTGTCTCTGCCTCCTCCTCCTCGTCGTCTCGGCGCTCCTGGGCCCGTGTGCGCTTGTTGTTCTTGTTGAACTTGACCGCCCCGCCACGTCCACGGTGCGTAAAGCCGTCCACACCCAGCGACTTGTCCATGTACGCATGGCCTTCCGTCGCCATAGCCGCGGCCTCCGGCCCGTCCGCCGCGGCGGCCGCCGCCTCGTCCTGAATGTGCAGGCGGCCCATATCATCGACTTGGAACGACTTGGCTTCCTGGCCAGGCTCGCGGCGTGGCTTGGCACGTACATGCGAGCGAATCGCACTCACCGTGGAGGCATCCAGCAGATTCATCGGCGTATCGTTGTCTTCCAGCAAATAGGTATCGTCTTCGCGGTGCTTCGCGCGACGCTGGCGGCCCTGGTTCGGCAAGCGCGCCTTCGGTCGCGTCGCCTTTTCCTCCGCATCCTCGTCGCCGTCCGATTCCGATTCCGAGGCACTGCCGTACAGCGCCTCTTCGAAGGCATCGACACCTACGCTCTTCGCTGGCGCCCAGTCCGTCTCTTCCTCGCCTTCGTGCGTCGACGCCTGCGCACGACGGCGCTTCGCGCGTTCCTTGCGCTTGCGAATGTTGGCCAGCAGACGCTGGTTCTCGGCATCGACATGCACTTCAATGGCCTTCTCGCCAAAGCGACGCAGCAAGCGCTCGATCAAGTGGCGCACACGGCCCTTGAAGTGGTTCTTGTGCACATGGCGGACATGCAGCAGCGCCGGGACCAAGGTGGGCAGCGTGCTTTCCACGTCCGGCGCAGGCAATGCGACCAAAGCCACCTTGCAGAAACCCAAGGCGCCCTTCACAATTTCACGGTTCGTGCTCTCGAGGAACACGAGCATGGTCGCAAGCAGCTCACGCACCGTGTCGGCTGGCAAGGTCGTGTGGAATTCGTACAACAACCGGGCCAACGCTGTAATCGAAGCGCCAATCATACGTGGACTCGCGCCGGCCAAGCCCGCCGCGACCATCATGACCAGCTCCTGCACGGAGGCGTCCACCGACGCCGTCTCTGCGTTCGCCGCGCCGGCCTGTGCACGATGGATTGTACCACCTTGCGCCATACGATGCCCCATCTCCACAAGCAGGTCGTACGCCGCTTCTCGTGCGCCCTGGTTGGCTTCCTTGGTGCCCAGCACGGCTTCCGGCACGACACTGCCCAGCAGGCCAAGCTGATCGTTGGGCCAGTGTGGGAGCAGGGCCAGCAGCAACTGCAAGCGATCACGCACGGCACCAGGCTGCACGTCCAATGTGAGCCATTGCGAGACGAGCGCGGCTGTGCCAAAGTGGCTACGCAGGGCCTCGGCCTCGTCACCTGTCAGCAGGCGGGCCAACGCACGGTATGCTTTCTTTTGCAAGCTGCTATCGGCCACCGGCAGGACATGGGCACACATGTCGACCAGCTGGATCGCTTCCGCTTTCTTGAGATGCGGGACCAGCGCCAATAGCAGATCCATCATCGTATGCGGCACAGGCGGGACGTAGCGTGGGCTATTCGGCTCCGGCATACCCGGCGCCGGCATGCTTGGCTCGTACGTTTGCAGCGCCTGTGTGAGCATCGCGGCCACTTTGCTAAAGGTCTGCGCAATGCTGGGCGCATCAAGAATCGCCAAGTAGGTTCGAATGCATTCCATGACGTAGGCACGTTCCTGCGCAGGCAGTTCAGAGAGTAGGTTGAACAACGAAGCGAGCAGCACACCTGCCAACGAACGCAAATGCGCCAGTGTCGCTTGGCCTTGTGCCTGATCCACACCAAACTGGCGCTGCAGTTGGTCGGCCGGCGCTTGCGAAGCCACGAGCGACTCGGTACGCTGCACGAGCCATTCCAAGCCCTTGAGTACACTGGGACGCAGCGCACGTTGCGTACGCAGCACCTGGACCAACAGCTCCAGCACCCGCGGCGTAAGCGCCGTAGGCACATCGCGCGCCAGATCACAGTAGCCAGGGAAGCACGCCCAAATCTGCTCGATCAGCGCCTCCATTACTTTGGCCTCCACAGGCCGGGGCGCCGTGCCATCGGTCGGCTGCTCAGCGCGCACACGCAGCTCGAAGAGCGCCTCACTGAGCGGGACCATCGCCTCGACAAAGTGCTGTAGGTTTGTGTTGGTAATGTGCGCACGCAGCAACGGCAGCATCCACGCACGGCCCGTACCCTGCATATTAGGCCGGCCTTCGTCGTCGAGCAATTGCAGGGGCAGCACAGCCAAGATACGCGCAGGCCCACACACTTCCACGGCCGTGCCCAGGACCGCATCCGCTTCGGCCCGCGCATCAAAGTCGCGTTGGGTTCGCAGAGACGCCACATGCACGACTTGGTCCATCAGCAACGTTTCCGCCGGCGGCGCCTGACGAGGCTCAAGAGGGTAGCGCAGACGCTGCAAGCAGCTCGACAGAACAGGCAGAATGTCGGCACGTGCATGCGCGTAGCGCAGCGCATGCGTGCCCAGCGCATCCTTCACCGAGTCGAGCATCGTACGAAGAGGCGACGTCGATGCTGTAAGTGCTTCTGCCACCGCTTCTTCTGGCACACAATAGCGCACGAGCGCCTGGAGCAACGTCCGGCCTGCCACACGCACGCTGGGCGAGGACCGCGATGCATCGGATTGCGCCGAGAGTGCCAAGTGCCATGTCTGCTGCCACAACGTAGGGACCAACGCCCACGCCGCGGTGGGCGACGCGGCCGAGTAGGTCACCATGCACGATTCCAGCACGCCCATGTACGACGGCAGCGTCTGCACGTCGGTGGACGCAGGCACCGCGCTCTCGTCAAGCAAGGCTGAGACCGTCTGCGCGAGCAGTGTCACGTCGCGCGCAGGTTGGTCCAGGGCCGTGGACGCCGCCAGCATCGCTTCGGTGCTCATAGCCTCGGCTCGGGGTGAGCGGAAGAGCGCGGCAAAGACGTCGTACACAGCCACTGTCAGGAACGGATTTTGCAGGGCAGGCAGCAGTAGCAGCGCTGGGACCAGAGTCGCCGTGGTCTTGGGCGGCACCAATGCGACCAAACCTTGCAAAAGCTGGCAGACCCAGATACCGCTACTCGCTGCGCCTTCCGACGCGGCTTGTTGCCGCGCTGCCGCGGCACTCTTGGCATGCCGCGCCTGTCCACTCTTCTTGTCGTAGGTGGGCTTGCCGCCTTGGGTCGTTACAGGGCCGCCACGAGCTTCTGCCACATGTTGCAGTGTCCGTGCCGCCCACGCCATCGTACGCGACGCATAGGGATGGTCATGCGACCATGCCGGCAATCCCAGGATGTGGCGCACGAGATCGTGCGCACGTCGGCGCACTTTGGGACGGGCATCCATACAAAGAGAGAGGACCAGGTCCCATACCGTAAGCCACGTCCGCTCCCGCTCCAAGTGCGTTCGGTCCTTCACTGGGACCATCTCAAGCAACGCCTCGACGACGCCCAACGCCGATCGGATACGTGCATTCATATGCTCACTCGCACCGTGGGGCTCAGCCAAGGGCGCCGCTACAGCGCTTAGCAGGGCCAAGCTCTTTGCACGTACGACGCCAGGCGCGACGTACGGCAGGACAAGGCTGAGAAGGTACACAGACGAAGCATGCACATCCTCGCCAGGCTCCTCCGCACTCAGTAAACTTTCCAGAGCTAGGAAGTATTGCGTAGGCCCTGTTTCTTGTTGTTCCTGTGCTGCACGCTCGGCCAAGGTCGCCTCAATAGCGACAAGCAGCTGCGCAGGTGCACGTTGGTTCTCCAGCTTGGAGTCTTTCAGATGACGAATACGCGAGAGCGCATCTAGTAGACCAAGACGGCGCTCGACTGCATTGTATGTATCCGAAGACGTAGCTCCATCTTCTGCCGACATAGATGCCGACATCGCGTTGCTCTCGTCGTCCGCTGCACGAGCCGACGTTGGGCTGCGTCGAGGAGGGCCTACAAAAAAATTTGTAGGCGGCGCTTTAGTCATGCCACGTGATATGTCAAAGCACGATGCCACAGGAACACCGACGCGTAGGTTGCCCTGGGACCTATCGTCAGGGCGTACACAGGGTCCTTCCTGGCTGGCCAGGCACGACGAGTGGCAGGCGAAAAGAACGACAAAAGTCGCACGGTGGTGTGATTTGCAACGACCATGCCATCGTCGACGTCGACAGGTGCTCCGTCCCTACCTCAGGGCCATAGCCCTGAGTGGACACAGGGCATGATGTACCTCGCTGCCCACGAACTCAGTGCCCCCTCGGAGCGATATGTGTACATTCTCTGGATCCTCTTTGCATGCTTGGCTCTCCTGCTAGGTATTGAGCACATGCTGGGCCTTACGCAACGCTCCTTCTTAGGCGCCGTGTGGACCAAGTGGGCTACCATGCATTACGTGCCGAAGACGCGTGTAGGTGCCTCCGTCTGGTATAAATGGCAGCAGTCGATGTACAAGACCGCCTACGTGACCTTGCAAGCAGGCAACGTCCTCCTTCTTCTTCTGATCCTCGTGCCTGTGCTGTGCCTGACCTTCATCGGCGCCGACTATATCAACCCGCGTGCGTCCATTTTCGACGTGCACACCAACTTTCCTACGCCGGACGAAGTTCGGAAGGCGCATTCGATGCCACAGCGTCGCGGTGTGCAATGGGGTCTCGGTGACTACCCACGCGTGCTGACCAGACCACCGTCGTACACGCTGCCATACCATACGTACTGGTCGATGGGGTCGCGATTCGGCGACTTTTGCAATGCGCTTACGCCCTTGGTCGTCTTGTTCGCACTGAAGCAAGCGCCTTTTGCCTTGATGGCGCTCCCCCTTTTTGGGCGATACTCCATGGACGCCTTGTCTTTCCTCCATCGCTGGGGCGGACGTCTGCTATGGCTCTACGCACTCATCCACACAATTTTGTGGCTCGTACAAGTATCCCAGGATGCGCACGTAAAGCCGGGGCTTTGGTCTATGCTCCTAGGCATTGGCCGATTCCGTTGGGCGATCACAGCGTTCATCTTTTTGACGCTGCTCGTGGTTCTGTCCGTGGGCCCGATCCGTCGGCGGTATTATGAGTTCTTCTATGTGACACATATTGTGTGTGTGATTGGATTCATGATTGCTACGTGGCTCCATCATCCGCAGCTGGGCTGGTGGATGCTTGCTGCCTTTTTGTTATGGGGCCTCGAACGTCTTTGGCGTCTGGGCCGCGTCTGGTACATCAATGGCCGGCCCTCGTCACCCCAGACGCTCAAGCCACTCACGCTCTCAACGATGCATACGTCCCCTCTTCCTACGGATGTACCTGCCCCATTCGGCAAGGACGACGAATCCATGCGGTGGAACGAGTCGGCGGAGCATGTGCCCATGGCGACGCCGTCCTGGGAGACTCTGCCTACGCCATTCCGTCCTGTTATCTCGGCAGACTTGCGACTGCAATTGCAGCCTGGCTATGCGTTTATTCAGCCGCTCGCCGGGCAGATGATGAGGCTGGTCCTTCGTACCACGCGGCCGATGTCATGGCGCGCTGGTCAATGGGTGTACCTGATGCTCCCGACCTTGAGCTGGATTCAGTCACATCCCTTCACGATCGCCTCGTCGTATGTGCGCAAAGGCAAAGCGTTCTTGCCCGAGGATCAAGATGGCCGCGCTCCACGTGATGCGGATCAACTGATTGTACTTCTGATTCGCGCTCGAAATGGCCTCACACGTCGCTTGTGGGACAGTGTTGCGCCTTCCGGTGACAATGCTATGCCATCTCTCCACGCCTCGCACGTTCATGGAATGCATGTGCGTGCGATTGTGGATGGCCCCTTTGGCAGTGCGGCCCGTATGGACTGGGGTGCGTATTCTACGTGCGTAATTGTATGTGGTGGATCGGGTGTGACGCTGGGGTTGGCAGTGTTGGAGCACCTGTGCCGTAAGATTGCCAACTATTTGCAGGGCAAATCCGTGCATGGTGCCTATGGCCGTTCGTTCTTGACCCGGCGCGTGCATTTCGTATGGGTGATGCGCGAGTATGCACATGTGCAATGGGCTGCCAGCACGCTTCGTTTGTGTCTCGAAATGCTTCCTCCGTCGCACTTGCGGATAGAGCTGTACGTGACGCGCGTGCATGAACGGCCTGTGGCCCCTGCGCCGCCCATGCCGCCGGTAGCTCCTACATTGGCAGTCCCCGCCTCGGGTGAGAATCTGCGTGTAAGCACGCCAGATGTAGGTGCACCAGCGCAACAAACAGCAGCCATGCAAACATTGGGGCTTAATGATAACGATCTTACGCAGTTTGGGCCTGACGAAGACGGGCCCCTGACATTGGCAGATCGCTCCATGAACGAATTCATCCGGCAAGAAGGCAAACTTCGTCGTGAACGTACCCGACGCAAGCGCTCCATGCGCCGTCCAGCACGAGCTCGTGTAGCGCCTATGGAATCGTTCGCGACACAACATGCAAATGTGCAGGCGGACAAGGACTTGGCATCCATGGGTATTGTGCCTCAAGCCAACTGCATGGACGAGGCGAGCGGCGCTTCGACGCCTCAGGAGGCGCTCATGCCTTTGGACACGTCACGTCCCTTACCCCTGACGCCCATTGAGACCTCGACGGATCATGCCTGGCCACCGCCTCCCACCTCGACATCAGCAACGACCAAGCACGACTATTTCTCCCTTCCTTCTGCTATGCCATCGCACGAATCCATTCCTATGGAGCCACTTCGCCCCACGCCCCAGCAAGCAAGCACATCCACACTTCATATACCAATGACCTCAGCGACGGCCAACCTGGACCCGCAAGAATATCAAGACTATACCATTGTATCAGAACTCACACGGGCTGGCTACCCACCTCTAGACGATATCATCCGCACGGAAATGACAAATGCGCAAGGGCGCACAGCAGTTGTAGGCTGCGGACCGTCCGGCCTTATGGCCTTGCTGCGTATGGCCGTATCGCACCACATCGAGCTGCGCAAAGTTTGGCACGGTGACGCTTCAGGGCATGCCAACCTATTTACCGAATCGTACGAGTCATAGTAAGGACAGCATTCGTCGTAGAATTGTACATAGGCTTTCATCTACTCTTTTTTCGGACTATACATATCACGGAAGCGCCGCAAAAGAGTGTTGAGCAGCGTTCCAAAAAATAGAGCCACAAAGGTGGAGTAGAACAAAATAATGTTGTACGGCATCGAGAAATCCGGCGCAGCCATGTCCAGCAAACTGGGGGAGGTATAAAGCCGCGCCGCTTGCACACGCGCTACAGGCCATGGCGCATGCACTTTGGCCCGCGAAAAGGAGCCGGACAGCGGCATAAACAAGGCCGGCGGTAAGTCCATGCCGCGGTGGGGGTCGGGTACATGCTCATCGTAGTGCAGCATATGCTTCATCAGCGTATACGTCACTGTCACTGTGCTACCCGCAGGCACACGCAGCGTCAATTCCATGGCACCCATATGCTCTCGCAATCGAGGCGGCGTGTACTTGGCCGCTACGACAAACGGCAGCTCAATGTCATCCGCATACCGCACCATATCATCCGACTCATCGTACTCATCCACCTGTGCCGAGGCTTGCATGGTATGCAGCAGCGGCAAAAACATCGACGGTATATGATCATAGTACAGCACTCGCACAGTTTCGGCAGGTAGGCTGTTCCGCAGCGTCAAACGCACGGTATTGTGCTCTTGCCCGTACCCAAGCACTTGACGAGTCGCCTGTAGCGGAGGAGGATGAAGAAGAAGACTGTCACTCGGTGCTGTCCACTGCAGCGCAAGTTCCTTGTCGTAGGCATCCAACGAGGATGTTACGTATGTATAAGAAGCCAACTGAGTCATAAATGCGGCGCGTGGTCCCACACGAGTCGACGACAGGCCCATGTCTTCGTCGTCGTCCTCCTCCTCCTGTAGCAAGTCAGAGAGCAACTCATCTTCCTCCTCAGCTGCCATCGAGACAGGCGCCGGCAGCGGTTGGGGTTCCGTGTCACTGTGTACAATCACACGACTTGACGTCGCAATAGGACATACTGATTGCAAATTCGTTTGAAACATGTCCGAAAACGACCACAGATGAGCACCTAGAGTGTCGGGCCTCATCACCGCGTGCACCTTTAGGCTCATACGCCACGTTGTCGCATCCCGCTCGACATGGAGTACCACGCTGTGGAATTCTGCACTGAGAATCGAATGGGGCTTGACCAAGCTCGCTAGTCCAGCGCCACCTTTGCAAGGCAGCAATTTGAGAAGCGGTGAAATATTCTCTGTGCACACACTTTCTGACGGCAAGTAGGCATGTAGGACCGGGCTCCGATGCGTGAAATAGGCATGTGATGGCTGAATGGTTGTTTTCTCATCGATCGCATCCAGTGATGCACATGAAAGGCTCGCTAAGGCCGACGTCAAGACCCGCCAACGTGGCCACATCTCTTCCTCGTTGCTCATAGCCGCCCACACCTCAGCACCGCTAGCCACAGACTCGTCTCCCATCGTCTCAAAGGACGGAGCACCCCATACATTGTACAGCCAGCGTCCTTTTGTTAAAGCCAGTTGAAGCTCCGATACATTCTGCGCGACAACGGGCTGCCACAATGCGCGTGGCAGAAGCCCGAAATGATGCAGCGACGTTGTCTCTGATGCAATCTCAAATGCAAAGGATGCATGAACACGACCACCGACCAGAGGGTGTAGCGTTAATGTCTCATTGAAGGACTCTGATAGGGCCCATACAGGCAGCACGACCAAGAGCCATAAGGCGAATAGTCGCCGCATGGCTGCCGTAAGCAACAGATGGAGGTCAAGAAGGGTATCCAAGTTTCAGCACTATAAAAATGACAATCCAAAAAATACAAAGTACATTACATGAGACCATACATAATCATGTGAAGACCTTGAGTTGGCATCATTTGAGGCGGCTTGTACCTTAAGTACATAGGCGGTTTTAGCTGCCCATCGAACTGGTACAGTTGTAACTTGTACGTAGGCTCATTATAGTGAATGTAAGTTGTGATATCATATCCCTTCATTACTTCGGATCTAGACAGGTTAGTACAAGATCATGAATACATACTGCGAGTAGTAGTAGATTTTATTAGGATTGGTACCACAAGTATCCAGCAATTGCATTCGGCCATCTGCGGTGAAAGGGTCTAGCCGGATGGATGTGTCTGGAAAAATCGTGTAGTTTCCGTGTTGCCAGATTAGTTGGGCTGTATAGCATCCAAGAGGACGTGTGCCTAGAAAATGAGAATACATTAAACACATACCATTGCTTTGAATAATATACAAGGCTTGCTCCCAATAGCCGTGTGTTTTGTTGATCATATGGAAGCTGTAGGCTTGTCCTGGTACGGAAGGCACATTAAATGTATTGTTCACAAGATTGTAAAATTCGGGACCTGTGGTTACTGCACCAGTTCCTGAAGACCATGTGCCTTCAATAAGAGTATCAGCCACACCACTGTATGGCTTGTTCTGGGCACGCACAGTCGACACAAAAAGCAAAAGTGACAGAAGGCATGCCCATACCTGTCCCATTAGATGAGATAATCTCATGCTAAGGATGGAGTCCAAATGGGTGACGGCAATAGAAGGACTCCCTGTGAGGTCACAGGCAAGCGAAAGTAGCTAAAGAAGGCTGTGCCTTGAAGCCAAGAGACAGCGGAAAGTCTACACTTCGCTTATAAACAAGGTAGGCCCAAGCTCAGCCTCTACAGCCAATAAGCGGCAAGAACATCAGGGTTCGTCGCGGTAGCCCGATACCAACGTGTCACATTCGAACCATATGTCACGTGCTGAGACGTGTGTGGGGCTGGCGAGACCCCCTTCGAGCTTCAAGTAGACAGGCTTGGCACGTACGCGCGCCCGGCGTGGAAGAGGTGTGCGTGAGACGCGCTGTTGAGACAGTAAACGCTGTGATCGCAAGCTCATGCGCGAACGTGGTTCACTTGTATTCACTGTAGGCGCATGCGTATCATAGGCAGACGGAGGCAAGGGTGAATCGGATGGTTCTCCTTTCGATGAGGCTGTTGGAAGAGTCCAATGAGGCCTAGGCGTCCAGCCGGGTATACGTGTTGTAGATGGTGCAAGTACTAGAATGCGAGTACGTGAGATAGGTGTAGAGCCTAAAGACAGAAGGTCATGTTCCATGCAGTGACGTACGAAACGGCGTTCTAACATTGCGCTCACTTTGCGGCGCCGTTTCTCCGTGTCTTCAGACTCCTCTATCACATTTTTCCCTAAAGATATCATGTGCTCAAGCTGGATCACGAAAATTGATTGAGGGAAAAGGAGAGATTGCCCTGTTACGAATGCGATGCGCAGAGAGGATGGCATAGGGGTATCAGGTTGCGACAACAGTTTAAAGAGATTGTGTATTCGTGACTCAATGCGGTTTGATGCCTCCAATGCGCGATATACAGGCATCCATGAGCGGTCCATGCGAGCCAATCGAGGTCGATGAGACGCTTCATGCAAATCTAACGCGAAGGACATGGGTGCGATGAAATCTCCTAAACCTGTATTATCAAGGTACTGGTATAATCCATTCTCTATAGCAGAGAAGGGTCTAGAAAAATGTAAGACAGAACTTAGTACATACGCTGGCACTTGGCCCTGCGTCCAGAGCACATGCCGCAAGGCAGTCGAGGCGAGCAAGGATGCCAGCTTCACAACGTGACCACTTGGTTGGTCGCCATTCTCATTGGCTTCACGATTCCATTGCGTTTGCCACAGAGAGGATACATCCAAGCATGACTCGTTATCCTCCTCGGCACGACTTTCCATATAGGCAAACCAGTCGCGTAAAACGTACGACCAGGCGCGTGGTGGTAGTATCACGTGATCGACCACGCCAGCGCAGCCGTGTCGGGCGCCGTGCACCCATCCGATTGACGACGTGAGACGGTGTGCAGGGCCGTTTGAGACGGAATACCGCGCCGGAGTAGTCTGCCAACATGCAGATGCTCACCAAGGTATGTGGATTTGTGAAGGGCGTGTGCTTATATGCAGTTTGAGTCTAAGTCCAACAGGGTGAAAGGCATCGCCTTTCACCAAAAGCTGCCATTGTTAGCGGCTTCGCTACACAATGGTTCGATTCAGCTTTGGAATTACCAGACTGGCACGATCTATGAACGTCTCGAAGATCACGAAGGTCCTGTTCGTGGCATCAGTTTCCACCCGACACAGCCACTCTTGGTAAGTGGTGGTGATGACTACAAGGTCAAGGTGTGGAACCACAAGACAGGCAAAGTGCTCTTCACGTTGCACGTACGTATCATACGCATGGCTGACATGGTAGGGTCATTTGGATTACGTCCGTACTGTGTTCTTCCATCACGAACACCCATGGATTATTAGTGCTTCTGACGACCAAACGATCCGTATTTGGAACTGGCAGAGTCGCACTTGCATTGCTGTGCTGACAGGACACAACCACTATGTTATGTGTGCACAGTTCCACCCACACGAAGACTTGATTGTGTCTGCTTCGATGGACCAGACTGTGCGTGTGTGGGACTTTACGACACTTAAGCAAAAGTCTACCACAGCCCAGCCCATGAGTCTGGATGAGCAGATGGCGCGTGCCAACAATGCGCAGATGGATCTGTTTGCCAACATGGACGTAGTGGTCAAGTACGTCTTGGAAGGCCATGAGCGCGGTGTGAACTGGGCCTCATTCCACCCTGCGCTTCCGTTGATTGTGTCTGCGAGTGATGATCGCCAGATCAAGTTGTGGCGCATGTCGGACACGAAGGCATGGGAAGTCGACACCTGCCGTGGACATTACAACAATGTCTCGGCATCCTTATTCCACCCGCACGCGGAGTTGATTCTTTCTGTGTCCGAAGACAAAACCATCCGCGTGTGGGACATGGGTAAGCGCACGGCAGTGCAGACCTTCCGTCGCGAACATGACCGTTTCTGGGTTCTCACAGCGCACCCCCATCTCAATTTGTTTGCTGCAGGTCATGACAGTGGCTTGATTGTATTCAAGCTGGAACGTGAACGCCCACCATTTGCTATGCACAACCATACCATGTACTATGTGCGCAATAAGCAAGTGCGTGTCATGGACTACAGCAATGGCAAGGATGAGGCTGTGTTGAACATTCGTCGCCTTGGCAACCAGTATGTACAGCCCCGTTCGCTGAGTTTCAACCCGGCGGATGGTTCGGTGATTGTCACGTCGCTCAATGGCGAGACAGGTGTATATGACATTGCACCGCTACCTCATACGCCAGGTACGGAGCTTGCAGAGAGTGGAACGGTGGGCAAGCGTGGACAGGGCTCCTCTGCGCTGTTCGTGGCGCGGAACCGATTTGCCGTGCTGCAAAAGAGCACACAGAAAGTGGAAATTCGCGACTTGTCGAACAATGTGGTGAAGACACTTTCGTTACCGCAGCCGACCAATGAGATTTTCTACGCTGGCACGTCGCACTTGTTGTTGAGCACGCCGACGAGTGTGCAGCTCTTTGACACCCAGCAGCAGACAGTGATGGCCGAGCTTGCGAGTCCTGCTGTGAAATACGCTGTGTGGAATGCAGATGGCAGTATGGTGGCCCTTCTGGCCAAGCATACTATTACGCTCACAGACAAAACGCTGAGCAAGTCGCACATGATTCACGAGACGATTCGTATCAAGAGTGCTGCGTGGGATAACAATGGTATCTTGATGTACAGTACACTCAACCATATCAAGTATGCTTTGCCACAAGGTGATACGGGTATTATCAAGACATTGGAGCAGCCCGTGTACCTCACGCGGATCAAGGGATCGACCGTGTTCTGCCTGGACCGCCAGGCATGCCCCCGCACGATCATCATTGACCCGACCGAGTACAAGTTCAAGTTGGCGCTCTTGCAAGGTCGGTACGACGAGGTTTTGAGTATCATTCGTACGTCGCGTCTTGTGGGTCAGTCGATTATTGCGTACCTGCAAAAGAAGGGCTACCCCGAGATTGCATTGCACTTTGTGCAGGACAAGACGACACGCTTTGATTTGGCCGTGGAGTGTGGCAACTTGGATGTAGCCTTGGAAACGGCTGAGGCGATCAACGTCCCAGAAATCTGGAAGCGCCTGGGCGAGGCAGCTCTTCGTCTTGGTGCGCACCACATTGTGGAACGTGCCTACCAAAAGACGAAGAACTTTGACCAACTTAGCTTCTTGTACCTCATGACTGGCAACAAGGAAAAGCTGAGCAAGATGACGGCTATTGCCGAGCGCCGTGGCAATATGCAAAGCTTGTACCACAATGCCGTGTTGTGTGAAGATTCGGAGAAGCAGGCACAGGTGTTGCGTCATGCCAACCTCGGCGTCTTGGCATACCTAACAGCTCAGCGCACAGGCAATGAGGCGCTTGCGGATGAAATTGCGGCGGAGGCTGGTATTGAAGCACATGCTGCGCATGAGGCATTGGGCTCGTTGGCACCGACGGCCCCCGGTCTGCCCCCTGTGCAATTCGCTACGAGTCAGGAAGACTGGCCATTGGCGGAGGCTGGTGAGAACTACTTTGACGAGGCGCTGGTGGCCAGTGCCGAAGGCGGTGTGATCTTTGAGGACAATGCCGTGGATGCGCCTGAACATGATATTGACTCGTGGCTGGACGGCGATGTGCTTGAAGATGCGGAGGAAGGTATGCCGCCAGCGCTCGATATGAACGAGGCCGAAGAGGCTTGGGATCTGGATGAGGGTGTGATGGCACCTGCCGAAGAGGAATTGGGCCAACAAATGGCACCGCTCGCCGATGTGGCGACGTTGGAAGGCGTTGTGCCTGGCAGTGCCGAGGACGAGCACTGGCTGCGCAACTCGCCTGTGGCGGCAGATCTGGCAGCGGCCGGTGCGTTTGACACGGCTCTGCAGATCCTTCAGCGCCAGGCAGGCATTGTCGCATTTGCGCCGCTGCAGCCGTGGCTGTGGCGCGCGTATGTTGCGGCACGTGCTGTGGTACCTGGCGCGCCAGGTGCGCCTCCGCTGCTGATTCACCTGCGCCGCAACAATGAAGCAAGTGAGGGCGCTTTGAGCAAGGTCTTGCCTGCCAGTGCGCTCCGCCTGCCTCACTTGGAGGCGCACGAACTGCAGAACGCGTACCGCCTGGTGAGCGCCAACAAACTCACGGAAGCAGAGACGGCCTTCCGTGCGTTGCTGCATATGTTGGTCCTAACACCAGCGGCGGACGAGGCCGAGGCGAACAAGATTGCCGAGTTGATCGCCGAGTGCCGTGAGTACTTGATCGGTGTCTCCATTGAGCTGGAACGCCGTGCTTTGGCGCAATCGGACCCGGAGCAGGTGGCACGCATGCTCGAGTTGGCGGCGCTTTTCACGCATGTGCAGATGAAGCCGCAGCACCAGATGTTGGCTCTGCGTATTGCTATGATGGAGGCGCGTCGTGTTGGCAACTTGGCCATGGCTGGCCACTTTGCTCGTCGCTTGGTTGCATTGGAGCCGCCGGCAAAGGTGGTCCAAGTGGCTCAGCAGATCATCTCCATGTCAGATCGGCAGCCTCGTGATGCTGTGCCTGTGCCGAACTACTCGGTGCACGAGACAGCGTATGTGATTTGTGCAGGCAGCCACACACTCATCCCGGGTGGCGGCGCGACGGCAGTGGAAGACCCGTTGACGGGCGCCAAGTACCTGCCAGAGTTCCGTGGCACATTGTGCAAAGTAAGCGAAATTAGCGAGGTGGGCCGCTTGGCCACGGGGCTACGTAGTCTGGCATAGATGTGACATTCTCTAAGGACGAGTGAACGCTAGGCAGTGTAGTTAGTAACGTCGAAAAACCCACGGTACGGCTGGGGCTCTGTCAGACACGCCTTTTACATGAATGTGTTCATAGGCACCGTGAAGTGCCTCTCTCACTGCAAGCGAATGCTCGCCATGAAATTTATGATCCTCCAGCAGCCATACCCATGGATAGATGCGTACCTATACATACATGCATGCTCTCAACTACGGTATGTGTGGACATTAGGTCATCCTCGGATCATGGGGCAGGCACGCTCGAACGAGCTGCGCCCTCCTGACGATGGTTTTATAGCCCATACATTGGTCTCCCCGCAGTGCCAGCGCATGTATACACTTGCACACACACTTACGCCCTGCCTACAACGACAGCACACTGACACCGCGGGTGGGAGGAAAAAACGAACCGAGACGGCACGACGCGTGTAGGCAGGTTTCTGATCACGTGATGTATTGGAAGACAGGGCTCTCTTGGTCGTGCTGGCCGGTCGCTCTCTCGCTGGTCGCTGCTCTTCATGGCGTCGTCACAGACGTCCCTTGCCCGCCTTTTGCGGCGTACCCGCTTCAACACGTATGATCCAAAAATCAAGCAGGTGTACCAGACCCCTGTCGCACATGCTGTGCGTGGTGACTGGGGCTTGAAGCGTCCGTTGCCGTCGTCATGGCAGTCCACCGCGGAAGCGCCAGCGCCGGCGCCGTACCCAGGCTCGTTGCGTTATGCCACAGTGGACAAAGTGGACAATGCGCAGGGCATGACCGAATGGAAGGAGTCGGAACGTGAACCACTCTTCCGTACACGCTGGCATGAAGCTGGTGCGTCGCTCTCTGACAAGGCACGTCGTGATGCGATCGTTGTAGGAACGAGTGAGGACATTGTAAACTCGGACTTGGGCCCTCGTCCTCGTATTGCATACGACCCAGCAACATGCATGGACAAGGATGCTTTGCCGAACCATGTGGTATGGGGCACTTACCATGAGCGCTACACTGATAAGCCTGATGTGCTCCCAAACTACAATGCTATGGATGAGAAGACATTCCAGCGGTTCTTATCGAACATCCGCCGACGACGCAACAAGTTCCGGGAGGCTTTGCGTCAGCAGCGTACGGATGCTGTCGCACAGACGCAGATGGAGACATTGGCGCAGGCCACGACGCAACGCACGGTCAGCGACGCTGAGCGGGAGCAGACGAAGGCGCCCTCGACGCCGGCCCCGGCTGTGGATATGTGGACAGAGGCTCGTTTGCCTCATGCGCCGCAGAGTGCAGCTGAGTTCTTGCAGGCGCAAGCGGAGACACGATACGAAGCCCCTGACAGCCATACCCTTCAGTCGCCTGCATATGCAGCGACAGCGCATCCCCTGCGTGGCTTGCAGTATTCTCAGCCGGACAGTGTGTATTCGTTCTTGATGAACGAGCCCATGCACGGCCGTGCCTTGCATCGTGTGGAAGACCAGCGACGAAAGCGCTACATGGTCGGCTCCGATGCCTCGATGGCTGTGGCTATGGGTGGCCATATCGGTTTCCTGCCTTTGCAGCATCGTCATGGCCTTGATGTGGTGGATTATACGCGTGCCAAGCCTGAGCGTGGCGAGTCGTACTTCCGTGTCCTGTACGCTTCGCTGGAGACCAAGATGACCTCGCCCAACCAACGTCGCAACCCGCCGAACGTGACATGCGAGCCTGAGCTGGGCAAGGTACAGATGTATGTGATGGCCTTGCGCCGCTCTGGTGGCCGTGGTGAGTACGTGGCGCCGCCACTGCCGGGCTCACCAGCGTGGATCGACTCGGCAGAAACGCCCACGTCGGCTACGTCGTTGAACAGCTCCCTGGGCGCATCGAGCCCAGAAGCTGGCTCGCTCTTTGGCTCGTTGGCGCGGAATGGCCGTGCGAACTCAGCGCCGCGTCAAAATCAGAAGCGCCAGCGCATGCAGAAGCGCAACCGCGACATGTCGGGGTCTGTGCAGCGCGATGTCCAGATGCTGAACAATATCAAAAACCTGTTATCGCCGCAATAGATAGGAGGCAGTAATACAGTATATCGCTTGAAATGCACATCTATTGTAGAAAAGAACTGTGATGCCCAGGCATATCTACAGAGTCACTCGTTACTGCTGGCGCTTGAGAGCCATTCTGACGATGGTTAGTTCCACTTCTGAAATACGTACTCCACAGCGGCGGTACCCCACTCGAGACCATGGTTGTGGCCAGCCTTGCCGTTGCGACCAATGCCAGCACGTTCGAGCGCCTGGTCATCGTTGAGCGCAGTGAGCACACCCAGGATGACCGGCTTCCTCGCGTCAAGGCTGACACGCATCATGCCCTGCAACGCGTTCTCGCAAATGTACTCAAAGTGCATGGTCGAGCCCTTGATCACACAGCCAATACCAACAATGACATCGACGTTCTTCTGGTCGAACATCGTCTGAACACCCATGGGTAGCTCCCAACTGCCAGGCACAGACTCGATGAGGACATTCTCGCTCGGCACACCTGCCTTGCTCAGCGACTCCAGAGTGCCTTGCACTAGCGCATCGATCACTTCCTTGTTCCAGCGCGCATGCACAATACCAACGCGCAGCTTGTCAGAGCCGGGGAAAGAGGACGGCGCAGGAGCAGGACCCTTGATCGAAGCCATGAGGAATAGGTGGAGAAGTAACGACCTTCGACACCTCGGTCTTAAGCGCGGAGAGAGCGTAGTGGGTGGACACTCTCTCGGCCGGCCGGCGGCCCCTGCGCGACCACGATCGCCTTGTACCACGTGGAGTCTTCGTGGCACAGGCGCTTGGCGACAGAAAGCGGGGCGTTCGTCGCGGCGCCGTGGGGCTGGTCAGCTGCCTTTTTTCGTTGGGCACGCCCGAGCCACGATGGTGTCCACATCACGGATGGCTACCTTGCTTCGTTTAAAGGGAGGTGCTACGTCGTGGATGACACAACGCGCTAGTGCACGTACAGCTCTGATTGCACGACACATGACGACAACAGCCCCTTCGCCTTCGCCAGAGACCCTGGCCAAGCTGCGCGACGCCTCGTCGCCTGTGCAGCTGCTGAGTGATGGGACGATGCGCATTGTGCAGCTGAACCGTGAAAAAGCGCTAAATGCTATTAACATGGACATGATTGATTTGATTGAGGTGGCCCTAGCCGATGTGGTCCCTTCGCCCAATGCCGCGACAGTTCTGTTCCGCGGTGTCGGCCGCTCGATTTGCGCGGGTGGCGATATCATGTCGCTCGTGAAGGCGGCCAACAGCGACAGCCAGGAGAAACAGATGGAGTCTGTGCACTTCTTCCAGAAGGAACTCCGCCAGAACTGGTATGTCCACACGCTGCGTGACAAGTCGTCGGAGCTTGGTCACCCGAAGACGTACATCGGTCTGTGGGACGGCATCATCATGGGCGGTGGTGTCGGTATGACCGTGCATGGCTCTGTGCGTATTGCGTCAGAGCGTACATTGTTTGCGATGCCGGAAACTGGGATTGGCTACTTCCCTGATGTCGGCTTGTTGCACACATTCTCGCGCTTGGACGGTGCGATCGGTATGTACCTTGGCTTGACAGGTGCTCGTCTGAGCGGTGCCGACGTGTACCTTACAGGCCTTGCGACACACTACGTCCGCTCAAGCTCCGTTGACGAGCTTGTGCGCCGCTTGAGCTCGATGCCCATTCACTCCGCGGCCAAGGAAGAGACGATCGTGGAGGCAATCAACGAGTTCGCCTCAGATCCGTTCCAGGAGGACGAGATGCTGGCTTCCAAGTCAGTATTCTTGGGCGATCGTCGCATTGCACTGGACTTTGCGTTTAGCCGTGGATCCGTGGAGCAGATTCTGGCAGCGTTGGATGACATGGCACAGCGCCGTACGGACTCGTACACGGGTAAGGAACTGCAGCAGCGTGGCCTGAGTCTTACGGACGAGATTGTGTCGTGGGCTTCCGAGACCCACGCAACACTTCTCGCACGCTCACCCCGTGCTCTGAAGGTGACGTTCCGCGGTATCCAACTTGCGCGTGATCAGACCCTGGCAGAGAACATGCACATGAACCTGCGTGTGGCTACGGCGTTCTGTGATTTGTCGATTGGCCGCGACTTTTACACGGGTGTGATGCATGTGCTAGGCCGTGACCCGAAGACAGGCAAGCGCAACGAAGGCAACCCAGCCTGGGAGCCGTCGCGTGTGGAAGATGTGAGTGACGAGTACATCCAGACGATGTTCTTTGGTGACCATGCCAAGGCACAGAAAGCAGGCTTGCGCCTCCCTCTTCTCACGCTCGACAACGTACCTGCAGCCCCGAAGAACCGCGAAGGCCGTCAGGCACGCGATGCCGAGGTGCGTGGCGTTGGTCCGCTGCGTTGGAACCCGAAGCACAACCCTCATGCGCTGCCCAGCGAGGCCGAATTGGCAGCGCTGTACGAAGGCAGTCACCCGGCCGCTGGCAGCTACGTTCTTGAGCCGCAGGAGCTGCTGGACACCATCGCTGCGTATAGGCACAACAAGCCAACCCTGCGTCTCAAGGTGCAGGACTGGTTGGACCGCCGTGCTCGTGCGTCGCGTTCGTAGAGAAGAGTTTCGTAGAACACACGAAGGTTGGGCCTATGTGGAGGGAGTGGAGACAGCGATCCTTGTCGTCGTCCTGCATGCTCTGTCGTGGGTGGGTTCGTAGTGCGCTGCCGCTAGGGCAGGCACGAAGCATGCGTGGGTCTATGCGCGTCGCTAGAGCGTATTCGACAGGGCCGGATACCAAGCGTGTGCCGTCGATGCCGTGCACGCTGCACCAGCTGCGAATGCGGTCTGAGTCACAGTTGGCCAACTCCCAGGCCTTGGCTTCGGAGCCGATTACAGCGCACGGTTGGATCCTCTCAGCGCGACATCAAAAAACACGCACATTTTTAGAGATTGACGATGGTACGCTGGGTGGGAGTGCTACGATGCAAGTCGTCGTCCCAGGCGATGTTCGTACACTGACACCTGGGCAAGCGGTACGTTTGCAAGGCCATATGGCGCCAGGGCGTGGAAAGCGTGCAAGTCAGCGTGTCGAGTTGCATGCTGATGAAGCTACTGTGCTGGGTCCTTGTGACTTGGCGACGTATCCTCTCGCGAATGCCATGCAGAAAAAGGAGCAAGATACCAAGACCATGGACGTCGTTCGTCACGCCTCGCATTTCAAGCCACGTACCGCGCACTTTGCTGCCATTTCACGCACGCGTGCTCGTGTAGAGCTGGGCATGGCTGCCTGGTGCATGTCTAATGATTTTTGCAAAGTAGCACCGCCGGTGCTTACGTCGTCCGATTGCGAAGGCGGTGGCGAGATTTTCCAAGTCGTCGCCCATGCAGACATTGTGCCTACACAACCTACACCGCACGAGAAGCTCACATCGTTCTGGTCAGGAAATGGTGCGTACCTTACTGTATCGACACAATTGCATCTGGAAGCCTACGCGATGGGTCTCTCGCGTGTATGGACTCTCTGCCCTGTGTTTCGGGCGGAAGGCTCAGCCACCAATCGGCACCTCGCCGAGTTCTGGATGATGGAGGCGGAAATGTGCTGGCTTCCAGAGGGACCTAGCGGGATGCATGAGACCATTAACGCGCTCGAGCATATCATCAAAAGCGGTTTGCAGGCGGCATGGCAGGACGAGCGCGCGGTAGACGATATGACTTTCCTCCAGGTCGAGCGGCCCACGACCTGGATCGAGACACCATGGCCCCGTATGACATACACGGACGCTGTAAGGCTTCTGCGTACGCAAGGCCCCATGCCACCGCCAGTCTGGGGCGAGTCGTTACGGTCGGAGCATGAGCGGTGGTTGGCTGAGTATGCTCAGGGACCAATTGTGATTACAGACTACCCATCTGGCATCAAGCCATTCTACATGCGGGAGAACGATGAGCGGATTACGCTGACGGAAGACTTGCACCCGGAGCGCGTGGGCGAAGAGAAGACGACGGTGGCCTGCTTTGACCTGCTGGTGCCGCATGTCGGTGAGTTGGCTGGTGGAAGTGTCCGTGAAGAAAGGCATGACAAGTTGGTCCGCCGTATGGAAGCTATGGGCATTCAGGCAGAGCAGTTACGGTGGTATACCGACGACTTGCGGCGGTACGGCGGTGCGCCACATGGTGGGTTTGGTATCGGCATGGAGCGCTTCCTGAGTTGGATGACCAAGACGGAGCATGTGCGTGACCTAGTCGGATTCCCACGTATCAAAGGGCCGCTGCGGTACTAATCGTCCTCCGCAGCCGTAGCCTCTTTGAGCTGGGACGACCATTGCTGTGCAAACTCGGCAATGTTCTGGCCCTGGCTCATGTCCACCACATCGGAGGGGACCATGTGCGCGGAATAGGTAGGCAGCGCTTGCGATGCTTGTGCCGCAGAGGTTAGGACACGTAGAGGCACGGGTGTCTTGGGCTCCAGCGAAGCGAGTTCGTCGTACGACCATAGCAATGGATCCGTGCGTGGCAGCCATGGGTTGAGGTCCATGAGGAATCCGCGATCCAGGTTCCGCGTAAGGTATACATCAAACACAATATCACGCGGGGCTACTGCGGAGATGTGCTCGGTATAGAACTGCGCCAGCATAGCCTGGATACGGGCTTGCGTCGATGGCGCTTGCAGGTGCTCGTAAAAGGTCATATCGCGTTGGCATGCTGCCACCAAGAGACCATCGCGTACAAAGCACCGGAATTCGTGCGAGCGTGGCATTTCAAACCATTTCTTAAGCACCAGCTGAAGACGTGGCCGATCCGAGCGCTGCTGTGCTTCACATGCAGAGGCCAGCTCACGCACTTGCAGCAGATCTTTCATGGCAAAATCAGACGATTTCAAAAGTAGGTATATATCGTTCGGAGATTGACATTTGAGTGTGTTCCCAGGCATGATCCACGCTGCATCCTGCGGTGCACTCCAATTGAATTTGGGGAACACGGCGCCATATCGATCAAGCACAGCGCGAATTTTGTCATTGAGCGCCGGAAAATAGGCACCTTGATCCTCCTCGTCTTCCTCTTCGCTAGGGTTGCTGAGCACTTCAAGGTCCTCGTCACGGGGGACGGTTCGCAAGGGCCCACGGTCGTCGTTCGCGTCCGATAGGACCAAGCCATCTTCATCCAGCCATGCCACGAACTCAGGCTGGATCTCTTCTACGTCAAGAACCATAGATTTGGGCGTGTGGGCACGAAGCGCAGGGTACCATGTACCATACTGCGTCGCCAGCAAGGCCGTTGTAGCATCGGTCAACGGTGCCTGCACCGTCGTGCTGTCACGTTGCGTGGGCTGCGCGTCGTCGGCCACTGGTGTCATTAGCGAAAATACGTCGATTTCCTCCAGGTCGCCTCCACTCCTACGCCGCCGTCGACCATGTCGCATGTGGCCGAGCACTTAAATGCGCCATCGTCGTGTACGTATCACACTCAGTCGCTAATCCACGGCAGACCGCGACTCTCGCGCACGTAGTTCTGCGCATGAGCAGCAGATGGCGATTGCTCGGAGCGCCACGCTGTATATCGGAAACTTGTCTTTCTACACCACCGAAGAACAGATGTACGAGCTGTTTGCTCGTGTAGCCAATGTCTCAGGCGGGGGTGGCATTAAGCGTATCATTATGGGCCTCGACAGGAATACCAAGACCCCATGTGGATTCGCCTTTGTTGAGTACGTGGCTCGAATGGGTCTGACCTAGCAGATTTTACTCGCATGAAGAAGCGGTGGATTGCATGCGTTTTGTGTCTGGCACCAAGCTCGATGAGCGTGTGATTCGTTGCGACTTGGACCCAGGCTATCGTGACGGACGCCAATACGGCCGTGGCCGTTCAGGTGGTCAGGTCCGCGATGAGTACCGCCAAGAGTACGATGCGGGCCGTGGCGGTTGGGGTCACAACCGAATGCGTGAAGAAGAAGAGAAGAAGCGTCAGGAAGCGCTGGCTCGTGAACGTGAGCGTCATGAACGTCGTGAAGAAGTGTACCAAGAAGTGCAAGGCGTGGCAGATGCTCACAAAGCGCCTACCGGTGCCGATGCTGAATACTATGAGACGGAACATGCAGCGCGTGCGGGCACGAGCACTAGTGCTGCGACAGGTGCACCAGAGACCACATCGAAGCGCCAGCGCGATGACGACTCGCCTGAGCCATTATCGAAGAATCCACGTATGGACGAGTAAAAAGCTCTCTATATATCCCCCTGTACGTACGTAGGCTGGACAACCACATTTTTTTCTATACGGCAGCCATGCTCTCAGAGGCAAGACTGCAGATGTATCTAGTGCCATGCACTACCATGTTGGTCGAGAAAGTTAGTCGAGCTGGTCCACCTCAGTCGACGCAGGAGCCTGGCCCTCGACCTCGTCAAAGTTGCCATCCACATCCGGGACATCATCACCATCCGTGCCCTTCTGCATAGCAGCCTGCTGAGCGCTGATAGCCTGGTAGCTCTCAGCGAGCTTGCGGAGGCTAGCGAGCGACTCAGGGCCAAGCTGGCTCAGAATACCGGGCACCAGCTCCGTCAGTTCCTTGTCCTGAGCCTTGCCGTACACAGCCAGCGTGTTCGATTCAATAGCGCCGTGCACTGTATGTAAGATCTCATTATGCAAACCGACGTACCCTTCGGGTTGGCAATGTGCAGCACGTTGCCGTCCTCCTTGAACATGTTGACCTCCTCAATACCAGTAATCGGCTGCACAGCCAGTTTCTTCAAGGCACCCTGGAGCTTGGTGTCCTCACCACCAGCAACAGCACCCTTGGGCTTCTTGACAATCTTGCGGCGGGGCGCACCCTTGCCACCGGTACGGGCAGCAGCCTGCAGCTTAGCGAGCTTCTCTTGATCAACGACCATTCTCGATGGGGAAACAAGAAGGATGTGTCGGTCGGCGCCCAGGACTTCCTCCACGCAGGCCTAGCAGGCTCTGTTACCAACAAAAACCAGCTGCGGTGAACTACATCACGTGCGTGGCCCCGTGCCGGGCACAACCGATGAGCGTGATTGGGTCAATAAGGAGGGCCGTTTGGGTCGGCCGTCGACCAACGTCTCGTTGCACTCGTAGCGTAGGCTCTAGCTTGGCAGCTCTGCATCATGTCGCCTTCGCCTATTGTGAATGTAGGTATCTGCGCTCTACAATGTACTAACTTTTCAGGTCGTCCGTTACTCGGCTCTTGTAGCTGGTATCGGTTACGGTATTGTGCACCGCCGGACCCTGCAGACGCAGTACGATGAGAAGATCCAGCAGAAGGCGGTGAAGCACCAGGAGGACCTGATCAAGCAGGCCAAGGAGAAATACGCAGCCCTCCAGCAGGCTAAGAAGCCCATTCTCAAGTCGGACGGTACGTGCCTTTTTTTTGTTCTTCTAACCCCCATGCAGACGTGGTCTTCAACCCCGATGACCCTAACTTTGACATTGAGAAGGTCATTGCCTACCTTGAGAAGCTTTAGATGTCGTGTTCGAGCGGCTACCTTTTGTACTATCTGCAATGATATGCCGTTTCACGAGCTCACTTTGACATGATGCCTGTGTTTATTCGAGTGTTTACGTGTGTTTTGCAGCGGTTCCTACAGTATTTGCATGCTTTTCGCTGCGTCCTGTCAGTGAAAAAAAAGACTCTCTCCTACAGACAAATGACGGGGAAGGTATCTCTGGCCTGTTGTATGGATCTCATGATCTACCTATGTCGCGTAGTGGACCATGGCAGTGAGTCAGTCACGCCCCGTATATTTTTTTCTTGCCTTGGGTGGACTTTTGTGGGCCGTTTGTCAGCGCTTGAAATCCTGCCCTCGCCGTCTTTTCTCCAACGACAGACGACAAAGGCAGTGGCCTTGTTTCAGTTCAGTTCCACGTTTTTTGTCCGTAGCGTACGACCTACTTTTCTATGTCCTTTTTCTTAAAAAAAATGTTTTAGTGAGAGACAGCCGCTTCAAACTTCGCAATCAACTCATCCACCACCGAAGGGTCTTGCAGCGTCGAGAGGTCGCCAAGCTGGTCCGATTCCTTGCACACAATCTTGCGAAGCACGCGACGAACAATCTTACCGCTGCGTGTCTTGGGCAAATCAGCCACGCTCAAAATGCTCTTAGGGGTTGCGAAAGGTCCGATCGAGCGACGAACTTGGATGGTCAACTCCTTGATCAAAGCCTCGTTCGACTCGTAGTTGTAGTCAGGCTTGAGAGCCACAAATGCGAAAATCGACTGACCCGTCATGTCATCTGGCGCACCGACCACAGCCGCCTCGGCAATGCCAGGGTGGCCCACCAGGGCCGACTCAATTTCTGCTGTCGACATACGGTGGCCCGACACATTGATGACATCGTCCACACGGCCACGAATCCAAATGTAGCCGTCGTGGTCACGGTATGCACTGTCACCAGTGAAGAAGTAGCCAGGGTATACACGCATGTACGTGTCAAGGAAACGTGAGTGATCATTGAGGATCGTACGAGCCAGTGATGGCCATGGCTTGCTCATAGCCAGCACGCCTTCCACATCGTTGCCCTCAATCTCCTTGCCGGTCTGCGGGTCCAGCAACACTGGCGAAAGACCCCAGAAGGGCTTGGTAGCTGCACCAGGCTTGGCTTTGATGGCCGCAGGAAGCGAGGTGATCATGTGCGAGCCACCTTCTGTCATCCAGTATGTGTCCACAATGGCACAGTGACCACGGCCGACATGTTCATGGTACCAGTGCCAAGCCTCAGGGTTGATCGGCTCACCGACAGTGCCCAAGACGCGCAACGAAGAGAGATCATGCTTCTCAATATACTCTGTGCCCATGCGGCGTAACATACGGATCGACGTCGGAGCCGTGTAGAACTGCGTCAACTTGAACTTGTCCACAGCATCCCAGTAGCGCGACGCGGTAGGGTACATTGGCGTCGACTCAAAGATCAAAGTGGTCGTACCGTTCATCAGCGGTCCATATACAATGTACGTGTGACCGGTAATCCAACCAATATCAGCCATGCAGCCGAAACGATCGCCAGGGTGCACATCAAACACATGGCGCACCGAGAGCGCTGCACCAAGGAGGTAGCCTGCAGTAGCATGCACAATGCCCTTCGGCTTACCCGTGGAACCAGAGGTATATAGTACGAACAATGGGTCCTCACTGTTCACAGGCACAGGGGCAATGTACGAGCGCTGGCCTGCTGCGAGCTCGTCAAGCCACTTGTCACGGCCATCGACCCACGGCACATCGACAGCACCAGTGCGCTTCGCCACCAGCACATGCTCCACCGTAGGGCATTCCTTGAGCGCCGCATCAACAATCGACTTGGTAGCAATGGTACGACCACCACGACGACCCTCGTCAGAGGTGAGCACGACGCGGGCATTGCTGTCCTGCACACGGTCACGCAGCGAATCGGAACTGAAACCAGCGAATACCACCGAGTGAACAGCACCGAGACGGGCACAGGCCAACATACACACAGCCGTGTCAGGAATCATAGGCATGTAAATGATGACAATATCCCCTTTCTTCACGCCAAGGGACTGCAGCACACCGGCCACTTTGCACACACGCTCGAGAAGCTCTGCGAACGTAATGTACTGCTCATGACCGGGCTCGTCTGAGTCCCAAATAATAGCAATGTCATCCGGCTTCTCAAACGCCCATCGGTCGACCAGATTGTAGCAGGCATTCAGCTGACCCTCGAGGAACCAAGAAGCATCACCACGCTCAAAACCACCGTATTGCACTGTCCTGAAAGGCGTGTACCAGGAGAGAACCGTGTTGGCCTGTTCTTCCCAGAACTGGTCACCCTCATGGATCGAACGATGGTGCATAGTAGGATACACAATCTCATCGATGTGGGCCTTGGGGCGGCTAGGATCACTGCCATTCACACGCGAAGGAATATCAAAAATGTGATCTTTCATGTCGATAGAGTCGTCTCCTTTTAAGTCCGGGTTGACAGAAGAAAATGGCTAGGCTTACAAAGGGAGGGGGGACTGAAGGTCAAAACCTCGATTCGTGGAGGAATAAAATACTTTGGCGGAAGACCCTGTTTGCGCCGTGGATTACGCCACGGAAGGCCGGTCTGTGCGCACCAATTAGAAAGTATGGGGTATATATATATTCGCAGTGACTCAAATCTACCCTGATTCGTCTAAATCAAAACTCAGTCCTGCACCTAGGCGTTGTCGCTGCTTCCTCGCCTTCTTCGGCTTGTGCGAGTTCTGAGCAATCTCTGCACGTTTAGTGCGAATCAATTTCTTGGCTTGCATCATAGATGACTTATTATTGTGGGGTCCAACAATTGCTTGGGGAAGGTGGCCAGCATGACTAGCATGTACATCATCATGCTGCGTCTTATTTGATGCGTTGTCTTGCGCATCAATACCAGTGGAACTTAGTAAAGTACGTACCTTGCATAGATGTGGGGGAATGCGCTGCCGCTTGCTTAGTCTGCTGATACTGCTCTTCGGTCAGGTGTTTCCCCTCTTTTAAGACCACAATCTGTGCATAATCTAGGTCGTTGTCGCTGTCGTAGGCATCCACCGTGTTCCCACCTGACTGCGAAGCACGTGATGACGACGAAGTAGCAGCCCCCGTAGGGTCCAGCCATGACAGCACGGGGTCTGTTTCATCTGCCTTCGACGGAGGACGTGACCGCTCCGCCTCGAACCGCGTGCCATGCACCTGTGCATGCAGCTGCTGTAAGAATTTGGGCGTTTCAGACTCGTATCGGAGTCCCCGTGCCTCGCGTGCAGACATGGGCGGGCCTTCATCACGTCGTGGCGGCATGATGGCGGGAGGCAGGCAAGTCGTGACGACCTAGTCTGACTAAGCACTACTTCCCTGCTCCCCTGGTCGCAGACCATGGGAGGGTCTCAAAATACAACACACACGCATGAGTTCTATCTATCTAGTCAGCAAACAACGAAGGGTATTGAGGTGTGAACTTCACAAGGCTTTCCACGAGGCTCAAATCTAGTAGAGTTAATGAAACAGATAGACAGCTACACATACCAAGATTGTCGCCCAGAGATAGCAAGGCGTGCTGCGTAATGGCATCACCAGAGCTGGACACACGGCCAATTACCTCAACATATTGTGACGTTGGCGTTTCACCCTGCGAGGTTAGAAACTGTTCATAAATGACATCGAAGTATGGGATCCGCCTTTTCACGGAACGGCCCAATTTATGGGTACAGTACATCGATGCCAGGCCTGGTACAGCCTTGTACGTACCGGTTGCAACTTGATTTCTACTGTGCCATTGTCGGAGGCTTCTAGGAGCAGAATCTCACCCGATACCTATAGTTAGGACCGTACCAAATGCATCCCTACCTTGAGGACTTTGCCAATAATGCGGACTTCATGGCCTACACGCTGTGCAAGCTGTGACGAGTTGGTCAATGGAATCGCCTGCGACATAGTGGAAGACGACGCGTGTCGGTGGCGATGTGGCTAGTGATGGAACGAGCGCGTCGTTCGCGTTTTTCGTCACGTGGGATTACGCGACGCGATGGGGCAAGTCTCACTGTACGCAAGCAACGCCAAAAACGACGCTTGGATCAGCGCTTGTGTGTACGCAGGATATGAGCCGTGTAGCATGGACATCATCCCGACCGTTTGCATGCATAGGCTCTCAGCCTACTAGGCTAGTTACGATATCTCCCTGCCGAGGCTTTTTCACGACCCAGCCATCGCACAGCGGGCCATCGTGGCTACAGCCCTGGCGTGCACGTTGGCATGCATGGCTTGAGCGGTCTAAGCCTGTAGCAACGCACAAGCTAACGGAGCTAAGTCATAAATGGAACGATTACTCAGGCTACGCGGAAATCAATCTGCTAAAACAGCAAGTGCAAAATCATAGTATGTTGTGTCTTGCATACCTTACCTTCAGCGCATCGATTGAAAGATTTGCAGACAGCTAAGGACGAGGCCAAGTCCGTATATATCCAAGCCGTGTCGGAGCGATCTATGGCGCAGCGCAAGACGAATGATCTGTTGTCGCGCAAGTCTACATGGAATGATACAGATTTGCTCGAATATACCAAGCTTTTGCACTCGGAACACAGTTATGCCAAGGCGGAAGAGAGCAGCCAGCATCAATACGAGGCCGCCGAAGCGGAAATGCAGCGTGGATTTGATGACTTGATGCGGAGCGTTATGCGCCGATACCATGAGGAGCATCTATGGAGTGATCGTGTGCGGAGCATGAGCACGTATGCCAGTATCGGGCTTGGCGCTTTGAACGTGCTCATTTTTATCCTTGCGCTGTTTCTTGTCGAGCCTTACAAGCGCCGCAAACTTGCGCAGACGCTGGAGACGCGACTGATTGAAGGTGAGGAGCGTGCTCGTGAGCGTATGCACCAAACTGTGGTTTCGGTCGACGAACGGTTGTCGCATTTGGAGGAAGCTCTGCTCGGTTCGCCAGAGCCGCATGAAACGCGGAAGCGCGTCGTGACTCGCTCGCTCGCATTGCCTTCGTCCCTGCGTTGGGTGTCTCATATATGGCAGTACCTCCAGGCATGGCACTCGTATGCTGCATCGCTATGGGAGCACATCAATCCCATCCCTGCGAACCAAGGCACCTCCGTGGCCGCCACTGCTACGGGCGTTGTCGTAGGCAGTATGGTGTCCTACTGGCTAGCGCTTCTTTGTTTGTAGCAAGTAAAAACTGGTTCCTAAGAACGACTATCTGGGGGTGGAACAATTACACACACGTCCTACGAGAGGGGAGAGGGAGTCCATGATCCCGCCACCAGCGCAAGTCTTCGCCACGTAGCAAAGAATTTTTTACAGCTCCTCGTCAGAGAACACCTCCTCACCGCGCTTGCGGCGAGCCATGCGCTCCTTCTTGGCCTTGCGGGCCTCCGACGAGGTGAGCTTCTTCTTCTTCTTCTCCTCCACAATCTTGTTGCCGAGGGCGTCGTACTTGACCTCCTCCTCGTCCTTCTTCTTCTTGTCGATACGCTCACCCGAGCCCTGGCCTTCAACCCAGTTGTGGCCCGAGGCGTGCAGCGTACCGTTCTCCATGCGCCAGATTTCCTTGCAGGTACCCTCCGAGAACTCCTGCGAGTGGGTAATGATGGCCACACCACCCTCGAAGTTCTGGATGGCCTGGATCAGAGCCGCAAGCGACTCACGGTCCAAGAAGTTCGTCGGCTCGTCCAGCACGATAATGTGGGGCATACGCCACGTGGCGGCGCCCAGCACGACCTTGACCTTCTGACCACCCGAGAGACCACGCATGGTGTTGTGCGAGGTGAACTCACGCTCCAGACCAAAGTCCTCAAAGTGCTTCTCGATCTCGCGACGGACAAGAGGACGAAGCATACCAGCCTTCTGGGCCTCACGCGAGTCGACCTGCATGACCTTCTTCTCGAAACCGCGGCGGATAAGCTCGTCACGGCTGATCCACAGGTTCTCCGTGGAGCTCATGTTCTTGAACGACACCTCGTACTGGAACGAGTTCTTGAGCTTCTTACGGCCCACAATGTCGTCAATGATGCGCTTCACACCCTCGTGCTCGTAGACAGCACCGTGCTTCATCGCCTCCTCTTCCTCAGCGGTGAGCTGGCGAGTGGCCTTCATGTGCTCCTCCAAGTCCTCACCAGTCTGGTAACGCCAGAGCATGTACTCCAACGGGGTCTTGTCAAGGTGCTGGTCAATGTGGTGGAACGCGTGCTGCGCGACGTAACCAATGACCAAGTTGGGGTGCTTCCACAGCTCACCCTCGTTCGGCTCCGTGTCACCGACAATGAGCTTCACGAGAGTCGACTTACCCGAACCGTTCGGACCCAGCACAGCGACACGCGACGAGAGCGAGAGCTGCATCGAGATACCGCGGAGCTGCGGCGCAGGGGTGTTCGGGTACTGGAACACAACGTCACGCATCTTCACAAGCGACTTCTCCTTGGTCTTCACACCGTCCAGCAGCGGCGGGTTCGGCAGCTTGAACGAGTAGTCCTCACCCGAGTTCAGCTCAACGTAGGCACGAGCCTCAGGCACACGCTTGACAAAGGCGTCGAGGTTGCCGGGGTAACGCTTGATCTTGAAGCGGTTCAGGTGCAGAATGTCGGTACACACGTCGTTCAGGAACTTCGAGTCGTGCGACACAATGATCGAGGTGGCGTCCGTCTTCACCAGGTAGTCCGTGATCCAGGCAATGTTGAGCACATCCAAGTGGTTGGTCGGCTCATCGAGCAGCAGAATGTCGGCCTTGAACAGCACAGCACGGGCCAGGGCAAGCTTCATCTTCCAACCACCCGAAAGAGCAGTGATCGGACCAGCCTGACGCTGCTCGTCGAAGCCCATCTCCTTCAGGGTCGACGAGGCAGTCTCGCGGTCGACGTTCAGGCGAGTGTCGGCCAGGATGAACTCGAGAATCGAAATGTCACCCTCCGAACCGTCGAGGTCGTGCTCGACGTACCAGGTCTTGACCTCCTCAGGCGACGGGAAGCCCTCCACCTGACCGTTCTGGATGGCGCGCATAAGGGTCGACTTACCCGAACCATTACGACCACAGAGACCGTAGCGGTGGCCACGCTTGAGACGCAGGGTAGCGGTGTTCAGCAGAATCTTAGCACCGTAGGCGAGCGAGAACTGACAGTTACACAGGTCCTCACCCTCCTCCTCGTCGTCAAACACCTCGACCTCCTCACCAGTGCTCTTCGCGAGCTGCTTGAGCAGCTCCTGCACAATCTTGGCCGACTTCTCCTGGTCCGAGGGGCGCAGCAGACGCAGGTAGCGAGTCAGAGTACCATCCCACTCGTCCGACTCGAACAGGCGGAAGTTCGAGAGGTTGGTCACGAGCTGGGCAATGTACTTCACGAGCGAGTCAGCACCCTGCAGGTTGTTCTCCTTGAGCTGAACGTTCACCAGCTCCTCGGTCTTCGCAAGATCAACATCCTCAAGCGGCTTCACCTCCGAACCGTCACCCTCAACCTTACCAACCTGGCGCAGGGTGTTGATGGCGCGCTGCACAACGCTGCGGGCCTCAGGGTCCGACACGGTAGTCTCAATCTTGATCAGACCGGGCAGCAGCTTCGGCAGGAAGGGACGCACAGTGCGCTCGTTGTCGACGAGCTTAGCCATGTTGTCGATAATGACAGCCACCTTACGCTTGGTAGCAGTCGGGCGCTCCGTCAGACCACGCGACAGCAGCGGGGTCATCAGGGCAAGGGTCGGCGAGTCGACCTCCTGCACGAAAGTGGTGGCCGAAAGCAGCTGAATAGTCTTCGGCACCTCCTCGACAGGGTGGATGAGCGACTTAATCAGAGCCGGAATGAAACGCTCAATATCCTTGTTCGACACAAGAGCACAGAGCTTCTCCAGGCACGCACGCGACGACTTCTGGACATCGCTCTTGGTGTCCCAGATAACCTCGGCCATGACCGGGATAATGTCGGTCATCATGCGGGCCACCATGTCGGGGCACAGGCCGATCAGCTCCTCGAGGAGACGAATGCAGCCCGTCTTCACCTGCCACTTACCGGCAGTGCGCATCTGGTGAAGCATGATCTTCATCACTTGCGGCACACCCCAGGACGACATGTTGCGGATCACAAGCAGCAGAGCATCCTCAGCGCGCTGACGGACCTCCTTCTCCTTGTCACCCATGGCCTCGACAATGGTCTCGAACACGTTGCTCATCATAAGGAACGGCTCGACCTCGTGACCGACACCCTCGTCGAAGAGAGTCATCACAAGGGTGCAAGCACCCTCGCGACCAGCCACATTCTTCTTGTCGGTAAGACCCTTCTTGATCACATCCTCAATACCGAGGTTGCGCAGGGCGAACGAGCCCTCGATCTTGACAAGGTTGGTCAGCTCAAGAGCCGCCTTCTTGTCACCAGTCGACAGCAGCTGGGCCTCGTCGAACAGAGCGGCCTTCACCTCCTGCTCAGGGCCAGCGGCAGCGGCATCAGCAGCAGCCGAGTTCTTGAAATCCTTGGCATCTACATGCGCCGTACCATCGGCAGTCTTAGGCGCCATGATTATATCAAGCCCGTAACGAAAGTCAGAGAAAGAGCGCTTCGGGCTAGCGAAACGGAAGAAATTGGGTGGCTCGGCTCTTTATACCGGCCGACAACTTTTTTTCCTATTTTTTTTTTCAACGCACGTTCTGTATACATGCTGACTAATCTACATGCAGAAGCACGGCCGGGTGCATACGCCAGCAAGGCCGTTCTCTGCGACCAGCCTAGGCTGGCCAGGCAGCGTGCGCGCCTATGGCACATCCACAGCCACCAAGTCCATGCCTGTACCAAATTCTTGATCAAAGTCGTCTGCTAGTGTGTGCATAGTTTGTAAATCCATATCATGGCCCGACGCCAATTCTGTCTTGTGCTTCTCCACCCACTCGTCCGACTCCTGCTGCATGAGACGCTCAAACGCTTCGCGCTCTTTTAGTTGGCGACGCTCAATATCTTCGACATCCCACAAACTGATCCCATTCTTGCCTTCGGGATAAGGCTGTCCCATAGATCGCATGAACCTCTTGCTCTCGACAATCGCCATATCTGTCGAGAGATTGCTAAATACCGGCTCGATGTATTGTGCAATCCATTTGGGCAGCTTGGCACGCTTGTCAGATCGCGCAAAACGTTTGTCGGCAAACACCATGAGTCCATAATCAGACTTTCCACGCAGAACACGTCCTACACACTGCGCCGCATGCCTCATAGCGTCGAAGGTGAGGAAATCGTTCTCTTTGATGCGGAAATTGTCGCGTAAAAACTCCAGTCGAGCTTTCAAGATACGCGACTCGGTATATTGGTACGGCACACCAAACATGACCACAGCTCGTCCATAGTTATGGTCAAAATCAATGCCTTCCGACACTTTCCCTCGTGCTACCGAGAGCAAGATAGCACCTCGGCCATTGTCACATGCCCGTCGGTAGTTTTCCAAGGCAATACTTGTTTCCGGCGCGTCCGGCGTCTCAATGAAAATCAGCTTATGCTTCCAAACCTCATCCAAAATGCCCATATCGTGCCAGGCAGCCACAATACTCTCCATGTACAAATAGGATGGGAAGAAAGCTACGATACCATCAGGGATCGTACGCGAGAATTCAATGAGAATATTGCCGTAGTTTCGTACCACAGAGGGATCGTTTCGTACTTCAAATCGTGAGCTGATAGCCACTTGATCGCTTCCTCTCGTGATGACTAGGGGCAGGAAACACTGACGTGTCAGTGTCATGGTATAGCTCTCTTGCACCACTGTATCGAAGCGGAGCATTTTCGGGTACATATCCAAAGGGCTGATCGTACCACTTGTGATAATCACACTGCTAAAGCGCTCAAACACAGGCGCAATAGCCAAGCTGGCATCCAGGCATGTGAAATGGAAGATGGGGTTGGGTACTGTCGCATGGTCCGTCTCGAAGGGCTCTAGAATGAGCAAGAATCCCTTGTCGTACGTGGAGACCAGCGTAGCAAAGAAAGCCACAGTTTGCAGTGCCGAGTACTCATCAATACGCGTAAGCTCGAGCGTCTGTACCAGCATACGAAGACGTTCTGCACAGAAACGCAGTGGTTTCCGCTCGATAAAGGTAATTTCTTTCAAGTGCTGCAAAAAGCTAGCGGGCGTCTCCGCCACCACATGAAGGACGCGCATACGCGTTTTGAGGTACTCCACAAAGCGGCGCAGGAACGCCACAAAGTGCTCTGCACGACGAATGTTGCCTGGCACAGCTTCTTGGAGTAGGTCGTCTGGCAACACGGGGTTCGCCATGAACGTCTCTGCCTCTCGATCGTCGCTTTGCTGTTGTAGACCTTCAACAAGACGCAGGTATTCATCTTGTAGCTTGGCTGCGTCTACCTTTTTCACCTCATCCACTTTTTCCGCGAGCTGGTTGATGCAGCGATAGGCATTGTCCAAAATCGGTCTCGTTAAATCAATGCTCAAGGACTCGATGCACACGTTGTCTTTGATGAGCGACAGAGTATACGTACCAATATTGTGGGCCTCGTCAAATACAACAATAGCATCCTTACTTAGTTCCTTACTCACTTGCTCGGCCACTTTGGGGTCCAGCAAGTAGTGGAAACTGTAAATGATGATGTCACAAAACGGCATCATACGTCGCACTGCAAAATAAGGGCATATCCCTTTATCGCGTGCATACTCCTTCACTTCCTCGATGGTCCATACACCTGGTGGAATGAGATGCCCAGGCTCCAGCTTGCCTAGCTCTTCATGGAAGTCACACAGTTCCACCGACCCTGGGTTTTGACGGCCCTTTTCACAGGCCCACGAACTTGTCATATCTCGACATCGTGCATCTACGACCTTGCCTTTGCGTTCCTGGCTGATGACGGGATGGACACACATGTTTTTGCGGCTACTCAGACCCACGGCCAGGATATCTTCCATCTGTCCTTCGGCCTGGTCCACATCGACATCCATCGGCTCGCCCCCATCCGCATCCTTTGCCGCCGTATTGTACTTTGCACGATACGCCATCAATCGTTTCAACTCGGCCAGTGCCTTCTCAATCTCTGGCACGGTTCGTGAGCAATATACCAATTTTCGGCTCCCTGGATAAAACTTGTCGTGTGAGTCACTGTGCCTATACGTACACGTTGGTAGCTGACAATCAAACTTAGAAGAGATACAGTTTTCCCTGTGCCTGAGGGCATCTCTAGCACACAGTGTCCTTTGACATCCAAGGTCCGCTTCAAGTCTACCATATACGCATACTGCTCAGGATAGATCTTGGGGTATGGGAAGAGGACCGGAAGGTCATCGATATAGAACTTCATGGCCACTGTCCGATCTTCGCCTCACCTCAGCACGTACTCGTTGAGCCCAAGCCGTGTCAAAGCCTTGAGGCCAATGTGGTTCTAGGCCTGTGCGGCGTGGTGGGATGGCAAGCCACCGTGGCGCTTCCGACTCGACATGTGGAGGGCGGCGTGACGTCTGACCACTCCTCTCCCTGTATCATACCTATCATGGCCGCACCCTTGGCTACGTTATGCAAGGGTCACCGTGGCGTGCGAGATCAGGCGCGTGTATATATAGATCGTGTTAAGATATGGGAAATGCAAGGCAATGCGCGGAGTATTCAGGATATCAGTGCCAGTATCCCAGCTATCTGTGTATGGCTGGCTACAGAGGTGTACGTATTCCAACACACAGCTCACCTCCAGCGTTGAAGGACATGACATCACTATGCAGGATATCGTCCGGGCTTCTGGGCTGTCCCCATCCAAATTTGAAAAGTCTGTCGATCTTATCCGCAATGTGGTGACTTTGCCCACCTCGACATCGCGGACGCGACTCCCTACGCGAAAAGCTGCTTTGACTTCCCAGTCTACCTCACTTGCTCAAACGAAAAAGCCCAAACTGGATAAAGAGGCGCTTCTTGACAAAGCTAAGGCAATTCAGCGCGGCAAGTTCGAACCGTCCAGTCCTTTCGAGCCCGCGGCTACCTCAAGCTCCATGTCTTTTCGGGCCATACTTCCTTCGCCTATGGAGCCTATGCATCGCAAAATCGAGCCGGCAGAAAGTCTTCCGATCCTACCGCCGCCCAAGCCTGCACCACCCCCTAAGGTAATCAAGAAGACACCCGTGCCTGCACCGTTATCGAAGGAGCAAGAACAAGTGCATACGCGTCTGCTCTCTGTCGGTATCCCCAAGTTCCGAGAAGGCATTAAGTTTGACGTGCAGCCCAGGAGAAAGCGTGGAAGGCCTCCTGCTGAACGGCTTACGACGCAGCAAATTAAAGACAAAATGTTCTTGGCGACGCTCTATTCCACTCGCCCCGAGGAAACACCATCCCAAGACGCTAGCGTTCCGGCACGCTATGTACGACTTTCCCAACTGTCATCCAAAGAAGCGCATTGGATGCGCCCACTTCCGATACCATTAGTTATGTCCCATGTCGACCCGTCCGCCCACCAAGTCTCCTACCAAGAGCTCTGGGCTGCCAGGGCGCGTCAGTGGCATCTATAGCAATGTTACGTCAGCATCGACGCGACGCGTCAGTCCTCACGCAACCAACACCATGACGGTGGAAGCTGACGCCATGGAGGAAGAGGAGGTACGCTGTCCTGCTTCTTATACCAGCGTATGAAAAAACTGGACTTTTTATTGCAACGTTCCAGTATATACAGTCGAGTCATGGGCGAAAAGTTGCTTCGACGGCAACAAGAAGACCGTCCTGCCAAGCGCGCACGTACCACCGAAGCCCCAGCATCGCTGGCTGATCTCGCCCATCGAGAGCAGCCAGCCCTCGTGACAGGCGCAACGCTCAAACCTTATCAGATGGATGGTCTGGTATGGCTGACTAGCCTCTACGAGAATGGGCTGAATGGCATCCTTGCGGACGAGATGGGATTGGGGTACGTATACAACATCTCACCCAAGGAAAACCCTACAGACCATTGCCTTTCTAGCCCACCTGTATGAAAAGGGAATTCATGGACCTTTTCTTATCGTGGCACCACTCTCCACGACCTTCAATTGGCAAGACGAGTTTACAAAGTACGTCCCGTGAATTCTTACTCAGATTCGCTCCTACAATACCCACTCTTCTGTACCATGGCGCCAAAGCTGAACGCTTGTCATTACAAAAAAAGTTCCGTTCCAAATCCTCGACAACCACCCTGTCTGTTGTTATCACCAGCTACGAAATGATCCTGAAAGATCGCGCCTTTCTGGGCAAGCAGGCGTGGAAATTCGTGGTGGTCGACGAAGGCCACCGTCTGAAAAACCTCCATTCTCGCCTGCTTCGTGAGCTAAAGCAGTTTAGAACTAGCAATCGTCTTATCCTGACAGGCACGCCATTGCATAACAACTTGGCCGAGTTGTGGTCCTTGTTAAACTTCATTTTGCCCGACATTTTTGATGATTTGGCCACCTTCGAGCAATGGTTTAATCTTGGCGAGGCGAACGATGATGGAAGTAAATCTGAATCTGTTACCACATCTTTTGCTAAATGGAGCACGGACACTGCGTGCCGTGTCGTACAGCAGCTCCATGACATCCTCAAACCGTTTCTACTTCGGCGGGTCAAGTCTGAGGTTGAGCGCAACCTGCCGCCGAAACAGGAATACTTGCTGTATACGCATTTATCGACACAACAAGCACTCATGTACAACTTGGTGCTTGACGGATCGTTTCGCGCCTGGCTTACTGCGAGAAAAGCTTGTCTTCCTCTCGACTATGATACGGACTCTCTATCTCAAACAGAGAAAGATGCGCTTGCCTTGGCAACAAAGGAAGTACAAGCGATGCGACTCGACAACACTCTGATGCAACTGCGCAAGATATGCTGCCATCCCTACTTGTTCGACTGGCCTGTCGTAGCAGGTACAGATCAGCTTCAAATTGACGCTCAACTTGTCCAGCAGAGTGGGAAAATGCGCATGCTAGATTGCCTTGTCTCCGCCCTTATTACTCGAGGACATCGCGTGCTTATTTTCTCGCAGTTTTCACACATGCTTAACATTCTAGAGATTTGGGCCCAAGATCTCAAGCAATGGAACACGTTCCGTATCGATGGATCCACGCCACAAGACCGACGCGCTGAGCAAGTACGTCGTTTTAACGATCCTGATTCAGACTGTCATGTGTTTTTGCTAAGTACACGTGCCAGTGGACTCGGTATCAATCTAGTGGGAGCTGATACAGTGATCTTTTTTGACAGCGATTGGAACCCTCAAATGGATCTGCAGGCCCAAGATCGTGTACATCGTATTGGACAGACAAATCCTGTCCTAGTGTTCCGACTGGTTGCTTCTGACACCATCGAGCAAGACATACTCCAAAAAGCGCGTGCCAAGCGTCTGCTGGAAGCCGTGGTCATCCAGAAGGGCAAATTTCTACGGCCTATCACCCATGCGCGTCTTAAAGATACCTATGATACCAACGCTGATCTGACCACACTGATCCCTGCACTCATGAAGCTCGAAGCCGAAACATCTGGCGAGGACGATCAACCACCGATCTCAGACGCTGATTTGGAGAGATTGCTCGACCGATCTGAGAAAGCCTATGCTCGAACAGATGGATGGATCTCCACCGACGATGCCTCTACGAAGGATCCCCTACAGCCCGTTGCTGTGTTTGAAGTGTCAGAGACCCAAGCGGACAGTGCGCAAGGCAAGCTCGCGTCCTTCTTTCGCAATGCGGAGAATGCAGGTAGTGATGACTAAGCAGCTCCCACGATCGCTGAACGTCTCTTCGTCGTGGTAGCTTTATGGCTCGTGGTAGTAAAAACCGGCAAGCCAAGGCGGCTGCCAAATCTGCGGCGGCGGCAGTCTCTGCATCTGACAAGGTAGAAGTCCCGCCTGCAGAGGAAGCACCACCTGCTCCCACGTCTACGGAGGTGCCATCCACAGCCGCGTCCACATCTGCCCAAGATGCAGCGGGTTCCTCGCCAGAAACGAAGGAGAGCGATGTCCCTGCCTCTGATGATATGCCTACGTCCAATCCTGTGGACGAAGAAGCAGAAATAAGCGAGGCCAACGAGCCTGCGCCTACAGAGACAAGCACCTCAGAGCCCACTGTCGTTCCGGAGGCTCCGCCGGTGTCGGAAGATCCGACATTGCCGGCCGAGGACGCCGAGACCCCTCCTACGTCTAGCACAAAAGAAGAGGTGGCGCCTGCAGTCCCTGAGAAAGCGGAAACCAAGGTAGACATTCTGGATCGAATGTCACCGGAGGAGCGTGAGAAGGAGCTGCGCGACCAAGTGACGCACTTGAATGCCAAGCTCGTCGCTTCGTTCAACCGCATGTCTGATCTGGAAGACGATCTATCTGTGGCCCACAATCGGATCATGGTCCATACGACGCGTATCGCTGAGCTGAGTAAGGAACGTGATCAGTACATTTCTGCTCTGAACACAGGTCTGTTGGTGGAAAAAGCACATGTCACGGCGGAAATGCAGCGCATGATGGAGCGTGTCGTCGACGAAGCGGCACAGCGTGGTAAGGCAGAGAGCGACAAGACGCGTATTGAAGCTGAGCTGGAAGAACTGAGTGCATCACTATTCAATGAGGCTAACAAAATGGTGGCTGTTGAGCGTCTGGCGCGTGCTAAGGCGGAAGAGAAGAGTGAGAGTTTGGAGCGAAGTTTGCATCACACTGAGCAGCTCATGTCGGAACAGCAAGATCTCATCAAGTCTATGCAAAGCGACTTGGAATCGCTACGCCTTCATCCCGAGGCGGAGTCTGCGGAAGCATCGACTGTCATGGAACCCTCTTCTATGGCGGCGTCGGTGGTCGTCTCCCCGCCCACTGTCAATGTGAACATCCCTGCGTACCAAGAGTTTTTGAGCTTTTTGCATCATCTGCGTGGCCTGCATCAGCAGCTATCACCGTACTTTGAAATGGTGGAGCGGGGCACCGACTGGACCAAGACGCCGCCTGCGCCTGGTGCCATGTCGCTAGGCGGCGTCGTGTCACCTGCCATCTCTGGGTCGCCGTCCGTCGTACGACACCGTGACTATCCTCATTTACCGATCTCGGCAGAGCAGCTGGTCCAGCTCTCTGGCCAGACGACGCTACCGTTCATCAAGCGTATGCAAGAAGAAGATTCCGACCCTTGTCTTCGTCTCAGTCATGCGCCTGGTCTCAATTGGCTAGCACGTCGGCAGGCTACTACGGCTTTGCTGGATGGCAATGTGGTGATTGAGCCGCTGTTTGCAGGTGGCCGTATTGAGAACGAGGAGGCGTTACGGGCAGAATACGGCGTCCTAGCGCCTACGCCATGTGCGCTCTGCGGCACACCGCTACTCAACGTGACGGCTTTGGTACCTGGTGCTCAGACCTCGTCTGCCGATCTCGGTGGCTTGCGTGCTGCCGCCGGTGGACTGGCCTATTCGCTGCGTGACTCCACCTCGTCGCGACGCAGTCTTCCGTCCTTGTTCCATTCCCTACGACGCGGTATCGATCGCTCTCAATCATCGTCTCCTCAGCCGGATGGCAGGGCAGAGACGAAGGAATCTACCGAGATCTTTTCTCAAGACATGTCGTCGCCGCAGCTTACGGATTCCCTGCCGATCCCGACACACTACTTCCGGATCTCTGATCACGCGTCTGGCCGTCATCTGATCTGTACACATCATTGTCTGCAGCGGTTGCGCGTGGTATGTGCATTCTGGTCGTTCCTACGTACGCTGGAACGAGCGATTGTGTTGGAAGGCAAAGTCGAGCCTGAGGTTGTTGGCCAGACGCGGATCCTGCCATCCAGCCAGGAGGCACCGAAAGCATCCTCGGACGCTGCGCCGGTGCCTGACGTGAACGAGCAAGAAGGTCAGGTCGGCCCTACTGCGGAACCAGCGTCGCCGGAAAAGGCGTCCACAGACACGACTGAGGCCGCTGCCATATCCTCGAAGAAAGACTCGGACGAGTCGGATGATGAGGAGATCGATGTGTTTGACGAGGCGATGGGCGACGCTGTGCAAGGAGATACAAGTGCGTCCAAGGATGAGACTGTGACAGCGGCCGCGCCCCCGCCTCCCTTGCCAGCTCGTCGTCCCTCTACACCCAACGTACATGGACCCTTACGCACGTCGTTCCCATGGCAGTCAGATCGGACCCATTTGGCTTGGGAAGAGAGTTTGTGGGCCGAAGTATTGCGGTACAAGGAGCTCATGTGGAAGGCGCGCGTGGGCATCGATTTGACTCAGCTAGACATTGTATAGTGCTTCATTGTAACGTTTTTGCTGGACTCCACTTGGCTGGGCGCGCAAAAAAGGAGGCGTCGAGACGATGCTGTCGCCTCCACTTTTCTTCGACGATGGCGCCGAGGAAGAAGAGTGCGGCGATCAAGTCGAGCGGCGCGACATCGTCGAAGGCCGCGCCGTTGCCTGACTGGGTCAAAGGCGGCGGACCCAAACCGCCGCCTCCTACTGGCACGAACAAGGATGGGACAGCGCAGCTGTTCCCCCCGCGATTCAAGACGCCTCTGAACATCATGTACGAGCGTATCCAGAAAATGCCTGGGTGGCTCAAACCGGAGGTCGAGCCGATCAAACGCAAGGATGGATATACGTGTGTCATTACGCTTCGTAAGGAAAACAAGCAGGATCGGTCAAACCCATTCACGATCCGCATGGAGCCCAAAGAGCCTGGCGCACGCTTGGCCTGCGAATCGAGTTTGCATGCCAAGCACTGGGGCGCGACTTATGTCCTTTTTCGCCTCTTTAACCACCTAGGCCTCCATCGTGTGCTGCCGCCTGGTCCTCGTGAGTACTGGCTCGAGCTGGAATCTGTGAAGGCCCAAGCACCGGAAAGTGATGCGTGGAAATGGGCGGCCGATCCGTTTGAGGCGATCGCCAAACGCGATGCGGAGGCAGAAGCCCGGGAAAAAGAAAAGGCAGCACGCGAGGCCGCCAAGAACGATCCATCCAAGAAGCCTATGAGCAAGGCATGGCAGCGTGCACAAGAAGTGCGTATGGCGCCTGCTCTACGTGAGCTGGTCGAAAACACTATTCGTGCTCGAATGAGTGAACTGCCAATTACGACAGAGACAAATACTGTGCGTGACAAGATGGCATCTCTCTCGCTGGATAAAAAGGCCCTGGAGCGCGAACTAAGTGCCCTTGGTGTACGTCCAGGCTACATACGTCGAGTACTTGCCTGGCTGGAAGATGCGCGAACCAAGTATGCCTCATCTGCTGCACAGGAGCAGCTTCAAAAGGCACACCCGCTGCTTTCTTCCATTCTGGCGCTACCGAATCGAGAAGCAGCGCTTGAATACATTGTACTGTACACGCCCGAGCAAGATTTGCCTGTCAAGCTTCGCCCTACCGCTTCCTCTGAGTCGTTCGTTACAATGGCGGCAAGTGGTAGTGATCAGGAACAACTGGTGGATCGGTGGACTGTGGACAAGCTATCTCGTTGTGCAGGCTTCCCTCGCGAAAACATTGCTCGGGCCTTGGCGGCGGTGCGCGAGGCAGAGGTCACCGACTCGATCCCAGCACGAGAAGGATTGGTCCTCGATCTGCTACTGCATCAACTGATGGGCGCACATTATGCTCTGTCGCAAGCTCGTCTTTGCGAGCCTGACGAGGCACTGACACAAAAACGAGCCGATGAGCGTGCGTTGCTTCTCGCATGCATGAGCGACGATGATGTACGTTCTGTGCCGGACAAGGATGCCATTCACGCTGAGGACTACGATGTGCATATTGGTACGCATGAAGGGGAGGATGTTTATTTGCGTGTGACATTGCATCCCATGTCACACTACTTGGAAAATGGCGCGGCTCTGCCTACCATATACGTTACAAGCTCCAAGCTACCCACATTTCTTCGACTGGCGCTTACACGCCATGCGATGCAATGTCTATGTGGAAAACGTGCCGATATTCGAGAAACTCTCGAAGCAGAGGAAGGTGGAGTCCTGTTTTTACTGTGTGAAGAGCTTAAGGAGCAGTTGCCGACGTTCCTCAACGACCCTCCTGCCTTGGACGAAGTGATGGAACATCTCGTCGAGGCTGCTCCGACGACCGCAGCACGTGCTATTCACCAAACGGAAGCGACACGCCCGACCGCTGTGCCACGCAAAGGAGGTCCACGCGCGGCGCGGCCGCTCCAACGTGAGGCCCATGTGGATGAAACGCTGCAAGCGACGCAGCAGCGCTGCTATGCTTCTGCTTCGTACCGTGACTCGATCGGGCGTGTACGTGAATCTCTTCCAGCCTTTGCAGCGCGCGAAAAGCTGCTTGAAACACTACGTACACAGCGTGTGGTTTTGATTGCCGGTGAAACGGGTTGTGGTAAGACGACGCAAGTACCTCAGTTCTTACTGGACGATGCTATTGAACGGGGATGTGGCAGTCTTTGCAGTATTGTTGTTACTCAGCCACGCCGAGTTTCTGCGATGGGTGTTGCTGCGCGTGTAGCGGCTGAGCGAGGGGAGACATTGGACGCGTCCATGAAAGACGACCAGCAAGTCGGCTACGCTATCCGTGGTGAGCGTCGCGCTGGGCGCGGATGCCGTCTACTTTTCACAACCACTGGTGTGCTGCTTCGTCGAATGGCGACAGGTGTAGATCCTCATCTGCAATCGATTTCTCATGTGATTGTGGACGAGGTCCATGAGCGCAGTACCGATTCTGACTTTCTGCTACTGCTACTCCGTGATGTGCTGGTAAAGAACCCTCATTTGCATGTCGTGCTGATGAGTGCTACGATTCAGGCGGATACATTTACCTCGTACTTTGATGGGGCGCCGTACTTTTTCATTCCAGGACGTACGTTCCCTGTGCAGGATCACTACCTGGAAGATATTGTGCGCTACACATCGTACCGCTCTGCGTACCCGACTTCGCGTGTCGACGAGCGTATTGAGGCGTTGTACGATGCAACAGACATGGACGAAGATGCGATGCGGACGATGCGGACGCTCGTATCCTCGCCACGCATTGACTACGATCTGTTGGCTCAGACGGTTGCATATGCGTGTGAGCGAGCTACCAAGGTAGATGGCACAGGCTCTCTTCGTGGCTGTGCAGCCATCCTTGTCTTCTGCCCAGGTGTGGGCGAGATTCGGCAAGCGATGGACGCCATTGCCGCCCTGCAGCTCCGTGATATTGTGCTCTTGCCCTTGCATGCCAATCTGCCCGCCAGTGAACAGCGCCGTGTCTTCCAGCCCGTGGGTGCGCGCCAACGCAAAGTGGTGGTATCGACGAATGTGGCAGAGACGTCGATTACCATTCCTGAGGTGTGCTATGTCATTGATACCGGGCGTGTGCGTGAGGCGCAGTACGATGCTCAGGCCGGTGTCACGCGTCTTCTGGATGCATGGGCTTCTCGCGCAGCCTGCAAGCAGCGCGCAGGTCGTGCAGGTCGTACGATGCCTGGCGAGTGTTTCCGGCTGTACACACGTGTCGTGGAAGCGCAGCATCAACGTGCCCAGTCTGTCCCAGAAATACAACGTACGCCGCTGGAAGGTGTGGTCCTGCAGGTCAAGGCGTTGCAGCCAAAGGGCGATGTGAAAGCGTTCTTGCAGAAAGCCATCGATCCACCCTCCATGGACGCCCTGGAAGCGACGCATACGCGCTTAGTGATTGCCGGCGCCTTGCATGCGGAGGGCGGGTACAGTGCCACGCTCACGCCCCTGGGTCGTCACCTGGCCACGCTGCCGCTGGACGTGCGGCAAGGCAAGATGCTGGTTCTTGCGTGCCTCTTTGAGTGTGTGGAGCCGCTGCTGCATGTGGTCACATTGCTGTCCACGCGTCCTATGGTGGCAGGCTCGATGCAGCATGATACGAGTGCGACACAAGCTCGTGCACAATTCTTGATTGGCCAAAGTGATCTGCTCACGCAAGCGCATCTCCTCGCGACGTGGCTGCGTATGCGGTTTGAAAAGGCGCCTATGCGGCAGCAGCGGCAGTTCTGTGACACGCATGGTCTTTCGCTGCAAGCGCTGCAGGAGATGGAGCTTACGCGAGCGACGCTTCTTCGTCAGCTGGAAGAGGTGGGGCTGGTAGACCGAGCCTACGTACAAGGCTACCGCGAGCAAGGTCCACGCTGGCCGACGCAAGCCTCGAGCCTGTCCTACGATACCCACAGCCAGAACATCAACGTGCTACGTTCCCTGCTGCTTGCCGCGCTATGGCCCTCGGTCGTGCGTGTGGATGCGCCGTCTGCGAAGTACAATGCGTCAGCGTCGGGGGCTGTGCTGAAAGAGGCGCAGGCCAAGGAACTGCACTACTTTGACGAACAGGACGGCCGCGTGTTCCTGCACCCGAGCTCGCTGCTCTTTCATGCGACCAAGTACAAATCCAACTATGTTGTTGCCTTCCAGAAGAGTGCGAGTGGTGCCGCAGATGCGGCGCGTACCTATTTGCGCGATGTGACAGAGGTGCCGCTGTACGCTCTGCTTCTGTTTGGCGGTCCGTTGTACGTCGACCACGAAGTGGGCGGGATGACCATCTCTACCGGCATGGAGCCCAGTGCGGATGCCTGGGTACGTGTGCGTGCGAATTCGCGCATTGGTGTGCTATGCCGTCAACTACGTCAGCTCCTGGATCGCGCCTTGGAAGAGGGTGTGGAAGATCCACATGCGTGGGTATCTGCGTCGCACCAAGAGGTGGTCCGCGTTATGATGGCGCTGGTATCGCAGGATGGTCTGGAGTCCACGACGTCGGCGCCTGGACCATGACAGTATGTACGTCCATAGGCACCGTTAATCGCTGTGGCTCTTGCTGCGGCACTAGCGCCAATGCACGCACCAGCGGCAGCCGGTAGGGCCCCATACGCTGCGGCCGTAGGGCTACCGTGTACGTACGTTCTTCGCCGGGCAAGAGCATGGAGCATGTGACCTTGCGAGGCCCGGCGGCCAGGGCTGTGTCAGGCACCTCGACGTCGATCGTTGCGTCGGCCACATGGTACGCATCCTGATTAAGCACGTGCATCGTCATCCAGATCGCCTCGCCCACAACGACCGTAGGCGGCGCTGTGACGTGCACACGAACACGCGCCCACGGCGGCGGCGTGAGCGCTGGGATCGGCACATGCGTTTCGCAGGGCCATGGCTGGTCACGCTCTGGCCGACGCCATTGTACGACCAACGTAGAAGCGGTCGTGGCATCGTTGTGGATGTCGGCGGCGGTGTATGTGACTTGCAGCGGCGCGATCCACGTCGCTGTGGTTCGTGGCGACCACACCGGGAAGGCAGGCGCCTCGTTCGGCGTAGGCGCGCCCCATACAGCGCCGGCCTGGATGCCCAGCTCCGGCGCTACGGCCACGTACACGTGCTCCAGCTGTAGCGCGTCTGTGCCCAGGTACTCCACATGCAGAAGAACGCGCCCATCGCTTGCGTCGCGCCAGTGCACATGCGACTGGACGTGGAGCAAGGGCTGGACGTGTACTCCATGCGTCTCGGTGGACGTGGCATGGGTGTGCACACGGAACGTGCCGAGGATGGAGGGCGCACGTAGCCACAACGTCGACGCCGCGACACTGTCCATGGCCTCCTGCGCGCTCGTTTCGTCGAGCCATGCAGCCCCCGTCGCCCAGGCCTCAGGCGCGACACGCACCGTGGTAGGCGTCGTGGGCATGGTGATGCCGACCACTTCGCCAGGGTACATGGTCGTGGGCACGTTGATGGCCACGTGCTCTGCGACGGCATGCAACGTGCGCACGTCTGGCCGGGGGGGCAGTGGTAGGCGCTGGTGCGTCGTAGGTACGTACCATACACACGGTGCGTCGCGGTCCACATCGATCGCCAGGTCGACCGGTGCGAGCGGCGTTTGCAGTGTGAGGACCACATGCGAGAATGTCACGTCACTCGCCTGGGACACCGCCATAGCGCCTTGCACCCAGAGCGGCGCCTTGTCGGCCCATGTCCACGAGGTCGTACCTGTGCCTGGACGTTGCGCCGGCCATGCGATCGCCTCGCGCATCGTCACCTGCGTCGTGGGCGCTTGTGCATCGTACGTCACAACACACACCGGTGTATCTGACTCACGTGCATACACACGCAGCGTGCGCCAGGGCCAGGAGGGCAGCCTAGACGTAGCCCAGGGCTCGATCCGCAGCTGCCATGCCATGGAGCCAGGAAGCGTCAGCGTGCCCCGCGCAAACACGGCGCAGACATGCAGCCAGTGCGACGCGGCGCCTGGGTCGAGTGGCAAGACGGTCTCGCTCGACGTCGCCTCGTCTGATGTATCGTACGAGACATCGTACTGCTGAGCTACGGGGGCCAGTTCCAGCGCCAATCGCATCGTCGCTGCTGGATCGTGCGATGCTCGCGCACACGTCCACGCATGGTACGCCACAGCGTACCGAAGCTTCGTCCATGTCTCACGACGGTACCAACGCAGATTGCGCTCCAGGTACTGCAACGCTTGCGCAGGCTCCGTCTCCTGGTACACCCCCGCCAAACGTGTCGCGGTCATGTGCGCTAGACGCCCACGCTGCGCGTGCCGGAACGTGTCGTAGGCCAAGCTCAGTGCATGCACGACCAGCGCACGAACGTCCACCGACGTGTCGGTGGCGTAGGCCGCGCGCTGCATTGTGCACAGCGCGGCATGGTAGCGCAGCACGCCCGGCTCGAAACAACTCGTCGTGAGGCCGGCGTCCTGGAGCAGCGTCGCCATCAGGGCATACTGCTTCGCACGCCACGCCCAGAACTCGGGCGTGCTAGCGCCAATGCCCCACCCTGTACTGAGCACACTCATCTCGTGCTGATGCATAGTGAAAATACGCAAGGCGACGACCTCGTCACCCCGGTACAAGGCCCCTTTGATGCGCTTGAACGCAAGCGTATCGACCAGCACCTTGGCCTCGGCCCAGCGCCGCGTTCGTGGTGCGAGAAGCTTGGTATCGGCCAGGTACGTGCGGAGGAGCGCTTCGTACGCTTCGGTATACTGTGTATCGGCTTCGGCATACTCGCCTTGCAGTTCAGCAAGCACAGCTAATTTATAGTGCGTTCGTACATGCCAGCCCGGCGGCGAGAGGATCGGCGAGGGCGTCCGAAGCAGATGCGCTTGCGCCGCCGCCTGCATGATGGGCTGCGTGACGGATGGCGGCGGTGGATACCGCGCCCGATTCCGACGAACATGGCGCGCGTGCTGGCGGTAGTGCTCGCGCGTATGCTGCGACGCCGTCGCATACACATCTGTCAGAAAAGCAGGCAGTCGGCTCATATCGTGCGCATTGAACACAAGCATCGTACCTCGCGCTTCGAGGCCAGCAGCACGCCGAATATGATGTAGCCGCGCTTCTTGGCCAGCGAGCAGCGAGGCCGGCTCACACAGTAGTACCACCATGACTTTGATCCCACGCGGCGCTAGCGACGTACGCAGTGCTATGATCGCTTCAATCAGCGCCGTGTCAGCCTGCAACGTCGCCTCTGTGGAGGCAGGCAGGCAGAAAAAGGCCAGGTGGACGCCTGGCATGTACTCTGTATGCTTTCGAATCCACGACGGCGATACAATGCCATCTGGGAACAGCGGGCCGCCAGGAAACAGCGGCGAGAGGGGCGAGCGCGGCGGTAGCGCTTGCAACGCGTGCTTCGCGTCCACATCTGTGATCCGCGCCCCTGCCCGCATGCGCGCGGGCGGTAGGACATGCGCATAGTCGACCATCACCGTATGCAAACGAGGCGGCGAGCCTGGCGCATACCATAGACGTGGCCGCGCTTGCGGCGCGAACGCTTCAACGATGGCATGACATACGTTCGGGTACACAGACGTGGGATGCGCTAACGTGGGATAGGACGGCGTTCGCTCGGCGACCAATCCACTTACATGCACACATGGCAGCAGATGCACAATGAGCTCAGACGGGTACGAAGACGAGGACGTCGCTCTATGGCCGCCCTGCTTGCTTGGGTCCATGCACCACGTTACAACGTCGTGGAGATGGCGCCGTGGCCGTAGAGCGACGTACGTGCGTGCCTGCCGCGCGCGTCTCTCCACGCATCACGTGCGGGGCTGGCCACCCTCGAAAAAAAAGAGCCGCCGCGCACAGGCGCCGTTCTCTTCTTGAGTAGCGCTGCGCTGCGTTGTAAAGGGCATCATAATATGACGCTGCCAGCGCTCGATGTGCGTGCCTGCGCAATAGCTGCAGGCGCTAAAGCACACGAAGCGGCCCCTATTTTGAAAGCGTGTGCCGAAGGTAGCTGCCACGATGTGCATGCCGTTCTCGCCGCTGCGGCTGCGCTGTATCTCGACACTGACGTGGCTATTGCGAATGCTATTGTGATAGCGTTCCGTCCCTGTCTCTTGGAGCTCATGGCACGCGTATTTGAGCGGGCGGAAGCGGTGCATGCCATGGCCCGCTATGTAGGCGCCTTTGAAGAAGTATACCCTATGACGGAGGCGTTCCTTGCCCGCCACTTTGCTCACGGCCTACCTCACGACGAGGCTCACTTACTGGCTCGATGGCGCTTGGTCCGTGCAGCGCCTACCGTAGCCCGGCATTTGCACTGGCCTTCGTCCGATTTGTACAAGCTTTTCGTGGCGCGGGAGCATCCACCGAGTCTGCGACAGTTGGCCCTCGCGACGTACGTCTTGCAGGAACAGCTTGCTCCCGCTGCGCAAGAGGCCTTGGAGAAGGCATGGATCGAGCAGGACGCGTACGTACACGTAGATGGCGAGCACGTCCTGCTCTCTACCCTGCCATTGCACGAGCAATCGCGCATCGAATCGCTCTGGTCCGCGTGCTTGCAGCCATGGCCTGTCTCCCCCGCACCTTTGTGCTTGGACGCATCGATGCTATCGCCCTCATTATGCATGCTAGGGACCATGGTGATGCCTGCGTCACCTGTATTGCCTACCACAGTGTTTGTCGAGACAACGAGCGCGCAACGCGCGATGCGCGACGTGCTGTTGCACACGTCGCTTCGTCTGCCCGTGCTGGTATCGGGGCCGGCCTCCAGTGGCAAGACGCATTTACTTACGTACCTAGCTCATCAGCTCTCCCAGGCACCCGCAGGTATGCCGCCCTACCTTGTCATCCCGCTTGGCGATCAGTCAGGTGTGGACGCCAAAGCTCTTTTGGGCTCGTACGTGTCCAGCAGCACGCGTCCTGGCACGTTTGAGTACGTGGAAGGTGCCTTGACTCGCGCTGTACGCGCTGGTCTCTGGGTCATTCTTGAAGACATCGATAAAGCCTCGAGCGATGTATTGAGTGTGTTGGCGCCGCTTGCAGAGGCCCTGGGGCCGACCAAGTCGGTCGGCGCCCGTCCTGTGCTGGATCTAGGCGCGCGTGGGACCGTGGAAGCCGCGCCTGGATTTACCTTGCTGGCCACGCGGACCACTCGTACCGGCGCGCCCAAGCCCTCGTTCCTCTCGAGCGAGCATTGGGGCTATGTCGCGCTGGCGCCTCCGACACGTGACGATATAAGTCGGATCGTGCAAGGTCGGTATCCTCGTCTTGCTCAGTGGCCGTCTCAGGAATGGGCATGCATCTTGCAAGCGTGGGAAGCTGTGGTCCAATGCACGGCATCCACCTCCAGTGCTGTGCGTACGCCGTCCCTTCGTGAGCTCATGCAGTGGTGTGCGCGTCTCGATGCCCGTGCCGAGCCTGGTCTTCTACATTCCCCTGTGGTCCAAGATGCCGTGTTCCTGGATGGATGCGATGTGTTCCTTGCCTCTCTACCTACGATGGGCCCCGTTGGTCGTGCGATGTTGCATGCGCTTGCCGATGCATTGCAGGTGTCTGAGGAGCGTGCGACGTATGCATGGCACGAACGTGTCCCTGATTTGGCCCTCGCACACGCTGGGCAAGTCCGCGTAGGCCGCATTACCCTGGACCGCTTGGTGCCTGGCGCGCCAACATTGCAGCGCTACGCTCTTACACGCCCTGCGCTTACCTGTATGGAACGTGTGGCTGCGTGCATTGCTCATGCAGAGCCTGCCCTGCTGGTGGGTGAGACAGGTACAGGCAAGACCACGTTGGTCCAAATGCTTGCTACATTGGTGGGCCAGCCTCTCACTGTCGTCAACCTGAGCCAGCAGACGGAAAGTGGCGACTTGCTAGGGGCCTACAAGCCGCTTGATCCTAAAATGCAAGCTGCGGATCTCCACAATGCATGGTCGCGCTTGTTCGAGCAGACGTTCTCTGTGAAGCGCAATGCTGCGTACGTGGAGGCAGAGCGCAAGGCCTTCCTCCAGGGGAAGTGGGCGCGACTCGCGAAACTCTGGTCTGAATCGTGCAAAATGGCCCAGAACGAGCTGGCCCAAAGTACCTCCACCCGCAAAAAGCGGCGGACGGACGGCACCTTGGAGAGTGCGTGGGCCTCGTTGGCCGAGCGCATCCAGTCGTTTGCCGCGCTCTTTGCCACGCGCAAGCGCCACTTTGCGTTCTCATTTGTGGAGGGGCCATTGGTCCGTGCCTTACGTGAGGGCCACTGGATCTTGCTGGATGAGATCAATTTGGCCTCGCCTGAGACACTGGACTGCCTTGCGCCGCTGCTGCAGTCGCGCGAGAGCAGTCTGGTGCTTACCGAGCGCGGGGATCTCACCCCCATTCCGCGCCATCCGCAATTCCGACTCTTTGCGTGCATGAATCCAGCGACAGATGTGGGCAAACGCGACTTGGCGCCCTCCATCCGCGCGCGCTTTACGGAGCTGTATGTGCCCAGTCCTGATTCAGATAAGGAAGCGTTGATGAGTATTGTGTCTCAGTATATCGGCCAGGAAGCCGTGGGCGACAAATCAGCGATTCTCGACATGGCAGAGTGGTATACGGATCTTCGCCGACTGGCCGCCCAGCATGCCATTGCAGACGGTGCAAATCAGCGACCCCACTATTCCATTCGTACACTCGCGCGGGCGCTGACGTTTGCCGCGACGCTAGCGCCTACGTACGGCCTACGCCGCGCTCTGGCGGAAGGTGTCGAAATGGCATTCGGCATGTTACTAGATGCGTCCAGCACAGCTGTATTCCAGCAACGCTTGCAAACGCATCTACTGGCGCGCGCCAAGGACCGTCGTGTGGCACGTACGTTTGTGCCACCATCGCCGGGCCCCTCGTACGTGTCGTTGGGTGCGTTTTGGCTGGAAACGGGGCCGTTGCCCTTGGACGAGGCCCCTTCGTATGTCCTCACGCCAAGTGTGGAGGCCAAAGTGAGTGCGTTGGCCAGAGCACTGGTTACACGGCAGAGTCCCGTCCTTATTCAAGGTCCGACGTCGGCGGGTAAGACAAGTGCCGTGGAATACGTCGCACGACGTACGGGTCATCGGTTTGTACGCATCAACAATCATGAGCATACCGACGTACAAGAGTACCTGGGCTCGTACGCCTCGAATGCGGAAGGCCAATTGGTGTACACAGAAGGCCTCCTTGTTACTGCGCTCCGACGAGGCGATTGGCTCGTGCTGGATGAGCTGAACTTGGCGCCGACCGATGTACTTGAAGCGCTGAATCGGTTGCTGGACGACAATCGCGAGCTGTTGGTCCCTGAAACCGGCGAAGTCATTCGACCCCATCCTCACTTTATGCTGTTTGCGACGCAAAATCCTCCCGGCGCTTATGCGGGTCGTAAAATGCTCAGTCGCGCGTTCCGCAACCGCTTTGTGGAACTGCACTTTGACGATGTGCCGCAAAACGAGCTAGCTACGATCCTAACGCGTCGTTGTGAAATTGCGCCGTCGTATGCGGAGAAGATCGTGCAGGTCTTTACAGAGCTGCAGCGACGTCGGCAGTCCGAGCGTGTGTTTGATAAACAGGCGTTTGCGACGTTGCGTGATCTTTTCCGATGGGGTATGCGTGGCGCTGTCGGCTACCAACAGCTTGCTGAGACGGGCTACATGTTGCTGGCCGAACGCACGCGCCATCCACGCGATCGTGCTACCGTGCAAGCTGTGCTGCAGGAAGTGATGCGTGTGCGCATCGATCCCACGACGCTGTATGATGCGAGCAATGAGACACTCCAAGCGCAAGTCGGCGCAGATCTGCTGCAGCGTCTTCGTCATGCCGCGGCTACGCACAAGATTGTGTGGACCTCAGCGATGCAGCGATTGGTCTGTCTTACGGCTGTGGCGCTCCAAGGAAAGGAGCCGGTGCTGCTTGTGGGTGAGACGGGTGCAGGCAAGACCTCGGTGTGTGACATTCTGTCCACGGCGATGGGGCGTCGCCTCCACTCGTTCAACTGCCACCAAAATACCGACAGTGCCGACTTGCTGGGTGGGCAGCGGCCTTTGCGTGATCGAGCCCAGCGGGCGGCGGCTGCGCGTAGTGCAGCGCAGGAGGTGCTAGGCGAGGCACTGCCCACGACGATGACGCTGGATGACGTGGCGGCACGACTGCAAGCGGTCAAGACGACACCGCCTAGGGAGGCATGGACGTCCGCGTGGCAGCAAGTCCAGCAAGCCCAAGCGCTCTTCACCTGGTGCGATGGGCCGCTGGTCGAAGCTATGCGGCAGGGCGAGCACATGCTCCTTGACGAGATCTCGTTGGCGGACGATAGCGTCTTGGAACGACTAAACTCAGTGCTGGAGAAAGAGCGCACATTGGTTCTCGCAGAAAAGGCAGGTACCGATGTCATTGTCTCCGCCACGGACGGCTTCCAAGTCATTGCGACGATGAACCCGGGTGGCGACTACGGAAAGAAGGAGCTTAGTCCTGCGCTGCGCAATCGATTTACCGAGATCTTTGTGCCGCCTGTGGATGCACCGTCGGACCAAGCGGCGATTGTCAATGCGCTTCTGCCGTCCACCTTGCATGTGTGGACCGAGCAGATGCTGGCCTTTGTGCGCTGGTTCTCGCAGCAGCTGGGCGGGTACGAGCATACGGGTCTGGGTGTGCGTGATCTGATGGGATGGGCGCAATTTATGCACGATGTATGTGCACGGGATGTGCTGCCTGCGCCTCTGGCGTTTGCGCATGGCGCCTCGCTGACGATCATCGATAGTCTCGGTGCCCTGCCTGCGACGGCCGCGATGGTGGATAGCAGCTTGCAGGCTTTGCGTGCCAAGTGTCATGCGCATGTGGCCTCCCAAATTGCACCTACGCCCTGGGATCCGACCGATCCGTCGCTGCGGCACGTGCGCGAGACGTCTCACGCGCTGTGCATTGGTCCCTTTTCGATGCACTATGGTCCTGTGGCGCGCACGACCCCGACCTTTTCCCTGGACGCGCCGACCACGGCGGACAACGCCTTACGTGTTCTGCGTGCCTGTGAGATTCGCGCGCGAAGTGTCTTGCTGGAAGGCAGTCCCGGCGCTGGCAAGACCTCGCTGATTGCGAGCCTCGCGGCGCTCACAGGGCATGAGCTGGTGCGTATCAACTTGTCGGAGCAGACCGAACTCGTCGATCTTTTCGGCGCAGAGTTGCCTGTGGAGCATGGACGTGCTGGTGAGTTTGCGTGGCGGCCCGCTGCGTTCCTCGATGCTATGCAGCGGGGTGCATGGGTGCTGCTCGACGAAATGAACCTCGCCTCGCAAACTGTACTGGAAGGCTTGAATTCGTGCTTGGATCACCGTGGCTCCGTATACGTGGCTGAGATTGGGCGTACGTTCACGAAACATCCCGAGTTTCGATTGTTTGCTGCACAGAATCCACAGCATCAGGGCGGGGCGCGGAAAGGCTTGCCGAAATCGCTCTTGAACCGTTTTATCAAAGTGTATGTCGAGCCCCTGCAAGCCGCCGACATCCGAGTTATTTGCGGGCAGCTGTACCCGGCGATGGCGCCGCATCTCGATGCACTCGTGCGCTTCAACGATGCCCTGCACACGGCCACACAAGCCCAAGAACTCGGTCGGCATGGTGCGCCATGGGAATTTAATTTGCGTGATTTGCTGCGTTGGCTGCAGCTCATGCACGCGTCGTTGGGCACACCGACAGACGATCCTGTGGCGACGCTTTCGTGCTTGTATCTGGCGCGGTTCCGGACACCAAAGGACCGCGCTTATGCTGCGTCGCTCTTTGCCTCGTGCTTCGGCCGTGAGCCGACTCGCGCGACTCGTACTCCGAGCGTCCTGCTATCGCCCTCGACAGCCTTGGCTGGCGCTGTGCTGTTGCCACGCACGGGCTTGCGATTGCCCCGCGGGTACACACTCGTCCCCTCGCAGCAGGCATGCCTCGAAGGCATGGCAGCGAGTGTGCGATTGGGCCTGCTGACGATCTTGGTGGGTCATGCAGGGACAGGCAAATCGTCGCTGGTGCATACCATGGCGGCGATGATGAGTCGTCGGCTGGAAGAGGTACGCCTCAGTGCGGCTAGCGATACGATGGATGTGTTGGGCTCGTTTGAGCAGCGTGATCCATCGCACCAGAAGAAGGACGTGCTTCGTCAAGTGGATGCGTTCCTGGACCAGCTTCAACTCGCGGCTCTGACGCCCACATCGTCGTATGCGGCCGACGCTGCGTCTCTCTTGGACACACTGGCAGCCTGCCGCACAGCCATGCATGACCAGCCCGAGGTACTGCAGACCCTTGTACCGTACTTGGCCGATGCCGAGGCACATACCCTGTCTGCGCTTCTTGCGCAGCTTCACGACGCATCGCAAGGCGCCGCTGCCGGCCAGTTTGAGTGGGTCGACGGACCTCTGTTGCGTGCGGCCAAGCAGGGCCACTGGCTCCTATTGGACAATGCCAATCTGTGTGCCGCCTCCGTGCTAGATCGACTAAACTCCCTGTTCGAGCCCAACGGATCCTTAGTCCTGAGTGAGCGTGGTATGGTCGACGAGGGCCGCGTGCCACATATTGTGCCGCACCCTGCGTTCCGTGTGTTTATGACCGTCGACCCACGCTATGGCGAGCTGAGTCGGGCCATGCGCAATCGCGGTATGGAATTGTGGCTGGAATCCGTGGAGATCGAGCACGTTGCGCCTCTGGCACGTACCATGCCTCAGGCGGCAGGCACGTTGTTGGAGCGTGCTGTGACCTCGCACGCGTCGCGCCGTGGGTGGATGGAGCAGCCCATGTCGTCCATGATCACACCGTGTGTCCAAGCAGCGCTCGCCCAGCCTATTCTGGCAGCGCCAGCGCTACGTATCACTGCCTTGTTGGCGTCCTGCTGGACCGAGCCGTCACTGCGCGAGGCTGTAGCGATATACGCCAAGCAGGCGCTCTGGCCCTGCGAACGTGCCTTGGTCGCTGCTACTCTGTCTCTTGATACGACAGCCTCGTCCCCCCCACGCTTGCTGGCCTCAGACTCGGATGTGCAGGAGGTATGCCCGAACGATCCGCGTCGGATTGATGCGTTGGCGCACTTGCACGATACGTTGCATGCCTCGCAGTTGGCTTGGCAGGTGCGTATCGAGCAGATGCAAAAGCGGATCGCCGATGTGGGCGAGGATACACTCTATGCACGCGCCCGTACGGACCGTGCTCTGCCACCGATGCTCCGTGGCATTCCGAACCTCCTTCCCTCGGCCTTAGCCTGGCTCGCGACCTTGCCGCCCATGGACGCGACGATCTCTGTGATTGATCGGTGCTTGGATACCCTGTCCATGGTATGGGAAGCGTGCTTGTCGACGGAGGCGGACTACTCGCTTCTCCACTTCTTGCTGCGTACGCTGCGTGCACTATGGCTCGAGTTGCAGGCAACGACGTCCCTGCCCTCGGCATTGCTTTCGACGTTGCGGCCCATGTACACGCCTTCCTCACGCCAGAGTGGAGCGGCCATGGCCAGTGTGTGGCACAGAGCCCTTCCTGCTATTCCGGCCGAGGCGCAGACACTGCTGGCACAGCTTGCGCATCATTTAGATCGACTTATGCCACCTACCCATGCCCGCACAGCGCTGGAAGTGCTTACAACATTGCATGTGTGGTCCTCGTCCTGGACAGATGCGCATGCGCAGGAGCTTACGCAGGTGGTCCATGCCATGATGGCCCTGGAAGCGGCGCCAACGCAACCCGCGTGGCCGTACGTGCGCCGTGTATTGCCTGTTCTGCAATGGTACCTGCTGGCAGAAGAGCCGTCACAAGCCCCTGTGGCGCCGCTGGAGCCACGTCTCGGTGCCGTGCTACGCGCCATGACAGAGCACCAAGTCGTGCCAGTACTGTGGCTGGTCGCTGCGCAGTGGCGCGCATGGGCACCAAGGAAAGCGTGCCCAGTGTGGATGAGCTTGCAGCCGGCGCATGCACTGTGGTATATCGATGGCGCTTTCCAAGTGGAGGCGCTAGGCGCTCAGACGCTGACGCAAGCGGTCCTTGCGCCGAATGTCTTGGAGGCCGTGCAAGAAGAGCGTATTGGCCTAGCATCCTGGCCCTCCTACGAATCGCATTTGCGTGCTTTGTCGTCGTGTATCGCTACAGCTCTGGTACCGGCCCAGCCCTCGCGTGTCTCGCACCTTCGCACGCTACTTGGCGCCTTCGCTTTGGATATGACGCAGGCGCTGCATCATGCCTTGTCGCAATTGGCCTGGCCAGAAGGGCAAGGTGTGATGCAGGCCCTGGGCTCGGCGCTGCATACGTCCGAGCCTCAAATGTACGTTGATGCGCTGGCGGCCGTGCAAGCGAAGCTGGAGCAAGATACGGCCTTGCACAGTGCACTTCAAGCTTGGCTGACGTGGCTTCGCGAGGCGCATGCCTGCCTTACTAGCACAGCCACACCTGCACAACTGGCTCACGCCTGGGTACACTTGGCTCTGTACACGCTGCATGTCTATGTCCCTGATATGCCCTTGGACCCTGTAGCGGAAGTACATGCTCAGCATGCATGGTACGCACACACGCAATCGCAGCTGGATGCGCGTCTGCAAGTGGAGGGAGCTGTCGCACAGATGCGGACGGGCGGTGCATCGCATGCCGTGCTGGATGAGCTTCGGACAGCCATGGCACACGTGGCCACGCAGCAAGCAAATGCGACGGCGGCGCCTGTTCACCGTGCTTCGGATCCCGTGTTACTTGCGCGATGGCACACGGAAGTAACAGGCTTGTTAACGGACACACTGTCCACTGCCAAACTGGATAGGCTGCTTACGCGCCTTGCTTCGCCAACAGAGACGGCGCTGGCTGAAGAAACTTCTCTGCAGGCGTCAGTCTACGCGTTTGAGCAGCGTTTGCGACGACAGTATGCCAGCATGAGCGATTTGACGGCGCCTGTGCATACGGCTCTGGAGCAGCTTCGCTTGGGTCTGCGTCTTGCGGTGCCGTCTAAGCATGTATCCCCACGGATCGCTCATTGGCTCAGCTCGACCATGCAGACACCTACGTCGGCTGCCGCTCATGCCATTGCTGTCCATGCTACCGACGCACGTGCAAAGTCAACTGCGCTTGCGGAGCTGTTGGCCGCTTTGGCCAGTGCCGCCTACGATGCGCATATCACGCAAACGCCACCTTCGCCATCGACCATTGCTACGCTCTATGAACAGCTCTATGTATTATGGACCGCTCATCGTGAAGCGGAGCGTGAAAAGGTGGAGGCGGAAGCACGTGTCTTTACATTCAAAGGCGAGGATGCCAGCGAAGAACAAGCACGTTTGGCCGCAGAAATGCAAGCCATGTTCCCTGTCTATGACGACGTGCTGGAGACGACGACAACAGCGACGACAACGACACGCACATCGCCCAACAAAGCGCCTACCATCAATGCACAGGTGTTGACCAGCATTCACGATCTGCACACATGTTTATTCCCCAGTACTATGCCCTGGACAACCAAGCGAGTGATGGCAGACGCGCCTTCCATGTTCGTGCAGCACACAGACACACTCATGCGTCTGTACTCGACGTACGCTGCGCACATGCCAGCGGATCTCGACAAGGGAAGTGCATACCAGCTGGCACGGATCGCTCGCCGACTAGCGCCGCCGGCTGAGGCACGGAACTTTTATCACGATGCCCAGCCTGCGGAATTGGCAAAGATGGGCCCCCTATTGGACGCACTGCAATCACACGTTACTACGCTGCTGGGGCAGATGCCTGAGCAGGTCCAGCTGCAGCAGCTTCAGGAACGATGTGAGCGTGTCCAGCAACTCGATATGGCAAGCCCCATTGCCAAAGGTCTAGCCGCGATTGAACTCTTACTCACACACGTGGACGATTGGGAGACCTACGCTAGCAGCGCTACGTCGCTGCGTACGCATGCTACTGCTCTGACGAACCTTGTGATTGAGTGGCGTCGACTTGAGCTTCACAGCTGGGCGTCGCTGCTCGATAACGAGGCGGCCTGCGAAGAGGAAGGCGTCTCGCCGTGGTTCTTCTCATTGTACGAGGCCCTTACGCGTGCGTCAGATTCGACGACGATCTCGGACTTGGTATCGCTACTCGATACCTACGTCCGAGGTAGTACTGTCGGCCAACTAGCGGCGCGATTGCGTTTGCTGGATACGCTCAGTGTCTTTATACAGCCGCAAGGGGATATAAGCCGTGTGCTTCATCACATTGCCGCCTACTACGCCCAATTCCTACCAGCCGTGGAGGCACATCTTCAGCAGCAGCGCAGCTTGCTGGAACGCCAAATCCAGGACTACGTACGCTTGGCGTCATGGAAAGATGTGAATGTGTATGCTCTTAAGCAGAGTGCTCAGAAAACGCACCAGTATCTGCACAAGTCGCTGCGAAAGTGGCGTGAAATGCTGCGTGCGCCAGCTGACCCCTTACTCGCGCTCAAAGCGGATGCACGTCCGAATGTTCTCGTACGTGCAATGATGGGCCCTGTCTCGGCATCTTGGCGTCCTGTTACAGCCAGTCTACCTGTGCTTGTAGCACGACCCGTACGCAACGATACCGCCTTGCATTTCCAGGATGTGCGTAAAACGCTTCGTCATGTGCACACGTTGTGTGAATCGCATATTATGCCACAGATGGATACAGAGCATTGGTCCGACGTATCGGACCTGGCAACTACCATCCTGGAGACTGCCGATGAACTGGCACAACAGACGCCTGCTCTGGCGAATGAAGGCAATGCAAAGAAGCTTAAGAGCTTGGCGACACAGAAACGCCGCGCATGGTCCGATCTGCTCAAAGAACTTCGTCGGTGGGGATTGTCACCCTTCCTTAGCGCTGAAGTGCTCGCGCAGAACCGTGATCCCGTTTGGATTTATGGTGCGCCAATGATCAAGCGTGAAGAAACGCTCGGTACAGACGCTATGGATCAGTACCATGCAGCGATGCTGGCCCAAGTAGAGCGCCTTCGATTGGCGGCGCAGGCGCCGCAAGGCGATGTGCCGGACCTAGCGAGGGGTGTTGCCTTTGTGGAACATGCACTGCATTGGGCCCTTGTGACGCGCCGTCGATGGGCACCGATGTATGAAAGCGTGCAAGCGCTGGGTCAGATGGTGCAGCGACTCTGCACACTGACTGGCCCCTTGTACTGCCTCTCGTCGCACGATGTGCAGGGTGTGCAAGTTCGCATCAATCACATGGCACGTACGATAGATGCCTTGCAAGAGGCCATGGCGACCATGACCACCCAGGCACAGATGTGGTCGACGAACACACCTACTCTACAAGACTGGCCACCGCTGCTGGAGCGTCTACGTGCCTCTCGTGCAGCGCTCCAAGGTCTACTAGAGACGTGGAATGCGACGCACATGTGGCTTGCTACCGAGGCAGACCATGCCATGTTGCAAGAAAGTACTGCAGCGCTACAAGCGACATTGCAAGTACTCCGTGCTACAGCGCATGCGGCCCCGTCCATGCAGCTTATTACAATCCCCATTTGCGCATGGCTCGAACCTGGCTGTGAAGCGATGGTTTGGTCAGCAACAAGGGCCGAGGGAGATATTCAATCACACACAGACCAAGTGTGTTCGTCGGTGCTGGTCATTTTGCAGGATATGAAGGCATTGCCGCCACAGGCGCCTCGAGGAGAGGTTGTACCCGACCAATTTGTCCCTGATGAAATGTCGCGCTTACAAACCATCCACCGTATCTTGAAGCCACAAAAAGTGGTGGAGGCACTCCGCGCTTGTGTGGCCGATGCAGGCTCTGATACAACATCAACGCAATGCATGGCTACGTTAGCGCAGTTCCTCAAGCCCTACCTGGACCTTGCTGTGGCGCATACTATGTCCATGTCACGCTGGTACCGTGCTTGGATGCGACTGTGTCTGGTCTTGAGCGTGATTATGACGACATTGGCTACCAAAGGCTTCTGCCAGCCACCAGAAGAGGATGATGCAGACGATGACGCGGAAGGCGATGGGGGTGAGCAGTTAGAAGGCGGTACAGGTCTCGGCGACGGGTCTGGCGCAAAAGATGTGTCTGACACGCTACAAGACGACGAAATGATGGAGGAATTGCAGAACGAAGAGCAAGACCAAGATCAGGGCGAGAAGGAGACACAAGGCGAGGACAAAGCACGTGAGATGGATGATATGGATGGCGATGTACACAGTGTAGATGGCGAGCGTGAAGAAGAACAAGGCGACGATGACGAGGAGAAGGAAGAGCAAGAGCCCCAAGATGAAGTGGGCGATGTTGATCCGCTTGACCCAGATGCTGTGGACGAGAAGATGTGGGCGAATGAGCCAGAAACCGAACAGCAGGGCGAATCGGAGGCCGCGGGTGGTGCACAAGAGGATCGCGAGCAGGCTGGTGATCGATCTGAGCAACCTGATGAGGCTGGCAATGAGCAAGAAGGAGACGAACAGCAAGGTGATCAGGAAAGTGGCGAAACCAATGAAGAAGAGGCGGAGCCTGAATTGGAGGACGTACCTGATAAGACAGACGGTCTGGGCCGGGATCTGGATCAGGAAGCGCAAGAAGAAGACATGCAGCTTGGTGACGATCTCGATATCCAATCGGGGGACGAAAAAGAAGAGGGCGATGACGAGATGGACTTGTCGTCCGACGGCGAGCACCAAAACGAACTAGATGACGGTGCTTCTGACTCAATGGACGAGCGTGAGCACGACGATACCCCGATCACGGCTGAGCCGGATAAAACCACTACCGAGGATGCAGGTGATGCAGACGCCGACGTCGATGCTGAGGATGAAGAGCAAGATCGTGCAGAGGACACCGAGAAGGCGGAGGGTGAAGATGACCCTGTGGATGACGACAAAGAGAAGGAGAATCAAGCGGAAGCTGAGCCGGAAAACGAGGAAGCTTCTCAACCAGCGGGCACACGTCCTGAATCCATGGAGAAGAAACCACTGTCTCAGCCTAGCGAGCAGCATCGCCTCATGCCGTCGACTGATACGACGATGGAGGATGATACAACGACACATGAAGGCGGTGGTGAGGATACCGGCGGTGCAGCGGGTGAGCAAGAGCAGGCAAGTGGCGAGGCCGACAAGATGGATGGCTCGTCCACCGCGCAAGCTAGTGGTGCACCGCAAGACGGTGATGCCGCAGGGGCAGAGAACGATGCAGAGAATGCGGAAGCGCGGCCAAACCCTGTTCAAAGCCTGGGCGACTCATTAGAGCAGTTCCGCCGTGATGTGGAGCAGATTCGTGAGGCCACACAGCACGAAGGGGAGCAGCACCAAGAGGAGGACGGCGTCCCTGAAGCTGGCGACGTCGAGCATATTGCGCAGGATGAACAGGCTGAAGCACAAGCCCTTGGAGTGGCCGATGAGCAACAAGCGCAAGCGATGAAGAGTTTGTCCATGGAAGATACAGAGGCGCAAGAGACGGCCGTTCCTATGGACGAAGAATCAGACATGGCGCCACCAGAACCAAGTGCGGAGCCTACTGAGGATAAGCAGCCTCCTGAAGGAGCCGGTCAGCCATCGCACGGCGCACAAGAAGGTGCACTGAGCGCTTCGGATGTGCGACGCAATATGGCCGATCATACGGAGGAAGGTACTATGCCGGCCACCGATGAAGAGCACATGGAGCCCATGGATGACGAGGCGAGGGAAGAGGCCGAGTCGCAAACGGTCGAAGCATTGGCAGCCTTCCGAGCATCCGAGATGGATATCGACAAGGCGGCCGAATTGTGGCGATCCTATGTCGGGCTGACAACTGACTTGGCTTTTGGTCTGTGCGAACAACTGCGGTTGATCCTGGCCCCATCGCTCGCGACACGCCTAAACGGAGACTACCGTACAGGCAAGCGCCTGAACATGCGCAAAATTATTCCTTTCATTGCCTCCGACTTTGCAAAGGACAAGATCTGGCTGCGACGAACAAAGCCATCGTCGCGCGAGTACCAGGTGCTCTTGGCCATTGATGATAGTAAGAGTATGGCGGATAGCCGCAACATTCATCTGGCATACGAGACTCTGGCTTTGGTGGCAGGTGCGCTTACACGCCTTGAAGTGGGCGATATAGGCATTTGCCGCTTTGGAAGTCGAATGGATATGCTCCACGACTTCGGAACGACGTCGTTCAGCGACAGGCACGGTGGCCATATTCTCAGCCAGCTCCAGTTCCAGCAAACGAACACGGATATGTATGCGCTACTGCAACAGAGCATGTCAGTGCTACAAGAAGCACGCCAGCGTGCGTCTGCCTCGGCCGCTGATCTGTGGCAGCTGGAGATCATTATCTCTGACGGTGTATGCCAAGACCATGAGCGTCTTAAAGCCCTTTTGCGCCGTGCCACGGAAGAGCGTATCATGCTTGTATTTGTGGTCGTCGATGCTGGCGCCGGTGCAGAAAACAAGGAATTACAGCCTGGCGAAGCTCCTCGCAGCTCTATCCTCTCTATGAATCAAGTCAACTACCATACGGATGCCGCTGGTAAACTTCAATTGGAGATGAAGCGGTACATTGATACCTTCCCCTTCGACTATTATGTCATTGTACGCGATGTTCAATCGCTTCCGCATGTCCTCGCTACGACATTACGTCAGTGGGCCGAGCGAATTCGTGATGCATAAGTGTATTCATACTATGTAGAAGCATAGCTTTTTATGATGATCCGATGACACATTACACCGACGTTAGGGGCACGTGGCGGAGGAAGGACAGCGTGCCGAGGCAGTAGTCCAACGATTCCATGACACGTGCGCCTTCCTTCCGCTGCTCCGCCAGCACAGCACGAAGAGCTAATGCTAATTCAGTACCAGGTCCCTCTTCTTCACGGTCAGGATGCACGCCTTGTGCTTGCAGCGATTCCGTATGGCATACCAAGAACACCTGCAACATGGCTTGCACAGCTTCAAAGTCCAGCTTGACTCGAAGACGAAGCGCTAAGGCTTGCAAAAAGAGGGTCTGTTGCTCTGCCGTATCCAAAGCCCGAATCTCTGCATCGAGCTGGGGGGCAGATAACGTGTGCAAGTACGTGAAAAGAGGACCGACGTCTTCGGCCTCCACGGCCACACGCATGCGCCGCTCTAGATCAGATTCAAACATGAGTTCACGTCCACCCGCCACAGGCGCGCGCTTCTCCAAAGGACTAGCATTGGCAGGGGCCGATGTAGTGGGGGCTGAAGCATCCAAGAAGAATGGTGCTTTCTCCGGCTTCTTCGGTGCCTCCTTGGGCTTATTTCGCCGCTTGATGGTATCGAGGTGGAGAAGGGTCATCCACCGTGAACGCGGCATCGTACTGAGTGTCACAAGAGGGCCAGATGTATCAGAGAGCTGCGGCGGACTTGTATACGTTCGCTGAAGCTCTGGCTCGCCAATATCCGCGTTGGTTGTCTCGCTGTCCTCCAGAGACATGCCCTGCACACTGGGCAACACCGCCTCGCGCTCTTCCGCCACATCACCCATATCCAGGGCACGCAGCGCGACAGATGTAAACTGCGCACGGTTGACCCATAGATGTACACCGACACTGTCGACATGAGCAGTGGCCAAAAAGTCGCCAGCCGGCGAGAAACTCACACTGGTGGCCATGCTAGGCGTACGGAAAGCATCAATCAGCTGTGCTGTTGCCAAGTCGAAAGTACGCACGACACTGTCTGTACTGCAAGCAATAAGCCAGCGGCCATCAGCGGAGAAAGTGGCATCAAGAATACGGCCACGGAACCCGCTGAATCGACGAGCTACACGTCGAGTCTCGATATCCACGATACTCAGTACAAGGTCGTCACCTAGCACAGCAAGCAGGTTCGACTCACGGTGCAAACGCAGGCCAGAACAGCCAGTCGAAACAGAGCTTGTTGCTGTTTTGGCTGCACTAAAAAAGTCAAAGTAGTGCAGCACGCCATCTTGTGTGCTGGCAATGCACATTTGATTGAGAGCATCACAGACCACATCAGAAATAGGCGACTTGCCCTGAGTAGCAAACGTACGCCGATGCATGTGACTTTGCATATTGTACATTTCCACACGGCCATCGCTGGTGCCCACCAGCGCGAAATTGCCACAGGCACTGACACAGCTTGCTGTAGCAATAGCAGTGCTCTTCTTCGTGCGCGCAACGCTAAGCACGGCTTTGTTCATGTGCTTATCCCGAACAGTCCACGTATGCGCATAGCGGTCACCAGCATGCGTGGTAAGTACGTCGTCCCAATCACGCGAGCGAAGGGTGCTGTACGACATCGAAGAGACGGCAGGCAGTTTCAAAGAAGACGCTTCTACAGCCAGTTTGGCGGATTTGCTCGCGATCGATCCTTGGCTCAACTCAAACGAGCGGCTATCACGGACAACACTCAAGCAACGCACACTGCGGTCTCGCGAAGCAGAGAGCATCGCACGTCCATCGTCGCCGTAATAGCGGATAATGTGCGGCGGGAGAGCATGCCCAGATCGTGATTTAAGCACACGCGGCGGCAAGGTCGGCGACTCAAAGAACCACTGCTTCAAGGCATTATCAGCGCCTGACGAGATGAGCAGAGGCTGGCCAGGCACGAATTCAATGGCGCCAATCGCACCGTCATGAGCGTGCTGGACAGAGTGAAGAAGGCGGGGTGCACCCCCGGTAGGTCCTTCTTCTTGTGCCGCATCCAGGTCAAATAGAGAGATAGAGCCAGCACGTGTAGCCACCGCCATGGTGTGAGCCACATTGTCGGTGCGGAACGCTACACAGTTTGCGCCCAATGTGCCTTCGACACGTACAGAGAAGAGCATATCGCCCTGACGTATGTCAAAGATGGAGACAAGACCATCCGCAAATGCCACAGCAAGAATATCCACAGCAGGCGATTGAGTAAGAGAGACAATGCCAGCATGGGTAGTAGATATTTTACCGCCACGAATATCGTCAGAAGAAAACGTGTGGATAAGCGAGCCTGTGCGAATATTCCACAACTGCATCGTACCATCCGACGATCCAATGATCACTTTGTTGAGATACGTGGCGGGATGAAGCAATGTGGAAGCGGTAAAGTCATCGTGAAAGGACAGCGTCTGGATCAGCTCCGTAGTGCCCAGCGACCATACAAATGCCTGGCGACCGTCAGCAGCAAGAGCGCAAATGTAGTCGCCAAATACAATCATGGAGGAAAGCATTGTCCCTGCTACATTTTCCTCTGCCACCTCTGTCGCGTACCTAGCCGCTTCGTGGCCACGAACATAGCGATGAACACGCGTACCAGCAGCCACAAGAAGGCTATCAGGCGAGGTGGAATGGGCCATAGCCGTAATGGAGTCAGCACACATAGGCCCCACAAATAGGAGTGTCATGCGGTCTGCATTCCACATCGCCCACGTATCACCCAAGCATGTCACCACATTTACATCAGGCGTTTGTGCATCTTTACCACCAAAACGCACTTGCAGGACAAAAGGCACATGATTTGTGATATACCCCAGCGCACGAAAAGGAGCATACAAAGCATCTTTGCGTTCCTTCACGCTTGGCACATCCTTTTCTTTGGTATGTGCGCGTGCGCGCTTTTCCCGCGAAGCCATAGCTACGATGGTGCAAGCGGCTCGGACGAGCCATGATGCGTCGCAAAAAAAATGGACTACATGTAGCTGACTAAGCAGATTTTCTTGCGCGACCAAACTTTTTTTCCTACTCACAGGCGCCTGCAGTTGTCGACCACACACCATGGCCGGAAAGCACCACGGCATTGATGCCGAAGAGTCAAAATTGGAGCGAGAACTCCAGCAAGACACAGAAAATGCCGAACGTGAAAATGAAACTCCGAAAGAACGCAAGCCTTTCTCTGAACTAGACTTGACACCAGGTACCGCGAAAGCCCTTGAAGCTATGGGATTCAAGACGATGACAGAAGTGCAGGCACGCTGCATCCCTCCGCTGCTGGCAGGCAAGGATGTATTGGGAGCTGCTCACACGGGTAGTGGCAAGACGCTGGCGTTCCTGATTCCTGCTATCGAAATGCTGCAGCGCTTGAAGTTCAAGCCAAGGAACGGCACTGGTGCCATTGTCATCTCGCCAACGCGTGAGTTGGCACTGCAGATTTTCGGTGTTGCAAAAGAGTTGATGGCAAACCAAAGTCAGACCCTGGGCATTATTATGGGTGGTGCCAACCGCAAAGCAGAGGCGGACAAACTTCAAAAGGGAGTCAACCTGATTGTGGCGACGCCCGGCCGTCTCTTGGACCACTTACAGAACACCAAGGGGTTTGTTTTCAGTAACCTAAAGGCACTTATCATCGATGAGGCGGATCGTATTTTGGAGATTGGTTTCGAAGATGAGATGCGCCAGATCTGCCAAATTCTTCCCAATGAAAACCGACAATCGATGCTGTTCTCCGCTACGCAAACGACCAAGGTGCAAGACCTTGCTCGTATTTCATTGCGCCCAGGTCCCTTGTACATTAATGTGCATGAGCAGATGTCGGCATCGACTGTCTCCAAATTGGAACAGGGCTATGTGGTCTGTGATAGCGACAAGCGATTCTTGCTTCTGTTCACGTTCCTTAAACGCAATGCAGGAAAGAAGATTATTGTGTTTATGAGCAGCTGCAACAGTGTGAAGTACCATGGCGAACTGCTTAATTATATTGATGTGCCTGTCCTTGACTTGCATGGCAAACAAAAGCAGCAAAAGCGAAGCACGACCTTTTTCGAGTTCTGCAACGCCCCAAGTGGCATCCTTTTGTGCACAGACGTAGCTGCACGTGGCCTTGATATCCCAGCTGTGGACTGGATCATTCAGTACGACCCACCGGATGACCCTCGCGACTATATTCATCGCGTAGGCCGTACAGCGCGTGGCGGCAAGGGTGGCCGCTCGCTTCTGTTTTTGCTCCCTAGTGAGTTGGGCTTCCTTCGTTTCCTGAAAGTGGCCAAAGTACCCTTGAACGAATATACCTTCCCTCCTAATAAGATCGCCAATGTGCAAAATCAATTGGAAAAATTGATCGCCAAGAACTATTACTTGCATCAATCGGCGAAGGAAGGATACCGTTCGTATATTCAGGCCTACGGATCGTACTCGCTGAAACGCATTTACGATATCCACGCCTTGGACTTGGCCAAGGTGGCCAAGGCATTTGGCTTTGCTGTACCGCCAAAAGTCAATGTGACCATCGGAACAGGCCTGAAGGCTAAGAAGGAGCGGCCAGAAGACGACGATGAGGATAAGGACGATGACCAGCCGCAAGGTAAGCGCCAGCGTGTCGACCGTCGGTCGTATGGCCATCGCGATGAGAAGGCCAGCAAGTTCCGCAGCGGACATCGCTCCGGCAACACACAGTGGAGCCGCTAGGTTATGTAGCATAGAAGTATATTGGTATCAATGTGGCCTATATGAGATCGTCCGTGACCCGTCGGGTCGAAAAGGCATTCCAGACATAAAGAATCGACGCTGTGTTTTTATCCGTAGTCGACTTGACATTGGAACGCAATTCCAAGAGGGCCATTTGGACGGCACGCAAGACAGGTGCATAAGTGGATGTGCTATGCGTACGAATTTCCTCGCCATGTGCTTGGAACAGCGCTGTGAGCCACTTCAAGTGGAATTCAACATGCGGACTCTGGTTGGCAGGCTGCAAACGCGAAGCGACAAGACCAAGCACGCGAGACAAGTACAGCGTAGGCAGTTGCTTCGCAACCAAGGCAATTTCATGCGGTTTCGTTCGCTCGTACACTTCAGCCTCCAGAGCAGGATCGTTGAGGCGAAGTGCGCCAAGCAGAGCAAGAAGAGACTCACCTTGCAGAGACGCAGCGCGTACGCCCTGCGGCGTCAGATCCATATCTAGGTCTGTGGGGTCAAACGTAGCCTGCTCGTCAAGGCTGTAGATCAGCAAGCCACCTGTAGAGGCGGCAGCCCAACTCCTGCCAGTAGGCGAGAAACGCACACACTTCGACCGCGCCTGCAGTCGAGTCGAACGTTTACTAAGATCGCCACGCTGCACACCCGGCAGGGAGCGGTCCACGCGCTCGGCCAATGTCAACTCGTCCTCGTCGGAAAGGTCATTGATCAAAGCAATATTGCCTGCATCAGTCATCTGCCGCGAATCAAGACGATCTTGTGTGCCATCAAGGGCTAGGTTCATGCTTAGCGTCCAACGCTTAAGCAATACACGCTCACGAATATCATAGAGGCATACGTAATTGGCGTTCCCGCCAGCAAGGATACACGATCCATCGGCACTGTAGCAGACACTTGTAAAGGCTGAGCCTGCCGCATTATTGCGCTGCTGAACCTTGTCATCGAGCTTGCGCCCTCCAGCAATGTCACGGCGGCAGTCCAAGACACCAGTATGAGACCCGGTCTTGGTGTCAAAGAAGTTCAACTGGCCATCCAGTGATGCCACACACACCTCCAATCCATCAGGTCGGTAAGCTAGCGTAAGACCCTCCGATGATAGAGACATGGACTCCGTGCTCTGACTACGCCGGAAAACTTCCCATAGCCGCACAGAGCGATCCCAGCTTGTGCTAGCTAGCAGCCCGGATCCACTCGGATCAAACGATAGGCCGGTCACAGGTGCTTCATGACCAGCGAGGATCTCCAGTAGTTTGCCTGTTTGGACACTCCACATATACACCTCAAAGGTATCTGAACTACCAGCGCAAACCACTTCGCCACTGGGCTCCACAGCCAAGCTCACAAACTGCACAGGCGAGGGCGATGTGAACGTTCGGAAGTTGCGGTACCGTACAAGATCGTACGCACGCACAGTACCATCCAAACTAGCACTGAAAAGCACTTGACCTTGCTTGGCAAATTCCACACATGATACAGGGGCTGAATGATCGGAAAACGTCACTGTACAAAAGCCAGAGGCGGTATTCCAGACCTTGACTTTCCCATCATCACCACCGGTCACAGCCATCTGACCATCTTGAGCAAATGCCACCGTGTTCATATCAAAGAAATGACCTTGCTGCTTCATGATATAAGACTCACTAGCCCATTCCCACACAAGCAGTTGGCCAAGCCGTTGAGCACCAAAAGCAAGCCATTCGCCTGTACCATTGACTGCGACACTGGTGATCTTTTCTTGGCTAATGCTGAGAGCATGCACTTCAGTGAAATCAGGCATATCACGGAGAGAGAACAGCCCCGATGTGAAGCCAACAACAAGACGCGAGGTACCGGGATGGAAATCGCAGCATGTTACTTGAGCATTGGTCTGATGGAAGTAATGGCGCGAAGCCACGCCCCACCTCGTAAAAGCCACAGCATTTTGAGGGTCAGTACTAGTCTCGCTCTGTTCAATTGGCTCCATGTCTTCCTCATCCTCCTTGGCCTGCCATACTAGACACGCGCCATCGCGGGATACAGTATAAATCGTTTTTTCATCAAGCGAGAAAAAGGCACGCAGGACTGCATCACGATGACCAGAAAAAGTCTTGGGACGGAAGCCTGGCACAGGGTCAAGGCTGAACAAACGGCCGCTCATATCCTTAGAGGTTGTTAGGAAAAAGCGTCCATTACGCGACCATGTCACACTCAGAACGTCATCAAAATGCCCCACATATGTGCGGTGAAGAACAAAAGGAGCGAATTCACGAACAAGCACACTGGGCGTGCGCCAGACTTGCACTTGGTTGCCATGTGTTACAGCAAGAAATTGGCCATTTGGCGAAAAAGCAGCGTCTCGAACTGGAAGCTTGAAGTTCATATGAGCTAGTAGCGCACGTTTATTCACATTGATCAGAAGAGCGTTCCCATCTTCGTCCACAATCAGAACCAAGCTAGGGTTAGCTGGGGATATAGCTACACGCATAATAGGCTTTCGAGTTTCAAATGGCAAGGTAAAAGAGGTGTTCCGTACAAGATCAAAGACTGACAGACGGTTACCCACGGGGGAGTATAAAGAATCACCATCTCCAGCAAACTGCACATTACCTTGCTGGTACACCGTGCCGCATACGTTCGCAAAGCGGAACGACGACTTCATGGTGACAAAGAGGCGATGAACTGTGATGCAGGCTGATTTTTTTTTGCGTGCTTAGTCATCACTAGGTGGATTGCGACGAAAATGCAGGTACGTGAACATGTCAAGTCGCGACCTCATATCGGCAAATTGTATGGGGAAGTTGGTGTTCGTGTCAAGGGATAATACAAAAATGGGGGATAGTTTCAGAGTTCGATGTCTGCCCAGCAATATAAATCTTCAGTCTCTAAAGATATCATAGATGGCGGCACCTTTTTTCCCCTACATCAACTTAGTTGGCCATAACTATGAGTTCGGAACGAAGCAGTATATGTGAACCCATTTCTGACTTACACGTCTGCGCAAGGGGATGTCAATCAAATGGTTATATGAGGAACTCTGCTGAAAAATGGATGCCATTGAGTAAAAATGCTTACCATGGGTCAAACATTATGACCTCCCCCAATACGGTGACAATCGGTATTGGCAATCTCTCAGGTATACCTATTATCCGTTCCAAGTCACTTTTATTTCAAGATGGGAACGCTATGGATCGCATACAGTCAACAATTGATCGAGTTCCTTTGATCCCACCTGAAGTAAAATTAATCACACAGGGCACGTATGTCCATAAGGCTTCTTCCGAAAGAATGGCGAAGAAGCCGGCGCATTTTTTGGAAGTGCCACAGTATACACCCACGCAAAATGACGTTTCAGAGGAATTAGCAGAGCGTTGCTGGCTAGCTGATGAGACATGGATGCCTGTTGAATCTATGACTATATGGCTAGCCGGTACGGAGCCTATCCAATGCAAAACTAGAAAGTTTTTTATGGACCGTTTGGATTTAGCAAAGAAAAGCGTTTTGAAGGCATTGCGGGAGCTATCTCTGCATCTATACCTCCAAGCTGAAACAAATCAAATCGACACTTTATTACAAGCTCTAAGCGAACGGTACTGCGAATGCAATCCTGACACCCTTTTCAGTAATCAAGCCATGGTCCATAACGTGATGTTTTCCCTATTTTTGCTGAATACAGACCTTCATATTGCTGATATGCATACGAAAATGACTTTACAGCAATTTATTTCTAATACATTCTCGACATTACAGGAAGAAAATGTGTCTCTTGAAGGTTCAAATCTACATTGGCATGAAATCATGGAAACCTTGTCCAGCTTTTATCATGATCTCAAGGCGAACAGATTAGAGACGATCTTTCCCTATACCACCCAAAATGAGAAAAAGATCTCTGCCTTGAAAAGAAACTCGTCTATAAGGTATTCAACAAAATTTCTGAACCTTGCCTCGAGAGATCAAGACCCAAAAGAATTGGTTGTTCGAAGAGCATCAAAACGGTGGGTTAGAAACTCGTTACGAAAAACAGAAGAAAGTGATATGAGCGAAATCATACACAATACACCCTATACGCTTTGTTCGTCTTCCCAGACATATTTTCCTACGGCATTCACTCACAGTGTAGAATGTGATCCAAATAAAGTGTGGACCAGGCCTGATTCTCAGTGCCAGTACACGGTATATTTGACGGACAATTTCATATATCTTCAACAAGTCGACCCTATTTCGTGTGGACATGATAAGCCAATGTGTATGAACTTGGTCCATTCTTATGCAGACATTCAATGTGAAGAGGAATATGCCTCCCTTAGACTACATCTCAACGATGCAAGTATACACTCTCTTCATGGACCAATTCAAGCAGTGCTAGCCTTATATGATATTTTTAATTCAATGGCAGCAAAATGTACAAAAGTGATGCACCTACCAGAGTATTGCGACGTCGAATATGGGTGGCAACATATTCCCTCTGAAAAAATGAATGATAAGACACATTTGGGAATCTTCAACTTGGTGGGAAAATTTATTAGAAGAAACAAGAGGAGTGCATTTATACAAGATTGGGAACCGCCATATAAAGATCTTCGACCAAATGACCTCTCCGAAACCGAACAACTAGAGAATATGAATGAATACCTCAAATGTTTGGAATGTGAAATACAGATACATTTAGGGTTGCGACAATCGATGATTCACTACTGGAGAAGTAGTATTGAATTGAAAGAAAAAGCTGTATCAAATTGGGAAAGTTACTATTCCTATCTCCTCACTCAACAACACCAGTTTCGTCTTTACCAACACGCACTTCAAAGTGCGCTGGTCTGAGCGACACAAATTTAAAATCGTGCGCACAGACCTCCTGGTGACGTAAGCACATGTCTAAGTCAAGGAGGTGGCAGTGTGGATGTTCTATGTAGGGAGATGCGAAAATAGATTTGTACATGTTCATTGACGTGCCACTACGCCTAAACGGCTGCAGCCTCCGCATCATACATGGTTAAGTGGAGTCTTCTTACCCCTGGTCCCAAGAACGCGTTGGCAACGACCAGTAATAATTTCTGGCGGCCTGGGATTCAACGGTTTGCTGTCCTACTTCGACCACGCCCACGTCGTGCAAGGGTTACTCGCATATCCTCTGACAAGCAAAGGCTAATTGACGAACAGTCAGGTAAGTAATAAACATAAGCACGCTTGTCTATGGGAGTATGTCAGCGCCACCTCATCCTACTTGACGTGACGGACACTGCCCCAGCAACACCCGCATCTGAATAGATTACTGACTCCAAGCAGGTCTTGACGAGTGCCTTCTCCCTCCCATTTACCACCCTCTCCTCCTTTACTACCCCAATTGCCGCTGGCTCGCTTTTGGAAAGACCATCGCGTTGATCGCTGAATCCCTGCACCTACTCTCTACAACCCTACTCTACTATGGCCTCTACTACCGCCGTTTCAAGCAGTGCTTTGCGGCGTCATCCTGCTAGCCTTTTGCCTCGCATTGTGCACAACCCAGCCATCACGGATTTGATTCGCTATCCAGTGTCTCGTGAAATGGTGAATTACATTGCGAAAAAGGCCACGGAGGTGATCCAATGTTCAACAACTGACACGAAGAGTGATAGTGCAACCGCTGCTCGTCTACAAAACCTGCCGAGCTTGGAAGCCTTTATCATGATGCTTGTGGAGAAAAGCAATGTCCAGGTGCCAACGCTGTTGAGCACGCTTGTGTACCTGGACCGCCTCAAGCACCGCTTGCCACGCGTAGCAAAGGGAATGCCTTGCACACGTCACCGTGTATTCCTTGCTGCATTGATTGTTGCAGCCAAGTATCTTAACGATTCGTCGCCGAAGAACAAACATTGGACAAGGTATTGTGTCTTTTTTTCCCAAGCAGAGGTAAACTTGATGGAGAAACAGCTTTTGTACCTGCTGGATTATGATTTGCGCATTGAAGAGGATGAGATTATGTTCCACTTCAGTCCCTTTTTCCGCCGGTTTGAGACTAGGGCCGACGCTGGTCGTCGGGAGATGTTCTTGCGAGGCTGTGAGGCTGGACGCGAATGCGAGAGATACGCTCGTGCATCTGAGCGACGTATTGTACTCCGCAACCTTCCTACCACACAGGTACCCTCCTCGAATGGTCAACAATCCAAGAGCGCACCAAGCACTCCAAAGCGGGTTGTGCCTCCCAAATCAGAAAAGCGGCCATCTGTTTCCCTCCTTACTCCCACTGCTACTCTCAAGTCAATGACCCTTCACGTGCGTAACTCCGAAACAACTCGCTCCACGTCTTCGATCTCAGAAGCTGAACTCACAGATGACAATGGCTCAGCTACGTCATCACCAGAAGAAGCTCATGACTATGAAGACGATCGGTACTATTCTACTGTGCAGCTTGTGGAACAACTGAGAGTGGGCCCGAATATGCAACGTTCCGAATCTGTGCCCATGGTTACTTCTATGGACCAGCAACAACTTACACCAAATCGCATAATGATAACACCTGGCGCTTACCCAACGCATCCAGCTGATAAAAGCAACTCGTTCAGTGACTCTCGTACATTAGAGTCAACACCTGTTCGTCAAGGCAAGACCACCCGTGCTATTCAAGTGGCATCGGATGGTATGCAACGCTATTTATCAAATGTGATTCCCAATGGTCTTAGAAGGACGAACTCGCGTATTACATTGCGGCCATCCACAAACTATGCCCAGTAGCCGAGTAAGTGGCAGTTCGTATGTTTGAAGGCAACTTGATCCCCAACCCTATCCATCCCTTTCCCATATTTCACGTACGCCTCTCTCTTCGATTAGACTTAGATACTTTGCCTTTTGAAACGTCTTTTAAAAATTAAACAAGCGTAGTGGATGCACACTGGTAGTGCTATATAATGAAAGATCGATGTTATCACGGCGCAAAACGATGCTGGAGAAATTAAAAGCTTGGGCCACCTAGCCTCCACTTTCCGGATGACAGGTCCGGGTCTTTCCTCCGTCGTAACCGTGGAGCAACTCGGTAATGGTATTTTGTCCATAAGGAAAGGAAACGCTTTCTTCGAGACGAATCCTGATAAGATGTTTGAATACAAAATCTTTATATCAAGAGTAGGGCAACATGTACTCTGGTCAGTGCCTGTGACTATGATGCAGAACCTTGCTGTTGAAACGGGCAGATATCCCTTAGCTATCCGCCCTGTAATCACAGGCTCCCTTTTCATTTTACTTTTATTGATGGGCCTTCTAGGGTATGTAACTGACCTTACCATCTGACTTCCACAGCTTTCATCCCTCTGCACAAAATTATGTTCTCTTGAATGACAAAATTTTGCATTTTCTGTCATTCATGATGGCAACATTCCTGTGTTACTTGATATTGGACGTGGATGAGTCTGTGAAGCACTTATTTCTTTGGAGAAACGCACAATTGATATTTACGTTGGTGGTGAGCATCTTTGTTGGGTGCATTGGATCTGAATTTGTGCAAAGCTTGTTGCCGGTATGTGTGTCAGAGGATGCAGACAACTGACAAACTCTTGCAGTACAAGACATTTCAATTTGGTGATGTTATTGCAAATCTCTTAGGTGCTTCCATTGGGCTATATGCTGCAACGTTTACTGAGAAGTGTTATCAAGAACTAAGACAATTGGAGTTGGCTTACGCCCCAATCGACGTAGAGAACCCTGACAACGCTCGCGAGTTTCAGCGAAATTTCAGCGGCGAAACACAGTTTCAGATAGATGATTAGTTTGGGTTAAAAAAACTTTGTAATTTCATAGTAACGAAACCTGACACATGAATGACTTGGCATTTTCAAATTGACCTGTCTAAGTCGAGCCTGATACACGTGCGCGGAATGCTACCTATGCTATAGGGATTTATGTCAAATAAAAACCCGCTTCTACTATTTGACATTCCATAGATCTGCTAAATTTTTCGAGTCTTTGATTGGTTCAACTCCATAGATGCACCCTAGCTTTTTTTGAATGAGAGCAATTAAAGCCTTGCCCTATTGCTGATAACAGTAAGAGTACCCGGCCCAACTGCATCTTACTTTTATCCCAACACAATGAGCGCCTCTAACGCTGAGCCTGTTCCTGTGGTGAAGAGCCAAAGCTTGGACTTTATTTCATCAATCCCCTTGATTTCCGGTGCTGTGAACTATGCTATGTCATTTGTTCACTCGTACCCTATCCTGCAACGCGCTTACAACTTGGGAGAAAACACTACAGTCAAAGCACTGCACTTCTTTTCACCTGTTCTGGATGCTTTGCACACACCACTTGCTCAGGTTGACAACTTTGTTTTAAAAACCCTTACTTTCACTAAGAGCAAGATTCCTTACCCATTTGAAGTGAAGTGGGAGGAGCTATACGCTAAAAGCCAGATCCCCATCGAGAATGTTCATAAGGTTGTGGATGACTATCGCCACAAGACTATGGACATGTATGATACACATGTGAAGGGTACAGCAAAGAGTTTGTTTGAGCAGACCGGAAAGGCTATGGAACAACTTCAGCAAACAGAGAACGTGTACTTGCAGAAGGCCGGCGAGACTATCAGCAAGATGCAGGAAAGTCTGGCCAGTGTCTCTAAGGAATATGCCGATAAGTCAAAGGAGGATGTTGCTTTCGGTGAAAAGAAAGCAGAGGGTCTATACAACAGCATTTTCTCGGAGCTCGACAACCTGCAAAAGTTTGCGAAGACGCTGCCTGCTGAGGGTCAGAAGCGTATGGAACCTTTCATGGAACTGTTCAACAAGACATACAAGGATCTTTCTTCGGAGGCTACGGATGCGAAAGTACCTATTCAGGAGCGCCTGACGAAGTCTGCTGGTTACTTGCAGAACAAGACCTTGCCAGAGCTGCAGAAGCTTGTCTATGACAACCTTAAGAAGGCCGATGCCAAAAAGACAGAGTAAAGAACCTGAATTGTTTATCTTAACGTATTGATCCAGTTTGGGCTAATAGAATATTGTGTTTGATAGTTGCGGATTGAGAATCTTGTTGAAATATTCCTTTCATGTACGTAAGTTTCGTAGTGGTGCACCAATGAAATAGCCAATGATTTTGCACGTGGTACGGACATACCGGGGAACGGACTAGATGGGCTCCGACCCCGCAGCAACGCTTTGACTTCTTCGTCTACTCTCATTACCATCATGGAGAACAAGTACCACGAACAGACAGATATTATTACTCTGACTCGCCATGTCCTGCAGAGTGGTATCCGGGCGCACCGGAAGAACTCAGCTGTTACTGGTGATCTTACATTGCTTTTGGCGGCGTTGCAGACTATCTGCAAGCTAATCGAAAGCATGGTGCGCCGCGCTCGCCTGAACAACCTGGTGGGGCTTGCTGGCAACCAAAACGTGCAGGGCGAAGATCAGAAGAAGTTGGATGTCCTGTCCAACGAGGCTATGGTTAATGCCCTCGTGGCCTGTGGTCAGACCGCCGTGCTTGTGTCGGAAGAAGAGGAAGAGGTAATCATCGTGTCGCAGCGTACTGGCTCGCACAATGGTCGCTACTGTGTTGTATTCGACCCTCTCGATGGTTCGAGTAACATTGACGCTGGTGTGAATATCGGCACCATCTTTGGTATCTACCACGTCCGTGAGGGCTCGACAGGTACATTGGAAGATGTCCTCCGTCCTGGCAATGAAATGGTGGCTGCTGGCTACTGCATGTACGGTGCCTCGGCCAACATTGTGCTTTCCACTGGCCAGGGTGTAGACGGCTTTACATTGGATAATGGTATTGGTGAGTTTATTCTTACCCATCCCAACATCCAAATCCCCTCGCGTGGTAAGATTTACTCCATTAACGAGGGTAACTCTCTGTACTTCCACGAGCCTGTAAGGAAGTACCTCGAGTCTGTGAAGAACCCGAAGGAGGGTAAGCCTTACTCGGCCCGTTACATTGGCTCAATGGTTGCCGATGTGCATCGTACTCTTCTCTACGGCGGTATCTTCTGTTACCCCTCGGACAAGAAGTCGACGAGCGGCAAACTTCGTCTCCTGTACGAAGGCTTCCCGATGGCCTTCCTTGTCGAGCAGGCTGGTGGCATTGCTACGACTGGTGAGAAGCGTGTGTTGGATGTGGTGCCCAAGAGCATCCACGAGCGTGTGCCCGTTTTCTTAGGCTCCAAGGAGGATGTGCAGGACTTGCTGAAGTTCTTCCAAAACTAAGTACAGTATGATTATATAGAGAAATTATTTCTCTTACAATGCTTGAGTGATCTCGCTTAAGCCTGTACACTGTTCGATACAGGCAGGAGAGCGCTCGCCAGCTTCGTAATGCACAATGGCTTCGCAAGTGTCCATGGCATTTGCAACGCAGTCATTGACACCCACACCACCATAGCTGTATCCCAGTAAGGAAAGACGGTCTTTGAGAGTCGGTTCATTGATCATGGCTTTATATAGCTCTTGCATTCTTTGGAGATGACCGACTTGGTATTGCGGAATGGTTTGGCGCAGAATGCGGGTGCGGACAAAGCGCACATCATTGGTAATGACAGAAGATGGCAGTCCAAGCTGCGACTCTAAAGCTTCTAGTGCTTGTGCTTGGACATCCTCTTCTGTCGGTAGGGTAGTAAGAGGCTGCCAGTAAGGACCGCCAATCATGACGGTCAATTTGACAAATGCTTGAGTACCGTCCGGATGAAGGTTATTTTGATTCGGCACAGCATCACTGTCAAACACCACACCCAAAATGCCATGAGGATTGTTGGTGGCTGAACGGGGAACAAGGTATCCAAAGCCCTTCACAGGTAATGGGTATGCTTCTGACTTATCTGAAGGCGCGAGAACAACATCCACAACGCCTAAAGTCGCAGAAGGATTGTGAGCAAGATGCGGCAAAGATGGGAACAAAGGTGCGAGCTTGGCACTTGGTATCGCAGCCACAATACGATCGGCTTTCAACGGTTGGTTAGCAAAAGACGTGTGAATTTGAAAGGGATCGTCACATTGGATCTGTTCACATGTAGTATTCTTCCAGATCTCAACGTTTGGTGTGGCTAGTAACTGGCGCTCTAGAGCGGTAATGATCTCGCCTAGGCCCTCCGGGAAAGAGTATATGCTTGTTTGAGGGAGTTTCTTCACTAAAGAAGGATCCAGACGCATTTCAACTTCCCTTTGCTGCTGCGCTGTGCTTTTCTTCTTCGATAGTTGAGATTTTTGGTATTGAGAGTTGAATAAAGACGGTAGAATCGCACGGAATAACCCTCCATGCTCTTTTTCGAGTGCTACCAGGCTTGGCATGGTTCCCTTCACACTGAGTGAACGCGAGTCACCGGCATAAATACCATGGATTAGTGCTGAAGCCATATTATCAGCAACGGCAGGCCCTAAACGCCGAGAAAAAAAGTCATGGACAGACTCGTCACCGCCGTCTACGCATACGCTTTGTGATCGTGGAACACTCCATTCTTGTAGCGCCTGGGGGAAGATGCTCCGAAGCACGGGAGAGCGCTTGAATTCTGATATCGCAGAAAGCAGGGAGGACGGTAATTTATTCAACTTGCCGCCAAAAAAGAGATAACGGTTCTTCGCGGATGGAGACGTACGGGGAACTAAAATCATACGATTTGTTAACGACAATTGATCGAGCTGTGTGTTAGACTGCAGTCACGTACCATTTCAATCGTACGCCTCCCCTTGTATCCAACTGGACGTATACTACGAGGACCAGCCTCTAAGAGTGCCGCGAATCCCTCACTCTTATTCATAGGGAAAACGGGCACGCGTTCACCGCGAATCCAACCACCTAGATGCGATTGTGCTTCAATAACAACAATTCTATAAGCATCTTTTGGTAGCCCTCTTGATAGGGAGAACGCTGCAGAGAGTCCAGTGATACCACCGCCAAGAACAGCAATGGTCTTGACACCTGTCATCTCCATAACGCGTGCCTAGTCGATAATGTCAAAGTACTTACATATTCTGGCGCATGGTGCAGTGAGTGTGGAGAGTCACGTGGCTTGGTTAGAAATCACCGGCGCGGGACGGAACGGATGGGTGGTCGGTCAGTCACAGCGCTCATTTTCCATCTTCCTACAGACCATCGGTTGTTAGCGGAGAAGTCATCATGGCCTCAGTATGTATTGCGCGTAAGCGATTCGAAAAGAGCATATCCTAACAGTACTAAAGAAGTCGATCTCCCTTGTCAACTTCATTAAGTCGTCGCCGTCGCTTCATAAGCTCTTCCAGCCGGCCGCGAATGCTTACGCGCAGGCCGCTGGTTACCGTCAGATGGGCCTCCGCTACGAAGACCTGATTGAGGAAGAGAACACGCAGATGCAGCGGGTATGTATATTTTAAACTCCGCTTGGAGGCAATGTCTCTAGAGGGGAATTTGCTGAACACGAAGGATACTAACAAATATAGGCTCTGAAGCGTCTTTCGCCGAAGGAGACGTATGACCGCGTGTACCGCATGCGTCGTGCCGTGCAGTGCTCCATTCTCCAGCGTGACCTGCCTAAGGAGCAGTGGACTAAGCCGGAGGAGGTACGTGTTGACATTGATTGAAAAATGTTTTAACAGAATAGGACAAGAACTACTTGACCCCTCTGTTGAAGGAGATCCAGGCCGCCGACGAGGAGCGTGCGGCTTGGGACACGATGAAGGTTGAGGCTGTTAAGCACTAAGTGTGTACTTGACTTTGCCTTTCCACGTTACCCACTTGACGCTTTGCATATAGTGTATCGCTTTGTATGCTAGCAATTGATTCATCCTAGAGATTGAACATATGATTAAGCCAAAAGCTGTTTTCTGCACGAATAACTTAAATGGAGGGAGGAGATATCCACCGTCGGAATCTTCGTATCGAGACTTGATGTTAGTCGAGCAGCCAGCGAAACAAGTGGAGATAATTTCCCCAGTGCGCCATCAAAAACCCAACTGTCTGTGCTTCGGCCATCATGGCCGGGTCTGGCAATCTGATTATATATGATTTCCTAAAAAAGGGGGGCGTACCCGCCATTGATGATGGCTCTGGTCGCTCTCTTCCGCCAGAATTGCTACTTTTATGCACGATCGCAACCGTACTGACAACTTGGTTCTCAACCTATTCCTTGGTGCTTCAGCTCAAACATTATTACAAACCTCGGCTTCAAAGATATGTTGTTCGCATTCTAGTAATGCCTATGTTATATGCCGTTTCTTCTACGATATCATTGTTTTCCCTGCAGTTAGCGGAGATGATTGACCTCATGCGAGACTTATACGAAGCCTTCGTTATCTATTGTTTCTTTAACCTGTTAGTGGAATACCTATCGGGTGAAGCAGCCATTCTGGCTCATACACAAGAAAAAGAGCCTATTCCCCATATAATTCCCTTCAACTATTGCTTCAAACCCATGGATTTGGGGAATCCTTATACATTTTTGACATTGAAACGTGGCATCCTGCAATATGTACAAATAAAACCAGTCCTAGCTGTGGCAACAGTCTTTTTGAAAATATACGGGAAATATGAAGACGGCCACCTACACCTGCGCAACGGATATACATGGATCTCTATTATTTACAATTTCTCTGTCTTCGTTGCTCTGTACGCATTGACGATGTTCTGGCTATGTTTGCGGAAAGAGTTGTCCCCGTACCGAGTGGCCTCTAAATTCTTTTGTGTTAAAGGAGTCATTTTCTTCAGCTTTTGGCAAGACCTTACCATATCTATTCTGGTCTCAACAGGTCTAATTCAACATATCGGGCGTGTCGTCGATGATACCTATCTATCCGCTGCTATGCAAGATACTTTAATATGCATTGAGATGCCAATATTTGCATTCTTGCATATCTATGCATTTTCCTACGAAGACTATATTGAGCGGCCAAGAAAACTAGCTGGTCGTATGCCCTTACTTTATGCACTACGTGACAGCTTTGGTCTAGCAGACATCCTGGCTGACAGCATTGCAACCGTGTACGGGACAGAATACAATTACGAGTCAGATGATAGGAGAGTCCAAGTGGAAGATCAATCTTCTATCTCAAGTGATCTCCTTATACATTCCACGGGGCAGATCTTTACAGGGAAGGGGAAAGGGAGAAGTAATGATGGTGAAGAAGATCAACCAACTGAAAGGACCTCGCTAATTAAGAAAACGCGGGAACTAAACAAACGATATCAAGCTATAAATGTGGCTCATGACGATGATAAAACATTGCAATTTCCTGATCTAACGGAGGAAGAACAGCATCTCTATGACATGAGCAGGAGACTACCATATGGAGACTACAGATACCCATGCATATATGAACCATAAGTCTCAAAAAGTCATAGATCTAGTGAATTTAGTAAGTCACAGTAGGCATTAGTCTATGTCGAGAAGCACTTATACTATACTATATATTGCAAAGGGGGATAAATACTCGAAGTACTCGCATGATTGGCAGCAAAAATGAAATTAAAAAGAAAAATGTAGCTCAGGACGGTTTCGATCCGTCGACCTTGGGGTGCCACATATTGATATGAGCCCCACATGCTATCCACTGCACCACCGAGCTGCTTGTTAACTTGTCTGTCTGAGATTAACATACTTGTTGTTCAGGTACAGTTACAATAAAAAATCGAAAAATTCTCAGAACAGTTCAGCATAAAATTTCATAAGCATGAAGATGAGTAAGTATAAGGTGTATGCACTAGAGAAGAAATTTTAGCTAGGAGAAACAGCACAATTTGGGATTTCTAAAATCTCATGTTGCTCTTGTTAAGGATTAAGGTGATACAATTTAAAATGCTACCAAAAAACGTTCTGCGTAGTTTAGTGGCTATGACGGGACCTTGTCATTCGACAAGTCGGTCCAGACCCGGGTTCAATTCCCGGCGCGGAAGCTTCTTTTTTAATTTTTTCGCTTTCAAATTTTTGCCATAAGGATGATTCTTTACTTTTGTATGTGGAAAGGCCTTCTATTAAGGTCGAAGATGTTGGAACTACAATTGCTGGGCAGCGTCTATCAGTAACCGCCAGGCATTTTCGGGGTTACGTCCCAAACCCGTGGGGATATTGGAAGACAGTCGAGCCGCCACTTTCGGATGGGTAAGCAATTCTTTGGCGACATGCAACCACCCTTGCTCTACATCCAGACGGAACCGTTTAGCTTGCATAGGTGTGAACTGTTGTGAAATCCGAGCATCTGGAATAGATAGTTAGTCAGTGTGCGATACGTACTTGGCATCAATATGCGTTCAACAACAGCGTTACTGAGGGATGTGGCTATGTGCCGATAAACAGGCAACAAAAGCATAGGAGGAAGTATTTGTACAATATGATGCAAGAGCGTTGTGAGCTTAGCCAAGGCAGGCACAAGCTCCTTTGATGGGATGGAATTTTCAAAAGGTTCATTTTCTGAAGTTTCTTGGTCTTCATCCTTATCCCAGCGCCGCAGAATATAGGGTTTGAGGAGCTCCAGCACCTCTGAGACAGTGAGGCGCTCCAATGCATGGGTTGAACGAGTTACCACTGAGTCAAACTTGGACAAGTATTCGTCCCAAATGCCTGAGACATCGTCTGATGCAAGAGAGTAGCCATCTTGCGTCTCATCCTTGAACGATTTGGATAAAGGTCTGAAAGTAGCAGCAGCCTCTGCACCTCGCTGCAGACCACGCTGTAGCAAGGAAATGAGATTCGCAGAATCCATGTCCTCTTTTCCGTGCTTGGGAAACATAAGACGATATATAGGAGAGGAATGGTCCAACGATACCACCTCATGTGCCATATTCAAGAAAAGAGATGATTCAGCCCATTCTTCTAACTGCCTCTTTACATAAGAAGCCGAGAGAAGTGCTTTAGCCACTCGCGTAACCCCATTGACGCCACGAACAGCATCTGTGTTAGCGTTGGAAGATAAAGAGGCAATGTCACCAGGAAGAGCCCGCGAGAAAGCAGTACTCATTGTCTCAAATGCGTCCAAATGACGAATTAAGCGATCGAGAAATTGACGCAACAGGGGTCGTTGCACCTGGATGATAAACGCACAGCGGCGAATAAGCGAATGCAGTGGCTGGTATCGCTCCGTGATACTGGTCAGCATATGCATGAGAGTGGCTGCACATCGGGTGGTTGTGTCTGTGTCTACAACCGCATTCACGTCTGATTCTTCGGTCGTAGCTTCTTCTTCGGTATCAAGGGTATCAGCTTGAACGAGAGCCCAAGCGCCTGGTGCTTGAAGAAGTGTGTTGAAACGCTCTTCTGTGAAGGTACGTTCCCCATCTAGCCACGCTTGGAACCAGGCATCGTTCTCAAGGACTTCATCAGCAAGATAAACCGCACCCTGTCCTTGCGACGCTGTTATAGAAGGGGCATAGGTATCCCTCAGTTCAGAATCAAAGGTGATAAACTGGGAAATATTGTGTGCCAGAAGGGCATGATCATTAGCAAGACGAGGCATGGATGCTTGAATCTTGAGGCGAAGAGGGTGCAAAATAGCATGCAGAAGCTCTGATGGGGCATCTACAGCGATATGCCGCTCCCGCAAGGGTGATTCAATGGACACATCGTGGCGAACTCGAGTAAGCTGCGCCACATCACCACCATGTGACCATGGGTCGAGAGCCGGTTCAAACAGGACGCTGTTTACTTTCAATAAAGAGATCATATGCGACAAGAACCACTCGGGTTTATCTAGTCGATTTGTAGGACGTGCACCATCAAAATGGTAACGGAAGCGAAGTAGCAGAGGTTCCATAAGAACATTTACAGCCCAGAGAGGCGTATACTCATCGGTGCCAGGCTTAGCCGGTATAGCCTGAATACTTTCCACGCTTGACACGGATGCAGGAGCCCGGATACAGGTTGGTGGAGAGCAAAGTTGCAAAGAAGCTGCAACAAACTGCAATTCACACAAATCAGCCCAGGCCATAGAAAGCGAAGCGGAACCAAACAGATGAAATGGTGCGTGATCACGATGCTCTTGATTGGGATTTTCATATTCTGGCGGTGGCCAGTGGATAGAGCCCAAGGCATGTCGAAGGGCGAGCTTGTACTTCGATATTAAACCGCGAAACAGATCATCACGCGCCTGTACAATAGACGCCAACGCACGCGCGAGAAAGGGACTTCCATCAGGACCACGTTGGGGGGCTTCATCAGCAAGTCTGGCAAGACGACGTAATGCTGTGAGTTGCTTTTGTGGGTCATCGGGGGCCTGTGTAGCCATATGTTGTGCTTCTTCCATTTCCGAGAGGAGTTGGGTACAAGCCCGAGCCATGTACAACTCTGCCAGCTCCTCTGTATGCTGGGTGTGCGCGGTTGAAGGATGTTTGTCGACAGATGACACGGAGGGAAGTGAAGCCCAAGCACAGATTTGTTCCAGAGCCGTGCTGAGATCCTCGTCATCGTCCCATGTCTGCCCCCTAGCCTGAAACATAGTTGCGACATGCTCACGGAGCAATGACTCTGCCTCCTGTAGTTGTGTCATGGTATCTTCATGCTCGGCTCTGACAGCGGCATCAAGCACCTCTGTGGTCTCTGGCGTAGCATGATGAAGCAAGGAGACAAGACGGACATCAGCATCCGTGGTCGCTATTTGGTGATCGTGATGGGAGGAAGGTGGATGAATATAGTCCAGCAAAAGCGCCGGCTCCTTCCGGATCTTAGCCAAGGTATAGGCAGGATAGATGTCTTGGCTTGTCATCGTGCAAACCCACCGATCGAGGCAGCAGCACCGACCGCAACAGCAACAAGCAAGTGCACGCACAAAGCGCACACGCCATGCCACGACCCTGGAGGTCCCAGTGGCACGCCTCTCGTCACGTGATGAGGCGGCCGAGGTCTTGGTCGTCCCAACCTTGGCCCACTGAACCATAGCGATCACCATGTCGAACAAGGGTGGCTCGTATTTGTATGTATGATGTTAGGGAAGTCATACTGACTTGGATAGGTCGGCACAGCCTGGCTTTTTGAACTCGTCTGCATCGCGTCGTCCCCTCGTGCAGCCGACGTGGTACCAGCGTTTCTGGAGTGAGGAGATTATGCACCCTGCCAAGTTCTGGGGCAACATGTCGGTGGCGTGGAGCGTGAGCTTCTTTGCCCTGGGCGTTTTGTTTGTGCGCAAGGCTGGCTGGTTCCTTGCTCCCAGTTTCTAAACCAAAAGATAGCATCTACATGGTGGCTATGACTTACGATGGAGGCATAACGTCCTCGTTGGATGCCAACGCACGCTGTATAAGCCCCTGTGCCATGTCTGGGTCGTGTGCATACTCAGCACTGCGAACTCGGATGGTGTAGGCCGCTAGATATGAGTATAGTGTGGAATCACGTACCATCTTCTACTTTGCGAAGGGATGTTAGTGTGACTTGCTGTTTTTTCCGGATCTCTGTGTGATAAGGCGCGAGCGGTTCCAGCGCTGCGATGAGCCATAGAGATAAAACGTACCGTGGAAAATAGTGCGCTGCATTGTCAGTACGTGTTCCATAATTTGCAAGGGTGCTATGCTTGCAACAGCATTGATAGCGAAGCGCATGAGCTCACCCGTCAAATCGGAGAGGCCCAGCAGATAGCGCATGGGTGTCACATACACATCCATGGAGGTGTCGCTGGTTAAAGCGGCCTGCACGACGTCGTAAGGGATCAGGGCATTGTACTGTAAGAAGTAAAGGAACGATTTGGCCTCGATCTAGCTGGTTAGTCTTGCCACATACATACCCATTCTTCCAGCGACGCGCCAAGAAAACGCTCGCAGCGGAGCATGGTATCATTCGGACGGGTGGGTTCACTTGGGAGTCCTTCTTTGTCGGCGCATGCACGTAGTAATGACTCAATCTCTGCCAACTTCTTTTGTGCCTCCTCAAAGAGGCGGGTATTTGAAGACGTATCGTCCTGGTCGTCGGCCGGCCATGGTGCCTGGAACGAAAAGCGATGTAGATGAAATATGACTTTCTTAGAGAGGGCTGTCACATCGCGTGATGTCTTTATGAGCCGTTCACGACGGTCGTTGAAGGCATCGATCTCGTTACGAAACGCCTCGAACGTGGTTTGCAAGGTGGGCCCCGCGTCGATATCAATATGCATAAAGGCAAGCCGATCGCGCGTGTGGGCCTCCTTTCTAAAAAAGGCCCGATCGCGAAATCGTCCACATTTTTTTTTGACGTTCAGCTTCGATGCGTGTGGGTACGTCGAAGCGGCCTGCAGACCAGGCAGCCCCTGCCCCGAAACAGCATGTAGTCTTTGACGAAGACGATATGCACAGCCTTACATCAGAAGACGATGTGGACGACGGCAGCGACGACCACGACGAGGATGAGGATGAGGATGAGGATGAGGATGAGGATGAGGATGACGACGACGACGACGACGACGACTCTGAGGTGGAAGAGCTGACCATGTCGGCCACGCGAGAGCAAGCCAGGCAACAAGCGTCAGCAGCGCAGGCCCAGCGTAGCAGGTACGTTGCGTCCACACTAACTCCAGGGAAAAAGCATCACGAAGTGCGGCGCAGGCGCGGCGTCAGGCACAGTCGTCCAAGTCCAGTCGTCGAGCACAGAAACAGAAGCAGATGGACTGGGACGAGGACGAGGACGACATTGAGAACGATGACGATGACAATGACGAAGCGGTGTCGGATTCGCTGGACCCTGCATTGTTTGCCGCGGCGTTTGCGAAGCAGGGTGACGCGGCGGCCCGCGAAGTTCTGCGTAGTACAGCGTCGACATCTTCGCAGCGGCCAAAGCGAACTGACGGCTTGGCGCGTGGATGGGATGGGCGTCCTATGACGCGCGTGCCAGGGGAACGTGTGATTGTACGGGCTCTCGACCCCGCCGATGAGGTGGCGGATGAGGTGGACGATGCGCCGTGGCAGCATACGCCACTGGATCCACATCGCTCGCTGCCAAGTGCTCGTATGCGTGCGTACAAAAAGCAAAAACTGGGCCTACGTGCTAAGGATGTACGTACGTCCACCCTGGAAAAGTCGCCTCGGCGGAAACGACGTAGTAAGGCGCCTCTCCAAGACGAGGACGATCCGTTGGGTCTGCAAGACCCGGCCTTTTTGCCCGGTGGCGAGTTTGCGCTCACCGGCAAGAAACGACGTACGGCGTCGACCACGGCGCCGACATCCCAAGGGCGTACAGCGCTTGCTATGCGTGATCGTGGGGCTGGAGGACGTGTGCCTGTACCGACGTCGCGCACTATGGGACCGGCCGCTGTGTTTGCTCGGTCACGCCGGGGGTGATTTTGCGTAGATTTGTGCTATAGTCTCACTTACCATGCATCAGACAACGCAAAGTCGGAGTAGTCCGCGGGCAGCATAAATTGCTGCTCTGGATCGCGAGGCAGGGGCCGCGTAGGCGCATGAAGTCGTGGTGGTGCCGCCGCCGCCGCTGCGGCTGCTGCTGCTGCTGCGGCTGCCACGGCCGTGCCGCTGCCGCCGCCTGAGCTGCGGTAGTGCCAATCCGGTCGGACCTCGGCAATCGGGCCGCCAGGTCGGAACGGCGAGGCATACACATCCAAGGCCCCGCCAGGCACAGGCCGTCGAGGCAGGGTCGTGGTGCTGGGCAGGCCCTCAGCGGCCGTAGAAGGCGAGCGCCATACATCGGCCAACGTGGACGGCGCCTCCACACGATCCTGCAAGGGCGTCGTCGTGGTCGAGAGCAGAGGGAAGGCCAACGAGCTCGACGTGGGTGGCCAAGGCGCCATATCGTTTGTAGGCATGGATCGATCAAGGAGCGTGTCGTAGGACCGTGGCCGTCGGCGCCACGTTGGCGCGCTGGGCAAGTGGACACGAGGCGCTCGACGACGGCGTGGCGTACCGCTGCCGGACGCCACCGAGAATGCCACGTCGTCACTAAAGAGGGTGTGCGTGGGACTGCGATCCACATGCGCCGTCCATGCCTGCCATACGCTGTGCTCGTCGGAAGGGGCCCATGCAAGCGCCGAGGGTGGCGGTGGTGGCGGCATGGACGTCGACGTCGACGTCGATGGCAAGCGTACCACGGGCGTGTCGGCCGGGTGCAAAAATGCGACCGGCGAATCGTCCATGGCAAGTGGGCACGGCGCCGCCCACGTACACGCCAGCGTCGCAGACGTGCGCGGTAGTGTCCCCTGCTGTGCCGCGCGTGTAGGCGCACGAGGTGTATGCGGCACCGAGGGAAGGTGCACAGTGTACTTGCGCCATACCGGCGCATCGTCCTGCTCCCATATCGCGCACGACATGGGCGGCTCCGGCGGGCCCAGCAGGACAGCCGGCCGAGGCGACGTAGGCTTGGGCTTGGGCGTACGAAGACTCTTCGGCAGCGGTGTCGTACGGCGCCACGTCGCCTGCTCGTCGAGCGCACGTAGCTTGTCTGCCTCCTTTTGGCGTTGCTCCCGCTCGCGCGCCAATGCTTCCGCTTTCGCTTCGCGCTCACGTCGCTCCCGTTCTTCGCGCTCGAGACGCTGGCGCGCATGCTCTTCACGCGCTTGCCGCTCCCGTTCGCGCGCTTCAAGTCGCTCACGCTCACGGGCCTGTTCACGCTCACGCTGAGCTTGCTTCGCACGCTCCTCAGCCTCCTTCTTCGCCTGCTCAGCAGCACGCATCTGCTCTTCAATCTGCGCGGCCTTTTCACGCGCACGCTGCCGTTCTTGCTCGCGAACGCGCTCATCTTCTTCGCGGCGTTTCCTCGCACGTTCCGCGGCCGTGACCATTTCATGGTGCTGCTCTTCTGCAGTCGCCTCGCCTTGCACCACGCGCGTCTCAGAGGTGGGCGCTGGCTGAGAAGGGACTGGTTTGCCTGTCAGCGTCGAATGCCGCTGGGCCAACGGACCCCAGGACGCCACCGCTGGCGCTCGCACCGGCTCCTCGGTCGTCGTTCGGGGCGGCTCGCTCTGCCATGGCAAGCGCGAAGCAGGTCCCCATGCAGGCACGCGCGGTGGTGCAGGGGGCGGCTTGGTATGCGACACTTCTTCTTCCACCTCGGAAATTTTGTACTGTTTGCCATCGCCAAACTCCACGACATCGTCCAACGAGTCTTCCGACTCGTCGCCCATCTCGTCCCAATGATCGCCCGTCCCGAGATCAGTGCCACGGAAACGCTCCAGCTCCTTGTGAGCCGCTTGCTGCTTCGCATGCTCTTCGGCTGCATGAGCAGCCGCACGTTCCTCCGCCTTGCGTTCCGCTTCCATGACTTCTTTGGCAGTAGGAAAGTCATGCGACGATACAATAAGGCGCGAGGGCGCTGTAGTCTTGACACTCGACCATGGCATACGCGGCGCACTAGCCGTCTCGCGCGGCGTCTCTTTCCGCGCGGCGTCGTGCGACGAGGAACGCGTAGGGGCACTTGTCGCTACGCCAGGCCGGCCAGGCATCGCTGTGACAAGACGAGGACTCGAGGTCGTGCGCTCATCGACAGGCGGCGTAGGCGCTTTCACTGGATCCTGCTTCGGCGTCGTAGCTGCCTTAGCACTTTGGAAAAACTTTTGATTGATGTTCAACGAATGAATCTTCTTGGGCTGTGGCACAGAATGCGTCTCATCCCGAGCCGCCTCCGAGGACCCATGTGCCTCGGCCAGCATAGGCGCTGTGGTGTCAGACATAGCAGCCTGGCTTGACGAGGCGGGCCCTGTTGGAGCCTCAGCATCTTCGACCATCGTATAGGACGCCTGGCGTGACGAGCCAGCACCAAGCCATGTCAGCTCTCACGCGTTCGCCGACCTATTACGTAAGACGACGCCGCCTAGGTGGGGAAGGGCCAAAGGTCCAGGGCTCACGCGCCCACCGACCACAGCGCACGAACCACCACCCCACGATGAATGTGTACGTCGACCCACGCCGCTGATACACAGACACGCGCTGCCATGCTTGAGCATATCGGAGCATGCGATGCGTGCAAGACTTGAGGCAGGTCCCGCTTCTCCCACCCCCGTGCTTGGTGCGTTACTGGCCACGCCCGATTCGTCTGCCCCTGGCGTCTGTGACATACCAGCCTCCTTCGAACTGGCCATGACACCGTTGCACGAATTGGACACATCTATCTGGGAACAACGCAGAGATCAATGTACGTGCCGCTGTCTCTTACCGCAGACCACCAAGTCTGGCCTTCGTGGACGGTATGCGGCCTGTATGCGGTCGATACAGCCCCCACGCCTACGCACACAACCATGTCCCACATCCTATGTCCTACCGACGATCCATGTTATCTTCTCCTGCTCTCGCCAATCTCTAACGCACGTCAGTCCTGGCAAGCGTTTCTACGTACAGGCCCTACATGGACGCCGTGTCCCCTGCAAGTAACGCCATCCGATACAGAGCAGGTGGTGCTAGACGATGCGCATCGTGAGGGCACCTATTCCGACACGGCCAAGACCGATGCCCTTCTTACTTCTCTCCAGGCGGACCGACAAGCGGTGCATAAACTCCATGAGATTCTATCCAAAGCCTGTGCCTACGTAGCAGGCATGCAACAAGGCCATATACCCTTTGATTCAACCATGCTACGAACGCTCCACACCGCCCTGGTCAATCAGCAAGGCGCTCAGCCCGCCCCCGACAGCCATGTACGTGCCATGTCTCTCACCCAAAAGACTTCCTCACAGGCTGTATGGGCCTCCTTCCTCACTGCCATGACTGAAAACCTACGTCTCTTGCACGATGTATGTCCTCGCTGCCCACTCACCAAACCCAAAGCTCACAGAACTTCACGCATTCGCGACCCCGACCGCCCATAGAGCCCCTTTGTAGCCACGTGGAGTCCACGTGTTTTCATTTGCGTCGCGGAGCGCCCGCGCATCGCATCGCAGCGTGCGTGTACACGACGGACGTCATGACGGACGCTCTAGACTTGGAGGTACCCGTCATTGACGACGATCTGTTCAAGGATCGTGCGCGAACGTTTGTGGATTTTTTAGACGACCAAAGCGGAACGACAGACTACCGCAGTGCCATCCGCCGTATTATTGCTGCAGACGACCGACGGCTTGTCGTGAACATTGACGATCTTCGAGCTTACAATCGTGACTTTGCTACAGGGCTGCTGGATGATCCAAATGGATACCTTCCGCCATTTGAAAATGCACTCCAAGTGCTTGTGGAGCAGCTTCACGATCCCTTGAAGGACGATATAAAAGGCAAGCAGTACCATATTGGGTTCTGCGGTAGCTTCGGTGACAACCATGTGAGTACACGCATGCTACGAAGTATGCATCTAGGTAAAATGATGAGCTTGGAAGGCATTGTGACACGATGTATGTACCCTTAGCATGACTTACCCAACAGGCTCTTTGGTACGACCCAAGATTGTAAAGTCAGTGCATTATTGCGATGCGACTACGCGCTTCCATATGCGGGAATACCGTGATGCGACAATGTACGGGACAGGTCCGCCCACTTCCAGTGCCTACCCTACGACAGATGAAAGTGGAAATCGCCTTACTACCGAGTTTGGTCTGAGCACGTTCCGTGATCACCAAATGATTAGCATTCAAGAAATGCCAGAGCGTGCTCCGCCTGGTCAGCTGCCAAGGAGTATCGATGTGGTGATGGACGATGATCTCGTGGACAAAGTCAAGCCTGGTGATCGTATCCAGCTGGTGGGCATGTACAAATCGCTCGGCAATCGCGTGGGCCAGAGTTCTACGTCAACGTTCCGTACCCTCATGGTGGGCAACTATGTCAATGTCTTATCGAACAAAGCTGGTGGCGGCATTTCTCAAATTACCTTGACGGATCTGGATATTCGTAACATTAATAAAATCGCTCGACGACGAGGCGTGTTCGACTTGCTTGCTCATTCGTTAGCCCCCTCGATTTATGGCCATGATTATTTGAAGCGCGCCGTATTGTTAATGCTGTTGGGTGGTCAAGAGAAGAACTTACCAAACGGAACACACATTCGTGGTGATATCAACATTCTCATGGTGGGCGATCCATCGACGGCAAAGAGTCAAATGCTGCGATTTGTCCTGAATACGGCACCACTTGCCATTGCGACGACAGGCCGTGGCAGTAGTGGTGTGGGTCTTACGGCGGCCGTGACAACGGATCGTGAGACAGGTGAACGACGTTTAGAAGCTGGTGCCATGGTCCTGGCTGACCGTGGTGTCGTGTGCATTGATGAATTCGATAAAATGTCCGATGTGGACCGTGTCGCCATCCACGAAGTGATGGAACAGCAAACGGTGACTATTGCCAAAGCCGGCATTCACACGACGCTCAACGCTCGCTGCTCTGTGATTGCTGCTGCCAATCCTATTTATGGTCAGTACGATGTGCACAAGGAGCCAGGACGGAATATTGCGCTCCCTGACTCTCTCTTGTCACGTTTTGACCTGCTCTTTGTAATTACCGATGACATTGAAGAAAAGCGCGATCGTCATATTTCAGAGCATGTGCTACGTATGCACCGTTACATCCAGCCTGGTCAGCCTGTGGGCGCCCCAGCTATGGACAACCTGGACCAAGTGTTAGATGTAGGCGGCGGCGAGACGACCGCCGAAACCACCGAGGCGCCAGAAGATGAATCACCGTTTGAAAAATTCAACCCTATGCTGCATGTGGGATTGGATGGCGAGCAACACAACGAGGTTCTCACCATCTCCTTTGTCAAGAAGTATTTGCAATACGCCAAATCACGCATCGCACCTGTTTTGACACCTGGCGCAGCTGCATGGATTTCCAACGTGTACGCCAATCTACGAAATGATGAGCAAGGCGGCAATATGCGTCGCACAGCACCATTGACAGCACGTACGCTTGAGACGTTGATTCGTCTTGCTACAGCGTACGCCAAAGCCCGACTTAGCTCTACGGTGGAAGAGCAAGATGCTGAGGCAGCCGAGGCAATTTTGCGGTATGCCCTTTTCAAAGAAGTCATGCACCAACGCACAACGACCAAGCGTCGGAAAACGCAGCGTGGGGATGGAGAGGATGACGACGACGACGACGATGATGATGACAATGCATGGGACTCGGACGATGAAGCTGAGTTCCAGCTGGGTGGCCAACCGTCTACGTCTTCTTCGAGCCAGACCGCATATGCTACTCGCGCCGCAGCTAGGGCCCAGCAAACTCACCAGCCCTCACCGCCTGCCATTGCCCCGCCCATGGTTGCTACCACGATGCGCACGGAAGAGGTTGCTCCTACAGAAACAGTCATGCAAGACGCACGCACACCCATGCCTCCAACGAATGAGTTTGCCTCTTTCCGCCAACGTGTATCGGAAGTGCTATCAGGAACATTTATGGAAGACGATTACGTGCCCTTGGTCACACTGATGGCCACGCTAAATGAAACAGGGCCACCTATTAGTGTGGAGGACGCGAAAGCAGTCCTGGAGTCGATGAGCGATGCCAACGAAGTGATGTTGGCGGAAGGTATGTATGCCAGACGAGGACGCGACACTGACACTTTCCCCAGACGTTGTGTACAAGATTTAATGCCAATTCATAGGGCGCTTCATAGTTCGGCCGAATATGGAGACTGGCGGCAGTGATGGGCAAGAGGGCCCGAAGTGGTCTCACCTCCATTTTTCGCTGTTGCAACGACGTGATCAATATGGCGGCCGAATCGAACTACGATTATTTGTTCAAGGTCGTGCTTATCGGTGACTCTGGTACCGGTAAGTCGAACCTTCTCTCGCGTTTTACGCGTAACGAGTTTAGTCTCGACAGCCGAAGCACCATTGGTGTGGAGTTTGCGACTCGTAGCATCAACGTGGATGGCAAGACGATCAAGGCGCAGATTTGGGATACCGCCGGTCAGGAGCGTTACCGTGCTATTACGTCGGCGTACTACCGCGGTGCTGTTGGCGCGTTGCTTGTATATGACATTGCGAAGCACTCAACGTACGTGAACGTGTCACGTTGGCTCAAGGAGTTGCGTGACCACGCGGACAGCAACATCGTAGTGATGCTTGTCGGCAATAAGAGTGATTTGAAGCATCTCCGTGCTGTGCCGACGGAGGAAGCGAAGGCTTTTGCTGCTGAGAACAACCTGTCGTTCATTGAGACTTCGGCCCTAGATGCCTCGAACGTCGAGCAGGCGTTCCAAAACATTCTGACGGAAATCTACCACATTGTTTCGAACAAGGCGCTGCAGTCGTCCGACGACGTGATCAAGCCGAGCGGCGGTGAGACTATCTCAGTGCAGCCCTCAACCGATGACGGTGGCCAGGCTAAGAAGGGCGGCTGCTGCTAAACGCTTTCTCGTGTAATTTCCTATGGATAGATATAGAGTGGTATTATACTGCCGCATGCACTTTCGTATACATCGCACACAATGATCGATAGGCAACAGCGTCGCCTGTGCGGAGGAGATTGGCTGCATCCACGTTCAAGGGGCTATCGGGCTCGGGCGTGTCAAGCAGAGCAAGTACGGCTGTACAGGCGCTATGCAACGTCCATGCTGGGGACCATTGGGCTTGTAGTACATCCAAACAAATTTCCCCTGTCTATGCTGTGGTAGCCATGGCAAATACATACCTTCCAGTGAACATTTGGATGGAATATCCGGGTCCGAAACCGCATTGTTGGCGGCTTGATAGGGTATGTATCAGGCACTCGAATATCAATTTCAAAGCATCCCCCGCCGTAAACGCCAGAGGCAGGTGGACACAAAATGGCTCGCCAAGCTGTCAAGTCCCCCTCGTCTATCGGCTCAAGTATAGTAATATGTTCATCTGTAGTGCCTTGCTTCTGTAAGGCACGCCATTCATGCACCAGTCGCTTCGTAGCACCCCCGCGATCCATGATGCCGACCAACGAATGAGCCTCGAAGCGGGGCGCCTGCGTGATTTCGAACCCTGTGCGGTGCTGTCCAACGCCGCGCGGGGCACCTTGTAATATTTCCAAATTTGTCCTTATAAAGCGCTGGTCCCAATCCAAGGTAAGCAAGGGCCGACCGATCCCACGCGGTTCGAAAGAGCATTTTTCTTGACACGATCGACGCCGTTGGGAGGTCCTGGTATGCACTCACGGCAGTCGTCAGGAGCGGAGAGGCAAACTACGTCACCTCCGCTTCATGGATCACTTCCTGCGCCTCCTACGCGCATGCCGCCAGTGCCTCCTTATACGGTGACGGATGAGGTGATGGCAGCTCGGACAGCCGCGGCGGCGGCAGGGTCTGGGCCTATACCCTATATGAGTGGGGACGATAGTGGCTCGCTTAGTTGGACTCCCTCTCCCAGGCGCACATACACACAAACGCCACAATATGGTGGACGTACATACTCGCCCAACAGCCAACACAGCCGAACACCCTCGTCTCTGTCACAGGAAACGCTATCTACCGAGCGTCTAATGATACAGGCTACCTTAGACAACGAGCACTTCGCTGTTGTTAATGTAACTGGCCTATCTACTGCGCTGGAGATTCGCGATGTTATACTGCGGAAACTGCAACTTCCGTTGTTGGAGCCGAAGCAGTTCGCACTCTATCGAACCGAAATCGGTGATTCTGATTTGGCTCACTCGCCCATGATCGATGATGACACGCTGCTAGCACTGTGCTTGCAACTGGGTGATGACAAAGGCACGGTGAAGTTTCGCGTCCAGCCGTTGGCCAACATAACCGAAGAGCCAGATGTCATGCAGTATGATCGACCCAGCTTTACCAAAGCAGCCACCTCACCTACTTTCGATGCGTTGCCCAAGATTCCTACTGACATGTCGTTACAACGTTCTATGACAATGGAGCCATCGTCTGACTCGTCAGGTACCAGACTGCGGTCAGGCCAACCATTTGGATGGCAGACTAGGCGAATGCTGGCGCTAAACAGCACAACGCCACAGAAACAGACGGACTATCCTCACACGCATAGGCCCACTGAATCGTTGTCGGCCTTGTCTCCTCTGGACAACTATCAAGGTCGTGTAGGTGAGAATATGGATCGAGGCGTCTTATCGACCCATACGCCACTTTCCCTACAGCCGTCTACACCTTTACTGCGTTCAGGCACAGCTTCGAAAGGTGGTTCGATCGCGGCTCGGCCTTTAAGTGCTGTGATTGATCGACCCTACGACCATCTTTGGAACGATTCGGCAGAACCCAGTACGACCAACAGTCGCTCGGGCCTCCCTACATACAAGCCACGAGCTTCTTCGTATACCAGCGAGGTTCGTCCAGCTTGGGCCATGTCCAACACCTCATCATCGCCTGTATACCCCCCTGTGAAAGCCAATGAGCCTACTGTACAGACACGACCACTCCCTATACCCCCTTCACCGTCTTCTGTCTCTACCTCGTCGTCTCTCTCGGCGCCCTCGATGGCTCCACGGTCCGCCGAGTATGGAGGGTCTTCCACACCTACATATACCACGACCTCTCCGTCCTCCTCTTTCTTACATGGACCCATTTCCACTCACGAATCCATATCTGCTAAAGACGAGACGGAGCGTATGACTTCCATGCAGCGTCTTATGTCCCACATTCAACTAGCCCAGGAGCAAAAACCAGACCATGAACAGGCTTTCTTTAATTCCTTTTCAGACGATTCTCTCGGCGGTACATTTGCGCAGCCACTCGATGCCGCCACGGTCATGGCACCCAAACAGGATACAAATACATACAGGGCGACGGCCTCTATGGCTAACACACCATCGCGTGAGAACACAAAGCCTGTTCTTTCCGTGGCCACACAAGCCCATGCGCTCACCCGCTCGAGCTCTGTTCTCTCACAACGTGGTACAGGCAATTGGGCCTTTCGTCCACCAGCAGAAGAACTGTATGAGCAGCTTGACGACTTGTTCCCTCGGACCGATTTAGATCAGCCCCTCAGTGAGACATTTGCCCCATCGCCTTCGAGCATGTCGACAGAGCCACGCAAGTCGAATACGTCCCTACAACGCCATGAAAGCACGTCTATTCGTGATATCGCGCAAAACCGGCGCAAATTGCTAGAAAAGACGGTGCCAGGGACGACAGTAGTGCCATTCAACGACATGCAGCCAGCAAAGGACAAGGAGAAACTGAATCGCCGACGCAGTACGAAGCTCTGGGGCGGTCGGATGGTCGAGATGCAGAACAACGGCACGGAATCGGTGGGTGTTGTGCCGGCGGGCGGGGCGACGCTCATTGCTGGAGATCGGCGTACGTACTATGCAAACTAACTGGCAGCCATTTTCAAATGGGTCAAGGGTGATTTGATTGGCAAAGGCACCTACGGGCGTGTCTACTTGGCCCTCAATGCGACCACCGGTGAGATGATTGCTGTGAAGCAGGTAGAATTGCCACGCACAGCGGCAGATCGCGACTCGTCTCGTCAGCGCAATCTAGTGGCTGCACTCAAGTCGGAAATCGATGCACTTAAAGACCTGGATCATCCGAATGTGGTGACATGCTTGGGTTTCGAGGAAAGCTCTGATACACTGAGCATTTTCTTGGAGTATGTCCCTGGTGGGTCCATTGGCAGCTGTCTCCGCCGGCATGGTCGCTTGGACGAAGCGACCACGAGTTCGTTCCTGAACCAGACGCTACAAGGCCTGGCGTATCTGCACAAAAAAGGCATCCTGCATCGCGATTTGAAGGCTGACAATTTGCTGGTGGATTACTATGGCACGTGCAAAATTTCTGATTTTGGCACCGTGCGACGCAGCGAAGACATTTATGCTAATGTGGAAAACATGTCATTGCAAGGCAGTATCTTTTGGATGGCCCCCGAGGTGGTGAGCCTCTCATCCAAGGGGTACAGTGCCAAAGTAGACATTTGGAGTCTGGGCTGTGTTGTGTTGGAAATGCTGGCAGGTCGTCGTCCTTGGTCGGACGAGGAAGCCGTACAGGCGATGTTCAAGCTGGGCGCCGAACGTCGTGCACCACCTGTGCCCTCCGACGTAACCCTGTCCAAACCAGCGGCCCACTTTCTGCGCAATTGCTTCGAGATCGACCCGGATCGCCGGCCTACCGCGTCGCGCTTATTGGAGCACGTCTTTGCGTGGCCGCCTCCAGACTGGCGCTTTGAGGACAGTGCGCTCTTCCAGGCCTTGGCGCCGCCCGCTTCGTAGGTCATGTGATTATATAAGCAAGTAACACACGAGACGCCCTTCTGTCGGACTCGCCTTCGTTTGTCCCCCGCCATGAGTGAGGCGGCAGCATCCCCTGACGTAGCATCCGTGCTAGCTGCCTTGCAGTCTCTATACCATGATCCCAATTCGAATGCCAAGCAGCAAGCCAACGATGCGCTCTTGCAGTTCCAGAAAACATCTCAGGCCTGGAGTACAGCGAACACGCTTTTGCTCGCGCAGGACCTTCCGCTGGAATCGCGGCTGTTTGCCGCCCAGACATTCCGCTCCAAAGTGACATTCGACCTAGAGCAACTCCCAGACGATGCACGTGTGCAGTTGCGCGATACCTTGATGCATGCCCTGCAGCTCTATGCCACAGGTCCACGTGTAGTCCAAACGCAGCTGTGCTTAGCCCTGGCGGCTCTCGCGTTGCAGATGCCCGAATCGCTTTGGGGTGGCGTGGTGCCAGGCATGATCAAGAGTTTCGGGCAGACGCCTAGTACGGTGGGTGTGCTTCTCGAGTTTCTTACGGTGCTGCCGGAGGAAGTCTCGACCAACCACCGCATCCCGCTGGACAACGCAACATACCATGAGCGAGTGCCTCAGCTGCTCACACAGCAAGCCCCTACTGTATTGCAGGTCCTTGTGATGTATATTCAGGCGGATGGCGTGACTACGTCGATCCAAAGCACAGTGTTTGCCTGCTTGCGCAGCTGGTTGAAAGCGGGCGAAGTCGCTGCGCACCAGTTGGCCGACACGCCGCTGCTGGACTGTGCGTTCCAGGCGCTGGCATCGGACGAGCTGTTCGATGTTGCCGTGGATGTGATTTGTGACCTCATCAATGAGACACAAGAGATGGAGGAAAACAAGAGCACGATCGAACGCCTCTTGCCGCGCGTGCAGGCGCTGCGTCCTATGCTCTCGGCGGCTGGCGAAGACGAGGATAAGGTACGTGGCCTGTGCCGTATCTTTGTGCAGGCAGGCGAGACATACCACACGCTGTGTCTACAGCATGCAGAGGCTATGCAGCCTGTGGTGCAAGCAGCGCTAGACTGTGCGTCGTACCATGATCTGGACATTGTCCAAATTACGTTCCGCTTCTGGTATCTCTTGGCATCAGACGTGCATCGCGGCTTGGACCATGGTGATCCCAGCGCCCAGCCCTACCGTGCCGTGTTTGAGCAGCTGTTCTCTATCATCCTGCGCCATCTGCGTTTCCCCGACGACGAAGAGGCATTGACGGGGCAAGAACGCGATGATTTCCGCAGCTTCCGCCACTACATGGGCGATACCCTGAAAGACTGCTGCTATGTCTTAGGCGCCGAGGCCTGCATTGAGCGCTCTCTCCAGCTGATTGAGGCGGCGATCGTGCAAGAGTCGCCGCAGTTGCGTTGGCAGGACATTGAAGCGCCATTGTTTTCGATGCGCTCCATGGGTGGCCAAGTGGATCTGCGCGAGAGCGACGTGATCCCACGTGTGTTTGCCATTGTGCCGCGGCTCCCGCCCCACCCCCGCTTGCGGTACGCGGGCCTGCTTGTGGTCTCGCGCTACACGGAATGGGTCGCTGAGCACCCGGACCATGTAGCCGACGTCTTGCGCTTTATCACTGCCGGATTTGAAGGCGCTGATAAGGACATTGTGGCGGCAGCAGCCCAAGCCCTCAACTTCCTGTGCCAGGACTGTCATGAGCATATGCTGCCCTTCTTCCCCCAGCTCCTTGAGTTCTTCAGCACAATGCGCGATCGCCTCTCTGTCGACGACTTGCTAGCGCTCTCGGAAGCCATTGCGCATGTGATCACAGCGATGCCTCCCGCGGAGGCAGCCCAGTCGCTCCTGATGGTATCGCAGCCGCTGCTGGAAGGCGTGCATGAAGTGAGTGCCATGCCTTCAGCGGCAAAGCCGGACTTGATGCGTGTCGCGGATCGTATGGAGCAGCTCGCACGGATCTTGCAGGTGATCGGCGTATCGCTCGCAAGCACGCTGCCTGCGTCCTGTGCGTCCACATGCTCAGAAGCGTATGCCATTGTAGATCGTCTGCTGGAAAAGCACGGTCATGTCTACTTCATTTCCGAGCGCACATCCGCGCTTGTTCGACGTGCCCTGATCTTCTTTGCAGAGCGTGCAGAGCCTACGTTGGGTGCTCTGTTAAACCGCTTCGCTTCGTGCTTTGAGGCGACAGGCTTCTCAGGCTACGTCTGGATTATCGGCAAATCCATTGATCAATTTGGGCGCCATGCATCAGGTACACTGCACTCGCAACTCGACCAGGCTTTGCAGCGCGTGACGGCCAAGGTCATGGCAATGATGGGCAGTGGCGCGGCGCCGGATACCATGTCGGACGTGCTCGATGACTATATCCACACGTGCCTGGTCACCTGTAGCTCGGCGCCCTCCCTGCTCTTCTCTCCCACGGTGCTGCCCCAAGCATACCGAATTGCTGTCCAGGCGATGCTCGCCCTGTCGCCAGGGGTCGTGAGCATTGCGGCGGATGTGGTGCGCTGCATTGTGGAGTATGCACGTGAAACACAGTCGCCCCAACGTGCCTACGTTGATACCATTCGCGCCGTGGTTGCCGACCAAGGTGCAGAAACATGCCGAGTGATGCTGTGTGGCCTGGTATCGCATTTCCCACCGGAGAACATGCCGGTAGTGGTGTCTACCATGCAAACCCTGGCGATGGATTTCCCAGAATCTATGCCTGCATGGATTGGTGCTGCTGTACAGAGCTTGCCATCCGAGGCCGTACCTGAGATGGACTGTGCCAAGTTCCTGGAAAGTCTTCAGCGAGGTACACTCACAGAATCCATCAAACCTAGCGTGGTGATGCTCTATGGCGCGTCGCGAAAGTCGCGTGAACGAGGTATGTATGCACAACGACACTCACTCAATGTAGCTCGACTAGAGTAGGAAGACTGCACTAGGTAGATAGGCCAGTTATTCTATGCCAGACTCTTGCGTGAAAGCAATATGCTTTTGGACTGCACAGGGTGAGTAGAGAGCATACGTACTGTCGGCGGCCGACACAGACGGCCTTATCGCCTGCAAGGATTTCAAAAAGTCGTTCATGACCAACGTAGGCTGTCTGTAAGTACCACAGAGCACATACCTCCTGAAGCTGATCGGACTGGACGTCGGCCCATGTCATTTCCATCGCCTCAGGGTCGCCGGGGGAGCAGGGCGTGAAACGCGTGTGCTCCGATCCATCCTCCAGGGTACATGTCACCTTTTTGAAATGCGTGGCGTTCATCACGCGGCGCACAGGCTGCATGAGCGCTTCACGGACCAGCACAGCAATATCGGCGCCCGAATAGCCATCGGTTTTCTCTGCAAGGATCCGTATATCTTTGGGCGTCAGAGTGCAGGGAGTCGATCCAATGTTCAATTCAAACATGCGCCGACGCGCTTCGAGCTCAGGAAGAGGAATATATACACGCTTCTCGAAGCGGCGTTTGATGGCAGTATCGAGAGCCCAGGGGATATTCGTGGCACCGAGCACAAGGATATCCGTTTGGTCGCCGTTACTGACGCCATTCATCTGGACAAGAAATTCCGTCTTGATACGTCGACTGGCTTCGCTTTCGCCCTCGCTGCGTGTGCCACAGAGCGAGTCCACTTCATCGATGAATATGATTGAGGGGCGCGCTTCACGAGCCATAGCAAAGAGTTGCTTCACAAGACGCTCACTTTCACCCATCCATTTGGAGACCAAGTCGGAGCTCGACACACTAAAGAAGGTGCTGTTCGACTGCGTTGCCACCGCCTTGGCAAGAAACGATTTGCCGGTACCAGGAGGACCATACAGCAAAATACCACTCCATGGCTTTCGCTTCCCAGTAAAAAGCTGAGGAAATTTCATCGGCAAGATGACAGCCTCTTTCAGCGCATCTTTCGCCGTTTCCAGGCCAGCCACATCGTCCCAGCTCACATTGGGCCGCTCGGTCAAAATCACACCTGGCAGTTAGTACACAAGGCTATACGTACTAGATAAGCCGGAACGGAGCTTTTTCGTCTCTGCATCCACGTCGTCCGCATCACCTTTACCTTGCATTTGCGCTCCCGCAGCTCCTTTTTCACCCTCGGCGGTTTCTGCTTGCCCCACTTTGCTTAAATGCTCCTTGAGTTTCTCCGCTCGGTCCAAATATTCGACAAACTTGGCTCGGATCAGCTGCTTTAGCTTCTCATTTTTTTCATCTAATGTCAGCCACTAGGCCTATACGTACATTTGATGGCCATCATGAAATAGTCGAGACTGTTTTGGTACTGTACATAAGCCTCCTGATAGTGGTGCTTCACATCCTCATCAATCGCCCGCTGCACGATCTCAATTGCACGCTGAAATATTAGAATAGGTATGCCAGGCATCTCTTACATTTAAAAAATCGCTTTGTGCCCTGCATGGTTAGCCGTCGTCCAGTCTCATTCTCGATACGTACATGATCACGGGCGGTCTGCAAGCGACAGCACCAGCCTGGCTTGGACCATGTGGAGGAATAGGCGCGCGCCTGCACAAAGCGTGTCTCGGTCACGTCGGCGCAGTCCAAATTTTGACCTGCCACGATCGTTGAGCATCATGGAGGCCGACACAAATGTAGCGGATCTTGCTGAAAGTAGGCCACCAGAGGCGGTGGAAAAAAGAAAGGGCGCTTCTACCACCGCTGCTGAGGAACCTCAGGCCGTCAACGAGCAGCCACCGAAATCCAACTATTCTCGGTGGTTTGCATATGGCAACAATCACAATACAGGGGACAGTACGAAGCCCACTACGGGACGTACCATCATGCAATCATTGAAGAAAAACAAAAACACAAAGGCTCCCAAGGGGAAGACAGCGGCACCACTGGACATTGTAGGAGAACTGCAAGCCGGCCTTCTACCCGTGGCCATGCTGAAAATGCATATGGATCATGACGTGAAGAACCACCGCCGTATCCCTATTTTATTGCAGCATTTAAATGTCGCCATTACGGAAACTATCCATGTATCACAGACTGGGCATACTCTATACAGGATTGAGCTGGACATTGGAGCCGGACTGGCCAGATGGGCTGTGTATCGAGAGATGCGCGATTTCTTTTCTCTACATACCTTTTATCGGACACAGGATGTCAAGGATGCCGTGTCATTTCACTTTTCGAACGAAAATGAAGACCGCAATCTGCCTAGTTTCCCCAAAGGAAACTTTGGCCACTTTTTACAGTGGCAACGCAAGACAGACTCGAAAGAGCAAGAGACAGGATCGGAGCGGGAATATCGTGAGGCACTGACCACCTACCTGTTCAAACTGATCCGATTTGTTATATTCAAGCCGGAGGCAAACCGTCTTTGCCGATTTTTTGAGCTAAGTACCCTAGGCCTGCAAATGGCACCGTTGGCTAGTATTCTGGGTAAGCAGGGGTACCTCAAGATTCTTTCCAAGTCATCAAGGCCTGCATCACAGGGTCTTTTGCACATCCGAGAGAACAGTCGCCCTAAATGGTTCATTGTTCGTGAAAGTTTTATCGTGATTGTGGAAGCGATGGAGAGCATGATTGTCCATGATGTATTCCTATTTGATCAGAATTTGGAGGTCATTCAGAAGCACAAATTGAAGGGTCCAGTAGTGGAACACTCGTCCAAAGACCCTGAATCCCAGACGGGGCATTTCAATCATACGGGCAGCACTGTGCATCATTATGTCAAGAATCATAAATTCAACATCATCAATGCCGAACGGAAACTCAAGCTGTCCGCACCGAGCGAACGCGAAATGGAGCAGTTCCTTCTCAGCATTAAATTTGTCGCACAAAACAACCCATATGGAAAACCCAACCGCTTTGACAGTTTTGCCCCTATTCGACGCCACGTGTCTGCGCAATGGTTTGTGGATGGTCGTGACTATTACTGGAACCTATCGGAAGCAATTCTACGCGCTCGTGAGCGTATCTATATCCATGACTGGTGGCTTTCGCCCGAACTGTACTTGCGCCGACCTGGCACGCCTGAATGGCGCTTGGACAACCTACTTAAGCGCAAGGCAGAAGAAGGCGTGCATATCCACGTCATTTTGTACAGTGAAGTGTCAAACCAATTTACCCCCACAGATTCAAGCTATGCCAAAACACGATTGATGGCACTGCATCCGAATATTTTTGTGCAGCGCTCGCCAAGTCATTTAAAGACAGGTACATTCTACTGGGCCCATCATGAAAAGCTATGCGTCATTGACGAGATGATCGCTTTCATGGGAGGCTTTGACTTGTGCTTTGGACGCTACGATACCCCAACCCATGCTTTGATTGACGATGCCGACATGACGGGCTCTCATACAATTGATGCAGAGTTCATTGGGCCAGTTCGAGACCATGCTGAAGCGAACATTTGGCCAGGCCAAGATTATGCGAACGAGCGTGTAGCGGAATGGCATACGCTGAACAAGCCGGAACAAGACCTCATCAATAGGAAGACGACGCCACGTATGCCTTGGCATGATGTGGGTGCCCAGCTTATTGGCCAGCCTGCGCGTGATTTGTGCCGTCACTTTTGCCAACGTTGGAACATGCTACTTCGTAACAAGAATCATACGAGGCGCATGTTCTTCCTCCTCCCTCCACCCGAGCTGATCGAGACCGACCTGGACAGGTTCGGCATCCGGGGTACGTGTGAAGTGCAAATCTGTCGCTCAGCAGGCCCATGGAGCTTGAACACGCCCAAGACAGTGGAGCATTCTATTCAGAATGCGTACCTGAAAGCAATTGAGCAGAGTGAGCACTTTGTGTATGTGGAAAATCAATTCTTTGTTACGTCCACAGAGCTAGATACGACCCAGGCGGAGAACAACATTGGCCTGGCGCTCGTTGAACGAATTATTCGGGCGCACAAAGAAGGCACAAAGTGGCGGGCTATTATTGTGATTCCTCTCACACCAGGCTTCCCTATGGATTATGACCACGCAGAGAGTAGTAGCGTGCGTATTATTTCGGCGTTCCAGTACGAGTCTATTTCGCGTGGGGCAAATTCGATTTTCGGACGTCTTCTACGCGCAGGCGTCAACCCTTCAGATTACATCGGATTCTTCAGCTTGCGCTCTTGGGGCCAGCTGCAAAGTGGCGCTCTCGTCACGGAGCAGATTTATCCTCATGACAAGATCATGATTGTCGACGACCGCCTTGCCATTATTGGCAGTGCCAACATCAATGACCGAAGTCAACGTGGAGATCGTGATTCCGAGCTGGCCTGCGTAATTCGTGACGAAGATACACTCATGTCAACGATGGCTGAAAAGCCCTACCGGGTCGGCAGGTTCCCACACTCACTACGTATGCGTCTCATGCGTGAACATCTTGGCGTGGATGTCGATGCGATTGAGCGTGTCGTGTGTGGCAGCGACGATCACATTGGCTCACCAAGGCCCAAGGGAACGCATAAGAATCTATTGAAGCGCCCAGACATTGAAATGGATAGCATGGTGGATCCAGTCTCGGAGAAATTCTACGAAGAAATTTGGGACGCCTGTGCAGCTTTCAATACGGATGTGTACAGACAAGTGTTCCGATGTGTACCAGACGATGACATTACAACATGGGCTATTTACAAGATGGCCAAGCAGCATGCGGAAAAACTAGCACGCTCTACGAAAGACGCTGCTGCATCGGGTATGGATGTGTTCACAGAGGACCAGATCAACGAAATGATTGACAAGCTCAAAGCATGCTGTGGTCATTTGGTTCAGCACCCACTGCACTTTATGGAGCGCGATTCGGCGGCAGGCAACTACCTCTTCCCGTTGGATCATATCAATCCTCTATTTGTATTTGACTAAGTAGGCATAAAGTCGGGACTATAGGATGCTTTGTCAATACGTTTCAAGGAGTCAATGGCACCACATTGGTGCTCCAAGCTACATCCAGGCTGCTTACTTCTTGAGCGAGGCCATGAGAGCGTCCATCGAGAGCGACTTGGGGCGCTCAATCGGAAGACCAAGGATACGGTCGAACACGAGCTGCGGCAGAGCACCCAGAGCACGCGAGACACCGAAGATCACAGTGTAGAACTTGAACTCGTCAAGACCGTAGGTGTAGAGCACACAGCCCGAAGCGGCGTCGACGTTCGGGTACGGGTTCTTGGTCTTACCGTGCTCCTTAAGGACACTCGGCGCAATCTTCGAGAGACGCTGGACAAGCTGCACAATCGGCGACTCCTGGAGCTCAGGGCGCGAGTCAGTGAAGTGCGACAGAGCAGTGAAGCGTGGGTCGGGCTTGCGCAGAACAGCGTGGCCGTAACCAGGGACAACACGGCCGCTCTTCAGGGTCGACCACAGGTAGTCAACAATCTGCTGGTCACTCGGGTTCGAGCCGACAGCCTTCTCGAACTCAAGGGCCCAGTTGAGCACCTCCTGGTTGGCAAGACCGTGCAGGGGACCAGCCAGACCGTTGAGGGCAGCAGCGTACGACAGGTACGGGTCCGAGAGGGCGCTACCGACAAGGTGGGCAGTGTGGGCCGACACGTTACCACCCTCGTGGTCGCCGTGGACAGCAATGTAGAGACGGAGGTAGTCAACAAGACCCTCGCTCTTGCCGTAGCCCATCATGTGCGACATGTTCTCGATCAGATCCATGTCAGGGTTGATGGTCTGCTTGCCGTCACCCTTACCGAACACGTTGTAGTAGATACGGGCAGCAATGGCCGGGAGCTTGGCAATGAGGTCAAGCGAATCCTCGAGAGTGGTGTGCCAGTACTCAGTCTTCTTGACACCGGCGTTGTAGGCAGCAGCGAACTTGCTATCGTGGTTGAGAGCTGAAACAGCAGCCGAGAACTGAGTCATAGGGTGAAGCGTCTTCGGGAACGAGTCAATGATCTTTTCAATGTAGTTCGGGAGCTTACCACGGCTGCTCAGGTCCTGCGAGAGACCCTTGACCTCCTCAGCCGAGGGGACCTTGCCGGTCAACAGGAGCCAGAGCATCGACTCAGGGAGCATCTCCTTACCCGGGCGGCCAATGTCGGCAGCCGACGGGAGGGAAGCCTGGCACTCAGGAATGCTCTTGCCGTGGAAGGTGATACCTTCCTCAGCGTCAAGGACAGAACCCTCCCAGAGCATGCACTTCAGTCCACGCATACCACCGATAAGGTGGCTGACCTTGCTGTCACCGAGCGAGCAGTCAGCGTACTCCGACTTGAGCTTGGCGAACTGCTCACGCTTGGCAGGAACGATCTCCGAAACAGCCTCAGTAAGGGTCTTAGTCGAGGCGTAGCGGGCCGAGGTAGCAGCCACAGCAAACTGGCGGGGGGCCGCAGCTGAACGCAAAGCGGTGCGGGAGATAGAAAGAGAAAGCATCGCGATAGTTGGTTGGGTTAGAAGACAAGATGCTAAGGCCCTTTACTACGGTTAAAAGCCGGGCCGCCGCTTGCCTACATGAAGTGCCAATCACGGCCGAATGTCCCCCACTTCCAACCTGCCAGGTGATTATCGATTTGCTTACGTGGCTACTTACCGACATTACCCGGATACCACGTGCTTTTGACCCCGCACCCTTCCAACAAGCGAGTGGCACGGACCGCCAGCCTAACAGCATGACTTCCTTGGGCTGTCCAACAAGTGTGCTATTGCTAAGGCACCCAGTCTCCATCGAACAAGGAACAGACGCTTACCATGATATATTTGGGTCATTTTGTCTTCCCTCTTTTGCTCTTTCCGCACTTGATTCTCGCAGCTCAACGCCTGGTACTCCAAAAGAACTAGGTTTGACAAGTATGACGACGGAAGAAATCATGAAAAAGGTGGATCATAGCCTTTATCAACACAATCTGTCTCAGAAGAGGCTAGAAATGCCTGCATTCAGCTCGATCAGTAATTCCAAGTATCTCATGACCCATCACATGTGTACAGAGGATATGAATACCGAATTTTGCATTGTTAGCATACCCATTCTTTCTCACGTCTCAGTGGGCATAGACAAAATTGTCGATAAGATTGAAGCTGTTCTCGAGCAAAAAGAAGAGTTCAACGGCGTTGTTTTTACAAGCCAACGGGCCGTACAGGCTTGGGAAGAGGCTTGTTCACTTGTTGCCACGAGAGCACAGAAGAAAGGCATCGTGCCAATGAATAGCATTTGGAACGATTTGCTCTACTTTGTGGTTGGTCCTTCTACGGCAAGGAAACTGGAGGCTATCGATGTACTACCCGCCTTTAAGCCGTTGCATATTTTTGGGGAAGATTCCGGTACAGGTGAAGCGTTAGGGCACCATATCGTTTCCATGGCCAAAAGGGAGAAAAAACCTTTACGGTTCCTGTATCTTGTGGGAAACAAACGAACCCAATCCTTGATCAATGTTGTTAGCTCTTCAGGACTCCCCATTGAACTAGTTGAGCATGTTGTGTATGAAGTAAGAAAGGATGCACAATTCTCCGAGAACTGTGGCCTTTTGGCAAACGAACTTCCTCGACATGTATCTTCAGCACCCACAAGCAGAGGACCAAGTGTATCGCCAACACGACGAGCAGGGTTACGGAAAATCGAATCGCAATCTGCGACGCAACCGGAAAAAGCGCAAACAAGAGGGAGACGCCGCGAACAAACACACCTAGATTGGATTGTCTTCTTTTCCCCCAGTGGTGGTAATTATGCTATGCCGGATTTGCAACAACAAGGGTGGGTCTCCCAAGGCGAATACAAACCAGGCACTGCCAAGATTGCATGCATTGGAACAACAACGGCCAGCTGGGTGGATAAAACATTGGGATACAGACCTCATGCAGTGGCTGCACATCCAACACCGACCTCTCTTCGCGATGCCATCTTGGAAGCCATCAGTAAATCAACACACGTATAAATATTCACAACCAAAAGCATCACATGTATATATGTATATGTATATATATGTTATGAAAGCCCTATAATACATGAATCTATACTGGGTCGGGGGTGGTAACTGGACGATCATGCCACATCCAGAACTGGATAATGATGACCATATCGAAAATAAGTGTCCCGCCGCTGCCTAGCAGGAAAGGTAGACTTTCTGAAAGATATTCCGCTTGATCAGGCCCTGCTGCTTTGGGATTAGCAAGCACGCTAATGGAATAAAGTAAGTTGGCAAGGAACGCCAAAACAAACAAAAGCACAGAGAGACCTTGTACAGAACGATGCTTAAAGTTGGTCCAAATTTGGGGTATGCGCGACGTCATATACAAAACCGTACAAATCCATGCAAAAACACGACCAATAAGGACACTTCCTTTAAATGGAGAGCCTCTGCCATGCCGGAAGCGATGTCGGTGTCTGAATAGCATGGTCTGTGTAGAATCAAACAATAGGACGGGATGACGAAGACTGAATGGATCAATCGATATCTTCTTCAAAGAAGGTTCGCTGGTATCTGCCGGTGCCAAATGTTGTGTTCCAAGCGGTACAGGAGAACTGGTAGGTACCAAGTCTGTAGCTGGTTGTAGTGGATCAGGTCCAGGTCCAAGAGATACGAAAAACCATAGGCTGAGCAAAACCATGGCAGTGCCGCGACGAGTTAAGCTTGGCCTCACATTTACTCGCTTATGTCTCGAGGGAATAAACGTTTGAGAAGAGTCCAACGAATAGTTGCGGTTATTAGAAGGGAGTGAGGAGACGCTGTCTGCAAGAGCAAGGACGCGCCGATCGCGGCGACGGCCACGAGAATGCGTCTCATTCATAGGACTAAGCTCCCGCGAAACATCCTCATTAGAAACAGTTAACCGATGATGAGAGCGATCAAGAGTGTGAGATCGATTTCCATGACGGCGAGCTGGGTTGATTCGGTATACGGACCAGGGATCAACAGACTGGGCACGATTCAGTATGCGCGGGTCCTGGTGCACAAACGTGGGAGGATGCGGCTTGGACAAGGAACGATAAGACTTGAGTGCAGGTCGTTTGCGGGGTGTAATAAATAAGGGACTTGATTGTGTTGGGATTTCCGGCCTGGGTCTGCGTTCAGGTGGTTTATAGAACACTAGAGGTGAGTGTCAAGGATACGTACTCCAGTACTGTATACAAAGTGTTAGATCCACGGTCAGCATATAAGCAGCAATCACAATTTGGATGGGTAATTGGTGTGTCAGGTATGCGCCTAAAATATTGGTAAGGTCACCACAAGTCCATTGTAAGAGAAATACGAATGATAAGCCTTCAACACTGCGTGATCGGTAATTCTTGATGATCTGACTAGAAAGGGTTAGAAAAGATAAAATACATACGGTGATTGTGCGAAAATCCATACTAATAAACTGCCTGTTCCCGCTATGCTAGATAAAGTAGCGCGGGAAATGCTATCCAGCATAGTAGAATGGAGCTCAAGGCGCTTGCCCAAGGCCGGACGTGTCAGATCCCAAAAATTACGCACGGAGTGCATCTTTAATCACGTGCTGCGTCATGAGTCCAAGTATGCATCTCACTGAGTGAAACAGCTCCACGGTGAAGCAGCATGAACCGCCGCAATGCTGCTGTAGCTGACCGGCATGCTTTGCTTTCTAGCCATGCCTATCCTGGATCAGCACCGACTTTCCGCTCTTCAGCGATTCCGAATTATGATTCGCATCGACGGACGGATTCACCGTTTGAGAATCCCTATGGACATAACCAAGCACCTTTCCATGCCTACGGGGAAGCAGGCGCTCCAAAGAAAGGGCCTTCTTCGAATGGAGCAAACTATATGAACTTGTTCTCAGGTACAATTGGACAACAGAACACGGCGGCAGATCTGGAGGAACAGAATGATGCACGCCTCAACAGTCTCAGCGAGCGCATTAAAATGCTGAAAGACGTATGTAACGCATGCATGAGCAAGCGCATTAACACTTCTAGATTTCTACTAATATTGGTACAGAAGTTCGAGAATCTACATTGGAAATGAACTCCCTGGTATGTTTTGTGCAGCGTTGAAAGGCAGTCCCACTGACAAGATAGAACGAGCTATTTGCCAGTACTGGTGCCCTTTTGGGCACTACGTTTACAAAGATGAACGCTATGGCGCGTAGACAGCGTGGCTGGTTCTGTAACATGATGCTTTTTATTCTTCTGGTGATCTGGATCTTCGCTTTCTTGTGGTGGTGGCGCAAGTGATTAAATGTTATATATAACATAGATACCCAACCTAAATACTATTCACAATTCATTCTTATGTGGCAGTTGTTCCATCAGATGTAGTTGTAGAGATTCCGACCCCTTTACATGCATCGAACATAGGCAGACAGGAGAGGTACCTACACCATTGGCATGCATCAGCGGGATTGTCACTCCGGTAGAAATTGAGGGCCAGCGCTAAGAAATAAGCGACCAAAAGCCCAACGCCAATAATACGGTACACCCAGTTGACCATAAGATGGCGTTTCGAATGGTGAATCGAGGGTGCAAATACCATGCCTCCCAGTATACCAACACAGAAACCTCCAATGTGCGATAAGTTGTCCAAACCCGGTAATAAACCTAATGCAAGGCCAATAATAGCGAAGATAATAGACATAGTGACACGAGTTTTGACGTTCATTTCCTGTTGGTTAGTAGATGCCTGGAAGAGTTACATACATATCGCCAATTGTATATCAAATCCACGATTTCAAAACTGATGCATGTATACACAGACCCAGATGCACCTAGAGCAGGTTGTCCAATAAGTCCAAAGTTCCCACCTAAAAGATTGCCACCAATGCCACCAGCCACAAAGACGATGGCATATGGAATAGAACCAATTAGCTTTTCAATTTGAGAGCATAGTGTCAGCATGACGACCAAGTTGAAAAGAACATGGACAATGCCTGCGTGAACGAAAATAGCAGACACGAAGCGATAACTCTGGTCTGGCGATTGCGGGTTGCTTAAACCACAAATGTCGGATAGAGTACATAGCTCATCTTTGGTAAACGTTGTTTGAGAGGTTGTGGTATACTTCAAGCATGGAATCATATTGGTCGTGGGCAAGCCAGGCATAGAACGCATGCATGGTACAAAGCGCGCACCGAAAGATATCATAAATTCAGGAGCAGGTCCAATCATTGGTTGTACGTTGGGTTTAGTTTGGATTGCTTGCCCTGTCCGTTCTTTGGCCAAGATTAACTCGGCGATAAAGACGGCTACCATGCCGAAACTGGGTTAGCATATCGAGTACGTACGATAAAAACCATGTCAAATAAGGGTATGACTGGCGGCCAATGCCCAGGGCACGGTTGTTGATTTTTTGTTCCAGGAGCTCGGCATTGGACCAAGTATGCTTGCCTTGTGGTTTGGAATCGGTCAAGGTATCAGTAAGACTTGCTGCAGAACCATTTGAAGATTCAGGGTATATATATTGGTTGTGCAATTGTCGAAATTCGTCTTCTTCATTTTCTGCAAACCCCATAGTTCCATCCTTTAGGGGGAGATCTGTATCACTAATACCCCAAGCGTGTCCATAGACGGGTTGTTGTGGGTGATAGTCCTCAGCGATTGTATATGTAGGTACATGTGTTTCCAAATCAGAACCAATACCATGTGTTTCACTATTCTGGTCAGCATATTTCGCTTCTTCCTCGTATAAAGGCAATAAGGGCTTGGGATTATGAGGCACCAGAGTCACAGCATCGGAACCGGGTAGGATTGCAGGCGGCTGTGTTGGGTGGGGCAATGAGCCACCATGGCCCTTTTCCAAATGCTCACGCATTGTTGAGAAAACATCAGTTTTAGAGCTCATTCTAGATCATATGATGCACCGAAAATCAATATTACTTCGAGAGAGTAGGCTATGTTTCACAGCTTAGTCGCCCTTTAAGGGGTAAAATGTACCTAGGTATGTGTTGATTCACGTAAATATCAAGTGTTGTATTACGTAAGTTGACATGGGGCGAAGCAACAACGCGTAGCATATCTTCGCTGACCATCGCGGCAGCTATGGAGACGATAGCGTCATCGACGAAGGATACCGCCATTCTGCGCGTGAAAAGGAAAAGGGAAGATGACCCTGTTGATGTGTTTTTATTCCAGGTAAACAATGTGCATAATTCGAAAAAACGTGGCCTTCTAAGCCCCAAGGCAGAGCAAGGACATGGTACGTACGGAAGTCTCTTACCTGGCAGGTGTATTTCGTCGAAAAGAAACAATCGATAAAGTATCTTCAATCGCTTTCCCCAAAGATAACAAACTTATTGAGGCAGAATGGGATGCAAATTCGCACAAAATGAAATTGAAACGTAAATATGAAGGAGAGGAAGAGGAATCTTCAAAGCAACGAATCCGGCTACATGATGATAAAACGCAAGAGATGGAAAAGTTCACCGATCTATTATCCGAATACCTAAAGAGTATGTTATGAAATCTCTAACATAATGAAGTCAATGCTGTCGACCTGGCGCACAACGATGATGCAAAAGAAAATAAGACAAGCGATTATGTCTATGACATATATTACCAAGAAAATATGCCTGAGGGGCTGGTTATCGAGAAGAAGAAACCTACCGAGAAAGCCAGCAAAAACCTTCCTCCAGTAGTGAAACGGGCTACTGGACGCACTAGCACAAATATTAACCATTCACCTGTACCTCTTTCTCAAGGGCGATATGCTATGGGACATGAAACATCGGCGCCTGGATTTGAGCATCTGGATGATGCTGATGAACATGAATTGGACAGAGATTGGGCAAAAGAAGCATCATTTTATCCGGTTCATCTTCGCACCATCGTGGATGAGAATGGACGCGCATCTATGGTTGCTATCCCGATTGGAACACAAGCTCTAGATGATGATGATCTCCTACATGATGAGCTGGAGCCCACCTTAGATCTGGAAGAGGATGAAGACAGTAACGAGGAAGATTTTTATCGCAATGACTATCCAGACAGGGATGAATGGGATGCCTCCAGCGAGGAAGACTCAGACTTTTGATCAAAATGGCAATGTTACAGTATACCACTATTTAACAAACAAGGGCATCTCCAGAGTAGGCTTGGAGTTGAGTTTTGTCTTATATACAACTATCTTTTGACTCAGTTAGCGATGGTGCTTGTATTTGGCACATTAGAGAGAGACGTAGAGATTGTAGAGTGTTGCGCCTTTCGTGGTGTTCCCGAAGACGAAGATTTCCGTGCCCGTAAGTGCACGCCCAGATAATGACGATTCATATCATGCTTGCGAGAGAATTGTTTGCCACATTCTTTCAATGGGCACTTGAAAGGCTTGAAGCGTTTTTCAATGGCTTCATGAGTGGCCATATGCATCTTACGGTTATATGCTCGGTCAAACACCTTGAAGCAAGTTGGGCACTCATACAAGCGTTGAGCTGTATTTTTTTTGGGAGCTAGAATGCCTAGCTCTGACAATGTTGCTGCTGATGGACGCTTTGATGAAATCGTATGTTGATTCACAGACGAATTCCCTGTTGCTGCAGCGAGAGAAACCGAAGCGAGGCTCGTTTGCTCTGCTGTCTCCTTGGTAATGACGGGCTCTACTACTGCCATCAAAGGCTCGACAGGATGCATCTTTTGCGCAGTGCTGAATAAAGGTTGGATACTTGACTGCACCTCAACAGTCTGATTCACAGGACCCATATTCGTGGTAAAGTTTGACGAGATAGGTAAGAGGCATGGCATAGTTGAGAGGGGCTGGATATACGACTGTGCATGCGCCTCTGTGTCCGTCGAAGCCATCTGTGTTAATGGACCAGCTTTTGAGAGAAAGCCGTACAGGTCATGCTCTGGACTGGTCATGGATGCAAAGGTATCTGCCGTATAATTTCCACTAAGGGGTTTGGCGGAGGGCATTTTATTGTAAGGCTGGCTTTCCATAACTTGGTCTGTACCTGTTCGGCCAGGGACGCAAGCAAGCGTCTCATAAGAGGGTCGCGTCATGGATATAGAATCCAGTACATAATTTGAATCCCTTCCCAACCCATTCATATAGCTACTAGGCTCGGCAGATGGAAGTGGCGGAAGACCTAATAGTGACATGTCTGAAATACTAGATGTGGGAGCAGTGCCCAAATCTAGAGGATGCGAGAGACCATACATGGCCATATTGAGCCCTTGGTCGGACTCGATTAACGGATTCACCATATCTTCAGTGGTAACGATTTTGGAGGCTAACAAATCGTCGAAGTCAAAGAGAGGCTCAATTTCGCTGGCCCCAAGAGGCTCATTAGGCATAAATTCGGGAGCGCTCGTAGCCAGGGAAGATTGATTAGGGTATGTAGGGGTATTCTCAGGTGGATTCCATATATTCCATGCACCCCCCATCGAGAACGGGGCTTGCATGTCATTCATAGCCTCGCTCACCAAACCAAATCCATGACAAGGTTTAAGAAATGTGCTCTTCATTATCGGGACGAGACTCGAGTCTCGGCCGAATGTTACATTTACAATCGGCCCTTTTGGCCTGCAAAAAAGAAGATTTAGGGTCTCCGGCGGACCAGGAGGCGCGTTAAAGTGGATTAAAAGTGGTCGAATCATGTTTTTGCTCCGTGGGGTAACTACATAAATAAATGCAAGACTGATGAATTTAACCCCGAGGGGTTGCATGAGTTTAAGCGGTCATCATGGCGACCAACTTACAAACTAGAGCGTGTTCTAGTAGCCAGTTAGTCCAATCCATAGGGAAAATGTGAACTAGGTTTCCTATCAGCCTACCTATTGAAAAGAACGTTGCAAGTCTCACAGAAAATTAGCGCAATACAGGCATATTAAATGTCAAACACGAACGGGGTCGTCATAACAATTTTGCGAGCTATTTAAGAAAGATATAGAAGCTCAAATGATAGTAATTTAATAAATGTATGCTTTGAATATTACACATGTAGATTCAAGTAATCATCAATGACATCATAAGTTGTGTCATCGGCGTCAAGAGCGCTATTATGATTAAGCACATCAGTGTTTTTTAAAGCCGACTCTTGATCATCATTTACAAGGGTGGTCGGCAAAGATGGTATCAAATGAGAAGATTTTGGCTCATGATGAGCTGAATGACCTGTGTTGATTGACTTGTCTTCATCACCCTCATCATCGCTATAAAGTCCTTGGCTGTGCCAAAATGCTAGATCCAAAGCATCCAGACCAGACTGGCGATAAGTAGGCATTGTTGGTCGATCTTCCTGAGGTGTAGGCCATACACTTGTTTCACCTTTGGCTTCCTCATCAGCATTTGATGATGGAAAGTTTGAGAGGCTTGTAGAACTCTTAGCAAATGACGCGTACGTTACATCAGCTCGGCTCAAATTCGGTGAAGACAAGTAGGAGCGATCAGCGTCATACTTCAAACTCTCCTGTGGGCTGCGTGGAAAATGATCATCTGGATTGGCCATGCTGTGTAATGACAAAGAGCCACTACTATCCTTCCTTAACGGGGTCATAGAATAAGGATATAAGTCAGGGGAAAGATTGGGAGTCTTCGTGGAGATAGGAGAACGCAGTAAAGTCCCAGAATTTGTGAGCGGGCTGGTAACATTGTCCATGCTCGAGTTGTTTCGTGGAAGAGATTGAAGAGAAACGGGTGAGGAGCTTGAGAAGCCACGTCGGGGATCAGATGGTGACGGAGAAGTAGCCAACGCACGTTGTTGAGGCGAATGTACACGCTTCCTAACTTTTTGTATAGTGGTCTGAGTTGGGCTAGTCTTTATAACGATGGGTGTAGGCGTGAACACAGCATTCCGCCGAGGAGCCTCAGTTTCTCGTATAAATCTCGGGAATGGACCGGAGCTAAGTCGTGCATGGTTGACTAGACTAGGACCATCATTCGGCATTAAAAAACGAGGAAAAGGTTGTCCCCCGCCAGGTCCAAAGTCTGACGTGATACCTAGCATGCCAATATGAGGTGAATTGCGCCCCGAACCAGGAATTCGCGTTGTGCCAACACCAGCAAGGTTAGGCGTGTCAAGCTCAGGCTCTTCATGCCATACCATATCGGACAACAAACTGTTCTTTTGGTGATCTCCAATATATACAAGAAGTTGGTTTGCTGACGACAGATGATGAGGACGTACAAAGCTGGTTGCTTCTTAGGCCGAGAGATGTGAAGCTCGCCAAAATTCCAATTTCCTAGGCAATCTTGCAGGATGACACAGATTGAAAGAGTAAAAATGGTAGATACTGCCAATAGAATTGTAAGAATCGCAAGATTACCAAATTTCCGCTTCACCGGGCGAACAGTGGATTTATATTTTACTACGACTGGCGTGCCAAGCCTAGCTGGTCTCTTTACAAATATTTCCCGTGCATGCAGAGCCCTTTAGGTCCCTCCGAAAAAATAATGCATGATCATAGCGTAAAATGATTCAAGTACTCCAATTACTATTCTCAACATATAACACAGTCAATTTATAATAGAGACGAATGACATGATACATTTTTTTTTTGCAAATAGGATAGCTAGAAATCACGAGGATGAAGCTGTTTTTTCTTCAGAGTCAGATCCTAGCTTTGCTTGACCATCAGCATACAACTCCGATTGCTTTGCTGAAGATGTTTCGTCTTCATCCTTTGGCTTTTCACTAGAAGAATAACTTTCAGTAGGCAAAGATGTCGCCGCATAAGTTTCAGTCTGTACATCCCCCTCTTCCTGGGTCCCTCCCGCCCTCTCAGAAGCAGATTGAATTGTGCTACTACCAGCCTCTTCCTTGTGCACAAGCTCGCTCCCTGAGTCAGTCTGCTCCGTTTGATGGTGCTTTGTGCTAGGGCTTGCAGTAGTGGTTGTGCCGGTTGGAGAGGTCACACCTTCGGCGGATGCAATAGGGTCCTGTGTGGAATGGGGCATTTGAGATGATTGTTGGGATGAAATTTGCGCTTGTTGAGCAAGAGACTGAGAAGAAACTTGCGCCTCAGCGGGTTGATCAAAACGGCGCTCCATACCCAAGTTCGCTGCCGGAATAGAGCGTACAGGTGCCTGCACCGATTGTGTTTGATAGTGTGCGCTGGGCGAGTTGAACATTGCGTTGGGGGTAGCTGAGTTCGTGTTCTGGACAGGCATAGCGGGTCCAGGAGTCTGATAATGGGGATGATGCTGATACTGATAGTGCAAAGCGGCATCCGCACCATTATTAGTATTTGATCCGTCATGCGACGACTGGTGGGGACTGCCCCACTGACTGCTCGACATGTTTGATTGTAGAGGCATATTAGAATTCATGTCAGCTCCAGACACATCCTTCACAGGGGTAGTAGCAGTGTTAGGGAGAGCATAATGCCTGTGACGTTCTTGAGCTGCTGCCATGACAGCCGCCGTCCGTGGATAATTGTCAGGATGATACAAGAAAGACTGAATATTAGGTTCAAATAGTGGGTACAAAGCGTCTGCAATGCCGTGTTGTTCAGCCAGTTGCTTTGCACGATTGAATGCAATCCAAACACCCTTCAAATGCATAGCTCCCACTTTTACGACAATACGCTCCTTTTCGTTCTTCAAAATACCATCACGCTTTCCACGAGACATGCCACAGACATTCAAAAGCTTGGTTCCGTTGATCATATTGTTATCATGGCGACGAGCCACACACACTCCCTTTACATCCACTTGGAAACAAAGTGTACCTTCATCCTCCCAGAGCGTGGTAGTAACACGATGACGGCCAGCAACAGGCATCGAAGTATTATACTGTGGCGCAGATTGATATGGTGTAGCCGTCACCATAGCACCAGAAGCCATTGCTGTACTAGGTGCACCAGCACTTGCAGCTGAGTTTGACATTGCAATTGGCATTCCAGTTTGAGGATGATGTGAAGTAAGATGGCCCGCAGCATGCGAGCCATAAGCACCGTGAGCCATCATTCCTCCCATCATAGGTGCATGATAAGCGGGGCTAGATGAGGCGCCCGGATAGTGAGGAGGATGACCATAGTGAGAAATGTGACCAATGTAGTTAGGATACGGTGCATATGCGTGTCCTGAATAGGATGCACCGTACATGGGATGTTGGGCAGTACCATATGCACCATAAGGGCTAGCCATTGGCGAGATCTGCGCACCAGGGAAAGACCCCGCTAAATGATGGGGAGCCTGCGCAACATTCTCTTGATAAAGCCCAGCATTGGAAGCATGGCCTACATGAGCATCAGATCCAGTGATACCGGAGCCTGTGTGACCGTGCATAGAAGAGCCATTGTTGTGGTTAGATGGATTCTGGCCTGCATGCACAGAAGACGCATTATACTGCGACGTCGTTGTCGAGGGAATTGAAGGGCTAGCAGTAGACATAGTTTGTCCGCCAGTCCTTATCAAGAGTTGAAGTGAAACGAATGGAGATGGACAGTTACGTGCTGTGCCTGGAGGGATCTGCTTGATGCGGGGTACCTGATCCAATTCAATATGCGTCTACACGCACTAGAGTGACGTAGAGACTAATGTACGTAGGGAGGATGAGATGCGGGCAACTTGCCGGTGCAGGCAGACGCTTGCATTTGCATTTGACTGTTCGCTCGCTCATCTGCCGGTATCAAACCGGTCAAACAAATCAAAAACAATTCCGGGACCAAGCAATGCATTGGTCTAAACGAGAAAACACGTGACATAAACTCAACAGACTCCTTGTGTTTGACTAACAATGACTAAGCGTCATGGCCCACATGCGAGATGGCCGCGCGCATACGCTGTGAGACAATATCACTGCATCTCAACGGAAAGTATGCTGCAATGATAGAGGATCAAGGGAAACAACCTATCCTTGAAACTAACATGCAAGTGACTGAGAATGAGAAATTGGGAGTTCACGAAGATATGGAGACAGTACAAGATACTAGTGGTCCCATGACCGTGGAAATTGATAATTCAAACCAACCCCACAACGTATCTGAAGATGTGACCTTAGACTGTGATCCAGCAAAGATGGAAAATGGGAAATTAGAGAAAGATGATGGGACGAATACAAATGATAAGGCTGATGGAACTGAAGACAAAGGTCCTAATGATGATTCAATGGCCCAATTGGAAGAGCAGACCCGCCAACAAGAACTTGACCGCTTACTTTGGCTCTCGCTCCCTGAAAATGACCAGATGGCATATTATTCCGATCCTGATGAAGCAAGTGACTGTTCCGATATAGATCAACCTGGACCCTCAGAATATTCCAACCGAGGCCAAAAGCTAAAGGCCTTTGGTGAGATGCGTTGGGTACACCGTGGAAAGTTAGGATCTTGGACAGAGGCACGCAAAGAGAGAGAGTGGCAAGAAAGGGAAGAGCGTAGAGTTGATGCATTTCAACATGCAAGCGTTGATGCTCTGTTACAGGCAGAGTCAATGGGACCTGGTGGCATGGGAGGGATTTGGCGTGAAACTGTTCCGGTCAAACGACGAGGAAATTCTCATGGTGCTATGCGTAAACGTACTCGCACACAGGCCTGGAAGCCTCATTTTGAAGATGATCAATATGAAAATGATCTAAACAGTGATGAACATACTTCATTAAGGGCATCAACCTTAGCACTTTCTCTTCTCGTGCCGGTGCTCAGTGCACGTGGATTATTGGAAAGCAAATCTCTTAAACAGACTTTCCGAAACCCACATCTGACTGCACTCAACAGAACAGCACTGAATCTAATCGAAAGCGAACATGTTATGAGCTGTGCATTGGGTCGCTGCTTTGGTGTGATGGAACGAACATTCCAAGCTGATGAAAGGTATTCTGACGCTTTTGCACCTTTAACAGGTTCACAAGAAACCGAAAGTGCTGCACAGAGAAAGCCACTGGATCCGATGGACTTAACTCCTCCTCTTGGGCGTATTCATGATCTCTTTATCACAAAGGCAGGATTGACTGTTCCAGTTGCCTCGAACCCGCAAGATCAGCAAGAACCAGAAACAGTGACTATTTCCCCTGAAGAACAAAGTGATATCGTGTACACCAGCCTTGAATATTTGAATGATCTCTATGCAGACAGTCGAGAGTATATGGAGCGCTTGGAGGAAATTCGATCAATGCTTGCAGAAGTGAAACGGAATAGGAGCTTTATGTGGGATATTATCCGACGATGGGCTCTAAAACGTGAACAACAAGACTATCAGTCAAGCCGCCAGTATCACCTAAGCCGGGCCAAGCGAGCAGATGAAATTACTAGCTTGGAGGGTGGGCGAGACGAAAATGGTGCGAATGATTCAAATGGCACTTCGCCTAAAGCAGGTGAATGGTCAAGTACCAGTCGAAGCCGGAGTAAGCGGAGAGCCGGTCGAACATAAGCTCGATTAATAGAGATAATGCAGTAGCAAACAACAAAATGCTAAACCTATAGGCATTTTCGGAAAGGCATTAAGGCAAAAGAGTGTATGTTGGCTATCACATGAAAAAGGAAGCTTCCGCGCCGGGAATTGAACCCGGGTCTGGACCGACTTGTCGAATGACAAGGTCCCGTCATAGCCACTAAACTACGCAGAACTTTTTGAACCTGCACGCTTAAATTACAATTTTAACGCATAATAGCAAACAATGATAAATTTAAAAAGAAGCTTCCGCGCCGGGAATTGAACCCGGGTCTGGACCGACTTGCCGAATGACAAGGTCCCGTCATAGCCACTAAACTACGCAGAACTAGTTGTTATTTCAGTGTAAATAATTCTATATCAATACCTGATGGATATAAATCGTTTTCACGCGCATTACTTAACATCCGGTGACCGGCTCTGTAGCTTACCAACACCATGTCCACTGTGAGTCCGGCCGTAAAGCATGCAGTGGAAAAGGCTAAGCCTGCGAAAGTAACGTACTTTCTTTTCATCTTAAAATCACTTCTATTTCATGGATACTTCGTTCCTACAACACTCCTTCTTCTTCCGTTTGTGATCCTCCGCTGTATGATCCCGTATGGTCCAGGACGTTACAAGAAATGGACTGTTATGGAGACTGTGGGCGTTTATTTGACACGTCGAGCCATCCGAAACATGTGCCGATTTGGTATGCAGCCAATTCCTCCGCGTGAACATGGCTGGCGTGAGTCAAACAACATGCTTGGCGCATTCCTGTCCTTGTTGAACAACTCTGGCCCTGGTGGAATTGTAGCTATGCCATCGGCAGAGATCCACCAGGTGGAAGAAATGGTGAAGAGGGGTCGACATGACCGTGATTGGTTCAACCCACCGCCGCTGGAGGCTTTTAAAGGTATTCTGTCGATCAAGACCAGTCCAGAAGATATGGTGACAGACTCGGCTATGTATAATGGCCCAGCATTGGTGGAACCCAAGTGGGCTAAGACTCGTATTCGTGGTTTGTGGTTCATGAAAGATGCCAAGAGTCATGCACCCAAGCCAGGTCCTGCTGGTAGCCAAAAGCAACCTGTGCTTCTTTATTTCCATGGCGGCGCTGGTGTTACTTTCTCAGCAGGTGATCCTTTCATGGGCCAGACCCTGGCGAAGTCGATTTCGCAAATTGGCAAGATGGATATGTTCTCAGTGGATTACAACTTGGCGCCGTTTGCTCCGTACCCTGTGACCATTGTCCAGGCTCTCGCTGGTTACTTGCATTTGATCAACCACTACGGCTACCACCCTTCGCAAATCTTTATTGGCGGTGATAGCTACGGAGCCTGGCTCACCATGCAGCTAGAGCACTACCTACGCACGGATGGCAAGCATATCACAGAAGCATTGAGCCACAAGAGTTCCTATCCGTCTGGCGTGGCCGGCCTGTATCTTTTGTCGCCATGGCTCTACGTTTACGATACCAAAAAGCCGTCTCGGTCTTATGGCGGCAATGGTATGAAGTACGACATTGTTGTGCTTGAGTTCCCGGCCTGGGGTGTTAGTGCTATGAAGGTGGGTCCTAAGTACCATAAGCGATGCCCGCTTCCCCTGGATAGTCCATGGCTGAGCCCTGGCTGCATGCCTAAGGAGGGTCTTTCCCAGCTTCCACCAGTCTTTATGATGCTGGGTGGTATTGAGGCCCTGTATGATGAGGACATGGAGTTTGCTCATCATTTGGAAGAGGCTGGTACAGAGCTTGAGCTTATTGTGGATCCGGATGCTACACATGACATTGGTACTATGGCCACATTCTCGCGTCGTTTCCGCACCATCTGTGAAGAAAGTGAGAAATGGTTTGCTCGCAAATCTCTGTAGGTGGTTTAATAAGGCTTATAGTGTGGATAAAGGCAAAAGATGCATAAATAAATTGAATTTCAATGGCAAAAAAGAGGGCCGCCTGGGGCTCGAACCCAGGACCTCATCTTGTATCCATCTATATCCCGAGACATAGGAGAGACGCATTCTACCAACTGAACTAACGGCCCGATCACCGGATTACAGGGGGAATGTGCTTATATCAATAGATGGACGGGCAAATATGTGCACGCAATAATTCAGGCGTGCTTAATCTATTGGAGAATTAAATTGATGCGCACATATGGGCGGCTTACAGGCACCGCCTCAAACATTTTGGCCCTTCACGCCTGAGCACAGCGTTCCTTCCAGCGAGAGGTATGGAACAGCGGGCGCTGCATACATACGCGCTGCCCTCCTCAAGGAGGAGTAGCATTAGCTCAGACACACATACCTCTCTCAGTATAGCCTCCGAACCGCCATCTCCTGGTCGGTTTGCTTCGCCCGTAACAAGAGGTAGGGGTATCCTATTACCTCCGATGCAGTATGGACCACCCACGCCGATTGAGCAAAACAAGCCTTTGGAAGATTCAACGACACCATTCCGTCAGAAAGAAACCCCAGTGGATCTCTGGCGCCACATGAACTCGGACCACCTGGGGTATCGAGCCTCCGAGTGGGCCCTTCTTGGTGTGGAACGTCGAGACGTTCGCAGCAAGTATATTTTTACGCTCCTGCACTGGCCTACACTTACCATGTTCGCATGGCCGTTGGACGCCAAAGATCCGAAGATGCAAGGTGCCTGTTTTTTGACACAGATCGATAAAGATGCCTCGGGTACTGACGTTTCGGGTTTAGTTCGTGTGAGTCTACGCGTGCTGGAGGAAGTGGTTCGAGCCTGGCTGCGGTATGTGCGATCCAATCCGTCTTTGCGACATGGCCGTATCTTCGCTGAGGACGCTGATATTCTAGCCATTTGCCAGGCCCTCTTTTTGTCGCCAGCATCTGCTGCGCATCGCCATGAATGGCTTCAGCAACAACGCATCCCCGATGTGCCTAGTTCTCTGCCGCCATCACGACCTTCGTCCCCCGACCGAAGCAGTGCACGGCGCACAGCCTCACCCAAGTCCACGGCATTGTCCGGCATGCCTTCCCACCTGCACTCTTAGTGACGTTTGTGACATGTTTCTATATCCTCCTGGCTATGTGAACCTATATTCCACAATGATGACAATGACCTCCTTTACGAATTTTTCTTGGTGCACTGCACCCACGCCCTCCTACGATAAGGACGCTGGCCATCATTTTAGCCATTCCCTCAAAAAAAAAAAAAAAAAAAACTCGCCCCTTCTATGTGACCAAGGAAAGGATTAGAGAGTCCCATCTACCTCGCCATGTAAATCTGGAAGCAGACGAAGAACCCTTGCGCTGCTTCATCATAGAACGGACTCCATGGATAGTGCATATTAGGCAATATCCAATCTATTCATATGCATACGCTCTCAATGAGACGAGAAAACCCCTAAAATGGATTCTAAGAGATAGACTATAGTTTCGTAATATAGGTGATAGACACTTACAACAGCCATTGTGTTGAAAAAAGAAGAAGGGAAGGGAGAGAGGACGAATGAACCAGTAGGCTCAGGCAGGGAAATAGATAGCATAGTGTCTGAGGTAAAGTAGGGCGAAGGGGGAAAGACAAGCTCATAAAGGAGAAACATGACGAAGATGCTCTAGATCATAGCAGACGATATCTTCATGTCCCTCTCAAAACCCACTGATTCGGCATTTACAAGGTCTGGCAGAAGCTGCACAATGAGTTCTTCTTGTCACCTGCGTAGATGGTGGCCTGGATGATCACAGGCACAAGAATGAGCGCCAGGAAGACAATCCATGCAAAGAAGAACACAATCGAGTAGCGCAAGACAATCGAACGACGTTGCGCACGCTGGCGCAGCGAGTAAATCGGAGCATGGATTTGCTTCGATGGACGAAGCCAGAACAGGGCCGTCGAGTGTAACTGGTCGACGAACGGCACCACCAGAGGAATCGAGAGGGCGTACATGAGCAAGTGCGCAGTGATAAAGTCCGCCGAGAAGTGGCTCATCTCGATGATCTTCACAATGTACTCACGCGCCGGCTGGCTAAAGGCATGGCCACCGAGACCACGGCCGTACCAGCGACCCGTCCACCATGCACGGTTGGTCTCGTCATGCTTAAACTCGCGCGAGATCACTAGCGCGGTGAGAATCTTGAAAATGGCACGCTGCACTGCAATCATAGCAATCAGACCCAGCACAGTGTTGGCCGTGTTCCAGTATTCAATGTACCAGAAGAACTCAAACACGGCCAGCAGACCCAAGACACCCAAACCGTGCGCAATGGCTGCCATGACACTACCAAACTTGGCACAGCACGAACCAAGAACAGGACCGAAGAAGAGCGAAATGAAGAAAATGACAAGAAGCACCACAGCATTCCAAGCAATCGGCACCAGCGAAATGATGGCAAGACGAGCAATACCACCCTGGTAAATGCCTTGCTCAAACGTGAGGCCAGGCGCTGGGAAACTCTTCACATACGCGTACACCACAGCGAAAATAACGGCCAAGGCAATCGGAGCCAGGACCTCGTTCACCAGGATCGTCTTGAAGCCAGCCCGAGGCAGATCAGCAACCAGCTTTTCGCTAGGGTGGCCCAGACGCTTCTTCTTGTAGCCGGTAATACGGGTACGGCTCAGACGCGAGTAGCCAATCCACGAGTTGGCATGGCTACGACTGTTACCACGGCCCATCCAGCGCAGGAATTCACGGTAGTCGATGATAAAGTCGGAGAAGGAGAACTGGTGTGGGTTGAACAGGAACGGCGCCACACACAGTGCTACAATACTGATCCAGAAGTACAGCAAGTGGGGCATCCATGCCGTGAGCGTAGCGTAGAAGAGCATCAGCAAGTACCGCATACCCGCATAGATCGATGGTCCAGCGAAACGAGAGTAGAGCAACGCAAAGCTCAGACGTGTGGTAGCAAAACCACGACCCGTAGCAATGTAGCGCGCACCACCGAACGTCAAGTTGTGGATGATCGAGTGCGAGTAGATTTGTGTCGTGAAAATCTCGAACAGGGGCGAGAGCGACACAAACTGCTTCATCAGACGGAACAAGGCCGAGACAGCACCTCGCTCCGAAAGCTCCTGCAGGAACAGCGGCAAGAACGCAATCATGAACACAAGCAGAATACTAATCACCGTACGCTGCACCCAGTACACCACAGGGTTCAGGTAGTAGCACGAACCCGAACCAAGCACGAACGGAATACCGTCTGTGTCAGGGCACGTCTCCAGCGTCGATACCAGCGAACCAATAAACATCAGTGCAAACATGAACAGGTGCACAGCCAAAATGACCATGATGTTGTTAATGTGGAAACCAGGGTGGCCGTAGTAGAATGTCAGGAAACGGTCGACAGGCAGCTGCGTGCCGAGGTAGTAGTACTCACGCGAAAGAATCTGCTCACCCATACCGTTACCCAGCTTGGTAATGAAATTCAAAATGGTACCGAAACCAAGATCACGACCCTTACCGCACTGGTAGTACTCACAGTGCTTGATACGACCACCACGCTGGAACACCATCATACCGGCATAAATATCCTCGTTCAAGTGCAGACCTTTTTGCGCCTTCGATACACCGCCACGCGTCAACATGTACACCGAGTTCAAAAAGTCGGGGTGACCGTAGTGGAACTTACCACCGATCTGGGCCATACCACGCGCTGCCAAGGTACCGAACGTCTGCTCCTTACCGGCCGCGACGTCACCAAGAATACCAATGTTCTCCGAGAAAATGTACTCCTTCGAACCGACAATCGCCACAGGCGCCTTGTCAAATACATGGTAGCTAGGACCATACGGGTTCTCTGTCGGCATCTCGATGGTCTCAAACTCAGCCAGTACATTGCGGATCTTCAAGCATTCTTCCAGGTAGTTGTCTTGGTTGGCATCGATCAGCTGAACGAATTCACCACGGTGGAAGATGATCGCATGGTTCTGATTGTCCGACTTACCGTCACCGAGAATCGGGTTGCCCGGCAGCTCGATACGGAACTTGGGGCGACGGCGACCGTTTGGCAACATCTCCGAATGTCCATCGACCAACGCCGAGAACCATCGCGACTCCGCACCCTCCTTCACTGGTGGCTCCTCGTCCAAGTACGCAATCAGCAGATCAGGGTAGGCACGCAGCAAGAACTCTGTGTTCTCAATCTCCTCCTTGTTGAAACGCGAGTAGCGCTGCATCGAAATCACAAACTTGAACTTACGACGACTCATGCGCTCCAGCTCACGCTCCAGACGCTCCGTGTTGCCGCCAAACAGCTGCACAATCTCCGGGTTCTCCACACGGTACAGAAGCTTGATCGCCTTGTTGTAGTTCATGAAACCACTAACAGTGCGGTACAGCGTCTGCGCACGCAACGACGACCAAATACGGGTACGAAGCGTGTACTCAGGCGCAGCAGACTTGAAACCAATGCAGTAGAAAGGCAAATCGTCAGTCTTGCCCTTCTTGCCCGTCGTCTTCTCCTCCTCAAAGCCAAACGGCGCACCAGTAAAGTTGCCCGACTCTTCCGCGAGAATCTTGGTGTCCTTCACAAAGTTGTCCCATTCGACAGGGTGGAGCTGCTTGAGATATTCAAGAAGAGTCACACGCGTGTTCTGGTCCTCTTCACGGATAATCTCACGCAGAGAGAGCAGGATCTTTTCGCTGTAGTGCGGTGTAAGCACCGAGAACGTAGGCATCGCATCCACAGGCAGCGGCTCTGGAATCGACGTCGTGAGCGACTGCGCAAAGAAGCTAATACGACGCTCAGCCTCGGAACCATGCGGGAAGAACTCCGGCTTAGAGCCCGACTCCATCTGGTTCAGGAAGAACGGTGGCGCACGTAGCGTACGCTTGTACGGCGTGTTCTCCGCAGGCGCCTGGTGGTACAAAAGACGCTGCACATGGTCGATCGAAAGCAAGTGCTCACGGTACATGGAAATGATAATGGCATTCCAAACCTGCGATACAAGTACCTTGGGCTTGTATTTCACTTCCATGTCGGCCGTAGCCAGCAGCTTCGAGTAGATACGCTTGGGAAGACGCTGGAAAATGTCCGACCACGGCGTCCAAACAGACAGACCCAGAGAAAAGGCCCAGCCCAAACTGAACACGGTGCTCCAAACGACATACCACAAGAACGTGTCAAGGAAGAACAGTACCAAGTCCATGATCATCATAGACGCCAGCGTAAATGGTGGTTGAAGCGAGCAAAGATGCGTGCCAAAGTAACGATCATGGCACTGCCCCACACGCATCGTGACCAACACCGCAAAGGGATCCTTGAATGAAAGCGTCAAGAAGAAGTAACTTTCGGTCAGCTTGCAGCCGAAAACAAGGAACCACAGCAGGAAGGAGAAGAAACGATGCGAAAACGGAATTGGGGCAAAGGACGCCGTGAAAGTCTGGTTTGCCAGATACTTACGCTTATGCAGTGCCACACGGTCACCAAAGAGGCGACCTGATGGCTGGATCGAGAACAGCGCTGTAATCAACACCGAAACGACCATCTGCACAACAGCAATGACAAAGCCAATGTGGCCATCTTTGTTAAAGCCAAACACGTAGACAGGCGCAGCAATCATCAATGCCATACAAATACCCATAAAGATCAAGCGGCCAAGCAAATGGTTGGTGTTGTTCCACGTCGTCGGAATGTAGGTCACCTCCACCAGCGTCGCACAAATCATCAGGAACGTAGCCACACCACCACCTAGCGCGGATGCACTAAGCTGTTCAGCGTACGAGGGGTTACGATTCGGCTCGTAGGCCTTAGGGGCATTGTAAGCCATGAAGTACCAATACAAAGAAATGTGGAAAATCCAGATACGGTTGAAGTTCACGAGCAAATGCAGGAACGAACGAGTTTCCTTGTACGTCTTGAAGAAAACTTTGTTCCATTCGATTTTGTCGAACTTCATGAAACGCTGCTGCGGTGGAACATCGACCAAGCGCATGCCGTTGTTCAATACAATGCGATTAATACCTTCAGGGTACCAAAACAGCTGGTTCACATCATCGTAACCAATCGTGCGGTCGTGGTCGCGCTCCTTCTTCACAAACTTGCCATCGACAATCTCAAACACTTGGTCACGAAGGAAACGATACAGGGGCTTCACAACTGAGTGCAGGTACAAACCCTCTGGTACAGGGTCCAGACGGTTCTGGCACTCGGGCGAACGGTAGTAGTCGTCCGCACACTTGAAGATGAAGCAGAGGCACTCTGGCACGAAACGAACCTGACTACCTTCACCCCAGCACATGAGGTACAAAGCAATCTGACGGATACGGTCATAGTCGCTCATGCGGAACATGGCATCACGCCACCGTGTGCGAGCATTCTCCAAAGACTTGGATCCAAGCACTGTGGATGCGCGCTTGGCCTTACCAGAGCGCTGGGCCATACTAGCAGCCCGCGCAAGGCCAGGATTTTGCACTTTACCAATAGCATCGTCCAAGTCGAGCTGAGCGGCAAAGTACCATTTGCGGTAATTCGCATGCTCACCACCGATATAGTCTGCGTGAAGAGTCAGAAGCGCCTGTTGCGGGCTCATACGACTCGCACGAGAGTCTAGAAGAATCATCAAGTGGTCGTACATGTTGCGCATATTGTCCCGTTGGAAACCAAACTTGTTAGCCAAGTCGATAAAAATATCCTCGATCTCTTCCTTGGAGAGAGGAATTTGTTTGTCGACAGTCCAGGCCGGGTATGGCTCACGCTGGCGGACGCCAGCGGCGGCAGCCTCATGGTAGGCGCTGCCGCCATGAGGCAGCGACGTTTGGCTCATGGGAGCAGCTTGATGGTAAAAGTCGTGTTTGCCATCGTCCACGCCGCCATGGCTGAAATGGTCCTGTGTCATGTCAGCTTGCATGTACTGCTGCTGCCCTTCAGCCATATAGAAAGGGTTGGAATTGGGGGATAGCGGAACGCCATCATTCATTTGTGTTGCCATAGTGGCTATGGCGTAACCCCTTCACCAGGAAGAAAAGAAACGCCCAACCAAAGAAATCAAAATCAACGAGAAGTCTAGTGGGTCGAAAGACGTCACAGATATGTATTGAGCTTTGTCCTCAATGCCTTACCGTGATGCTACCGCCTCCGATGTGCCTTCGTACGCGCTGACTGTTGGGTGAAAGAAAGAGAAAGATGTCGGTACGTGTGATTTCTCCTGCCGTGGAACCTGGCCCACGTAAGACTGCGAATGCAGGCATTGAACCAGCCTGTGAACTTCCACTTGGCAGCGAAAGTACTGCAAGGCTGAAAAATAATTTCCTACAACACACGCCAAAATGCACAGCCGCGCCTGCCAATGGCTGACAAAGCGTGATCAGAGAACATAGAGTTTAGAGGACCTGCAGCACCAACCGTGCAGGAGAGGCACGGACTCGCCCAAGCTTACGTGACAGACGACCAACCCAGGCTCGTGGTAGGGCAAAGCAACGGCAAGGCAACAGATAGGTGCCAAGACCAACGGTATTTGCACAATGGATTCGTGAATACAGGAAGAGTAGGGTCTATAGGATCCAGTGCTCGAGAAAACACCGCTAAGGTTGGACTATGAAGCAGAACTGGGCTAGCTAGAGAAAAATACGACAAAGAACATATAAAAAAAAAGGGGGGGGGAGGGAAGAAGAATAGCCCAACCCTGGCAGCATCAGGGAAAAGAAAGCAGGCAAGGACCCCACGCCATTGTCTCTCAGGGAATACGTAGCCAAATAAAAACCATGGACCTCTTTACGCAGCAGCCGCCTCCGCAGGAGACGCGTCCACACGAGGCGCTGGGCGCTGGTGGAACTTGAGAATCGCACCGTCCTTGGGGTAAATCGTAGCAATAACCTGGACCTTGTCACTCAATTCCGTGCGCTTGTGGTCCCAGTTCAGCATGACAGAGGCAGTACCCATCACTGTCACAAGGTGCTGCATAGCATATTCCTTACCAATACAGTTGTGCGGACCACTGCCGAATACCAAGTAGTTCTTCGGGTTCTTCGCTGCGGGGGACTCGGAGCCCTCGAGCCAGCGCTCCGGCAAGAACTCATCTGGCTTCGGGTATGCGTCAGGGTCATGCAAGCTATTCCAGAAACTTGGAATAATCATGCTGCCCTTTGGCACAGTGTAGTCCTCGCTGATCGGGAAGGCCTTGTGGGTCATGTAAGGCACCATAATCACCGGAGGCTTCAGACGCAGACTCTCCTTTACCATCGCACGAGTGTACGTCATCTTCTCGACCATGTTCATCGTCACAGGCGCCTCAATGTCGTTGTTACGAAGAGTATACTGCTCCTCACGCACCTTGCGCTGCACCTCCGGGTGATCCGCTAGGTGCTGGAAGAGGTAAGTAAGACCACTCGACATGGCATCCTGTGAGGCGAACAGGAAGCTGAGGAGCACCATAGCAATTTCGCGATCCGAGAAGTCTCGCAGCAAGACACGACGCTGCTCCACCGTAAGATCAGGGTTTTGGCGGTCCTCACGCGCATCAACCATAGCCTTAACCCATGCATCTGTCAAGCACTGCACCTCCTCACCCGCAGCCATACGCTTCTTGCTCTCGCGTGCAGCGTGTTCAAACCACTTCATCGCGTTCTTGCGCGACTGAATAGCGCGGTACACCTTAGTACCAGGGATGGCAAAGGGGAAGTTGACCAACTCCAAAGCACGAGTAATCAGCCAGTATTCATCCGAAATCTGCTGTGCCGTATCCGAAGAAATGTAGTTACCACAGAACACACGCAGAGAGGTCTCCATGTTAAGCTGACGCAGCTGACGCATAAACTCCTGCGGCTCAGGGTTGGGATCCGCAAGCCACATGGCAAAGTGTTTCTTGTAAATGGATTCTTGGATAGGGAGGTAAATGCTCAGGGCACGGCTCGTAAACAGTGTGTTGAGACCCTTGCGGTAGTCCACATGAGTCTTACCGTTCAAGAAAACCCAGTTGTCATGGCACAGCACCTTCTTTGCTGAGGCGACCAGGCAAGGCTCTGTGTAGGTTGGGCTGTTCAGAATTTTTCGAGTGTACTCGTTCGACGAAGCCACGACGATGAAAATGTTAAAGACACTCGCAGCACTCAGCGCACCACTGTTCCAGCCCTCCATATACTTCTCCAGACTGGGGTGAAGCGAGTCAGCAAACTTTCCGATAATGGGGATCGTCCACTTGGGACCAGGGAGACGACCCTTTTTCATGCGATACACGACTTGTTCCAGCACCAGAAGGCTGGCAATAAGAGCCAGTACCGAGAAAGTTACCTGTGCATTGGTCAGACCATAGAAGCCACCGCTAGCCGCACGGGTCGCCTCCGTATGCAGCGTCGCATTGACGTTCATAGCAGCGTCCCACGCCTGCTCTGTTCCTGCTACAGCCATAATCAGTGTAAAAGAAGAGGTCGAAAAAGGCGCGCGCACCCTACGAGTGGAGCGGCTCCAAGCTTGTCTTAGAAATGACCTATAAGGTCATGTTCATACTCGCCCTTGCATGGGACGAACCCAAATCAGGCGATATCGGCCTATCGCACAATGAATTTCTACCCAAACAATCACGCGCTTCGAACCAGGCTGACAAAAACCGACGCCGCGGCTCCATTTTTGTACATAATTATATACGGTACATGTATGTACATATATTCCCATTCGAAGCGAGCGAGACACCTGCCTTGAGCAGCGACACCCTTAAAACTCCATAACAATGGCTAATAAATCATAGACATTATACGTATACAGTAGAGGACGTTACGCTTGTCGCTCCAGAGACGTAGACTGCGACATAATACTGTCTGACATGGACGCACGCATGCTGCCCATTCTGGACAAACTCACTGGCGTTGTAGCATACGACAATGGGCCCCGTCCGCTTAACGGCTTGGTACGGCCAAGCATAGCAGGCAGATTATGGGCCCATTGAGCAAATTCGTGCGGCGTCACACGACGCTTACGATTGTTTGTCACATCACAGAATACATGGTCACAAAGGAAACGCGACACGTCCTCCGTAAGCCCATCAAAGGCTTGCATCAAAAAAAGTACAGGGTTCAATGTAAATGCGGCGAACGAGGGGCATCGATTCACGCTCGGCTCACGGAAAGGACTGCGGTGAAAGATAAGGTTGAGAAGCACAATGCCCAAAGACCATGTATCTGCCTGTTTGGGATCATAGTGCGACGATAAATCGTGTCGGCATTCAAAGGCCATGTACGGCTTAGATCCGCAATTGAAGTCGCTGGACTCGGACTGCGTCGTAGCCAAACCAAAGTCGGTCAGCTTGACAACCACCGCCTCTCCTGTGGAGGCAGGAAGCCGTTGGCCGCTACGTCGGTCTTCCACAATAAAGTTCTCCGGCTTGATATCGCGATGACTTACGCCGTGGTCGTGGCAGAATTGCACGGCCTCACACATGTGAGAAAACATACTGCTCACAAGCTGCAAGCGACGTTGTGATAGAAGTATATGAGGCGATTTGGTAGAGAGCAGCCATGGCGAGACGGGAATAGCATCAACATCGTCCCAGTTCTCAGCCGCCGCACCAAGGCTGTCCTCTCCTTCAGACCATTGGGACATGCTGGAAGAAAGGTCCGTCTGCGTGGACGACCTAGAAAGCCCATAAGAATCCTGTGCCTCTTCCAGCCAAAAGTACAAATCTTGCCCCGGGCAATACTCCAACACGAGAAAGAGCCAGTCATTCGTTTCATACGCATTGTACAGCGTCACAATATTGGGATGGGGTGGGATCGATTGGTGAATCGTCACTTCGAGTCGCTGAATGCGTAAATGCTCCGGCGATAAGTTCCGTTTAGACAGGCATTTGAGGGCATAGAGGGGACTTTCATCAGGGCTAGCTATACCATTCGCTTCCTCCATCGCCTTCCATCCCAAATGACTCGCTCGAGGTGTGCGACCCGCTTCCGGTGGTGGTGCAGCACGGGGCGTCGATGACAAACCAATGTCCATGCCTTGTGGCTGCGCCTGCGCAGAAGGCGTTCTCACCGGATTGGTCACTTCCCTAGCCAGGTAGACAACCGCATAGCTACCTCGCCCCAGTAGTTGTACCACTTCCAGCTGCTTGGTAAAGTAATTTACATCCTGTTCCGCAAAACCATCGCTCGTCTCTGCTGCGCGAATCATATCACCATCATGGTATAAACCTGGGCCAATGCGATCGCCAACAGCAAAAATATCCGCTGGCGTTTCACGTCCAGATGTGTACGAGCTTGAATTTCGCCAGCTGTTATAGCTGGCATCTGAGACAGAGTCCATCATCTCAGCAGGTTCGAGCTCAATATCGTCTTCCTCAGCACGCTTGGTACCTTCTCCCTGTGCCCGCACAGGGGATGCGGTGAATTGAGACATAGGACGTGTGTCAGAAGTATCTCCCTCCATGGCTGGCGAACGTGAGATCCTGGGTGGCAATGCCATCTTGTCCTTTGTTTGGCCAAGCATAAACTGGTTGGTATCAGGTGGTGTTTCTGGGATACGCATGGGCTGGGACGAGCCAGAATCGGTAGAAGCCTGTTCATGCGAACTATTCAACGTCATCTTTTGTACCAAATTGGCCGTAGCCAGGTACGAGAAATAGGTGCTAATAGGCGTCGTAGGTTGGGATGGATCAATCGCGGTTCTTGCCCGACCAGGTAACTCATATTCGCGCGCCGATGGCCCAGGCCCTTGCCATGTTGAGGCGCGATGAGGACCGAAATACGAGGAGCTTTGTTGTGTCTCTACCGGCGATTGGGTGAGAATAGGCGCAGGCGGCTGCAGCGATTCCACCTGCATTTCAGCCCGACTCCATCCTGGTGACGCTGGCAAGCTGGGCAAGCCGTCGGACGAGCAAGACGCCCAATCTTCACCAAGTACCGAAGGCAGGGAGCTTAAGCGTGATATCGTAGGCTTATGATCGCGGCTGTTCGTGCGACAGGTGCGCCCATATGGGTGGGGATGACGCAGCGGTAGATCTGATCGCAGAGAATTGGTTCGCTCGGAGCTAACAGATGTGCCGCCGTTGGGGGTCTTAGGAAATGCATTCGATTGTGCACAGCTGGACATACGGGAGCGGAAAGATGCGTGGCGACCACTCGTAAGACAGCCAGCACTCGCAGCTTTGACCAAATCTGGCCGAAGCGGAAATAGATTCCCGTGAGCCTCTCGTGCATCAGACGGAGATTTGTCTGATACTAGTGTTGCCACGGATGGAAGAGATACATCGCGCGGGGCAGAGAGAGAGGAGCACGGACGTGACTCACGTAACGCCGCTTCAACTGATCCTTCTCTGCCCTTAACTGACATGGTGAAGGTAGTGGTGGCGTGTAGATGTCAAAATGCGCGACACTACACCAGCCGCAATACGAACGAAGAGCTTTCTTTCTCAATCAGATTACTCTGTAGGAAGACGGTGTACAAAGTAGCCGTTGTAAGAGCCAGCAAAAGTACGTTTGGAGCGCGCAATCTCTCGGTAAGTCGCACTGTGAATGAATCCTTCGTCGTGGCCTCTAAAAATAGAACTCTTTTACAGCGACCAGGCGCACTACAATTGCTACTTGACGACTTTCCCTACTCACACTGTGTGGAGAAATTATGTCATTAACCCGACCCCCAGCAGAAAAAAGGCACCGTCGGATCACTCGTATCCAGGCGCTTTCGCTTTGTAGGCCAATGAAATTGGCTCGGTGGAGAAAAGGCAACCTAGCGCAAATGTCAAAATGTCAGCAAACAAGTTGATACCTCATACCATAGCATAGCAGGCGATTCTATCTAGTAGGATGGAATCCAGTGGCCCCGCTGTTGCCTAAGTCAGTAACACAGGCAGCGTTCCAGAATTGGTGCAAAACGACGCAAAACATGTTACTTTCCTATCTTATTATGAAATAGACGGATAAAGGCACTATGGAGAAACTGATCTACGAATACATGTGATAGGACATAGTGTGTGATGCCTAAACTGCGCAATAGTAGCTACGAAGCAAGCGCGGTCGAAGCGATAGAAACGCTGGCGAGGTCGTTTCGTAAAAACAGGGATTTGGCAACGAGTGCAGCACATGACGCTTTTGTGGAGGACCTGAATCCGTAGCCTTGTAACACCTGCGACGTATACCCATGGCAGCAGAAACATCCCCGCCGCAGGTGCCAGCACCAGCCACACCTGCCCCGTTGCAGGAGATACATTCTGGAGAGCGCCTATCACCTGACTTTCTCGTAGTCGTCTTGGATTTGGATGCAACCGCATGGCAGCACATTGCCAGCGACGCAACAACACCCGAAGCTAGGGCGGATGCTGCATTTGAGGCACTTAAGGCTGTGATATCGGCAGTCCTTGTATTTATCAATGCGCATTCCGCGATGCAACATGGGAATGGGATCGCATTGTACGGTGCTGCGGCCGGCACAGCAAAGCTTTTGTACTCGACCAGCATTCATGCGCAGCCCTTCGTGCGTCAGGCACAAGATACCCAGAAAGGCGCATGTTTGCCGTTCAAAATCCTTGACGATGCTGTGTTTGAAGGTATGAAGTCATTGTTCGATGCTTCAAAAGGCAGTGACCATGGTCCGGTGGGAATTACACGCGCATTGACATTGGCGTTGTGCCATATGAACCGCATGACTGTGGCCATCAATGAAGCCTCCTCTGGTGGTAACCCTGGGACATTAGCTACGAGCTCTGGACCTGCTGTCTCTTTCCGGCACAGAATCCTAGTGCTAAGCGCTACACCTGACGTGAGTGCACAATATGTTCCTATGATGAACTGCATTTTCAGTGCTCAAAAACAGGGTATTCATATTGACGTGTGCAAGCTGCTAGGGGACGAGACAGTGTTCTTACGCCAGGCATGCCATTTGACTGGTGGTCACTATTACCGAATGACAAGCTTGGATAGGTTACTTCAGGTACTCATGACAGCGTTTTTGCCGTCGCGATCGATCCAGCCGCTGCTTATGTTTCCTGCTTTGGATGACGTAGATTTCCGTGCCGCTTGCTTTTGCCATCGAAGGAACGTGGATATTGGATACGTTTGTTCTGTTTGCCTAAGCAGTACGTGTCTTCTGCCTTGCTGACCTTGCCAGTTTTCTGTGAGCCTAGAGCGGAATGTCTCATTTGTCATACTCCGTTTATGAAAGATGCACTGCGGCATTTGGAAGAGGATCGTATAGTTTTATCCATGCTTAAGAAGCAGCAACAGGTGCAATCGTAGTCGATAGTACAGAGATGTGTGTAAAGGGTATATCTATACGTCAAGTTCCTTCGAGCCAGGTGCGAAGACCAGCACGATTCCCTAACTTTACCAACCCGCCCTGCATTTCACGCACACGGGCAGCGAATCCTGCCGCAGGACCACTTGGCTCTGCATCATGCGCATCGTAGAGGCGCAAAATATGGCTAGCGATAGCGCGAAGCTCGTCTCGTGTCGCGTCGAAAAGCTCCCACCAAGGACGCGGCTCGAGAGGGAGGGCCATGGGCTTGTGAAGTGGGTTAGGATGCACCGTAAGTAGGTATATAGCAGCACAGGCGATCGTATGTGGTGGGAAAAGACAGTACACGCGCGTTTGGAGAGCATCCGTGAGGTAATTCCAAGCCACTTGCGCTGCCACGAAATGAAATGAGGAGTCATGAAGGCTCTCTAGGCGCACCTTGGCTACACCCATGACTTGCAAGTAGTTTATAACCCTGGCATAGGGAAGTTCAACATCCATATGGAATCCAAGACGCTTGAGGATTTGCATCTCGGCGACGACAAGCGCGTCCTTTGCGTCGTAAAAGGACTGAGAGTAGTAGTTGGATGGCTTATACTGGAATAGGGGGATATCATCATGCAGTGATGGGGCAGCATGCTCGTGCAGGGCCTTCATTCTCCGCGCAGGATTGTGGCGAGCGAAATGAATGGCGCGTTGAAGAAGATAGTCAAAGACAAGCAGCATGTCACGTAGCCGCACGGGCTTTTCCTCTAGCTTGGATGCGAGAAGTAGCGCCCCCATCTCGATGTCATGCACATTGAACTGTGTTAGGGAAGAGACGAACCAGAACCGGCGAAATAAGACTTGTGCTGTACCCATGACAACCTGTGGAAGGTCTAAAAGGATACCAGCTTGCTGGATTTGCTGACAGGCATATACACAGAGCTCTTCCTCTATGTCTTCGGGAATGCCATCCCTTCTTGAGGGTGTTTGCTGGATTTGCTCGTCACTTGCGAGCGGGTTGAGCGCTGGCATCTCGCGTGGATCAGAGCGGTCCCTTTCCACAAAAAAGGCCCAATCTTGGATCTCCACATGTTCTCCACACGCGACATAAAGTCACGTTGACACAGAAAGGCGTCAGGCACCAACCAAACTACGATGTAGGCATTACGTCAGGAAGTCTACCATGCACGTCTTCACCATTCCCCAGCGAGGCCCCCGTTAGTCTAGCCAAGGGTTGCACATCACCCATTCTGCATACATCTGTGTCATTTGCAGCTCAATATCTAACCGTCTCGCTTGCATGCTATGCTGTGGGGGCCAAACAGCGGCGGACGGGGAAGGAGGGGCAGTAAGAAACGGATTAGTACTAGGAGGTGCATGAGTCGCGAGCGGCAGCGTAGGTGCTGTATTCTGAAGCATGGAAGCATGTTCATCCACTGGCTCTCTGCCACAAATCTGGTCCATGATGTATGACATATCCACGGCAGGGCCCACAGCATCAGAGCGAGCGGGCATAACTGCAGGCGGCGGCGATGGCACGAGTGTCGCAGTCGATGGAAGCCCAGTAGAGGAACCTAGCAGCGACGCAGAGACCAGTTCTGGTGTGTTTCCCAGACCAAGGGCACTGAACAGGTCGGCAGACTGCGTCGGGGTGGCCTGTGGCAGTGGCAGACTAGACTGATGACCATGCTGGACGGCCATGGATACAGGCCTTGCTATGTCGACAGACATACCGGTGGTATTATCATTGTTCGGCCAGGTTGGCAAGCTTGGCCACTCAGAACCAAAGGATGCCATGGTCAAACTGTCTGGCGTCGTAGATGATTGGTGTATGCTTGTATGGCCTGACATAGGCCGCGCTGCACTGAGCTGACATGGACCCGTGCTCGGAGCAGGACCCAGACCAATGCTGGTATTTTGTAACTCACTGCCGAGCTTGATGGGCGCAGACGCGACGCAGCGGACACTGGCCTCGGGCGAGAGGCCAAGGTCCAAACGCAAAGGCTTCGTGGCCTTGGCTCGCTTGATGAGCTCGGTGGACTGTCGACGACGAGCCTGCCGCAAGGACCGAGCGGGCCTGGCTGGCGAGGTGTGCGAGGGTGGTGTGGATCTCGGTCCAGAGGAACGTGGGCCGTGGGTATGGCTTTTGCCCAGCGATGCGAGCCTCGATGGAGCTACTCTCTCATCTACCGCGGGGGAGAGACTCCTCGCCATCTCTACATCCCCAAAGGGCGGAATCAGTGTAGAATTGGTGACAGGACTGGGCAATATGGGGACATTTGATCCTGCCAAGCCTTCGAGGGGCAGTGCTTCTGGGCAGAAAGGACTCGTATACATGAGGCGAGGGAAGAGAGCCACATTTGCATGACGTAGCCTTTTATACAGATGCAATACACATGACAGAGTCCTATCTATGCGCTTTACACCGAAAAAAAGAGCGATTGCCTCTCACATTGGCACGGCCGTGGACGCGGCCTGAGCGTCTGGCATGCTGAGAAATTAGAGACACTTGGGCCGTGCGCCGACAAGCCCAAGACGCCCTTCCCTCCCTGCGGCCCTTTTGCGTGTACGTCCCACGATGACTAATCATGGGCACCACGCCTGGGTTACTACGCACAGCGGTCTTGGAGACGCATAGCACGCTACGTTGCGCAGCTTGGCTGGCCAAGCTCCATAATGCAGTCTATAAAACGGCTCGTATATGGTCCGACGAAGGAGGAACGTGTACGAGAAGTACAACGCCGCCTTCGTCAAGAGCAGCGTGGCCTAGACAGAGAGATCCGACAAATTGATCAGGCCATCGTGAAAGTCAAAGGTGATATCAAGCGACTAGCGCGCAAAGGAGACGTGAAAAATGCGACAGTGCTTGCCAAGGAGGTAGTTCGATCCAAGAAGCACAGGACCCGCTTGATTACAAGCAAGGCACAACTCAACAGCATATCCCTCCAGCTGCAGCAGCAATTATGTACGTGGTCACTGTTTGTCTAACGCGATCAGCGATGCTTAAGGTAACGGGGCATCTCCAAAAGTCCACAGAAATCATGAAACTATCGAACAACCTTATCAAGATACCCCAGATGTCGCAGTCTATGCGGGAAATGAGCGCAGAGCTCATGAAGGTATGTGCCTGCTGCACTTACAACCAGGCAGGGATCCTCGAAGAGATGATGCAGGACACATTGGATGCCAGTATATTGGGCGAAGACCAGGACGAAATCGAGGAAGCCGCGCAGGGCGAGGTCGAACAGGTGCTCTACGAACTGACAGATGGTAGGTACACCCACATACCCTTACGCGACAGGTCAATTGGGAGAGGCTACGTCGGCCTCAGCTTTGCCACAGCTAGACACAGGGGCCACGTCGCATGCCGATGCCGAGAACATAGAAGAGATGCAGGCCGCTCTGCAGGGCTTGTTGCAAGGGCAGTAGCATCGCTAAGATACCATACTCTATGTATGGCGCACGCAGAAACACAGTGTCTAGGGGAATCTGGATTACCAGCTAGTAAAGTACATGAAAACACAACGACCTAGTATACGGGTGTCTTGTGATCACGCCGATGGCCGATCGGACAAGATCATGTCGCTTACGTCGACGAGAACTTGGTGACCGAGCGAGTAGCCTCGGCAATGGCATGCTTGGACAGCTCACCGGGGAGAATCAGACGAACAGCAGTCTGGATCTCACGCGACGAAATGGTGCTCTTCTTGTTGTAGCTGGCGAGCTTCGAGGCCTCGGTGGCGATGCGCTCGAAAATGTCCTGCACGAACGAGTTGAGGATAGCCATGGCCTTGTTCGAGATACCAGTGTCCGGGTGCACCTGCTTGAGCACACGGTAAATGTAGGTCGAGTAGGTCTCCTTGCGGACCTTGCTCGACTTCTTCTTGTCCGACGACTTCGAAGGGGCCTTCGAGGTCTTCTTGGCACCCTCAGTCGGGGCCTTACCAGCCGAGGCCGGGGCCTTGCCGGCAGTCGACGGGGGCTTCTTCTCAGCAGGCTTGGGAGGCATTGTGATAAACTAGATGTGGGTGACTAACACAACAGGGCAGGCCGAAATTCACGTATGGCCTATATACGTTTCTGTGGACGCGGAACCGTGACGCGCCAACAACGCGAGCCCCGCGATTCGGGCGTGGAATCACCTGCCAGCACCAAAAAGCAGGCAAAAGGCTTGCAAGATCAATTGTTTTCCACTGAAATTACGTATTAATGTCCACATATGTGGATAAAAACACGTCTATAAGAAACACTTTGTAATACATAACTTTGTGGAGGTGGTGTAAAAATGGCACATACCCAATAACATGGCTGGATTTCCATTTAGCTAAGTGGACAAAAAAGCGAACAGTGTGATTTCATGGACCAAAATGGGCGCGCGTTGCAAGATCGGGCGCGCTCTGCTGGGGGGGCATAGGATCATGCCGCGTCGTGTCGCCGGACAGCGTGGCCAAGGGTTTGTCAATAAAAAGGACGGCTTAAACACGGTCGGCTCTTGGTCCCTACTTTAAGACACTAGTCTTTTTTCATATTTCCTATTTCAAGTAACAATGTCTGGTGGCAAGTCTGGTGGTAAGGCTGGTGACGCTTCGTCGGCGAAGACCCAGTCGCGTTCGGCCAAGGCCGGTCTGCAGTTCCCTGTCGGTCGTATTCACCGTCTCCTCCGCAAGGGTAACTACGCTCAGCGTATCGGTGCGGGTGCCCCGGTCTACCTGGCCGCTGTGTTGGAGTACCTCACTGCTGAGATTCTCGAGCTGGCTGGTAACGCCGCTCGTGACAACAAGAAGTCGCGTATCATCCCCCGTCATCTGCAGCTCGCTATCCGCAACGATGAGGAGCTGAACAAGCTGCTCGGTGGTGTCACTATCAGCCAGGGTGGTGTGCTTCCGTTCATCCAGAGCGAGCTTCTTCCGGCCAAGAGCGGCAAGTCGAAGAAGGCCATGGGCTCGCAGGAGATCTAAGTGCCCCATACCATGTATACGATTCGGCAACGCCGGTCTGCTAGTCTAGGCGTGTAGACACATCCGCTGTACTTCTATCTATTCCCTATTTGATTCGTACTTTATTGTGTGTGTTGAGTGTGTTTGAATTGTTGGTAGTTAGTTTAAAGGTGGAAATGGGCCTTTTTCTCCTCCACATGTACTCCGCCACACAGCTGTCCTGGCATGCGTTGGTGTCTGCAATTGTGGCATGGGTTTGCAGCGAGGACTCGGAGACGCATCCGTTGGATGCCGTACTAAAGCAAGCAGCGCTAGCCTGCGACGACGCGTTGGATGAAGAGTTGACAGATGTGTCTAGGATGCAGCATATCATGGACGTCTGTACCCATGTCCGATTGCAGTGTGAAGAACGATTCCTTGTATACCCCTATCAAGCCCTTCCCACACATTGGCGCCAGCGGCATACGGATGCCATTCTTCTCGCATGTGTTACATCCCTTCTTGTGCCTCAGGGTACCCCGACAACATACCTAGAGCGTATACATGATCTGGACTTAGCCCTCTTTGTGTCAGCCACGCCTGCTCCCGAGCAGCGAACACTGGTCCATGCCGCCCTCCCAGTCTTGCAAGCGAGATATCGAGATGCTACGATGGCAGATTCCCATGGTACCATGCCGCCAATCAAGCGCGCAAGGCAGAAACGCTTCGACTATATGCCCTCTCCTGTCACTCGAGCGCCTCTTTGCAGCGCAGCGAGCCCTATCGAAAGTTTCACGACACCTCTCACCTTTACGCAATTCCTGGCGCACTGTCCATCGCCTACACTACCGCATGGCCGACCCTTTATTGTGCGTGGGCTGGCTTCGTCATGGCCGGCTATCACCAAGTGGAATGACCGCACCTACCTACTTGACCAGGCTGGTCCTGGTCGCGCGGTGCCTGTGGAAACAGGCGGCGCATATACGAGCAACGAATGGGGCCAATCGATCATGCCATGGGCCACCTTTCTAGCCGACATTGGATGGGGCGAAGAGCCCAGGGCCACGGCACCGCCTACGTCGAAACGATTATACCTTGCGCAGCACATGCTATGGACCCAATTCCCATGGCTAGCCGACGATATTGTCACGCCAGACTATGTCCATATGGCACCAGATACACTTGACGAGCCACTACAGCATGCATGGATAGGGCCTGCGGGGACTGTATCACCTGCTCACACTGATCCTTACAAGAATTGCTACGTCCAAGTAGTGGGATCGAAGCGGGTGTGGATTGCCCCGCCGGATGCTAACCAAAATGGTGCTATGGATGTATTTGAGGCGGACGACGAGGATGTATTTACCCATCTCATGGACAACACATCGCGTGTCGATGTTTTTGATGTCCATCTCCCTGCGCCCTTTCGAGACCAGGTCGTGCCGCGTGCGCAATGGGCCGACTTGGGGCCAGGCGACATGCTCTTCCTTCCACCGAAGTGGTGGCATGCGCTGCAGAGCACGACACAGGTACGTTGCTATCTACTGACACTTCCAGAGCTTCTCGGTATCGTTCTGGTTCTAATCGTCCTGATTCAAGTGCATAGCGTCTGCCATAGATCCCTATAGTCTATGGACAGTTGACAGAATACCCCCCCTTACAGGTTCTTCAGCACGGCCTCCGTGAACTGCTGCGTCGTCGAGTGGCCACCCATGTCAGCCGTACGGACCTTGCCGTCGGCAATGACGCGGTACACACTCGTGGCGATCTGGTTGGCCTGGTAGTCCAGACCAAAGTGACGGAGCATCATCGTGGCGCTAAGAATCATCGCAGCCGGGTTGGCCTTGTTTGTGCCCTCAATATCCTTCGCGACGTGACGGCAACCAGGCTCGTACAGAGCAAACTCACGGCCAATGTTGGCACCCGGGACCGTACCAGGGCCACCGACCAGGGCAGCGCCGATGTTCGACACAATGTTACCATACAGGTTGGGCATGACCATGACGTCGAACTGCTGTGGGCGGCCGACAAGCTGCATCGACGTGTTGTCGACAATCATATCACTGGCTGTGATGCCGGCATTCTTGTACTCCTCAGCGACGCGGCGGAAAGTGTTGAGGAACAGACCGTCACCGAGCTTCATAATATTGGCCTTGTGCACACAGGTGACATGCTTGCGACCGTTCTTCAGGGCAAAGTCGAAAGCAAAGCGCGAGATACGCTCGGCCTTGAAGCGCGTCGAGACCTTCAGCGACTCGACAATGCCGGGCGAGGGGCTGTGTTCCAGACCCGAGTACTCGCCCTCTGTGTTCTCACGAATGATGGTAAAGTCGACGTTCTTGTGACGAGTCGGGTAGCCTTCCAGGGTCTTGCAGTGCGTCATTGACGCGTAGATATCAAGCTGCTGACGCATAGCGACGTTCCAACTGTTGTGCGTACCAGCACCAGTGGGAGTGTAAAGAGTACCCTTCAGACCAACCTTGTTACGGCGCAAGCTGTCCATGGCCTGCAGGAAAAGCGAGTCGTTGCCGTCGTGCTCACCTGAAAGCTCATACTCCTCCCACTCGATGGGCACGTTGAGGCTGTCAAAGATCTCCTTGACCGAGCCGGTGATTTCCTTACCGATACCGTCACCGGGGATAAGCGTAGCCGTGTAGACACCGCCGTACTTGGTAAGACCCTACGTGTTGGTTAGCCTTGGCCGGGAAGATGATCACGTACCTTGTTCGGGTGCGACGTCTGCGCCGTCATGGTCGAGACAGAGCGCAGCAACTGTGCTGTGTGAGTGGTATGTACACCATCTATACATACCTGCTTCGAGGCACCCGAGCGGGCCGAGCGAGGGAGCATCTCTCTCACTCATGCTTCCAACGTATAGGTAAGGAGGCAAACCAAAATTTTGCAGCGGCCAGCCGTAGGAGCCGCGCCTGGTTTGTTTGATTATTTCCACCCGATGGGCCCTCAGCCGCGCGCGCCCCTCGCGGGTTTGCTTGGCTGGCTGACAATCAGTGCGCACGCATCTTTGTGTCGCTCGTTGTTGGCCCCATCCATATATCGGCCGAACATACCCGTTCACTGGCTGGCCAGGTGTATTTTTTTGTTGATGGAGGCAAGTGATTTGCCTGCCTGGCCGATTGGGTCGCAAACGAGTGCAACCAGCGCGTGGTCTCTCCCTGCTTGCAACGACGACCATGTTCTTTGCTGCTGCTTCGCGCACTCTTCGTCCTGCTGCTGTGACGCGCCAGGTTGGCGGTGCTAGCCTGCTGCGCCGTAGTATATCCGGAGAATCGGTGGCTCCTACGTCGCGCTACAACAAGGAGAAGGATGCGGATGGCAAGTACACCGTGACTCTCTTCCCTGGTGATGGTATCGGTCCGGAAGTCTCGGGTGCCGTGCAGGAGATTTACAAGGCTGCCAACGTCCCGATCAAGTGGGAGGAGGCTGATGTGACGCCGACCATCAACAGTTTTGGCAAGCAGGTGATCCCTGAGGAGACAATCAAGTCGGTGCGCAAGAATACTGTGGCTCTGAAGGGCCCCCTGGCTACGCCGATCGGCAAGGGCCACGTCTCGCTAAACCTGACGCTGCGTCGTACCTTCAACCTATTCGCCAACGTGCGTCCCTGTGTGTCTGTGGAGGGCTTCAAGACCCCGTACGACAACGTGAACACCGTGTTGATCCGTGAGAACACCGAGGGTGAGTACTCGGGTATCGAGCACGAGGTCGTCGACGGTGTTGTTCAGAGTATCAAGCTGATCACCTACGAAGCGTCGGAGCGTGTGGCCCGCTACGCCTTCTACCACGCCCAGCAGAATGGCCGCTCGCGTGTGACCGCCGTGCACAAGGCGCCTATCATGAAGATGTCGGACGGTATGTTCCTGACCGCGTGCCGCAATGTCGCGAAGGACTTCCCTGACATTGAATACGACGAGGACCTGCTTGATCGCGCTTGCCTGCGCATTGTGCAGGACCCAACGCCGTACTCGGACCGCGTCATGGTCATGCCCAACCTGTACGGTGACATTCTCTCGGACATGTGCGCCGGTCTCATTGGTGGTCTCGGTCTGACGCCCTCGGGTAACATTGGCCGTGATGCCTCGATCTTCGAGGCTGTCCACGGCTCCGCGCCAGACATTGCTGGCCAGGACAAAGCCAACCCCACCGCGCTGCTTCTCTCGTCGCTGATGATGCTTCGTCACATGAACTTGTTCGAGTACGCGGACAAGATCGAGAAGGCTATCTTTGCCACGATTGCCGCCGGCGAGCGGACGGGTGACCTGGGTGGTAAGCTTGGTACCAAGGCCTTCACGGAGCGCATCATTTCGCGTCTGTAAGCAAGAATGCCATCGTAGCTACGGCAGGAAAGCATGTCACGAGAACCATTGGTGATCTATAGGGTATCGTTTTTTTGGTTGGTCATATCTCTGCGTCCCTGCCGCGCCATGACCGGCTAGGCCGTTGTCAAGGGACGCATCGCCATTGGCTTGGCGGGAGAGGGTGTGGCCTGTCTAGTACGTTGCTACGTTGCTGCTTCGTGTTCACGTAACTCTTTTGGTTCTGTTCTGCCTTGGGTATGACATTGTCCTAACTTGGCGTCTGCCAGGGCGGCACACTTTAGTCCATACGATCGGGATCGTCCATCGACATATCGCCACGATGACGATCGTCGTCGCGGTCATCATACCTACGGGGCGACGGTGAGCGTGGCGGCGGCGGAGGACGACGGTCATAGTCGTCATCATACCGTGAGCGAGGCGGCGGGCTGCGGGAGCGCATACGAGGCGGCGGACTACCTCGTCGGCGCCAGTCGTCCGAGTCGGGTCCGCGACGGTACCGCGGAGGAGGCGGGGGCCGATCACGGTCATCGCGCCGCGAGACCCAGCTGCCACTGGGACGGTCATAGTCATCATAGCGACTCCGTGGAGGACGGTCACGGTAGTCGCGGCCATAATCACGATCACGGTAGTCACGATCACGATCGCGGCCATAGCCGTACCCACGACCATCGCGACCGCCGCCGCGACGCGGTGGGTAGCGGTCATCAGCGGGGCGTGGGTTGCCGCGGTACTCACCAGGCGTCGGATCGTGTGCGCGTGTCGTGCTGGAGTAGTCTACACGGATCCGACGGCCCTGCAGCTCCGCATTGTTCAGCTGCTTGATCGCCTCGGTCGCCGCTTCCACATCCTTCATCGTAATAAACCCGAAACCACGCGAGCGTCCCGTGCGTGCATCGTAGACAATGACGACCTTTTCCACTTCGCCGACCCGGCCAAACTCGTCTTCCAAGTCACGCTCTGTCGTACGAATACTCAGACCAAACGCACCCAAAATGTTGGAGGGCGCAGGTGAGGGACGCGAGCTGGGGTCCGATCGCGGCTCCGAGGGCGGAGGACGGTCGTCACGGCGGCGGTCATAGTCATCGTATCGACGCGGAGGGCGGTCGTAGCCATCACGAGGGCCACGGCGGTCGCGGTCGCGGTCCCGCATACGGTCGCGTGGGGGAGGACGCCGACGGTCCGAGCCGCGGTCACGCTCACGCTCACGGTCCTGCTCATGATCATCAGCGCGCTGTTCATGGTCACGCGCATCGCGGCGGTCAAAGTCATCGTTCTCCGCATTTTGCCACGCCCGCTCGGCGGGCACATCGTCCTCCATGGGCGGCTTGGGGCCTGTAGAGTTCGTACATGTCATCCATGTATGCGTACGTACCGTCGTCCTCAATCATCTCTCTGCCAGTCTCGATGGGACTGGCCATCGTGTCTTCGATATCTGTCTAGATGCAGTGTAAGACCCTGTCTCCCCGCTGACGCGGCCTTCGCATAGTACGTACCATCGATCGCAGTCCACTCACAGACCGAGGTGGTGGAGCAGATCCGAGTTGGTTGGCCGGTTTGTGGCTCGCTCGCGTGGGCGCGCAGCTGTGGGCCGTGCCTTGCTGAGTCTTGCGCGCGTGGTCGACCGTTCTCTCACGTGGCGTACCTTTTACAATGGAAGCGTGTACAGTACGTGGACCCCCACTGCATCACGTGAGGAACTATAGTTTTTGGTGTGCAACATGGCCTAGTAGGCCTGGGAAAAACAGGGATTCGGAGCGTGGGCTTCCTAGCGAGGGCTAGGGGCCGCGCACGCAGCGACACTTTCTTCAATCCATCCCACGAGCTATCTACGATGGTATGTATGAAGCAATGCCCATCGGGGCTGGACAGGATACTAACGGTGCCGCCAGGGTGTTGACATCAAGAAGCACCACGTCAAAAATGGTCGCCGCACGGCGCCCAAGAGCGAGGACCCGTACCTGCTCCTGCTGGTGAAGCTCTACCGCTTTTTGGCGCGCCGTACGGACTCGCGCTTCAACAAGGTGATCCTTCGTCGCCTGTTCATGTCGAAGATCAACCGCCCGCCGGTGTCGGTCTCGCGCGTGATGTACCTGTCGCGCAACCAGGGTGGTGTGGCCAAGGACGATGCCGCTACCCCGAAGACCGTGGTCGTCGTCGGCACCATCACCGACGACAACCGTGTGCTTGACCTCCCCAAGCTCAGCATTGCTGCGCTCCGCTTCACTAACACTGCTCGTGCTCGCATTGAGGCTGCTGGTGGTGAGTGCCTGACGCTTGACCAGCTCGCCATGCGTGCCCCGACCGGCAGCAACACGATCCTCCTCCGTGGCCCGAAGAACAGCCGCGAGGCCGTGAAGCACTTTGGCTTTGGTCCTCACAGGCACAAGAAGCCGTTCGTCCGCTCGAAGGGCCGCAAGTTCGAGAGGGCTCGTGGTCGCAGAAAGTCGCGTGCTTTCCGCGTGTAAAACGCATGATGACACAGTGGTGGCCCTCGTGGCTACGACTTACATAGCTGTAGATGCTGGCTTGGCGCATGCCACGGTTGTGATGGTCTAAGCCCATCTGCCCAAAATGAGCGTTTACATCGAGTAGGAATATACGCTTTGAACGCGATTTGTTGGAGAGGCCTTGTTTCGTGCCCCGCCTCGGGGCTTGGTACGAACGAGGCCCGCGCCGCGATCTACATGGGATAAAGCAGGTATGGCTAGCTAGCTAGCTAACTAGAGAAGGTAGAGGCATACGCTATCGCCGTACGCCTGCATGCACGTAAATCTACGAGACGGAGAAGCACGGCGAGGAAATAAAGGTCGTGGGTATGTAGGATGTTTTTAATCGTCCGCTGCCAGCACAGCATGTTCATGCGCCTTCTTCTCCCCACCGACTCTTCCCTGCTCGGACGCAGGGGGTGGCTTATGAATCCGTCTTCGACTCTGCCTTGACATCAGACGAAACCTTGGCCGACTCATTGGTGTCTGACGCACCACCCATGCCCCCTGTCGACGCGCCAAACAAGCCCGTGGAACTCGAGTTGGTCGCTTGACCACCATCAAAGTCAAAGTCAAAAATGTCTGACACACCAAACATGGCAGAAAAGTCGTCTGTGCCACTCATACCTGTACCGCTGGTCGGCAATGTATTTCCATCCGACGGCATGGCCAGGCCTGAGGTAACATCATCCATCATGGATGGCATATCCATCATAGACTGCGACTGCTTGTTATGCGACCCTTGCACAACACTATCGCTCTTGGAGCTCGTGTCCCACTCCATGTTGTCGTCCCGCAGAGATGTATCATCCTGTGCATCTCCCTCGGCCGGCGTCCGATGCTGCATGAGGGGCGTCTTAGTCGAGCTTGATCGTCCCTTTTTGGGACGTTCCTTTTTCCCTTGCGTACCTGATGGCGAGTCCACCGTGGACGATTGCCAGGGACTCATGGTACCGGGGGCCTGATTGGTCCCTGAGCGCGCTAAGCTCATACGCTTGGCATTCGATGCCGATTGTGGTGTTGCATGGGATGTGACAGGCGTCGTAGGCGCCGTCATACTACCGCGGCCCAGCGCTGGGTTCATCATCATTGTATGGGGTCCCTGTGATGACATTCCCGCAGGCGTTTGCGGTATGCCCGTCGTACCTTGCGTCTGCATACGCCGTTGTTGTTGTTGCTGTTGCTGTTGCTGTTGTTGCTGCTGCTGCTGCAACGACAGCGACGACGTAGCGGTCAGGCCCTGCGAAAAGTACGGTGGCAGACCGTTAGACCCTCCAGCTGAAGCCATGTCCATAGTCGTACCGGCTTGGCCAGGCTGCGATGACAAGCCAAACATGCCATTGACTTTTTGCTGCAGCTGGTGCTGGCCCATCATGGTAGCCGCATTCAGTGCGTTTTGATCGTTTTGTGTTTGGGCCTGGGCCTGGGCCTGTTGCATCTGCTGCAAGGCGGCCGCATTCGCTTGGCCATCACCGCTGAAGGGTTGGCTCCCTTGCGATGGATCACTTTGCAGAAGGGATACAATCGATTGAGCTTTGGCCTGTAGCTGCTGTGCCGTTGCGAGGAACTGCTGTGCCATCGCAGGTACCGGCGCATTCTGTGCCTTCACCCATTCATTCTTTACTGCTGTTTGCAGCGATTGGTACTGCATCAACAGCATTTGCCGCTGCTGCGGCGTAAGCCGCGTCGGCGTCCCTACGCCACCAAATGCACCGCCTGCATTGTTCGTGGGCATAGTGGACCCTGGCTGCCCATCTGCACGTCCAAAGCGCTGCGCAAGGGATGGATCATTGGTACCTTTGGCCTGCTCTGTACCTACACCTGGCATTTTTCCCGCTGGGAGTTGCGGGGTAGGCGTCATACGCTGAGGCTGTCGATTGAACATCGCTTGGAAGGTTGCGGGTGATGGCGGCGCCTTGCCTTGGGCGGCCGCCTGCTGCTGCATTTGCAAGAGCTGCTGCTGCTGTTGCTGCTGCTGCTGTTGTGTCGTGCCCTGTTGTCCCATACCAGGGGTAGCTGAAGGCATACCTTGCAGTCCGGGGTTGGTCGCGTTCGACGGCTGCTGCTGTTGCTGCTGCATCAACATTCGCGCTTGCATCTGCGGGTCATTGGGTCGATTGACTTGCTGGCCCAAGGCTCCCATCGTCGGCACAATCGTGTTCAGCAGCGCCAAACGTGCGGCAGGCGACATATTCTTCAGTTCCTCCATAGGAATGCCCTGCCGCAATGCGGCTGTCATGAGCACCTGCTGTTGCTGCTGTGGCGAGAGCGCAGCAAAATTGAAGCCCTGGCCCATCTGCGCACGTGCCAAGGCCTGTTGCATCTGCATCTGCATTTGCATCTGCTGCATTTGCAACTGTTGTTGCTGTTGCTGCTGCGCTGTCATATTGATCGGGGAACCAGCCATGTCTGCTTGCGCATTACCACCCTGTTTAGACTGCATCTGCATTTGCAGCTGCTGCATCTGTGTCAGTGGAGCGGTGGTTATACCACCATTGCCTTGCAATGGCAGTGACTGGGCTCGCATTTGAGGCGTGCTCTGCATTGCCGAGGCACCGAGCATCATGCTATTCGGCGCTGATGACATGGAGGTCTGTGCTTGTGACGTCGCTTGCGATACAGAGGGAGCAGTCGCGCCAACTGTGGCATTTCCGCTATTCGAAGGATTCGCTCCTAGCGTGCCTGCCGTCGGCGCAGCCAACGTCAGTGATGGCGATGCAGGAGGCTCCGAATGCGAAATTCGCGACTGTGCGGCGCCCGACTTGGACGCAACCGCAGGGGAAATCGGTGCTGCGGGTGCCAATCCGGCCTTGGTGGAGGGCGATCCCGCTAGGAGCAGAGCAGAGGTGGTGCCCCCCCCGGCCAGTGGCAAGTCCAATAAAGCGCCAGGGCCACCTGCTGTGGCTGCACCAGGCATGGTCACAGAGGCGGTTGGATCCGAAAACAGCTGCTCAGTAAACGGCTTTGTCTTTGCCTCGACCACCGCCTGTTGGCGCTTGTGCTCCAAGAATTGCTGGTACAGAGTCGCTTCTTTCGTACTTCGCCCTGCACGCGCACTAAACATATCCCAAAACACATTCCAATACTCGTACAACAGGCCACGAGGCAGATGGATGGGTACCGTTGGGTTCTCTGGTAGTTTGGCTTCTTCAATCAGCATTGCTGCTGTCTTGTCCATATTCCGCATTTGCAGATACTCCCATACATAGAGGTCCAAATTGCCTGCATTCTCGTTCTTCTCAATCTCCATGTAGATCTTGCCATCGGACGGCGGATGGGCCGTGCTAGCCTCGCTTGATGTCACAGTCTTTTCGGCCTGGCTCGACTTGTCCTCCGCCCGTGCACGCTTATCACGGTTGGATGACTCGTCCATGGGGGACGTAGGTCGCTTGCGCGACTCTGTCGAGGTGCTGTCGCCCGGCTGGGAGGCTGGCTGCTCTGTGTCAGTCCTGGGTATGGAAGTATCTGGGGCTCCGGTCATAGACGTATCTGCCACGGCTTCCTCATTTTTGGCATGCACACCCATCGTTTCCGATTTCGATGCAGAGCTGGTAGTGACCTCTACCTCTGGCATAGATGCACCTGCTGTGCGGCTTGTTTCTTCAACCTGAGGGTCCTTTGACGATCCTAACGCAGCCGTCTGATCAGTTTCTGCTCCACTCATACGAATTCAAGACCTGATCTAGGCAGCGAAGAGTATCTAGGGAACGTACGCACAACTCGTGAGTGTAGCTCGGCGAGAACGACTTGACCCAAGAGATAAAGTTTCTCTAGACAATAATAGAAATACACAAGGGTCACAAACCTTAGGTGGAAGGCCCGTACTTGCTTTTACGGCCTGCTCGGTGATACAGCCACGTAGGTAAGGCAGAGCACAAACGTGCTTTGCTGGACTCTGACAGGTAAAACGTGCACGCAAAAATACGTGTGAGTGTGGTAAAGCCTCTCCCGTGGAGCACTCGACGCGTTCGACTTCACAGATAGGCTATTTTGGTAATTAATATGAATAGACTCGCATCTCGCCCCAACACCCTGCCTTTCCTGACCTAGGGAGGCGGAAAGGCGGGCCTATGTGTGTCCTTCCGTCTATGGCCCTATCTATAGTCACCGTGCTACTATATCGTACCTCCAAGTTACTGAGAAGCCCCTTCCATACATAGCCTTCCTTCCTTCTGCCGATCCTGTTTGATGAGATGAAGCCATCGTGATCCATTCGACACGTGATGTATACACGTGGCGTTTGTGACATGAACACCGCCAGCCAGGTCGTTGTTCGCTAGATTGCTAGGTCCGTCCACGCGTTTACCATGGCGAGCGTCGTTGCGATTCTGGATGTCAAGGGCAAGCCTCTCATTCAGAGATCGTACCGCGATGATGTAGACATTTCGGCGCTGGAAAGGTTTTTCCCCCTCCTCACAGAAATTGAAGAAGAACAAGGTGCTGGAGCTATCCGCCCGTGTTTAAGCTCTCAGGGTGTGAATTATATGCATGTCCGGCATAACAACTTGTATTGTACGTATTTGATGCACTCATTGTGTCTCAGTATTAGCTCTCTCGCGTCGCAACAGCAATGCTGCCGAGATTCTTCTTTTCTTGCACAAGCTGGCGGCTGTGCTTGAGGAATACTTCAAGCAACTCGAGGAAGAGTCCATTCGGGACAACTTCGTGATCATTTATGAACTTCTGGATGAAATGATGGACTTTGGATACCCCCAGACCACAGAGAGTAAAATTTTGCAAGAGTATATTACCCAAGAGTCATACAAACTGGAAGTGCAAGTGCGTCCCCCTATGGCTGTGACCAATGCCGTATCGTGGCGCTCTGAGGGTATCCGATACCGAAAGAATGAAGTATTTTTGGATGTGATTGAGAGTGTGAACCTGCTTGTCAATGCTAATGGTCACGTTGTACGCAGCGAAATTGTCGGTACGATCAAAATGAAGTGCTACCTGTCCGGCATGCCCGAACTCCGCCTGGGTCTCAACGACAAGGTAATGTTTGAGAATATGGGCCGTTCGTCCCGGGGGAAGGCTATTGAGATGGAGGATGTCAAGTTCCACCAGTGTGTACGCCTCTCGCGTTTTGAGAACGACCGCACCATCTCGTTTATTCCCCCGGATGGTGAATTTGAGCTGATGAGCTATCGTCTTAATACGCAGATCAAGCCTCTTATTTGGGCAGAGGCAGTGGTAGAGCGTCATGAAGGCAGTCGTATTGAGTTCATGGTGAAAGTGAAGGCACAATTTAAGCGCCGTTCGACTGCAAACAACGTGGAGATTTTGATCAATGTACCTGAAGATGCTGACTCGCCCAAATTCCGTGCTGCCATTGGTTCTGTGACCTATGCGCCTGAACTCTCAGCAATGGTGTGGAAGATTAAGCAGCTGGGTGGTGGTAAAGAGTATCTGATGCGGGCTCATTTCGGTTTGCCAAGTGTCCGTGATGAGGAAAGCATCGTTCGCCGTACGCCTATTAACGTCAAGTTCGAAATACCCTACTTTACCGTTTCGGGCATTCAAGTACGATATCTAAAGATCGTGGAGAAATCTGGGTATCAAGCACTACGTACGTATACGGAAAGCATACTAACATCTTAGCGTGGGTCCGCTATATTACACAGAATGGAGAGTACGATCTCCGTACGCAGAGCGAAAAGAGCTCGTCCCACTTAGCTCACTTTACATCATAGTCATGTACTCATGCTATGCTTGCACATTACCTTCTTGGCACTGGCTGATATTCAAACACCAAACCATAATGGTACAAAGATACACTCTCGCTTGAGATGTGCACGAAACCACACGCCTGGACTACCTTGATGGTCTCCTCGGCGGACATGCGAAGGTCCGGATGTGGCCCACGCGGTTTCCCTAGTACTTGGCATTCTTCACGAGGGCGTACGTGCCATCCTACAATGGCCAAGTAGCCCCCTGTTTTGAGCAAAGCGGCGCAACTTTGGACTAGCGCAGCCCGGTCTGGTGCGCCATGCAAGGTATTGGCTAGCAGGATATAATCCAACGGTTCAGGTACATAGTGTGACGCGTCCATGGCATCGCCCACGATGCATTGCACATGGCCAATAGAGGCAACCCGCTGTTCCGTAGCTTGGACAAGCGCAGGCACGGCGTCCAGGGCGTATACACGTTGTGCTATTTGGGCTATGGGCTTGGTAAACCAGCCATCGCCGCAGCCCAAGTCGAGCGCCACCATCCCTGGCTTCAAGCCCAATTTCGCTACGACACCTGCTGGATCTGACCATAACGTTTGCCACCAATCTGGGTCGGGCATACTCGTGCCATGGTACACCACTGGCGCTTTTTCCGACATGGCGGAGAACAGCTGCTTGGTATCTTCCAATGAACTGCCAACTACCCCACGAAAGCTTGGCAGTCTCACCACGTTTTGGCGCGCCCATGTGTACCGTGCGCAAACTTGGCTTCCATTAGGCTTCTTTCTCCGAGGGCACGTGGAGGTATTGCAAACTTGTCCGATTCCGTCAAAGGAAATTCCTGCTGATTGGTTTGGAAAGGCTAATTCAGCCAAACATAGACTATGTTGTGAGACAAGACTTGGTAGCCAAATATTGAAGTTTCGTTGGGTTTATTCGCGGCTGCGGAGAGTAATTCATGGCTTGGAGCGTTTAACCGCCGACCAGGGCCGGTTTTTATCGTTCCTACGTCTTGGTCTTCGCGAAGCACTCCCTTTCTTGCTTCGTTCAGCCTTTCTTATATCACGTAGTGCGACAAGAGGCTTCGTGCCCGTGTTCCTCTACGTGAAATCTCCTTGATCGTGTCTTCGTCGGAGGCGCCACGCTAGGTTGAAGCTAGCTACTGGCAGACGATCTATTGCATCCGTTCTCCCCTCCCAGCTGTATTCATGTCTCACCACCACCCACCCTTTCTCTCTCACCATGGTGAGGCACCTTCTGCGTTGGCGCCGGCTGTGCCTGCCGACTTAAAACCGGCGGCGCCCATCCAGTTTGCGCCCATCCCCCGGTCCGGCTTAGCCGGCCCCACATCGATCTTAGCCTTACCACTGGTGTCTGACTTGGCGGCCAGCGCGGAGTCTGATGAGACAGATTCTACATGGGGCGTTGACTCCGTATCACACCGGCCCTCGTCCCCGGAGCTCGATACCGACATCAGCCGGACCTCCTCGACCTCTACCAAGGTCTCAGCGGTGGATGTAGGCGCCAAACCGCCCATGCTAGCAGCCGAAGTGGCACCGCCCCTTGCTACCAAGTCTCTAGAGCACTATGAGACGGATAGCGATAAGGATCTCACACCTACGCAGACCCACCCTACCACATTGGGCCAGCTTGACGAGCCCAAGGCGCCTTCTTCTGATCTCGCCCAAGTGGCGCTGAAGCGATTGCATTCCCTGCTAGAATTTGCTGACACGGAGCAGAACTATGTGTCCGATCTCGACATACTTATCCGGGTGTATTTCCGGCAGTTGCGAACTGTCCCCTACTTTGCCGAGATGCCTTCTCGCTACGCCACAGTGGCGCGCAATGCCCCTGAGCTGCTCTCACTACATACCGAATTGTCGCATCGGCTCACTCTGGTCATCGAGCGATACGAGCTCCGTGGCGAGGCGGGCGAGCCTGCTGAGGCCGAAGTGGAACGTGCGCTGCGGCTGGATGTGCCGCAGGCTGTCGTGGCCATGGCGCAGGCGTTTATTGACCTTGCTTCCCATTTCGAAGTGTACTATGAATTCTGTGCGAAGCACAAAGAGGCACTGGCCTTGATCAGTGCTGCGGAGACGCGCTCTGAATGGGAAGCGTTCCAAGCTGCCGCGGCTGGGATGGCGCGTCGCTCTCGCCAGACGAGTGAGGCTCGTACGTCGCCGGTGGACACGTCGGTGACTTCGACGAGGCAGCGGCTGCTTTTCCGCGACTTTTTCATCAAGCCGATTCAGCGTGTGTGTCTGTACCCTATATTACTTCAAAACCTGCTCAAGTATGCGCCGCCCGCTGGCGTGCCTGTAATGAACGAAGCGATTCTGTGCATGCGTCGTGTGCTTGTGGAGGTCGACGATGCGAGTGCGAAGCGTGCCTCTGCGCAGCTCACGGAGACGATTGTATCTCGTGTTGAACCGAGTTTGGACCTCCCTTCGTCGCTCCTGCCTTCGCTAGGCGAATGTAAAATGGCTGGCAATCTGGATGTGCTATACCACCACGCCACAAAGGCGCCCCTCACTATCCCGCTGGCGTTCAAGTACTATGGCTGCTTTTTGTACAAGGACTTTTTCATCATGGTCAAGGTGCGCAAGAACCACATGTATTCGCCCCGCTTTTGGTTCCCCCTCGCAGAGGTAACGATTGCGCGGGGTGATGATGGGCGTGTGTGTCTTCCTCAGTCGTTCCGGCTCAGTGTGCGTGGCCACCACTTTGAGATGGTCGCGTCTACAGAAAAGGAACGTGTGATTTGGCTGCATGCGCTTGATACCGTCATGGCCGCAGGACCCGCTCGTACGCGTCGCTTGAACGGCATGGAGCTGCCTTTCCCATGCAATATGACGGCTGATACGACACCGTCGGCTGCGCAAGCGAAGGAGCAGGCGGAGCGCGTTGATCCGCTGGCACTCTACCTCAATGCGTTGTCCTTCTCGGAAGCGGATCCCGCCCGCGCGGGGATGCCTACGACCGTGGGGTCGCCCACGGAAGTCTTACTGCGTCACAAGACACCATTACGCCGCGCGGCCAAGGACCGCGGTATGGTGTTTTCTGACGCGTGCATTTCTGCCCGTTCGTCGCTGGATGGCGACTGGGCACGTTCGCATGGCACAATGGTGGGGTCTGTCACGTCGCGGGTGGGTTTGCATCGTCTGAGCGGTAGTGAAACGTTTTCGCTGAAGCTGTCGACCGGCGATGTGACGCCTGCCGAGACGGGGCCGGCCTCCTCGTCCTCCACACATACAGAGAGCGACGAGCCGCAGGGCTTGCGTACCTCAGCGAGCACCCAGGCCCTTTTGCCGACGCACGATGCCTCGACGACGCCGTCCTACCGTCCTTCCAAGACGGCTCTCACGCCGAAGCGGTCCTTTGATACGGACCTGCGACAGTCTGGTAGTGCCACGGCACGATCGACGTCCACGGAGCCTTCTCTTTCCTCGTCGCGATCTTCCCTGAGTCTTGCACGACCACGAGCCTTGGTCTCCCGCAAGCTGGGCTGGCTCTCTCCTACGACTACACGCCCACCTGTCTCGCCTGAAGAGCTCTCCTCTGCCCTTTCTGATGTAATGGCCCAAACACCGAAACCGTCGTTGCTACGGCACAGCGCTTCCATGACGTGGAGCCCTATTTCGTCCCTGTCTACACGCGTGCGTCGCTCATCGATGGATGCCATCGTGTACCCACTCCGCTCCGGTTCAGTGACGCCTTCCGAGTTCTCGTTATCCACGTCTTCCTCCTCTCACCCTACCCCTACTATGTCGATGTCTGCATCAGACACAGTGTCTTCGCCTACCGAATCACGACCTTCTAGTCCTCGCCGTCGTTCGGCTCTTCGCTTCTTGCAACGAAACAGACTATCGACTATGGATCATGCGCCCTGATTGTATTGTAGCCCTATTACATAATGAAATGTTTGTTATGATGATCCTTCGTGCGGCGCTGTGTGCCACGCTGCCAACGCGGCGACACAAGCATCTGGGACAGCTTGTATGCTAGCAAAGGCGTAGCCTAGGCGCGTCAGATGGTCTACCACACATCGCTGAAACGTCGCGTCTTGCAGCAAGGCACCGCCGAGCCGCACATTTATGTCTTCGGCACGCGCGTACGTCGTTGCGTCAGCGATTTGTTTCGCTAGCTGATACGCTTGCGCGTCGACCAAGGCCCATGCCAATGGATCCCCCTCGCGGGCGAGACCTGTGACACAAGGCGCGACGGACGCCACGCGTGTTTTGGCTTCCGGCCCCGTGTAGACCCAACTTAGTATATCGTCCATCGTCGACAGGGTGACGAGGTCCGCCACGCGTTCTTGCAGACGGGACGTCTCCGCCGCAGGACGTTGAAGAATGGCACGCAGCGCGGCGCGTCCAAGACAGTAGGCACTTCCTTCATCGCCCAAAATCCATCCAAGGCCACCGATACGTCCATGTAGCTGACCATTCTTGTCAAACGCAAGCACAATACTCCCTGTGCCAGCAATGGCTACCACGCTAGGACGTCCTTCATGAGGGCACAATAGCGCGGCATCATTGGTGATACGCAAACATGGCGGATCAAAGAGATGCATACGTACAAGGTGCCGTGCTTTTTCTTTATTCTCCGGGGTATCTAGACCAGCCGAACCGACCCATACGCGGCCCCACGTCCCCACCGCGAAGGGTATCTGCTGTTTGGCTTTGTGCACAGCCTCTTGCACGACAGTCACCCATTGCTCGGCGGACATCGCATGGAAATTCCCAGGACCAGCTTGGCCATAGGCACAAAGCTCGCCATTCTCATTACCGATCACTGCGCGCGTTCTCGTGCCCCCTGCATCGACAATCAACGTCCATGCCATTCCTCTTCTGGAGTGGAGGTCGGACAACGACGTCCGTGCCCATTCTTTTCATTTTTCTACTTACGTAGCATACAAAAAAACAGGGGGCCCCATGGCGATGGATCTGCCGCACCTGGTGCCTTATGATCAGGAAGGGCCAAGTATCCATACTCCGTGGCATCACAAAACTTATGCAGCGACTCGGAACGCAAAATACGCGGCTGGTTCTCCGAGTCTACCGTGTCAAGAAACGAGCGGACAACCTGGTCGTTTTCCACCTGACTGAGCGAACATGTCGCATAGATCAGTCGACCACCTGGTTTCAAGGCTGACCACGCCGTACGCAGCAACGCCAACTGCGTTTTGGCCAGGGACCGCGTCATGGTGGGTTTCCATGCAAGCATTTCAGGGGCCAATGTCCCAGACTGCTGGCTTTTTAGGTAGGCATGCAAGATATGGCGTTCCGATGAGCATGGCGCATCCAGCAAAACACGATCGTATCCTTCTTCACCAAGAGGGAAGAGGTGGACAGCACGAGGCGACGTGCCATCGATACGGAGCACTTCGACACACCCCTGGTCCATGAGCTGGGGCGGCAGATAGCTCTGCAAATTGGACGCCAGACGTCGATTCCGTGCTGGATCAACTTCATTGGAATGCAGCATGGATCGTGGTGACGACGTGGCGCTGGGCTTATCCGCATACATATCTGGCCAGAGGCGTTGCGCTAACGTAATGCTTTTCCCACCCGGCGCAGCACACAGGTCCAGCACCGCATGTCCTGGCTGTACATCTAGGCATTGCGCGGCTACCACTGAGGCTGCATCCAAATTCCAGTGGGTATGTAGCCGCCGCGATGCGTCCGGCGAGGCAGCTGGTCGTGGAGGAGGGAAAGGACGCTCGCCAGGGGCTGTGTTTGTGCGTGTAAGACACAAGACACGCGTGGGTATGAGGCTCGGCGTCGGTTCAGGCGCCTGGGGCAGTCGAAACAGCGCGTAGGAGCCGCTCGAGGCCTCCGCCAGCAGAGCTTGGTCTACCTCCGCGGACGGCGCATAATTGTTAATGAGAGCGGCATACTCGGTCGGCTGCGCCAGACACGCTCGAAGCTTCTGCCACCTCTCTGCCCCATACTCTCCAGCAAAGTGTGAGTCAAATGCATCCGCAGCTGCCTGTTGTTGCTTTCGCTTCGCTTTGGAAATGGGCGCCATCGTGAAGCAACGTCCGAAAAGGCTACGCAGACGCGTCGCCTCCACGTGCGTGGAAGACACGCAGGCGGCCTCCACGAGTCATACATGCATGCATTCATTGTCTTTCGATCGAACCACTGCGACCATGACCCCTACAGCGAACGGCAATGAACGCCCGGAAGTCCTGCTCTTAGGCTTCGGTGGCGTGGGCGTCATTTACTCATACATTCTTCAGAAGGGCGGTGCCAACGTCACGGCTGTATGCCGCAGTAATTACGAGACCGTGCGCGAGAATGGTATCGATATCTTCTCTGATAAGTTTGGTGAGCACCGTGGCTGGCGGCCTACACGCGTCGCCCGGTCTCCTGAGGAGGTGGCTTCGATTTCCTTTGACTGTTCGTACCGAGTATACCTACTACTAACGCGCTAGATATTGTGTGCTGCTTCAAATGCGTTCCTGATGTGAAGCCGAACAGTGAGGTGATGCGTCCCTTCCTGGAGATGAACAAGCGCAACAACCCAGCGCGTCTCCCCATGGTTGTTCTTATTCAAAATGGCGTGGACATCGAAGAGGAAGCGCACCAAGCGTTGGTGCAGGCTAGTGATCCTCTCGCTAGCTGCATTGTCAGTGCCGTCTCGTGGATTGCCGTCACGCTGCTCGGGCAAGGTACTCGCATCGAGCACGGTCTGATGGAATCTCTCACGGTGGGTCTGTATCCCAGCCCACTAGACAACCCTGTGCCCGCGCCGCTGGCCGAGAGTCTTCGTACATTTGTCACTCTCGCCGAAAATGGTGGGGGTGACATCCTGGCCACCAATGACATCGAATCCAAGCGATGGCACAAGATCATGTGGAATATCAGCTGGGGCGGCGTATGTCTCATGTCTCGTCGTCCTGTGCAGGAGCTGCTCCAGGCAGAGACGATGCCGTATACACTGGGTGTCGTGCGTGGTATCATGCTGGAGATGATCGGCATTGTGCGTGCCTCTGGGATTGGCGAGGAACGCGTATCGGTGTCCTTGATTGACCAAGTCGTGGGTATGACGATGAGTGCTACACGTGCCAAGATTCGTGTGCGACGCTCGCCAGATGTGTTCCTTGAGCGCCATACGAAGTCTTATGCCCGACCAGACTTTAAGCCGAGTATCCTCGTCGATCTGGAAAATGGGCGGCCTATGGAGCTGGAGCCCATTTTTCTCAACATGATTCGCCGCGCTCGGCGTCTTGGGGTGGATACACCGCGCTTGGATCTGATTGCTGCGGCCGCGAAGCCGATTCAGCTGGAGTTGGTACGGAAGCAACGTGGCGAAGATCATGCTGCCTTGATTTTAGATGAAGAGGCCATTTATGATGCGAATCCGAACGAAAATTTCACGGGCTGCGCACCTACATTGTCTTCATAGGCTCCATACATGGCATACAGGAGGGTTGGTTTGTTCTGCTTTTGTGCGTGCGTTGTTCAAGTGGAGGTTTGTCCTACCGACCGCTGCGACGTTCGACGTGCGTTGCCACTGCCAACGACGATGGCGCGCCGCTCTCTAGTTGACTACTTCCATCGCTTCACTGTCCTAGGCCTCGTTGGGCTTGCTGTATGTACAGAAGCATACTGACAATACAGGGATGGGGTCTCTGGCTTACAGGTGCTGTCTATGTGAGCCGTATCGGTACCACGGAACGCGTACGTATGCTCTTCTTTACTTATCGCTAGATTCCGTACGGCAACCCTGAGCGTGAGACAATGACACAGGCGGTATGTACCTCTGCACTTGCTTACCATATAGACCGAGCGCATCATTTCCACATGGAAGGAGTTTACCAAGCGCCAGCAGGAGAAGAAGGCCGACGAGGCGAAGCAGGTGTAAGGCAGGCCGCTCTGGCCTGTGGGCTGAACGGTAGTCAAGCAAGTGCTTTTTGATCTCGATTCTTCGATTCAACGCAGCTCCTCTACTATCAGTGGACGTGCGTTTTTCTACTCGTATGCGATGATATATATCATTAGGTTCATAGTCTCTATCTTTACATTATATACGATCGCGTTCGTCAGATGAATTCTTACAAAGAACCGGGCATTCGCCCTGCAATGCATCAGCACTGTACAGCTGATCCGTATGATAAATGTGAGGTCGTCGTTCTGCCGTGACACTTTGCAATGGTGGCAAAGCATTCGCATAAGAAGCAGGTATGTAAGGCCGTGAAAATGTTTTGTGTCGTGATCTGAGGGTATCATTCGAAGAGACACCGACTGGGAGAATAGGGGTTGTCAGTAAGTGCTGCTCCATTTCTGCTTGGAGCTCCAATTGCAGACGATCCAACTTCTCACGTAGTTCGTTGCTCTTTACATGAGGCGAAGGCGTATCTTGCAATTCAGAGCCTGTGGTGCTCACACTGGATAGAAGCGACGGGGGGCTCATGGAGACATCCGCGGCCGTGTTGCTGGGGGGTGGTACAGGGTTAGGACGTACATCGGGTATCAAGGCGGGCATGAGCGTCGTGGGCGGTGAGCGGTGGAGATCCATACGCTGAGGACGAGTAGGTGCACCTTGGATCCATGGGCGACAGTGAGGCGCAGGCGACATCTGTCGACGTTGCACAGCCTTCGTCCCTTGTTGCAAGACAGTGGTTAGCTCTTGTTCAGAGCCAAGGGTCTCTCCATGCAGTGGCTGGCTTGACGGTACGGCAGGTAGTGGTGAATATGCGTGTTTCTCCGATCCAGGTGCGGAGGCTGTGCGGCGATGCCTAGGGGAGAGAAAGTACGATTTGAAGCTCCGGCTGCGCGATAGAGATTGTGAGCCTTCCGTCTTTTTCTCCTCTTCCCACCCTGGTGTAGGTGGTGATGCAGGACCTCCTGCATGTCGAATACGACGCGTTTCCATCCATGGAGATGATGGGAGCCTCGTCGAGGATTGTGGTGTGACCCAAGCCGCCTTTTGCAGCAGCGATTTGCTGCTACTCTGATCCGTCCCAGGCGTCTTGGAATAAAATGGGGACATATTTGGCGATTTATGGGCTGGGCGTCGTGATACGCTAAATGCACGACGGTGCAATGAATCTGCATGGTAAGGAGACAACGTCGATAGATACATACTCTCAATTTCTGACACTTGTAGTGTATCAGAGTTCGATGCGGGGATAAACGTATCATAGTACGAGGGTGAATCTGTCATCAACGTATCAATATTCGTCCGTTGCGATGGCGCTAAGGGCCTGGTACCCCCGCCAGTGCCAGTCCGTTTCCCAGAGGTCGGTGTTGTCGGAAATGGCTTGCTCGTCTTCTTTGGCGAGTTCGCATCACGCGGATACCCAAATACGGGGCTCATTTGTGCACTGAAACTCTTCTTTTGTCTGTCATCTCCCTGCAGACTGTGCGTATGACCAGACATAGCCCGTGATGGTCAACGGAGAGTGGCGGCGTTAGTATCGGGCTGAGCCTCCCATGCGCAACAGGCCTCCACACTTTAAACTGGTGTTGAGCGTCGCGCAACGAGTCTCCTTCAGCCAGTCAAACCCTCATCACGCTAAATTGTGGAGGCGTACCTCTTCACCGTGCACTATGCCTCCCACGGCGGGGGTGTATGTATCATTGGTGCGTCATGCCCCTATCCCGAGCCTACATGGTGGCGCACAGTGGACTCTAGACAAAGAAGTGGCGCAAGATCAGAATACCGCCACTGCTGTCCAAGTACGTATGACCTTTGTACTCATAGTAGTCTACCTATGCTGCCTTGGGCTCCCTCTTATCGCGCAACCAGATTTCCGCTGTGTACACAGCACCAGATCCAGAGTCCGTGCATACAGGCACATTGATTTTACATGTACGTAAACGATGTATTGACTTCAGGATCCACCGACATATGGCCGTGTCACGCCCGTGAGCTCCCCCCTACTTCTCCATACCCCACTCTCGTCGTCATCCATGCAGGATTTGCATGAGTACCAAGATTTGTTTCAACAAATTTGGCAACGGTTGAAGGCAGCACCAGAGACACAGCCAGATGATCTCGATGTCCGCGCGATGGCGGCCTTGGCTGTGCTGATTTTACCATGGCTTCACACTCCCTCCTCGCAACCATTGCACGTGGTCTTGGTAACGGCAGGCGTCTTGGCCGATCGACTTCTCCACTGCCTCTTTCATTTGCATGGGTCTAATCCGTCTGTACTGCGCCCCATGTCAGAACGACCTGTGTCTATGCCTGCGGCACCTCTACAACCAGGTGCCTTTCATCAAGTCCATTTGACTTTGTCTCATCCGGAGGCAGGAGGGGACCGGCTGCATGTACACGTCTGTGCCCTGAGCGAATCATCTCACCTATTGTCTACACCACACATTGTACCAATGGAAATCGCTACTCCTGCTGCCTCGCGGCCCACTGCAAGTGTCTTTGCCCCCTATGCTGCGGATACTACCAATAGTCCGACGGCGCTTCCCCCCATCTCGATGAATTCATTTACAGGGTCATCACCGTCCAAGGAAGTGCTACAGACCCGTCCAGAATCTGTCAGGCCCTCTTCTCTGTCTTCCAGTCCTTTGCGTATGCGCCCAGTAGAGGGCATCATGTCTTTTCCTGGGCTGCATTCCAATCGTGACAGCCTTTCTCGCTCTTCTAGCGCAACAATCTCTTCAAAAAACGTACAGAATTACGATATGTCCACCATGTTTCGGTCTATCGAAAAATGGGACCCTGAAGCGGAGTTGCCGAATGCTGCAGACCTGCAAGAAAGTATCTCTTCGCCTCTGGCTCTGTCATCTCGGTTCCAAGACCTTCCCACGACACTAAACTCGGGCAAGTCACCGTCAATCCTTGGATTTTCCGCCCCCTCTCCTTATCTCAGAAATGAGACTGTATTTTCAGCAACAAGTTCCGTGGCAAACTCTATAAAGAACACGTACAACAACACTTCAGGGTCTGTGTCGACGCTGACATTGAGTAACTCGCCAAGCACATTCAGCAATGTAAGCGCATTCGCTCACAGTTTGCTTAATCATCTGCCTACCAATATACCTCTCAACAACAATCCATCCACGTCCATGGTAGCTCCAGATCCGAGCTCCTTATGGCAGGCTTTGTGCGTACGAATTCTCCCTATATTTTATCAAGATGGAAGACATGCACCTATCGAGACGCTGAGCGACTACATGGATATCTATATCCGGCTCATGTATGAAAAAGACCCTTACCATGCCTATGATACCATTAGTACCAAAGCACGTCAACTTCTATCCACTGGCCTCTCTGGCCTTGGGCTTCAGCTTCAACAGAAAGAAGGCGTCTATTTGGTACTGGAACTGGTTCAAGTATGGAAGCATTATTACGGTACTGTGGTGCCTTATTTACATGCCGCTATGCTTCCTTTAGAGACTAAGCTCCCTGTGCTGGATGAGGTCTACACGAGAGCATTCGAGCGCATGAATTCTCGCGAATCCACAAGTGCGGCCTCTTTATTCACTGCCTCTGAAAGCGAGCCTTACTGTGAGCGTACCTCTCAAAGCTCTACGCCTGTTTTCGAGCCACCTACAGAAGCCACTCATCCTCCATCAAAGCACCCTTCTGCCCATCCCCCGTGGGCATTACGAAGGACTCTGCTACTGGCTTTCCGAGACCAAATTGTATTGCCTATATGCGACTGGCTTCATCTCGTCTCCATGCGTATCGATCATGTGCACATGGAAACAGAGATATCGCAAGAGACCCTACGCTTGTATATCACTCAGCTCTTCAATATATTGGGATCATTGAATACAGATGACTATGCACAAGAACGCATCGAACGATGCCGACGCGGCCTGCTGTCTCCCTCTTCTATGGCCAGGACTCGATCCTCCAGCCGTAATGAATCGATGCAAGGGGCCTCTGCCAATTTATCCCCCGTATCACCATTCCCCAGTTACCTTACGCATAGCACGCCGGGGTCTCCCATGCTCGGGATACATATATAGCCACGATGTACAATATCAATACAGATCTTTAAATTTGGATACGCTGGTAGCGCTGGTTCACACCCAACTGGCATACGCAGAAGAAAATGAATAGAAGGTATACAAATGCGGCACCATAGCATGTCATACCAGCGGCCCAGCCATCCTCAGGGTCTTCCGTTGAACCCATAAACGATTCCCAGTTGTGCGAGAAGCCCCAACCGAAGACTGTCAGGACAAGTACACCTGCAATGGATACAATGGTGCAACATGAGGCTAAAGTATGAGCTAGATCTAGACCACGTCACATACCAAGTCCATTGCCTACCACGGGCCGGGTGGTCATCGACGACATGTTGAGTGTCTCCATAGAGTGTGCACGAGGCGGATAGGGAGCCCGCCAGAGTCACGTGCAACCAGACGGTGGACAGACCCTTCTCTGACAAAGGTCCGAGCGGCATGAAAGGGTCGTCATAGTCGAATCTCTATCTCTTGATTACCACCAAAGCCTATGGGTAGGACAGTGGTATCCACTGGGATTTAAATCTAGATATTCCTGGTGGTAGTCTTCAGCCAGCACACTAATGTAAGCTTCGATACAATACGTACAAGTCCTCTGGCTTGGCCATTTGAATCTGTGTCACGATCCTGGTGCCATGCGGGTTGAAATGCTTCGCTTGAACTTCAGAAGTAACTTTTTGGGCGATATCCGTTTGTTCCTGTGTATGTGGAAACAGGGCGCTGCGATATTGATCACCCATGTCAGGACCTTGGCCACCCACTTGAGTGGGATCATGAGTACGATAAAAGAACTCGACTAGTTCAGCATAGGAGACGCTCGACGGATCAAATTCAATCTGTGCGGCTTCAGCATACCCTGTCGTCCCCGTGCACACCTGTTTGTAGGTGGGCTTGGGAATACTTTTGTTGCCACCGATATAACCAACCTTGGCATTGATCAAGCCCTTACCGCCAAAATGCTTCCTAAACATATGCTCTGTTCCCCAAAAGCATCCATTCGCAAATGTAGCAATTTCTGTCTTCTTCACTGAACTCATGGCTCGGAAAAAGCAGTTAGGTGGAAGCAACATGTAGCGGGGCACAGATGCGTCATCCAACGCTCTCTTCCTCCACATTCGGTCATTAGAATGGACACACAACAGGCACTGTACGTTCGGTCGTTTTCCTGCTAATGTATAGTCCTCTCGGCTTTGCTGCCTGTGTCATTGTGGCTGTTGTAACATGGGTATTCTGGCCTAGGTCTTCCCCGAAGTCAAAGGCTACCGGCGCATATGATCCGAAAACAGGCATTGGCCGCGGTGCTCCAGGCTTTCGTATGTACTCTGCCCCAGCTTATTTTCAGAAACAAACGTAACGCGCGTGGCACTTCCTGCTGAACTGGTTGCTCGTATCAGGGCTGGCGAAGAGGTGAGTGCAGAGGAAATCACCGCAGCCCAAGAGCGCGTTGCCAAGGGCTTGTTGCAACAACCGAAAGAAAATGACTGGCTACCCGCTACGTCATCTGCGCCAAAAAAGAAGAGTAACAAGGCGCGTCGTTCTAAAAAATAAATACAGTTTATAGGTTTTTCAAAATGATAAGGAACAACAACCCAGATACAAGCCCCATGAGCGAATCGATGCATGTTATTACTCGACGATACGTCTTTATTTTAGACTCGTAAACATCGACGAGGCTAAGTCGATGGCCACTCATAGGGGCTGATTGCGTTGTCGTTCGCGTGGTTTGATAGTCTTGCCTAGAATTCAGTTGGTTTTCTGATCCCTCTGTGAAATGAATGGGTATGTTTCCTGGTGTAGATATGCATTCTTCTTTAGCCTGTTCTTGTGAAGCAGGTGTCTTGTTGGCAAGAGGGAAGAATTCGTCTAATTCTTTACGAAGATCTTCGTCACTTTGGGGCTCTGTGCTGAGTTTCTTATCGGATGAAGGTCCCATTGTACTCGGAAGACCTGGCAGTCGGGATTCCAAATCAGGTAGTTCTGCGCGCGTGTTTAATGATACTGACAATAAGTCACTGTTTTTCTTTTGACAATTCGGACAGGCCCATGTTGTAGATCTCATCATTAGTTGTTGATTGGAACTTACTGCATAGCCAATTTTTCACGCTCTTCATCGGTGGTGCTTACAGCTCCATACCCAGACTCATCTGCTTTGGACGACATAAGAGCCTGGACGCCAAGAAGAGCCGTACGTATGCCCCATGCGGGCTGCCAGGATTCCTCGTGAAAACCAGTAAATGTAATGCAAACCTAGGACTGTAAACAGATGTAACAAGCTTACCTTCATATTAGTCTGCCACCGCCCATTTGGTGTTAGGAATACGACATGAGGGGGCTTGAATGGGTATTCACTTGGAAGTAGGATTTTTCCATGGTATAGTCCATATTCGAATGGCGTATTTTGGGGTCCTCGTAGCGTGAAGTGCCATTCGAATAGATTGTCCTGGTGGTTAGATCCCAGACAGACATACCTCAAGGGGGGCTGCTGTATATTCGTCACTGTCATCTCCATGCATTTCTTTTGCTTCTGACAGGATTCTTTTTATAGCCGAGGCATTCTTTTTGTACATAGAGCCCATCCTGATCGATGGCGTTCTTTCAAACACGTCTCGGCGATGGATGCCAGACGCACGTATATTCTCCACTTTTGGGCTAAATATACACATTTCATAAGTATTATTTTGCGCTCTGGCTGAAGCCAGATTTTTAGCTATTACTATCCTCATATCGAGTTTGCCGCATCACTACTTAGGAAGTGTTTCGAGGTCCCAAGGATCTGCATTTTCTACTAGACTCTACCGAGCGCTCTGGGAGTCCATATTAGAGACATCCGGATCACCTCAGCTATTGAGTTTCAATATTCAGAATGGTCCAATTAAGGCCTGCATATTCAGGTACCAAAGTCTTTAAACGCAAGGGGTGTGGATATCCACATTCCAATGGCTTTGTGTTGACACCTCCACATTTACGGATCCATCTCATTCTTTCTCGCTCCCTTCATCCCACCACAGCCACAATGCACCGCGTCGTAGTTGCCGGTGTAATGCTCTCGAGCATCATGTCTGTGGTAGCACAATACTCTGCTACGTATGTGCCTGGTGCTAATTCGCTACCCAAAATATCGGAGCAGGGACAGCAAGGTACCAACGCTTGCGGGACTCAGTCAAGTGATTCGTCCATGTGCCAAAACTTGTACATAAATTCGGCCACAGACTTTTGCTTATGGGCACCACCAGGACCGTTATCTCAAGGCGTTGGTGAAGCTGAAAGATATGTCGTTAGCTACTGCACGAAGGCTGGCCGTGGCACACGCCTCATTCCTCCTGGCACATTGAAAAGCGTGCACTTTGTTCAGACGCCTCATTATGTTCAAGTAAGTGGCACTGGCGAATTTTCGAGTATGCACATCAACAACAATGGTGGTGGCGGCGAGCTTGATCCTCATGGTCAAGATGGAATGGGCAACCCTATTGGTGGTCTGGTCTTTTCAAATGCGTTTGGAAATGGGTTAGTGCAGGTTCATGAGTGGGTACGTATAAATGTCCAAACTTACATTGTCAGAACAGTTTTATGGATGCGAAAACATATTGCCTACGAGCTTGTGTGGACGGCGATATGGCAAAGGCTTATTGCAAGAATATCTATGATGAGCTTGGTTGCAACTTTAACATGCCCACTGGGCCGGACAACCTGGGCGTTTTTGAATCATGTGAGGGACAAGATGCTGATATCGTGGGTGTTTATACCAACAATGGTGTTGTTTCGACATTTTTCCAGACTCAAACCTCGCAAGGCGTCTCCGTTCCTCCGCCGAAGAAGCCTCCGGCAGTTAGCAAATGCTCGAATTTCCCGTCAGCTGCCTTGGAGGATACTGTGAAGAACCCCTTTGCTGGAGCCAAGAAAGGCAAGCCTTCGAGCACGACTTCACAAGGCGAGCCTAGCTCATCAAGCGTCCTGTACAACACGCAAAGGAATACGACTTCCTCCACGTCTTCAAGGTCGACATCTTCCTCAACATCGTCGATGCTATCTAGCATTTCATCAACATCAATGCCTATGGCTATCTCTTCAACGTCGAGCTCATCTGCTATTGCAACGTCGCGCGCTGTTGTGACTACTACGACAACGCCATCTGCCACCAGTATTCCAGGTCTTCAATTCGGATCTAGTGCCTCTCCTTCCTTCTACGTACATATCTTCACCCTTCTGGTATCGGCTACCACAGTACTTGTACTGCTGTGTTTGTAGCGTTTGTAGTAATGTAGCCCCGCCTTCGTTCACGGTTCAACGTTTTTCACAAGTTTTGCTTACCGGTCGCCAATCTCGGTCTTATAATTTTCAACCGTCCAATGATTTATAATTTTTACCGCATTTAATTGGTTCGCTCGATTCTCACATGGGTGGGGTAGCCGTTTTGCCCTCGCTCCTGTGTTAAAAAGGCGGAGATTGTCAAATTATCTTGCCACTTCAGCTCCATCCAACATGTATCCCAAGCCTCATTCTGATGACTGGGTCAACCAAAAGGGTCTCCCCCTTGCTCATCGTATGATCAAGCTTTTCCACGTCTTGCCTCCGGCGGCCGATGAAGTCAAGCAGACAAAGTTGACTGATCGTATGATCGTGTTCAAGGAATGGAACCAGGCCCTTTTCCTGTATCCATTTGCTCTTTTGCCATTCGCTGTCCGCTACTTCTACTATCACTATGTGTCAACGGAGATGCCGTCTTATATGACCATGTGGATCATTATGACTGTTTACACCCTAAACTTTGGTCTCTACTGGGTGCACTTCTTGAAGCATCTGTCTCGCAAGTACGGCTACTTCAACGGTGCACACGGTCGAGACACGATTCCTTTCTCGGAGGCCCACAAGGTGCTCTTCGAGGTTCTTTCGGGTCTGACCATTCGCCCTGGTCTTGTTGTGATGTGTGCGTACGACCCGAAGACTCCTCCGTCGCTGTCTCTATGGTTCCCTCTTCAACTGTTCGTATTCACATTGGTGGAAGACTTTTTCTACTACTGGGCTCACCGTATTTGCCATGAGAGTGAATTTTCGTGGAAGCTCCATCGCCAACACCACACTACCAAATACCCGACTATGTTGCTGCTTGGCTACGCTGGTGAACTTCAGGAAGTGTTTGACATCTTTGGTGCTCCTTTCCTGACCTATCTTACTTTCCCCATCTCCTTTGATGTCTTTATCATCTGGATGCTCATTCATGTCTCTATCCAAATCCACGGTCACAGTGGTGTGCGTCTGCATCACGGTACTGTCTTGACTGGCCCCTTCTTGGTCCCCCTGGGTCTGGAACTCGTGTCGGAGGACCATGACCTACACCACCGTCATGGCTGGCGTGAGTCGTACAACTATGGCAAGCAGAGTGGTGTCTGGGACACACTGTTTGGAACGAAAGGTGACCGTATTGAGGGGTACTCTGAAAACCTCGACTGGAACCAATTTGTGTACTAATGGTACCTTGTCTTTTTTGCCCATTTCTCTCTATTTCACGTTTAGCATAGATCGCGGAAGAGAATCGATGATCATAGGAAAGATATCTACTGTATAGCAAATCGAACGCAGTGACTTGAATCGCTCAGTCTTTGCCGTTGGCGTGAAGGAGATCGATATGTCCACTTTGAATCACATCATTCTGCTATTTTATACATATGGGAGCGAAGGAGTTATCGACTTTAGGTAGCTTGAATTAAAATACAACCATGTCGCGCCGAGCCACCTCAAATCGACGTCGCATATCACCCACGATTCGCTGACGGACCGTACCGCTTGCCTCGCGGTCTACGGGGAACTCACTCACCACGTATTTCTGGCCCTTGATAATCGGGTCGAACTCCCTTGGCACATTGATATTGATGCCTCGTCCGATTGATACGCGGTGTCCCGATCCACCAGCCCCGTCTTGGTCGATTGTGTTTAAGGATGTAATGGACATCCAGTCATCAAGGTCATCATGATCATCTTCGGCCACCAGCGGCACATTGTGTCCACGCTTGTTGCCTTGCAATAAATGCCGAGCCAGAGCGCGGCGGACCAGCGTGCTGCGCCGCATCGATTTGGGATCGATTCCTTGCTGTTTCGTAAAGTCGACTTCTTCACGGTATGCCTGGCGCCATGCTTCAGGTGCATTTCGCCAGAGGACATAGGCCGCGTCGGTGACCAGTTTGCGTGCGCGTGCAGTGGTATCTGAGCTCCTGAGGACACGCGATGGCTGGGCGCTCTTTTTCGCCAGAGCATGCTCTTCAAGTTCATCGGCACTATCGAGGAGACGCGTAGCCGTATCGATCGCAGCCAGACGAGCCTCTTCACGAGCCTTGGCTTCGGCTTTGAGTTTGCGCATACGACGGCGAAGACCTCGAACGCTCTTGTACGCCCAAATTAAGTGCATTGGCAGTGCCAACACGCCGAAGACAAAGGGGCCCCAGCTAGCGGAGGTTTGGTTGACGTAGCGTCCTGTCGGGATGAACAGGGAGTACACAAATACAAAGTGGAATACAATCCGTGTTGCCAAGAATGTCAGCGTGAACGCCCAATACGAGCGGAATCGAGGATGCAAGACGCCCAGTCCCATGACCCATGTCGGCATTTCCATGAGCAAAGCTGTTGCAAATGCATGACTCCAGCCTTGTCCTAGCCAGAATACTGTAAATACGGAGTACAATGTATGGTGGACCCAGCCGCTAGAGAGGTTCACATGCTTTCGATAGCAAAAGAAACCAGTGACAAGATCGGAGATGAGGTACGCCAAGAAAAACATGCTTAGCGGATTCGCAATCAACTCCCTATGTGGTGTTACTTTGGTCCAATCTAGACCACACCATATCAGATCGAACACAAAAGGGGTGGCTGTGGTAGAAGCACAGAAAGCGGCAAAGGTAGTGATGATCCATGAGCGTTTGTGGGCCAACTCCGGTCCCGCGTAGATTGTACGGGCAAAGATTTGGTATACCAGTTGAATGACGAGAAGGAAAGAAAAAAAGTCCAGCGCCTCTGTGCTGAAAAGCACCTGCTTGGCCTTCTCAAGCACTGCGTCCCGCTCTATCATGCTCTCGAGGCGCTGCACGAAGGCAAGCGGCACGGCGAGACTGGCGCCTTGTTGACGTGCAACACACGTGTGGCATCCACGTGGAGACTGACGTACTTGCCCTGCGTGCGCCCCACGCAGGGTGCTGCTGCTTCTACAGCCTTTGTGCTCCACATGTCTGACGACCAGGGGCTGGATGCGAGAGCCTTGGCACGGTACAGCCGGCAGCTCATTCTGCCAGGGTTTGGTGCACCGGCACAGCGGGCGCTGCAGAATGCTCGCGTTTTGGTCGTAGGTGCCGGCGGTCTAGGTTGTCCTGCCGTGCAATATCTTGCAGCGGCAGGTGTTGGTATGTTCGTGGGCCTTTCTCATGTCAGGCACTATTACGGTGGTCGATGCGGATCATGTGGAAGCGAGCAATTTGTCGCGACAAATTCTGCACAGTGATGCAAGGGTAGGTATGAACAAGGCGCAATCGATAGCGCAAGCTATCTCGACGTACGTATCCGTCCTTCCTTCCTTACTCCCAGACTCAATCCTTTTGTGACTGTGCGTGCGGTGGAAGCCCAGTTTGGCCCTGAGAACGCCGTATCTCTCGTTGAAGCGCATGATCTTGTCTTGGACTGTACGGACAATGTCCTTACACGGTATTTGATTTCTGACGCTGGTGTCCTAGCTGACAAGCCCATCCTTAGCGGCGCGGCGCAAGGGTACGAAGGCCAGCTCATTACTCTGCATCAGTCACTGGGTGGTGAGCAGCGAGGTCCCTGCTACCGCTGCCTATTCCCACAGTCGCCCCGGCCCGAGCATACACAAAGCTGTGATGATGGCGGCATCCTGGGCTGTGTCACCGGCCTGGTAGGGACCTGGCAAGCGATGGAGGCTATCAAAGTTCTCACCGGCCTGGGCGACAAGACGCCCAACATGCTTTTTTTCACACCGATGTCGATACCCCAAGTGCGTTCTGTGCGTGTGCGACCACGCCAAGTGCGTACATGCCGTGCCTGCGGTGGGCCGGACGTCCCTGAGAAGATCACCGATCTTACGCGTGAAAACTACATCACATTCTGTGGTATCACTGAGGTGGTGGATGATGTGCCCAGCGTCGAGGCCCAAGCTTTGCAGCGGCCTGATGTTCTTGTAGTCGACGTGCGTCCCTGGCAAGAGTATGAGCTGACGCACCTCCCGATGAGTATGCGTACGTTGCCCATTGTTACTCACCTCAGATTTGCCATGGGATACAATACGTCGCGATTCTACCGCTGCCAAGGCCACGATTATGGACGCGGCAGACGGCCGCGATATCCTCATGCTATGCCGCCGCGGCAACGATTCACGTGAGGCGACTAGGCTGTTGCAGCTCCCTCATTGCTTTAATGTCCGTGGTGGGCTACGGAGCTATGCTACCGTTGATACATCATTCCCGATGTACTAGAGGCGGGTCGTTGGCGCAGATCCGCATGCAGTGTCTCTAGGATGAGCGGGTCGGCATGCTGTACATGACTCCGAACGATTTCCCCGGCCTGGGTGCCTTCTGTGTTGGCCAACGCCGTATTCAACGCTTCGGCAATAAACGCACGTAACGGCACCGTCTCGATAGGGTCCCGACGGCGCATGGCTTCGACTCGCATGTTCCGCGAGGTGTCAATCGCGAACTCCACAGCGAGATTGTTCGCGAGGACAATTTCATCGGCATCGCCCATTTCGTACTCACGATCCGGTGAGTCTTCTCGTTCATACACTGCCGAGTTGCCTTGCTCGTCTTCCACGACTTCGCCTAGGACATCCATCCAGTAGCTCATCACCTCGTGGATCGTCCCTGCGACGCCCAGATCCTCTGGGGTCATGTATCGAATCGACTGGGCCAACGCCAAGGCCACCAGTTTTTGTACACGCAGCAAGGGCGACATTCGCGCCCACTTGAGCATGGTCAGGACCAATTCGCCTTGGATGGGCGCATTCGCTTTGACACTCGCTACTTTGACCATATCCAGGTACCGATGCGGTGGAAGGGCAAACGCCATACGTGCTGCTACGAGGGCGTAGTGCGAGCCCAGCGCAAAGTCTTCTTCACGGCGTAGACCCTGGACGATGGCTACGCCGAGCTCCGTGGACGTAAGTAGATCCGCTAGTACTTGCAAGCCTTCCTCATCAAGGCACCGCAAGTGCGTAGCAATCGCACGCAGTGGCGACATCATGATCGGCGACTCCGGGTCTGCTACAATTTGCGTGAGCGCCTGGTAGAAAGGCCCACTGACGTGCAGCAAGTCCTTGGACGCCAGCAACGCACAATCTTCCCAAATCTGGCACACCACCGGTGCAAAGTCAGGCTGTGTGACCAGCGATGGCGCTAGCTCAGCCAGCGCAAAGAGTGGTGCAGTGAGCTGCGGCGTGTATTGCAGGGCATGAGCCCACAACAAGAGACCATCGTACCCGATCAACGGCGACAACTCAGGCTCCAAGCAGGAGCGAACAAGGCGCGCCACCAGTGTGTGGACATGCTCTAGAAGCGGATTGTCTCGCAATCGCTCTGAGCTTGCGCATACCAGTTTGTCGAGGCATTCCAGGACACTCGGCTTGGATCGCGTTTCGGGGTCAGGCAGGGCCCACAAACGGGCAATCATGTCCAAAAGACCCGCCGTATAAGGATCAATCAAGGCGCCTACACGCTCAATCAAAATGGCCAAGGTCGTAGCTGTCGTCCGAATGTTGTCCATTTCCGTCAACTGATCCGCAAGCATGTGGACCAGTGCCATAAGAGCCTCACCCAAGTATGGCTCGAACAATTTCTCGCTGAAATCCACCGAGTCCATGATCGCCGCAAGCGTTTTCGCCGCTGCCAGCTGCACAGCTGCATCCGTCCGGCCAGGCGCCTCACGCAGGAGATCGACAAGCAAGGCGTATGCCATCGTACGAGTATCAGTCTGCACATACTCACTCCACTCCCATAAGAGTCGCGCAATACGCCTTCGTACAATAAGCCAGATGGGGTCTGCCTCCATCTTCGCCTCGGGAATCAGTCGATCGCGAATCGTAGCGGCCATGCGATCCGAGGGATGCCCACCTTCCTCGGCAATTTCTCCATCGAGCTGATCACGACAAATACCCAGCGCTGTATATACGGCTTCACGTGCAAGGACAGCCTCCAGCGTGGCAGGCCACTGTGCGGTTTCCTCGTACTTGGCCCATACGTACTCAGCGACACTGGGAATGGTATGCGCGCCATCAAAGCCCGACCGACGCGATGTCTGCGTGAGCACCAGAAGCAAGCGTTCAGCAGTAGGCCGAATATCGACATCGGTATCGTTCTGAGCCTCTTCCATGGCAAACGTCTCAGGCACCTCTTGCCATTGCTCCAAATCCGCCTGCGTAAGACGCATGTAGGTACCCAAAAGAACATCGACCGCCTGCAGCTCAAACTGGGCGCCAGGGAGGCCTGCGAACATCGTGCCTGCGGGACGATTTCGCTTCCAGATTCCCAGTGTCAGACGAACCAACGATAGCGCAAGCACGAGCCAGCGATAGGGGTACACGGCTTCGTTCTCATCATCGTCGCGCGTAAACGCACCGCCTTCCTGCGCAGCCGCACATAGCATCGTCCAGTACCACTGCGTCACTTCCGGCCACACGGCCCATGACGCGACGTGGCTGTGCATCTTCGCGACCATGTCTAGATGCAGCTTCACGTAGCCGACCATGTGTTTCGTCAGCGCGGGGATCACGCTGGGCGCCGAAGTAAGAAGGTCAGTGCGGCGTTGCAGGATACATGTCACTTGGGACGGCGTGCATTCGAAAAAGGCGTAGGCCAAGTTGGGCCGATCGACACTGGACACTTTGGAGGCCAGGATCCCATTGTCGCATCGCACGAGACGATGCAGGACCTTGAGCATGAGGTGGCTCGCGCGGATCCTTTCCCATACACCTGGCTGATTGGCCCATGACACAGGGTCTTGCGTCTCAAACGTGTCCTGGAACAGCGTCAGGAACGCCGGCTGCAAACTCGGCAGGAGCGTTCGCGCAAGGTTGGTCATGCGCATGCGGCCGGCCAGTAGACGCACCGACTCAAATTCCTTGAGGCATTGCCGGAGAACATTGCACGCATGCAATAGAATCGTGGTCTCCCGCGCCGTATGCGCTAGTGTGCTTTGCGCTGCAGCCTGGTGGATCGCTTCGATGGACGCCATGATGGCCTCCTGCAACTTGGTGACGAGATCTGGCCATTCGTCAGGGTAGTCTAAGCGTGCAATGCGTGCAATGATCAGCGCGCCATGCACAGCGATCGAGTGCTCCGGCTCACTCAGTATATCCATCAGCCGCGTACGAATTCGGTCCTTCGCCTCTGGCGGGATCACGACTTTTTTCTGCTTGATAATACGTGCTCGCCAGAACTTGCCGATCCCATTCTTAAATCGGATAATAGCGAGCTGTCGTACTGTCTGGTGCAGCGCCGGTAGGATCGTCGTTGAGGCGACCACGGAGGGATCCAGCGCAATCTGCAGAAGCGCCTCCCACAGTGTGTACTCTTCCTCCCAGTCGGCCAACTGTGCATCGGCCATTTGCAGCGTGGAGGCATTGCTGGCCTGCGCCGTCGTAGCTAGGACGTCGAGCAGGGCGCTCGGCGAAAACGCTAGACGACTCATCGACACAACGTGTTAAGAAGCCAAGTGGTTCACTCACCGCTTTCGCTCGACGCCGCACGCACGCACGCCAACAAACACTCCACATCGGGTTTCCTACTAAGACTACATGGTCAAATCCTTGTTCGCAAGCCAGCGGTTGAGCATGTGCAGCGCTAGCGCTGGTTGATCATGCGGCACCATATGACCAGCACGGCTGATCCACGCAAAGGCCAGGTTGCCGGCACCTTGACCCGCCTTGATCACGTAACCACCCTTGCGTGGCTTGGCTCCGTTCTCACTCCGCGTGAAGAAAGGCACCTCTGTTGCATTGTTGATCGCTTCATGGTACACGTTCGGGAAGTCCAGGACCCACTGGTGAATGCCGATCGCATTGCACATAAAGTCCGTCTCACCAGCGTAGAGCAAGACACGGATGCCGTCTTCTAGCAGGGGCTCCAGCAAGGTGGCACTGTTCTTGATCGAGTCGCCTTGCATCATGAAACGGCCGTTGACGTCCATGTTGCAGCTCTGGAACTGTACCTGCTCAGGCACACCGAGCATGCTCTTGACCTTGGGCTTGTTCATCAGTGCTTCGATGTAGCCCATCTCGCGGAAGCACAACTGGCCGTCCTTCTCACGATCGCACGAGCGACGCACATCGTACAAGTTGCGACCCGAGTCCTGTGCTGGGCCGTAGAGACTACCCCAGCAGTACAGTGCCGCAGGGACACATGAGATACGCGAGTCCAACTGCTCACAGGCGTCAATCAATGTCGAGCAGATCTGCGACTTGCTCTCCAGCGACTGACACACTTCGCTGTCAGGCTCGAACAAGTGGTACTTGTTGTCGGGTGAGCACGCAAAGTCTACGACGCTCGGGAACTGGATCTTCGGATCTGTTAGGCCATTACCAATCATAAGCGATTCCAAACGGATGGGCACCGCTGCCGTGACGTTGGCGCCTGGCGGGGTCTGCGCCAGCTCCTTGTTGCGCTTTTGGATTTCTGCGCCGATATGCGGAGCATAGTGGCCACCGTACGATTCCGCAGCGACGGAAAAGGGCAGTGCCGCGTACTTCGGGAAGCGTGTGAAGAACAGCTGCAGGAAGGCGTACACATCCTCTGCCGACTTGTCCGAATTGTCGACCATCTCCCCACTGTCCGAGTACGAGTAACCTACCTGGAGCGGCTGGTCCAGGAACAGTAGGTTGGCCTTTGAATTCCATGCGTACTCATTGTACGACGTCTTCTCGCCCTCGTCAGACACCCAGCATGGACCAAGCTCCATGAGCATTCCGGTACTCGACGAGCAGCCAGGGCCACCATTGAGCCACATGACGAGAGGATCCGTCTCTGGGTTGGAACGACTTTCGTACAGAATAAACCACAGGTGCGCATCATCGCGAATGTCCAGGTAGCCCTTGATTTGCTTGACGTCCGGATCGCAGAACTGAGCCTTTTGCTCCGATGACTCGACCGCCAAACGCAGCTGATAGTCGGGGAAAGCAGGGTGCAGGAGCTTCTGGTAGGTCATACCGCCGACCGTCTCCATACCTGCCTCCATCCAAGCCACAGCATCTTGTTCCATCTTGTGCCATGCGTCCGACGCCGCTTCTTGGTAGTGTGGCGTCGTCCAGTGCGAAGCTGATTCACCCAGGGCATGGAAGACATGCTGGGTGCTGGCCAACATGCGGTCCATCACGGACTCAAGCATAGTAAATTGGGCATGGGCCAATGTGCCCATCAACAGCGCTGCCAAGAGTGTCTTGACACGCAACATCGTAGTGATACAGCGTGCCCCAGACGCCCCACGGGCGCCATGGCTCTCACGTCCTGGCTTCCGCCACGTGATGTGGCCCATGCGGCGGGCGTCACGAGACGCAGTGGAGGAGAGGGGGAGGGGCGTTGTGTCGTCGTGTGGAAGCGTGCGGTGCGGCGCTGGCATCGTGTCACTGTATGGGGGCGGTAACGCCCCGGACCTCCTCTGTGCTCCCGCTCCTGGGTGTGGATTCCACACATATAACGGTACCAGGACCGAGCGGGACACGACATACTGTGGCGGATCCTCAACGCTCTATGACGATTGACCTTACGGCAGACGACGAGTCGGATGACGAGCCTATTCTTCTCGAGACGCGTACAACTACCGTCGCAAACGGACAACCTTCCTCCCCCACACCCAAAAAGCGATCCTTCTCAGATACAGAGGACGATTGGGCTACCTATACCCCGCAAGCCACACCGCCTGCTCCCTGGGTCTGTATCGGAATGTTGACACCCGGCGTGCTGTGCATGTACGGATTGCCACCGGAGCTGCAGTTGGACTCAAAGGACCAGCCACCCCCTATCGATCCATCTTGGTCGCACCTGGAATTCTGGGGCGAGCCAGGCGTGCGTCCTGTCGCGATCCAGGAAAGCACAACTGACGCGTCGCCGTCCAAGTCCTTGTCGCAGTTTCTCCAAACGACACAGCGCCCCGACCTCGCCGTGGCTACGCTTCAACCGAATCGATCGAATCTGTCTGCGTCTCCTCTGATCCTCAATGAGTTCGGAAAGCTTACAGACAAATTTAGCAAAGTCTTAGCACCTCTCCTGCGTGCGCAGCAAATCCAATGTGTTTCGCGCGCGCGATTGGTCTCCAAGTTAAAAGCTCGTGTGTTTTCCCAAGAGATTGAGTCGCTGATCTTTGTACGTGGTGCGGATGTGGACCATGTTTTGCAGGTCATTGCGCAAGCTGGATTGCTCCTCGAGATGCCTACTGCCTATCGCCCTAGTGACTACCCTATGAATCCGCCGCTGTACTTGCCACCACAGGCACAAACGCGATCATCGCGCAGTCACAGCGTCGCAGATATGCCATCACGGCCTCTACGTACTCTTCTCCCCGCGCAGCATGAACGCGTGGTTGAAGAGGATTCGCGTGCGCAAATCAATGCTGTGTATGCTGCGCTCGCCTCGCACGATGATCTGAGCGAGACGGAGCCAGGTCCCTTGATCCGTACACCTCTTTTTCCTCACCAAAAACAGGCATTGACCTTCCTTTTAGAGCGGGAGCGTGCGCGGCAGTGGGACGAGCTGCTCGGCCCTGATCCACCAGCTCACATTTCACTCTGGACGGTCGCTGAACGACGCGATGATACCATTCAGCGATACCGTCACATCGTTACCAATATGACCAAACGCACGCGACCGACGATCTGCTGCGGTGCGATCTTGGCCGACGATATGGGGTTGGGCAAGACACTAACGACCATTTCGCTGATTGCCTCGACGTACGAGGATGCAGTGGCATTTGGACAAACCTCGCTGAAGACGGACGACGATGACGACGAGCCTATGCTGGTCGGTGACTCACGAAATCGGCGCACGGCAGAGCAGGCGCGCAAAGAAGAGCTTCGATGCCGCAGCCGAGCAACATTGTTGGTCTGCCCACTCACGGTGATTTCCAACTGGGAGACGCAGATTCGAGAGCACTGGACACCACGTCGCCCCCCACGTGTGTATGTGTATCATGGTGGTGGCCGTGCCAGGGAGCCTAGAATGCTGACCGACTACGATATCGTGCTTACGACGTATTCGACGCTGGGCAACGAGTTTGCCAACCAGACGACGTGGACGGCTGCAGCAGGTCGGGCAGACACTGATCCCACGCCTGACTCGAAGCGGTTGAAAGTTGAGGCGCCCAACACGTGCCAGCGTATCGAATGGTACCGTGTTGTGCTAGACGAGGCGCATATCGTGAAAGAGGCGCGAACATGGCAGTCTAAGGCCGTGTGCAACTTATCGTCGCCACGTCGATTGTGCCTGACTGGCACACCGATCCAGAACCGGATGGACGATCTGTATGCACTTCTTCTGTTTCTGCAGCTGGATCCCTTCCATGACCGGGCCATATGGAGTCGCTACTGTGGTGATCACCGCTCGTTGGGTCTGAAAAATGCACGGACCAATGTCCAAGTCGATCCGAACTCGCTTTCACGTGTGCAAGCGATCATGAAGTTTTTGACGTTGCGGCGTATGAAGACGGACCAGAAGCCGGATGGCACGCCCCTCTTATCTCTGCCGGCGAAGACGACGCGGATCATGACACTGCAGCTCAATACCGACGAGCGGGCGAAGTACGAGCAGCTGCACTCCCAGTTTAAAGAAGAGTTTTCTGAGTACGTGGCGGAAGGTACTGTGGGACGGCACTACGCTACGATTCTTCATGAAATTCTCATTCTGCGTATGATGTGCGATCACTCGGCGCTTGTCGACGATAGCTTAAGTGGGAAAGAGATCCAGGCGTCACTGCAGGATGTGTCTGCGTCGATTCGCGAGCAGGGTCTCACGCGGGCCATGGCCCAGCAGCTGTTTCGTATCATGGCCGACAGTGCCATGACGCTCTGTGCGGCCTGTGGTTGGGACTTGGCGCAGGACCAAGACGATGCAGCGCATATACCTGTCGTGACCAAGTGCCAACACACGTTTTGTTCGGGCTGTTTCCAGGCGCATGTGGGCCCTGCCTTGTGGCCAGATCCCCTGGATTGGCATCAGGGCACATGTCCTTGCTGCTACGAGTCGCTTCAACTAGCGCGGGACGCCGTGCTTCTTCGAACAAGCGACGATGGGAAGCGGTCTACCGACAAAGCCCGTCGGCCTCCACCCGCGCTGGAGGCGCCGAGTCCCTTTATGCCAGCCAACCCCGATACATGGCCCACCTCTTGGAGTACGAAGATCCGTGCACTGATCGCAGACCTGCTCCCATTTTCGCAGTGTAATCCGGCATCGGATCTCTACGATCCCACCGCGCCTATTATGGAGCAAGTCACAGTGGCTGGCGACGATCAAGGCGCAACGCCGCGTGTGGAGGTTCGTGCGGTGTCTCCGCACGTTACGCCACGCCCTGCGCCCATCAAGTCGGTGATTTTTTCGCAGTGGACCAAGATGCTCGACAAGGTCGGCCAAGCGCTCTGCACGGCTGGCATCCGTTACCGTCAGCTCGATGGTACCATGAGCCGTGGGGAGCGCGAGATGGCGATGTCGTCGTTCCACAGCGATGCACGCATTGAAGTGTTCCTTGTGAGTCTGCGGGCAGGTGGCTTTGGTCTGAATTTGGTATCGGCGTGCCGTGCGTACCTCCTGGATCCCTACTGGAATCCGGCCGTGGAGCAGCAAGGCCTTGATCGTATTTATCGGCTGGGCCAGGGCCGTCCTGTGATTATGACCAAGCTCATCGTCCAAAAAAGCATTGAAGAAAAGCTCCTTGAACTGCAGCGGCGCAAGTTGGAACTGGCCAACCGCGTAGGCCGCCAAACGGATGCCGAACGCCAGCAACAACGCACCGAAGATCTGCAGCTTCTTTTCTCGTAATGCACTATGCTGTGCCTCCCCTCTCTTTCTTTTTCTTAGTGTATATTGTATAGATAGGCCGTCTCCTCGCGTGTCCTCCTCACGGTCGTAGCATCAAACCTTTGTGAACACGGGCTACATCACGAAACGTCAAGCTCACACGTCGCTCGCGTGTCCATGTCGCTTGCGGATCCGCGTACACGCCCGACAAATGAGATGCGTTGAGGACATGTACGCGATCTTCGGGTGTATCGTGAACCCGCTCGGCAATTCCGTGCTTGAAGCGTGTGTACGCTTCCCCGTACGTAATCAACAAACTTCGTGGCTCTTGCACGATCACGAACGAGGGCTGCGCTGGTGTCGGCTTGTCAGGCGTATGCTCGTAGATGTCAAGGACGGTATGGCCACCGAGACTGATCGTTGCGACAACAGGATCATACGCAGGCCCATCCGTGTGCGGTAAGATCCCTTGGCCAGGGAAGTAGTCGTTGACAAGCTTCGGCGTGAGTATGATCGTACATACGCAGTGGTTTGGTGCTTGGTGCGAGCTTTCTCGAAAGGCACCACTTGCAGCCAATCTTTCGACAAGGGCAGGGTACGCCGTCATCCACGGTGGCAGTGGTTCTGGGATGAGCGTACCAGTGCGCTCTGTGAGTGTACCGCCCCACATTTGCAATCGACGGTGTGCTAGCTGCTTCCACCGTGTTTTAGGCGCAGTGTCTATCTTGGCCAGCAATTGCGTTTCTTCGGCCTCGCTGATAAATGCAGGCATATACACAAAGCCGCCGTGGGACATGGCCTGCCCTGGCATACTCAGCGGCGGCGGCAACGACATGGTCAATGGTCGGCGCGTGTGGAGGCTACTGGAAAAGCAAATCTCATCAACGTTAAGCTATAAATCTATACAGGGAGGACTTTGTCAATATCCATACCCGAGGGCATCACATCGTCCAAATATTTAGGCGGCGCCAACAAAGTCGGTGAGCAGCCAGAGAGGACAGGCGACATGGGCGGGCAGGCGTCGTTGCCCGGTAAGGCATCTTCGGTCATCAACGACGTGGAGGTATCAGGGGACGACTCGTCGTGGCTATCGGCCACGTGCAAGACGTGTGCGAGGAAGACCATATTGTCTTCCTGGATCATCGCACCACGGATCTTCACGACCTGGCGCTCAGGATCCAAAACACCTGCGTGAGGCGGTTCATAGTACTTGGACGGCGGAAGTGGGTACGGCGCCGGCGGCGCTGGCTCCGTGCTCGCACCGAGATTCGGGAGCTGGTCGAGTTCATTGGCTTTGAGGCCCTGCCGCATCAGGCGACGCACCATGACCAGCGCAGGCATATCGACCAAATCCGATGCGGTGGGTCGCACACTCGGCTCAGCCGCGAGCATCGAGGTAATGATCGATTGCATGGCAGGGCTTACACTCTCGAAACTCACGTCCGAAAAGTCATTCGTGCGCAGCTTGTGCCAAGGCTCGCCATTGTCTGGGATCTCAACACTGCACGCCGCCTCCAGCATGATCGTGCCTAGACTGAACACGTCAGCCGGCTTGCCATACTTGGACTCAAAGATCACCTCAGGCGCAATGTACTCACGATCGCCTTCGCGCTCTAACGACATGACAGGGCTGGTGCGGCGTACTGGACGGGCCAACCGACGTCGGCTGCCCAGCACCGTGGATGTATCTGGCTCGCCACTGCCACCCGACGACGTACCCCCAAATGCGAATGGCTCAACCGTGCTGGCTGTACCCCATTCTGGCATCAAGGACGTCGACCATGTCGGAAGAGACGTGTCGCCTACAGCCGATGGCCGATGCGTCGCGAATTTGTTCGTCTCCAAGTGCGCACCCGCGAGAATCTCTTGCGCTGTGCAACGTGGCCACCGTGTGGCCATGCCAAAGTCTGAAATCTTCAGCGTGCCCACTTCGGTAATGAGAATGTTCGCAGGCTTCAAGTCCAAGTGCAGCACGCCGCACCGGTGGATAAAGTCCAGGCCCGACGACAACTCCGCCAAGACTTTCCACAGACGCGACTCATCCAAGGCACCCACTTGGCGGCCATATTCACGCAGGACAAACGCCAGCGAGCCCAGCGGGCAGAGCTCTGTCTGCAAGTACAAGAAGCCATCTTCTTCCCATGCATCCAGCAAATCTACCACGCCCTCGGCGCCAAACCATGGGTCATGCCATGTCGATCGTCGCTGCTTCAATAGGCACAGCACATCCACCTCTTCCAGGCGGCGAATACGGTCCTTGGGTCCCACAAAGGGCCGCTTCATTCGCTTCACAGCGGAAATGTATCCTGTCGCCTTTTCACGTACCTTGACCACTTCACTAAACTCACCCGTGCCCAGCATGCCTTCCACCACGAAATGCTCTTCAAACTGGCTTACACGTGACGAGCGATGGCGCGCCGCAGGGGCACTGGCCGCGAGCATATGCCCACCTGCTTTGGCAGGTGGCGTATTCAGGTAGGCAGGCTGAGAATGGCGTGGCCGCGTCTTTGGTTTGTGCGCTGTTTTGGCGACAGGGGAGTGTGTGGCCTCGAACCACTTCATATTCTTACGAGTAGGCGTATTGGGCTCCATCATATCATCAAGTTCAGGTATCGGTGGGTGGATAGAAGTGGTATCATGCCTCGGCACGCGTCCTTGACGCACAGCGGTAGGCGTACTCTCCAGCCACGCCTGCAATCGTCCGTGCGAGGCGCTGGGAGTGTCAAGCACGTCCAAACCACCTGTGCCAGACACATCGGCATCCCATCCTTGTGCGAAAGAGGAGCCCTTTCTCTCAGATAAGGGTATTTGTTTATGCAAAAACAGGTTGTTGGGCGAGTCCATGCAGGACTGCACAGGGTGATCCACGCTTCGCTCGTCACTCCATGGCGACGTAGGGTATGGCATCGAGGTCGACGAGTCAGCCCGATCAGTTTGTGCAGGAATGGGGCATACTGGTGCCACACCTGACACACGACCATGGGAACGTGTACCTGATGTGTCCGCATCGCGGCGCAAGCTAGGTAGCGCTGTAGTCGAGGACGTTAGAGCCCCTAGAGGCCGGATGGGCGATTCACTCGGCGATTCAAACACATCATCCGGATCCGCCTGCAGCGGTCGGCTAGGAATCTCGTTGGCAAACAAACTCCGTGGCACAGAGATACGCTCACTCACGGAGCGCGTATGCCGTCCGCGTGGGTTGGGCCGGTTTTGCATGGCAGGCCGTACATCCGTATTGGGCAGGGCACCGCCCACATTTGCAAACGGATCTTTTGGCGTTGCAGGGAACAGGGGAGACCGGGCAGGGAAAGGAGCACCCATGGACCGCCCACGACGGTGCATACGCACAGAGGTAGCAGCCGTTGTCATACCAAACGACGGCTTCATCGGTGTATCTGGCATCACATGAATAGCTGGCTGCCGGGACACGTTGAAAGACCGATCCGCCATCGCTGCTTCCACTACTTCCCGCAACGGGCGTGCTTGCTGCGTACTGCTCTCGCCGCCCAGCGACGGGAAGGGTGCTGGCATGAGGGCATCTACGCCTGATTCACCAGCTCCAACGTCGGGTGAAGGTCCACGCCGCTTTTTTGAGACAAGCCCGTTGGACTGGAATGCCGTCTGCAACGGGCGGACATTTTTGTATGTAACAGAGGTATTCGGCGTAGCTGCTGTATGGTGATCCACAGCAGCGCCACTTTTGTGCCCACCATCAGGAGATGAGCTAGCCATGTCTATCATGGTAGACGAACACTACGTTCGTTCCCAGAAAGAGCGAGGCCTGCACACAACAGCCGTCGGTATTGGTGGCGGAGGGACTGCCTGGGACGCGCTCCGCGTTGCGCGTGTGTACGGACTTACGTGGCACGTGATTGCATACCTGCCTAGCCATGGTTTGGCGCGAACAGGACCACTTGGAAATGAGACCGACCGGCTTTGTGGAGGAAAATTGAGCGCGCGTAGCTAGCAGTTCGTGCCAACCAGGGCCCCTTTCTATGCAAGCAGGAAATTGATGCAGATTGCCTAACGCATCGCCCTCTTTTCTCAACACTTCATTATGACTGAACTGGCTAGTGAGCTAGAAAACACGCTGCCTACAACACAGGAGGACACTGTCGCTTCCACGAAAGAAGAGCCTGCGCCTCGCAAAGGGGCGTGGCTTCCCTTCAACATTGATTGCACGTCCCCCTTTTCGGAAACATGGGGACAGTACCAACTCAAACCTGACATGGTAAAATGGCACCTAGCCAAAGAGGGCCGAATTCAAGGAAAATGGGTCCGTGCTTTGTGGGGAGGTGAATTGTACCAAGAACGCCGCTCGTCTGGTACAGGTCGGTACGTACGGACCATACCACTGACTTCTTCAGCGCTGATGATATGATTACAGCTGCCACACTGAATCTTCCATCCACTCTTCCTGTATCCAAGTTTATTGAGCATTTCAAGATCACATGCATGTCGTTGCGATTCCGTCACCCAGTGCTTGCTCTCACCATTGAAACCAACATTTTCAACATTCCTCTTCTGCCATGCTATTTGTACGACCCCGTCGCATCGTTCACCGACGTAGAACAATGGGCCAGCCGTGCGATCTTTGTGCATTCGCCAAAGACGGAGGATGAAAAGGCGCAGTCCATCGGTGAACGCGTTGAGTGCATGCGCAACAATATCGGCAAAAAACCTTTGGATGTTACCCAATGTGCGCGTGAATGGCACCTAGTGCTCTCCGATCGCCCCGAGGATGTGCATAAGATCGGTGTTCTCACATACTGTTCGCACTCTATTGCAGATGCGCATGGCGAAATGATTCTTTTGCGTCAACAAGTTGACTTGATTGGACAGTTGGAACAAGCTCCCTTCCCGCTCCCAACATCCCATGCTCTTCATCCCTCGCACGTGGAGTGGGGTAAAGAAGTAGAGAGGCTACCTGTGACACTCATTGAGATGCTGGGCGTGTCTGTGGAGGCCTTCAATTTGGACGATGCGATCACGCGTCTCATTTCAGTCTACAAAGGCAACTTCCTTCGCCTGGAACAAGGTCGGTCCAAAGCTGATCCCATCCTCGTGGATACTATGCACACCCACATTGATTTCAGTGAAGAAGAAAGCGAGGCTATTCACAAAGTGGCTAAAGTGCATGGCTGGTCTGTTACACAATTGGTGGACGCAGCACGTCATATGGCGTACATGGAAATGCGTCGTGACTACATTGAAGCCTGGCGCTTGCTCCCCATGAAAGAGACTATTCATGCTGATTTCCTTTTACCTGTGAATACACGTGCTGATATGGTTAAGCCCTACAGCGAGTTGGAGTATGGCTTTGTCGGGAACGCTACCGGTGGTTTCACGACATCACTTCCTTTGATGGACCCATACTTTATCTCTGCAGACAAGGAGATGTCACTTACTGAAGAGAAACCTTTGCATGAGTTAAGTCAAGTACGTGTACTTGCGTATGTGACAGAACAACTGGCTATGCAATACCGTCAGCAAGTCAAGGAAAATGTACTGCGTGCTACTTCTGTGACCCCCATTGTTGTCATGGGCGGTGGATTTAGCCCTCTATACCCATGGCAGAAAGAAGCACCAGAAGGGTTTAGCTCTGTGGGTGTTGTGGATCGCATTCTGCCCGCTGACATGTCGCTACCAGGCCACAAAGAACCGGTGCATGTGGATGACTGGTTTGTAGGTCTGACAATGTCCCAACACTTGGCCAGTCTGCAGTTCTCCTTCCACGTTTGGACCCTGCATAACAAACTGCAGCTCTCTGTCATTCATACCAACCGCATGACAGCCGAGCGTACACTGAAATTCCTTGAGATCATTCGCTCCACACTGAAGCTGTTTGTGATGGCATACGAACTCAAAGGTAGTCCCATTGACACGCCTACGACACCTCCTACACCACCACCGCGTGGACCGCTCTTATTCAACATGCTTTCCTGGTGGAATAGCTGGTTCAAGTGACCTAGGTCTATTATTATGACCCAAGCATTTCATCCAAAAAGTCTTGCATGTTATTGTTCGATGTAGCAGGGGCACCTGTAGAGTCTGTAGTGGTAGATACTTGGAATTCATTCGAGTCCGCCGCATCAATAGACTCCAAGAAATCGTCTATGTCCAAGGCGGCCGATCCTGTAGCTGTAGGCGTGGCGCGAGGAACAAATCGAACAGTTTGTGATGTACCATTGGAGCCATGCACTTTATCTGCCATACGAACTGAAGGTTTCTCCGTATTGGCCATTGTCTGTTTGGGTGCACGTTGTCGCATAGAAACTTGTGTGCCTTGCACTCGTCGCCACGTCGCTGCATTGGGAGGGCCCTTTAGTTGTCGTTCAAACCGCTCTTTTAAAGCTCGCGCTGCATCGGCTGACTCCTTTTCTTGCTTCATCTCGTCCCAATCCACCGAATCCAGTACCTTGAGCTGCTTTTTGGTAGTGGGTTGTCCTGCCCAAGCAAGCTCATCTCCATCTTCGTCGTCTTCATTGTCGGAAGTATGCCCAGGTAGGTTGGTATTCACATCCAGAGCAGCGACTTTGGCACGGAGATTGGTGAGATCAACTTCAGGTTCAGGTTCTGCATCTTCGTCCGTCTCTGGCTCCTCATACCGCCAGCTGTTGGAGGACATGAATTTTCGCCGCGAAAAAGACGGCATGTCATCCTCAGCGTCGTCGATGGTGTCCACAGCTGCATCCTCCTCGGAATGGGTATCGGTCACTGTGTCTTCTGCAGCAACAGGAGGCTGATGCTTGGATGTTGTTTTCCCATCAGGCTTAGGTACTAGTCCCTTTTCTATTTTGTAGCGTCGGGACGCTCTCGCTTTGTATTTATTCTGTAACACCATGATCAGATGGTGATGGTGGATGTGCAAGGTGCTGCACTACCATTCCACACTAGTCTACTCCATCACATACACATGTACTGCCTTGGATGAACTATACATGATTACAGTCTGCCTATTCCTTAGCTACCAACCAGGGAACACAATCCATCATGGAAGCAGTCCGATGCATGCTACTGCATCATAGTGTAACATGGCATCTCGTCACAGATATGGCACTAGACATCCTTCGCCCTGCATGGCAAGGAGCTATAAGACAGACCTCCACCCCTATGTCAAGCTCGGCCGAATATGGACTCGTCTAGACGACGGCCCGCTCGTCTCTCATCGAGACGCCGCTTCTTGCACGCGCATCCCTATTCACAATATGGTTACTGCGGCCCTAAGTGCTCTCGGATACGCCGGTTTCGGTTTCCTGGCTCGGTGCTATGCCCTTGGCATTCAAAAGCGCAACATGTTCGAAAGTATGTAGACCGCTATGGATGAATGGTCATGACTAACACGGAACAGACTTTGCTGGCCATGTCGCTTTTGCTGGCGGCTTCGGCGCTATTGGATACTGGCTTCACGGCGTGAAGCAATCCCAGGCTGCTCTTCTTGAGAAGAAGCAAGAGGAGCTTCGTCAGCGCCGCCAGGCATGATTACCAATTTCCATTCGTCCATCGGCTTGTAATGACGACCCCCTTTCCTACGTAGTTGGGTGATGTTTTTCAAGGATCTAGACTCATGTTCAGGGCATTGTATTGTTTGAGCAGTGCTGTGCTAAAGAGCCAAAGATTTTGTATATGTATACGTACGTCCGCTCAATCCATGAAACTCTCGAGTTCCATGGGAACAGCTTTGCACCAATATCTGTGACCATAGGCCTATCTCTAGCTTCTTACGAAAACACCACTGCCACAACCACGAAAGCACAAAAATAGGCACACAAACAAAATGTGACGAGACATGCGTTGCATTCAGGCATCGCAGAAATAGTCTACAGGAAGAACTTGTGTAAGATACACCACAAGAGTGATATCGTCCCTAGACCGATTGGCATTCCTACCAACCACCATGAAACAGCAGCGCTATGGCAGCTGCAGCAATATTTTTGACAAAATAGTGGACCTTTACAGAAAAGGAAAGGACACTTAGGCCTGCAGGCGCTGCTTGCGCTCACCCAGGCGCTTGGCCACCAGAGCATCGTACTCAGCGCGAGCAGCCTTCTGCTTAACAACGCGCTCCTTCTTCACACGCCTAGCATCACGCTTGCGCTGCAGGCGCTGGGGGGTAATGAGGCGCTGGATCTTGGGGGCCTTGGTGTACGGCTTGGCACCCTCCTTCTTCGGCTGGACCTCGCGGCGGATAACGTACTGACGCACATCATCCTCCTTCGAGAGGTTGAAGAACTTGCGGATGTCTATAATGTTAGCGTTCATTCAAATGCAGAAAATACATACGGTTAGCACGCTTAGGACCAAGACGCTTCGGCACAGCGCTCTCGGCGTCGGTCAGACCAGGGATCTCCTGCTCACCCTGCTTGACAATGATACAGTGGAGAGCCTGAATATCGGGGCCGACAATGCAGCCGCGGACCGACTTCCGGCGGCGCTGACCAGCGCGACGGACACGGAAGCACGAGTCACCCTCACCGAGGAGAAGGCGAACACGCGACGGCAGGAGAACACCCTGCTTCATGGGGAAACCCTGCTTGTCGTTACCACCACCGATGCGGAGGACGTAGCCCTTCCACTCGTCACCGAGGCTGTCGACCTCAACATCCTGAGACATGCGCTTGTCGTAGAAGCAGCGCACAAGACGCTCATCCATAAACTCGAAGGACTTCTGCGCGCCCGTGGCAGGGTTGGCAACGTTGAGCTTCATCTGTGAAGAAGTGTTAGCGCTTAGTTCTTATGGTGCACTCGTTCGAGCTGGGTACCAACCTTGCGAAGGATGCACTCGAAGTGTGATGTACAAAGAGTCTCGTAGCGCGGCCACCGAAAACCTCGAGCTCCAGTCGTGATATGATCACGTGCACTATAGTTCTGTGTACAAGAAGTCACGTGCAAATTTATTTCACACGTGAGGATTCTGCCCTTAGAAACGAAGCCGTCCACCAAAGGTGTGCTCCTCACCAAGCTCAGGTCTTCAAGCACACTAAGAATCTGGTATGTTGAGTATGGTTGCGCGCGTTAGCATGTGCGATTGTCTCTTGTTGTTGGTACATGGATGTATCAACATAAAGACCTTTGTTATGTTGCTATGTCGTGCTGAACCATTATTGTAACAGACGTACTAACACTGGCTAGACACCATGGGTCGCATGCACTCGAAGGGTAAGGGTATTTCCTCGTCGGCTCTGCCGTACAGCCGCAATCCCCCGTCGTGGCTGAAGACCACTCCGGAGGAGGTTGTGCAGCAGATTGTGAAGCTCGCCCGTAAGGGTGTTACGCCTTCGCAGATTGGCGCTCAGCTCCGTGACAGCCACGGTATCGCCCAGGTCCGTTACGTGACTGGTAACAAGATTCTGCGTATCCTCAAGAGCGAGGGCCTTGCCCCGGAGATCCCGGAGGACCTTTACCACCTCATTGTACGTATACTTATTCACTGTAACATTGTCTAACACTGAACAGAAGCGTGCCGTCACCGTGCGCAAGCACTTGGAGCGCAGCCGCAAGGATGTGGACGCCAAGTTCCGTCTCATTCTGATCGAGTCGCGTATCCACCGTCTGACCCGCTACTACAAGACTACTGGTGCGGTTCCCCCGACCTTCAAGTACGAGTCGTCGACGGCCTCGACCCTCGTGGCTTAATTTGATGATTCCCTACCAAAAGCACTGCGCTTGCTTCCTAAGCGGCATTGTATCCTATGCGACTTGGCTAAGCTTATGGAAGTAGCCGAGGCTCATCGTTTGTTTCTAGTGGATATGCTCTTGAAACAACGGTGGTCACACGTAGAATTGTATCCGGTGTGGCAATGAAAAATCATTCTGGCAACTGTTTATATGTGTGGTTATATATAGTCTACCGAACTATTGACGTGGCCTGGTTACACGATGAGGCACAGCTTGGACTTATGATCTGTGTATTGCAAGACAGCAGCTGGATGAAGGTCCTACACTGGAAAAGCGGTCCAGAGAGAGGAATAGGGGTATTTGCGGTTTTTTATTCGCAAGCCGATCGAAGGAAATCGGAATTTTAGCGTGTGCTGCAAAGATATGCAGTCTAGACGAATTCTATTTTTGCCCCAGGTTGTCAAAAGTAGCATGTTGGCGTAGGAGAAGGCGTATATGGAAAGATAGTCTGTAAGAATGGGAAGTCCAACGAATCATTATTCGGACGATGTATCTCCTACCAGTACACCTGTCGGACATGCAGCCTCTCCAGCAACAACAGCAAAGGTGGATGAAAGTTCCTTAACCGGTTCTTCACGCCACAGCCACACACGCCTACAACTCCAAACAGCACTTCATGAGGATACCATATCATCTGATACTAATGATGTTGAGCCACTCTCACTACCCACCGTCATAAGCCCAGTTTTACCCGAGACGCTGGAAAGCAAGTTGTTGCAACGGTCACCACCCATCCTATCACCTGTAAGGTTTTCCGTGAATACATCACCTGAATTTGCGTCCGCTACGAAGCCGGAAAGGCCTACACAAATTCGACTTCCATCACAAAAGTTCATACCACCTACTGGTGCACTGACAGTGTCTGCTGTACTTTCGCGCTCTGGTCAATTTCATCCTTTGCCTACTACGCGGGCTACGTTCGAAGATGACAAGCATAAACGGCGAAGTTATTTCGATTTATCGCGTAGGAATTCAACCGACCGACCAGAAAATGTACAACAATATGATAAAGAGGATGAACAAGCGGACGAATTTGCCTGGAAGACATTGCTCTCTACATTGCCGGAGTCCATACAAGAACTGTGGCGTGAGAGTACAACGTCTGCATCAGGAAAGCAAGGCAAGAAAAAGGCCGGTCAACATCATACGGGTAGTGCTCTGGAAGCTATTGGTGCGCTGTTTCTCCAACAAGATACAGGCGGTCGTTTGGATGAGCTGAGTTTGAACCGGAGTTGGACTGGAGCTGCTTCATCTCCATGGGATTGGCAAACATGGTTAGGCCGACTTCCTTTGAAGTATATACTCTCTCTCCTCTCCTATATCTATGCTGCCATTGTGTCATTTGTCATATATCTGATGACCTTTGCCTCATCACTCTCCGGCATGAACTCGCCTTCTCTGTCTCAGTCCGATGAGCTGCCCGAGACACCAGTGATGATGCCTGGTGGCTACTTTCATGATCCAAATCAGTTCCCTATGCTACCCCCTCCCTTGATTGATGATGAAGGCAGTGACCCCAGAAGCTTTGAAGGCCTGCTAGGTGTCCGGCGAATGCGAGAACAGCAACAGCGTCGGCAACAGTATGAAGCTCTCGTGAAACGGAATCGCCCAGCCCACCGTGTAGACGCGTTTACTGCGTTTATTAATTTTGTTCGGTCAGCCAAAGCGACACAGGTACGCCATAAGGCCTACCGTATACCCAGACGTCGTTTTACAGCTTCGCGTGATCCTAATACACAAGTGTGGACATGGGGGAAATCGAGAGAGAAACCTAGTGGTACCCCTGCAAAGCAGGAGCAAGCGCCGTCTTATGAGCTGCCTAAGCAACCAGCGCAAGATGACATGGACTCTGCCGTGGAAAGTTCGCCATTGGGCTATGTGTCTGACAGCGAAGTCCCTTCATCTCGAGTTCAATCCTACAATGTCCCCTCATCACCAATGGAGGAGTTGGATTTGGCGATGTCTGTACCGAACTTGGAGCTGCCCAGACCTTCAAGTGCACAGGCTTTTGCCGCTGGGGATTCCCAGCCATTGTTGCATCGTCGCATTACGCCGCAGGAAATATTAAGCCGCTCTACGTCAGCACACACGTCGCCTGACAAACCTCCGTCTTCGTCGGCTGTGTCGCCTGCATCAAATCTGTCTTCAAATGAGGCCACATTAAGCTATGTTTGGGTCGGTGTGTCCGTCGTGTTTGCCTGTGTCACATTCCTCCCTGACTTTTGTGTATTTTTGATGGCTCACTTGCTAGATCTTGTGATGGATACGTTTGAAGTGTTGTCTTATACAGTGTGGTTCCTTCTTTGGATTTGGCAGAATATTACCGGTCAAACGATCCTTGGCCAAATTGTCTATGAGGCTTATCACTTGGTTCAAAAGGAATGGGAACATGTCATTCGTGAAGACCATGAAGAAGCGTCGGAACATATGGTTCGCTTTCTGGGCATTCCCCTGTTCCGCCAACCGCGTGGCTTAAGTACGTGGCAGGTATTGCGTGGTCTCATCGAGATCATCTGTATACAAACGGTTACGCGCGAGCAATATCAAAAAGAAGGAGCTGGTTTAGTCCGACTGCAGAACTGGCGTCGGCATGAAACCAGTACATCTTCTCAGAAGGAGGAAGGACAGAGCGAATCGAAGGACCCGAAGGCAGGCGTCGCTTCTGAGTCGTATGGCAGCAATGAAGAAGAAAGCGATGACGATGACGATGATGACCTTGTTGTAACGGATCAAACGGTTGATGTTTTGGAACTATCTCGGAACACGAAGCCACAGACCGAAGAACAAGTGCCATCCAAACCTCATCGGAATTATCCGTACGAGATGTGGCATGAGACCAACGGAGCAATGGTCCGCAACATTAAATGGGCTTCGCAGTTGTCCATGTCAGCCTATGGTTTGCGTGTATTGATTGTGGACTTGCCTCCTATATTCACGCCTTCCGGGCAGGAATTGCCAAAGCAGACCTTTGCTCATCTAACACGACTCCAGGCTGACGATGTCCTGCATGCTGATATTCAGAATTTGGATATGGAAGCAACGTACCTCCCTACGTTCTATATTGTCCGCGATATGCGGCGCAAAGTAGTCTGCGTCGCAGTACGTGGCACGCAAAGTTTCGCTGATATTGTGGTGGACCTGGATATGAAAACAGAAGATGTGACATCTTCGCTTGCCGAATGGCGTGACACTGAAGTCGACGAGAAGACAGAGCGCTTCGCGTATCACGCCGGTATTTGGCGCGCAGCCAAGACGCTTGTGGAGCCAGGCTCCGTGTTGTTCAAGAAAGTGTGTGATGCACTGAACGAGAACGAAGATTTTGGTCTGGTCTTTGTGGGGCACTCACTCGGTGCTGCCATTGCAAGTGCTGCTGTTATCCAACTATCTGAGTACCATATTGAGGATACGGGCCCGAATGCCGATCCCCGCAAAGGTGTATGGCGCACATCAGGGCAGACTGGGTACCCGGCAGGGCGTCTTATTCGTGCTATTACTTTTGCCCATCCCTCCACACTCTCACATACCCTGTCTAAGCGTGTATCCTATGGCCGAGTGCCGCTGGTCATCAACGTAACGTATGCCACCGACTTGATTCCGCGGTTCGGTCATGGTCAAGTACGAGAAATTCGCCGAGTGTTGGGTGCGCTTACACGTGTGCGCCGCCGGCGCAAAATGGTATCAACGACCATCAGCAGTCATCCCACGTATGCCAACGAAGACGATGAGATCCGTTTGCATGTTATCCGCCGGTTCTGGGATTGGTGGTCCATTCAACGAAACAAGTCGCCGGACCAGGTGATGTTGGCTCGCAAAAAGCTGCTTGAGAAGCAATTCTGGCGGCTACGTTTGGAGGTGGAAAGTGATCTATACACGAATGCTCGACGTCGATTCGAGGAGGCCGCTGCGGAAAAAATGCACGAGACTCAGACGCCCATGTCACCGTGGGTTCCAGAGGACCATTACAAGGCGATGCCTCTGCACACCATGTCGGGGCGGCGTCAGCGCCTTGATTATGCCACGGTGCAGAGTGAGTCTAGGCAAGGCGGTGTTCTCGTGCCTGGCGGCCGCTCTTTGTGGCTCAATGACGGCGAGTTTTACGACATTACAAACCCACTGGCCTTTTTCTCTCTGCCAGATCTACACTTTGCCATGTTCACTGATCACTTTCCGGCTGCGTACGAGGAAGCAGTCTTGGCATTGGACTCGACCTCCACATAATTAGGACATAGACTCTGTAAAAAAATGTTCGCTACTTTTGTAAACCGGGAGGGTACTCACCTCGCAATTGCCTCAGCTGGAGGGCGTGTCTGCGACATTCGCACGCCCTTCATGCTCGATTTTGCGATGGAAACTCCAGCGTGTTCATCGCACAGTATGGATCACGGCGTAGTAATGCCCGAGCCATGCAAGGATATGTTTTGCTCTGGGCACTGCGATGATGCTGTAGACGTGTGTCATGAATGTGACCCGCCCTTGGGATGCTCCTCAGATACCACAATTTGTTATGATCCACACTGTGCGATGCCACCGTGTGACCATGATCATATCACATCTTCGCTGACTTTTGGTGTACTGCCATGTACCTATCCAGCGACAGTATGTTGCACCCTACCGCATGATAATGATGCCATGATGTACCAGGGCCATGACCCGCTGGCGGCCTCCATGAATGGCATGTCGATGCCATGCACCTATGATTCGTGTGAGACAGGAATGGATACATCTTGTCTACACCATGTGCCTCATTCGACGCACTGGCCTGCGTGTGATCAGTCTTCGAGATGTGTTAGCGTGTGTGACGGGTTTGTGACGCCCACACCACCACCATACCCATCCTCTGGAACTGGCTCCATTGATATGAATTATGCTTGTCAGCTTTTGGAATCGACCTGCCAGGCTTGTACATCTACAGATCCCTTGGCATGCCACGCGGTGAGCACAAATGTAGCGCCCAGCCTTGTATCAATGACACCCAACTCTATGACGCCTACCTCGTCTCTCCTCCATGGCTCAGATGGCCCCGGATCAAGTGATACATCTTGTTCGACACCCTCGTCAAACACATACCCGATATCACCTCAGATGCCGGACACGTCCATGATCCAATTTCCTTGCCGCTGGGCAGGCTGCCAAGTGCAGATGCCCACGTTGGAAGAGCTAGCTTTGCACGTCCAGAAATTCCACTTACATCCGTCGGCGACGACACAGGATCCAGCAGCTTGGCACGATACCCAAAATATGGCTGCGTCGATGTCATCTCTGCTACCAGGTCCGACTACCTCCTCCAGTGCATTGACGCCCTCTACACCTATGCCGATCTCCACAGCACCCAATAATCCACTTCCCTCCGAGATCAAATTGGATCTCACCGAACATTTTCGTGAGGCAGAGGCGCTATTGCAAGAGTCGCATACGGCGTGTCTATGCCCTCCCGCCCAGGAAGGTCGCAAGCGGCACCCATGTGGCTGGATTCATTGTACAGAGAGTTTCGACACACACGCTGAACTTACAGCACATATAACAGCTCTGCATGTGGGATCTGGCAAGACCGAATACGAGTGCGGTTGGGTGGGCTGTCCCCGAGCACAGGAAGGGCGCAAGTTCTCCCAGAAACAAAAAGTACTGCGTCATATCCAAACGCATACAGGCGATCGTCCCTATGTATGCCCAGAGTGCCACAAACGCTTTAGTGAGGCCAATACGCTGACACAGCATATGCGCACACATACCAATGAACGTCCATACAAATGCGACTTTCCAGGCTGTAACAAGTCCTTCAGCGTCGTTGGCAGCTTGACCATTCACAAGCGGACGCACACGGGCGATCGTCCTTTCAAATGCCCCTATCCTGGATGCGGAAAGCAGTTTTCGGAGAGCAGCAATCTGAACAAGCATATTCGTGTCCACCGCGGTGACAAGCCTTTCAAGTGTCCAGAATGCGATCGTCGCTTTACCCGACCGGATCAGATGGCGCGTCACCGGAAAGTGCATGCCAAAGCAGCTGTTAGTGCCGCTGCGGCTCATGCTACAGCGACGTCTACATCGAATTCACCAGCTCCATCTTCTCACCCTGTACCCCCATTGGCGTAATGTGACTCAAGCGCCACGATCTTTAGTTCACACCTTGTAGTTAGCTTTGTTACGTAACGTTGCTGCGCGGTAGCGACAGTTCTCCACATTCAGAGAAGGGGACCCAGTGTCGGTTGACGACGCCCCTTTCGTATGCTTGTCCAAGTCGGCGGACATCCAGGCACCGTACACGATCATGGCGCATGGGTGATCAAGTCGTGTTTAGAGACAGAAGCGATGTTTTATCATGCCACGTACCATACTGATCCTGACGAGGAGGCGGCATTGATACGTGCGAAAAATGCACTCCAGGACTACTTGCCTGCCTGTGTCGGCATCGCAGATCCCCAGGGAGTATGGCTTCCTGGGTGGCCCACACATGCTTCCACCCCTCCCCCCATTCCTGGAGCCTACTCCATTGCCCTAGAGAACTTGACAGCGCCGTTTCGTCATGCGAATGTATGTGATATCAAACTCGGGACCATTCTGTACAATGAAACAAACCCTATGATTTCAGACGAAAAGCGCGAGCGTATGCAGCGAAAGGCTCAAGAGACAACAAGTGCGAAATTTGGTTTGCGTATTACCGGCTGGTGTACGTACGATGCTGCAACAGATACCATGCACCGAACCGATAAGCAGCCAGGCCGAGCCGCACGGACCAAGTCGGACGTGGCGCGGTTGCTCATAGACGCCTTGCAGTTGAAGGACGCACGGTATGCACGTATTGTGCGAGAGGCGATGCTGCCCCGCCTCGACGCTCTACGCACCTCACTACAATCGATTCCTGTACAGCTACGGAGTACGAGTGTTCTTCTGGTGATGGAAGGCGACCCTGTCTCGCTCAACAGGGGCCGTACTTCGCCGCCCGTGGATGTACGGCTCATTGACTTGGCACACTCACACTGGTCGAATACGCCAGACGAGGGTGTACAGCGTGGACTGAACTTGCTGTACGAACTATGCCGTGATCTATGTACGCAACTGCTCGGCTAATTGACGCCACGCTGCGGCTTCGGTCGTGAGGGTATCGTTGGTATGCGCCTGTAGAGTAAGGAAAGAGAAAATACGTACCGCCAACGCATCATGGATTTGCATGCACAGCGCATCAGGTGGCGTCCCATCTTTGTGTGAAGGATAGGTGTTCGTGGCATATTCACGTAGCAACCGCGCCATTTCTGCGTGAATGCGAGTCAGGCTAAGAGTCAGTGCCTAGGTTCAAAGAAACCTACCCTGCCATGAGCATGCCCTCATGCTCTGAGCTGCTTAGTTGGGCAATAGCACGGTACATATGCGCATAGGCTGTCACAATCTGATGCGTAAGTGAATTTCGACGTACATGCAATAATGCCTGAGACGTATGGCCGCTCCGCGTGAGGTCCGTAGATGAGGCGGTGACAGCCCCCCACAATTCCAGCAGACCCGTGCGTGGCGGTGGAGGGCCTTGGCGTGGGCCGACCGACAAATGCTTCATGGCGTCGACTTCCGTATCGAGGGCCTTGGCCACGAGAGGCCAAGTTTCCAAGACGTGCTGCATCAGAGCCGACTCCAACTCAGGCACAAGGCAGTGTCGCGCTTGGGCAACGCGCATAAGCTCCTGCGTGAGGGTGACCATTGTCAAGTGCGAAAGCAATGGTACATGAGGCAGAGCCAACATACTCTTACGGAAGTCTGCAAAGGCTTGCATGGCAGGCTCCATGACCTGTCGCCACGTCTCGCGCGTGACAATAGCCTTGTGTTCCTGAGCCTCGTCTTCGGACAAGCTCAGCATACTTTCGGTCGGCATCGCAGCATCCGGTGCCCATGTCTTTTTCATACCGACCCCGGCAAAGAACCGCGCTAAGAAGGCGTATTCGGAACACGCCGTATCGAAGAACACCCAGGCCAGGGTGTGGAAGACATGCTCGGGACTGGCATGGAAGTGCGTGTCTTCGCCCTGATACGCCATCAGTGCTGTAGCAGAGGCTGTAGGCTGAGCATACTGCAACCGGTCGAGCGCAAACAGCCCCTCTGGATGCCGCGGTGCATCGGCTACCAGTACTGAGGGCTCCGTCCAGCGCTGCAGAATACGCTGTAGCTCACGGGTGTACCTCCGGAACGCCGTTTCATAGTACAGACGCGCAGCATTGATATAGGCCAGTTGCACTTCTGCAGCAATACGTGGCGCATGCATCGCGAGGAATTCGTACAAAGGCTGGTTGTGAGGCAAGAGGACAGAGAACTGCAGAATCGGCAACGTTGTCGTGACAGACGTGCGAATCGGCTCAAAGAGGGAGAGAAGGTAAGGATAAATCTTGGTAATGGCCTTGGTGTGAGTGAACAGGGACGTACCAGGTATTTGCTTTGCTCGGCGACCGCGTTCGCTTGGGCGCGTGCTGTGCCGCCTTTCGCGACATCGTTCTGTTTGGCCTCGTACTCATTGAGCGACTGCAAGCACGTTTCAATTGTGTGAGCAGCATGAACCCATCCATGCAGATCCTTCTCTACAGGCGTGTCTCGCAACAAACGAACGACGGAGGGCGGGACGACACACGTCTCGAGCCATTGTGCCAATTCGGAGGCCTCCGCTTGCTGCTGCGCCAGTTGGTCACTGAGAGAGTGCGAACGATCTTGCAACTTTTGGATGTTGGTCGAGGCGGTAGTGAGCTGCGCTGAAAACTGCTCGAGCTGCTGCCGAATGGTAGCGAGGCTGGTACGGGACGTGCGAACCTGTTCAGCAAGGGCCTTCAACGCTGGCTGCTGCACAGCGGCCTGCTCGTCCAACGCATGATCCGCCTGCGTTATCATTCGGTCACAGTATGTGCCGATATCCACACGCTCCTTCTGTGTGATTTCGGCCAAGGCCGCGGCGATGTCCACCGCGCCGCCGTTCATGTCGTAGTGGAGTGACGATGACAAGGGAGCGTCGTCCCAAATGGAGGTGCGTCGCTACCCAAGGTGGAGACAACGAACAAGAACGAAAGACGAGGGTATACATACATACAGCTACCAATACACGGACGCCAGGCGCAATTACCAGCGAGGCAACGCAGGCGTATGCGCTCGAGATAGCGAAGAGGCTACTAACGAGCTGGGTGTACGTGTGTGCGACGACGTTGATGAGGCCAGCGATGCCGCACTACTCGTATGAGACGGGGGGGTCAAAAGAGCGTCCGGCAGTGTCGAGGCGGAGGACGTCACACCGACCTTGGCACTGGGCGTTGAGGCAACGTGGTACGGCGCCGTGCGCGATTGTGAAGCGGTACGTCCACGTGTCGCGCCCGGTCCTGACGCGGAGGCTGACGTGGGCGCTCGACGATGCGTCGCAGCGACCGATACAGGCCGCGTCGTAGGGGGGCGTTTGAGCGGGGCGTCCGAGGCTGCGGCGCTAGGCACATGGTTCGCCGTACGTGAGGCGCCTAAGCGATCTGTCGACGGAGCGCCAGGCCGACGTGCGCTGCGTGGATTCTCTTTCGCACCGCCAAGCTGATCACGCAAATAGTCAATAAACCGCACGCCATCCATCAAGAAGGGCATGTTGTGCTCCGCTTCCCAATTCGGCAGGACCTTGAGAAGCTCCTGCTCGAGTTTCGGCTTCTGGACCTTGACACGTTTCCGCATCTTCTCCTCACGGAGCAATCGGCCTGGATCGCCACGGTTGCCACGGCCCAGCAAACGGGTCCCGTCCTGCGCGCTTTCTTCCAGCGCTCGCGCTTCGTCGCAGATCGCACGGTACCGCCCAATGAGCTGCAGAATGGGTGCACGTTGTTCAAGCATCTCTGTCAGCTTGGTATACACAGCTTCATGCTGCGCAAGCAACTCGTCCCAATCAAAGGAGGCAGAGACCAAGTCGTCATCGCTCGGCAGCGTAAGGAAGTACGCAGGGAACGATGATTCACGCTCTGCTTCGCTCATATACAACGCATCCCATTGCTCCCAAATCTGCTCGCGCGTCTTGGCAATGAACAATGCCATGTGCTGCGTCTTGAGCACGCGCATTTTCTCCAGCTCCGTTCGGTAGGCCTCCACGACGTCCAACGTACTTCCGCGGTGATCAAGGACAAACGCGTCCATTTCCGTCTCGGGGACATCGAAGCGCATCCACAACTCGCATAGCTCGTCATAATACGACTGGATATTGGACTCGCGCTCGGATTTTTCGCGCTCCAAGGAGGTGCGTAGTTCGACACTCTGTTCAAGGATGGCGTTGGTAGGCTGGAGCAAATCCGGTGTCGCATCGCCTTGGGATGACGCTGGGAGTGGCATAGGATCAAACTGGCCATGGAAGGCCTTGTCGGCGTCTAGCACAGGCACCTGCTGTGTATACTCCAGAATAGCCAAATGGAAACGAGTCTGTGTATCCTGCTCTGTGAGAGCCACAGCACGACCTGCGTGCACCGTCACCTTAGGCATGATATGTAGTTCCGACCAGAGCTGCAAGATTTCTGTGATTTGCGCCTCCATCTGTAGTTTTCGTTCTTTGTACACGTCCTGGACACGGTGTAAGTATGCTTCCAGTTGGCGTAGCGTATCCGGTGTGACGTTGCGCATGCCATCGACATCGGGCGGAAGCGTGGGTTCCCCACCCGCTTGCGACATGCATTCATTCAATGCCTTGGCCTGACTAAGGACGAGGTCGCATTGGTCACGATGCGACTCATACAGCGACTCCAGCCGTGTCTGCTCCGCTGCGAGCTGCGCTTGCTGTGCCAGGAGCGCCTCTGACGAGGGGGGCGGTGTATGGGTAGCCCCTGTGACTTTGCACAGAAGCTGGATACGTTCTTCATGCTTACGGCACGTCTCTTCGACTTTCTCGACACGCGTCTGTACGTCGTGGACCTGCGCATGAATAGCGTCTCGAATGCACGCTTTAAGATCGGCCATGGCCTTTTCCAGTTCCTCTGGTGGACATCCTAGACGTTTGTGAAGTTGTGCCAGTTCTTCACTGGACGCATCAATAAGAGCACTGAGGGTGGATGCATCCATCACGGCCCCACAATCCTAGTGCCTGGGCCACGCTGACCGATGGGGGTGGTGTTGGTGGAGACGTACGTACGTAGGACAGCTGCCTACCCTCACAAGCACGTGGCCTACGCGACGCGTACGGCACGTGACTTGACGTGCGTCGGGGGAGTGTTGGTGTGGACGACGCAGGGCGAGGGGCAGCTGCGTGAGCCGCAGCGAGAGCCGCGACGCCAGGAGCAGCGCGAGAGGGCCCCGTCCTTTGTCCTTTTTCGCCTGTCGAGCCGTACCACGAAGTGGATTTCTTTCGTGGCAGACAATGTCCGACGTCGGCTCTGAAAACGGGACGGTCGTGCATCGCTCCGATGTATCGACCTTGCCGCCCATGTTTCTCCCGGCATGGAAAGCGACGCCGGCGCGTGGTCGTGATCGCTTCAATGCATTGGGCGGTGACATGTTCTCACCTATGAAGTTACAGCAGATCTTTCATGAGCCGAGCCCTTCGTCTATGAAAGAAAATGTACAGCTCTCATCGTCCACTACGTCGTCGCCGCGTGGCCCCGCCTCGAAAGCGGCGCATGCTGCGCTGGAGGCCGTGCCAACGCAGTCGGAATTTACGTTTCGGACGAAGCATGTGCCGACATCGACGCCCATGCCAACACGCCGAGTCTCTGTGAAAGGCGCCACGTTGAACGCAGCTCTCCAGGCGGAGAAAGCTCGTGCGGAAGCTGCTGCTGCCGCCGCCACAGAGACCGCCACGGGAACGACAGGATCTACCTCGGTCTCGGCAACACGGACATCGACGACGAGCGCGAGTACCAGCGCGAAACCTGTGCCGTCCACGCCAGGGGGGCCTCATGTCCCGCTGCGTCTGATCAATCTGCAGATGGACGCACACGTTCGCACAGGCCTGGAGCAGCTTGCGGAAGAGCGAAGTCGCGAAGCCTCGCGGGATGAATCATCAAGCATACATGATCTTCACACACACAAGCGCATGCGGGTCGCCTCGCATGAGACCAGTCAGACGCGACCAGTGTCGCGTCGCATGCCGCTATCGTACCGTTCGACCAACATGGATACCCAAACATCGCCGCCACACATGTCGCCCTTTGGCTCGTACCCACGCTCCATCCTTAAATCGACCGCGCAAGATACGCCGCGCGGTACCAATGCGCGCTCCATCAGCTTTGTGGATCCGTCGGTGCCACGTGAATCGCGTCTGGAGCGCGTCTTGGACGAGTTGGAGCACATGAACCTGACGCAGTCTATGCGTGGCGACATGACCACAGGCGATCGATCCCTCGGCACACAAGCGTCGTTCCGCGTGACGCGGGACAAGCTGATTGAGCTGCTCACAGACGTAGCGCCATGGGAGCCGGATTGGCATTCGATGCGTACGTTGGATTTGCGTGCGCGCCGCCTAGAGTCGTGCATTGGGCTGGCCGAGCATATGCCCGCGCTGGACGAAGTGTGGCTTGATCACAATGATGTGGCGTTTGCCATGGGGCTACCGGCCAGTCTGCGTATATTGCGAGCGTCGCACAACCACTTTTCGGAGCTCACGTCGTTCGAGCATTTGCAGCGGCTCGAGGTGATTGACGTGAGCCACAATGACTTGACGTCGCTCATGCCGTTTGCCCAGCTACCACATCTGCGGGAGTTACGGGCGGACCACAACCAAATCGTCGACCTGCATGGCCTCGAGCAGTGCCGAACGCTGCGTCGCGTGAGTGTGACGCACAATGCGCTGCATGGCACCCTCGACTTGGCCAGCATGGCATGGCATGCGATCGAGCGGATCGCACTCTCGCACAACCGGCTTCAGCGTCTCGATGGCATGGAGCATCTCTCCACCCTCCAAGCGCTGCATGTGGAAGCCAACGAGCTAAGCGTCGTGCGCAGTCTACAGATCTTGCCGCAGCTGCGTGTGCTGCGTGTGAGCGACAATGCCACCTTGACCACCCTCGACGTTGCCTGGGCGCCGCGGATCAAGACCCTGTACGCGGATCGGTGTGCCTTGCCACGCATTGAGGGACTGGCCCAGGCCGTCGAGCTTCAGCGCCTATCGCTGCGGCAGCAGCACACACGCCTGCAATGGCCCCTTCCTCTCCCGCCGTCCGTGGAGCGCCTCTTCCTGGCCGGCAATGCCATCCGGTCGCATGCGTGGCTGGGTACAACGCTGCCTGACTTGGTCTACTTGGAGTTGGCAGGGTGCCAGCTGACGCATATGGCTGCACAGTGGCAGCAGCGTACGCCGGCGCTGCGCTCTCTGAATCTGGACCACAATATGCTAACCAGCGTGCCGTCCTTGCATGCATGGCACCGATTGAAGCGGCTCAGTGTGGTGGGCAATCGCCTGGTGGCGCTCGAAGACGTGGTACAAAGTGTGCGTGGCCTGACGGAGCTGTGTGTGTTGGACGTACGCATGAATCCATGCACGTTGGGCCTGTACCCACCGATGGTTTGGCCCTGCGATGCTGGCGTCGGGCCGCGGGACGATGCTGTGAAAGCACCGCCTACCACCACACAGGCCTGGTGTCCTCCGCTGCCCAACCCGGCCATCGTACAACCGGATGCGGCGGCGGCATTAGCACGTGCTGCGCAGGCGCAGTACCAAGCCGCGCAAGCGCTCGCGGAGCGCTCGCAATTCCATAAACGCACGATGCTCTTGCCGCCGGAGCCCTCGGACACGACGCCCGGCTCGGATCATGCGGCCGATGGCGCTCGCGCCACGGTGCTGTTCCAAGCAGCCGATCAGCGGTTTGTTGCTACGTTGACGCGGCACACGCTTCAAAAGCGGCGTGTGTACCGCGGCCTATGTGGTATGGCGTGTGCATCGCTCACATGGCTCGATGGACTGGAGCTGGAAGAGCGCGACGTACAAGAGGCCGAGCAGCAGCTTCGATCCACGCTGTAGTTGTATGTAGAATGCGTAGTTAGGCAGAACGCCGCTGTTGAATCGTATCCACAGCGCGCTCCACGACACGCTCCAGCATCGTCGAAGAGAGGTGGCCACCCGACGAGGCGCTCTCATCCATACGCTGAAACTCGCCTAGCAAGGAGCGATATACGTACTTGCCGACCATGTCGAACTCCACGTTCACACGCGAGCCCACCGCCTTGGACGGCAGTGCAATGTGGTCCTGTGTGTGGGGGATCAGCATCACAGTAAACTCGACCGTCTCACTGGTAGGCACGGACGTGTCCTGCGTGCCAGAGAGTGGGCCACCGTTCGGCGGAGAGACGTCAATCAATGTGAGCGACGTGCCGTCCAGCGTCACAAAGCCCTTGGGGATCAGGTACGGCGCTAAGGTGGACGGCAGGGGGAGCGTAGCACGGTCCGCCTCAGGCTTCTCGTACACGAGACGCAGAGTTAGTGTCAACGCAGACTCGTTCGGGACAATCGATTGGAGTGTCGCCATGGTATCGACGTGGCCTTGCACAATATGCCCGCCAAATCGCGTCGTAGGCGACATCGCCCGCTCACAGTTCACCTTATCGCCGACACGCAGCGCGCCGAGATTGGATCGGAAGAGCGTTTCCGGCGCCAGATCCACTTTGAAAAAGCCCTGGTGCTCCTTCTCATCAAACTTGGTCACAGTCAAGCATACGCCATTCACAGCAATGCTATCGCCCAAATGGCAATCGTGCAGGATGGCAGCACAGTCGCCAATCACCAGTGCGTACGAGCCGCTCTCTGGATCGACATGGATCACGTCCACAACGGTAGCTACACGTTCCACTGCCTGTTAGTCGATCCAAGGCATACCTAGACCGGTGAACATCAAGCTGTGTGTCTGTCTGTGCGGAGAAGAAGCGTACAGGCGGGCGTGGTGGCGTCACGGCGTCTCGTCACGTGGAGGCGAAACGACCACACGACGCACGCCTCGTCGTTGACGACCGACCATGCCACGTATCCGCACGAGCCGCACACGGCCTCCGCCGGAGGGCTTCGAGGACATTGAAGGCATCCTGGAAGAGTATGAGACCAAGATGCGCGATGCTGAGAACGAGTCGCAGGAAGGCAAACGCAAGGCGGAAGGTGTATGGGGCATCATGCGCATTACGCACATGCGCTCGCGCTACATTTACGACTTGTACTACAAACGCGAGGCCATTTCACGCGAGTTGTACGACTGGCTCTTGGAACAGGGCTACGCGGACGCTGCGTACGTATGCATGGGACTTATACCAGATTGATTGCGAAGTGGAAACGTACTGGCTACGAAAAACTGTGTTGTGTACGATGCATCCAGTCCAGAGTACGTGTCGCAGGAGGAACACACTGACATCCTTAGGATATGAACTACGAGGGATCTACCTGCATTTGCCGTGTGCCCAAAGCGCAGCTGCGTCCGGGCACGTTTGTGGAATGTGTGCATTGTGGTACGTCGGTCCACGTCTCTCACCCACCCAGGATGTCGCGGCTGCAGCTCGGCTGATTAATATTGGCCCTTTTTTTGTACTTGTGTCCATAGGGCGAACGCCTCTCCACCTCCACCCAAACACACGAACGCGTGTTTTGATCTCTCCCTCGATGGCATCAACGACACCAGGGTTGGGCTCGTCGTCGGACAGCATACCGCAGCCTAGCACAGAGGCCGATACGACAGCGGGCACGACACCCGCACCTGAGGCCACCACAGCCGATCCATCTGGGTCGGCGCGGCCGGCCAGCTCGATGGACGGTATGCCGAAACCGATTGCGCTGCAGTCCAACGAGCAATGGACGATGCGTGTGAATCGCGAAGGCTTGCCGATATGCCGTGATTTGCATGGTCTATTTACCACTGTGCTCATTTCCTTGTGCGACCGCTGGCCAGACTGGCGGTACCCCTTGGCCTTTGTTTTACCTGCGGTCGTACAGCGTATGCAGGCCTTGCAGTTTGTGCAAATTGTACGCGACTCGGCGAATGGAATGCAGAATATGCTGTCGCTCAGTCAGACGATGACCTCGTTCACGATGGACCAGGAAACGGCGCACCGGATTTGTATGGCCTTCATTGACGCTTGCTTGCTAGAGCGGGTCGTGAACCAAGAAGGCGAAGTGTATGCCCCTTCTCCGAAAGGATTGCATCTCATCGACCGATTTGTCACGCGGCATGGTATTGCAACACGCAGTGTGAGCAATCTGTTGAACTTACATACACTCTGTGACAAACTACTGTTCCTCGAGCGTGACGAGCAGGACGACGTTTTGCTAAGTGATGCTGTCGTGCGCATTGTTTTCCACCGCATGGTCGGTCTATCACCACGCCGCACCGAGTCGAGTGCCATGGGTATGGCGATGCAAGCGACGTATGCCAAAGACGCGTTGGGTCAAATGTACGAGACAGCGCACTTTTCCTCGATCGAGGCACTCGCGTGGCTCGTGAATTTCACTACTTTGGTCTCGGTGGATGAAGCCATTGTACTGGCCGCGCATATGGTCCGTCTTGGATGGCTCGAGCCGGAGACGGATTTGCCACCGAGCCGCTCGAACCGTGTAGCGACCGTCCGTGTGGACGAGTCGATGACTGTGGATGGCGCTGCGTGCGAAGGCACGTTTGTGGAAGGAGAAGTGTACCATATTACTGAGCTTGGCGCTACGATTGCATGGAAAGTCGATTTCGTGGAGCAGCCCTCCACCAATGCCGCGACGGAGCGTCCTCCTACCTCGTTCTTCCAGGGCGAGCGGAACACGGATATGCGCTCTGTGTCGCCTACGATGGATGCCTTTGAATTGTATGGCACGTACGTTAACGAGAACCCTTCCAACACTGCATCGCCTGACTTGGCCACAGGCGGTCCGGCCGTGTCGCGCAAAGCCTCTGGCGTCTCGAGCATCCGCCGCACTCACAGTGTGAAGAGCCCTACACAGGCACCCAGCACCACCACACGCTCGCCCACAATGCCGTCAAGCACTGTTGTACGTCGCCCTATCCGGGAAGTGCTTCGCACAGTCTCTCTGCGTCGCGCGTTTTCGGCGTACCTTGCCTCTACGCCATCGGCCCTCGCGTTGCCGTTCTGGTGCCAAATTGAATGGTTCCGATCGGATTGTCGTCAGGCGACAGCTGGTACACTCGAGCAAGTATATGTGGCGGATCCTGTCTTGCATTTGCCCTCGGAATCATCGCTGCCTACGCATGTGCAGCGCCCAGCTGGTATTGATGGGCCGCGGATGCGCACAGCGATGCGCGCTCTCCTAACAGAGAGTGCCCGTGTTCGACTGCTGCCGTTCCTTTGGTCGATGGAAGGCATGCAAATCCAAGCTTTGTCGCTTGAAAAGCTTCAAGCGGCTCTCGATACCTACATGGCCGTGCCTTCCATGGCGGTGGACGAGGCCGGTTGGCCGACTTCGGCGGCCGCGCAATCCAGTGAAGGCCAGCTCGCGAAAGTGTTGTTGACAAGTGCTGCTGTGCAGAAGGAGGTCCTCGCGTACTTGGCCAGCACCGCATTGACGCAGTACTATGATGCTATAGACCGTGGCGAGATTGCAGCGCCCTAAGTAGATATACCAACATCGCGTTCGTTCGTACCTTGCGGTGGAAGCGTCGCTGCCTGCCTAGGGCACAAGGAAAAAATCGCAAATATGCCCTGCTAGCAGGGGTGCACACCAGGGCCCCTGTCACAACCTGTTCGTAAGTGCGCCCGCCAGCCCCTTACTTGCGAGGAGTGGGGCGGACATCATGGCTGGGATACCACCTCCGGGGCCTCCTTCCTTGCAGGGCCTTCCTGTGCCTTTATCCTACCAGAACCCGGGGCCTCATGCACCACATCCAGCACCGCACCATGGCTACTCGCCGCTGCCTGGCCACGTCGAATCCAGTGCCGCGCCAAGTCCCATCCCTAGCTCGGGGCCTGTAGCCAGCGCTTTGTCTTCCGTTTCAGCTGTTCAGCAACCAGAAGGAACGTATGCGCATGCGTCGCCTGGCCACGTCGAGCCCACTGTGACTGCGCCTCTGATTCCCAGCGCGCCGAGGCGCTTGACGGGTGTTATGTACGATGAACGTATGCTTCTGCACGAGACGCCTGCGGACGAAACGCATCCGGAGTGTCCTGCCCGCATTAACCACATCTACGAGCGTTTGCACCAGTCTGGCTGCCTCGCACGTATGGTGCGACTGCCTTCGCGCGAAGCTACGCGTAACGAAGTCTTGCTGGTTCACGAGCCGGACGTATGGGACTCGTTCGAGGCGTTGATGTTACGATCTCATGAGGAACTCAAGGCGTACAGCGTGGACCTTGAAAACCGTGCCTCTTTATACCTCAACCGAAACTCGACTCTCTCTGCGCGTGTGTCTTGTGGTAGTGTCGTGGATCTGTGTGTGGCTGTGGCTACAGGGCAGGTTCAGAATGGGTTTGCTATTGTACGCCCGCCAGGGCATCATGCTGAACCGACGTGCGGCACAGGCTTCTGTCTGTACAACAATGTGGCAGTAGCTACCAAGCACTTGATGCAGATGTCGCCCACGTCGCCTGCGCATGTCAATCGTGTGCTGATTCTCGATTGGGATGTGCACCATGGCAATGGCACACAGCGTGCCTTTTGGGACGATCCCAATGTGCTGTATATCTCACTTCATCGGTACGAAAACGGGACTTTTTACCCGGGCACGACCTATGGCCACTATGATCAAGTCGGTGGGCCGTCTGCGCGTGGTAGGACCGTCAACGTTCCTTGGCCCTGTGCAGGCATGACCGATGCGGACTATTTGCATGCGTTCCAGCACTGTATTATGCCAATCGCCTACGAATTTGCCCCCGACCTCGTCATTATTAGTGCCGGGTTTGACGCAGCCCACGGCGATATCCTAGGCGAATGCCATGTGTCGCCGGAAGGCTATGCCCACATGACACACCAGCTCTTGGCGCTCGCCGGTGGGAAACTTGTCGTGGCGTTGGAGGGCGGGTATACGCTGGAAGCCATTGCCGACTCTGCCTTGGCCGTCTCGCACGTGTTGCTGGGCGATCCGCTGCCTGCGCTTCCTCCGGGTCTCGTATGCAGCACGGCTGGCGCAGACACTGTGGCGCGTGTCGTGCGTACGCAAGCGCCGTACTGGCGCTGCATGGCCACGTCGCTTACCTACCCGCCTCTGTCGACCAGCGATGTGGAGACAGGGCCAGCGAGCATGGCGGCGGACAAGATCGTCTCGGTTCCTACACAGCCATTGCGTGAACTGGTTTTGCAGGGCCGCACTGCTCACTTGTGGTCGACGCACGAGCTGATTCCACTGCCCTGCCACGAATCGACGTCGCCGCTGAGCCCTGGGCAAGCTCTTTGCTCCTCGTCGCTTTTGATACCTACGACACAGACGCTCGTGGTCTTTGTCCATGACATGGGCCCTGTACACATAAGCCATCCAGACGATACAGAGCATGGCGCTGTGTACGTGTCTGATGCGGCAGACGATGTCGTGGCATGGGCTGCAAGGCACAAGTATGCGATTATGGATGTGAATACCAAGGTGCCTTTACCTGTACGAGCCATCCGCAACCACGATCACGACAAAGTCACCCTCCCAGCCACGGATGCGCAGGACGCCTCCACCGTGCTTGCGACGCAGTTGGAGTATATTTGGGACAACTTTGTATCGATCTCGCCAGCGTCCGACATTGTGCTGATCGGTCTTGGTACAGGCTGCCAAGGGCTCATGCACCTCATTACACAGCGGGCTGTGCAAAACCGCGTTCGTGCCATCCTCCAGGTCCTTGGTATGAACCCGATCCCTCTACTTCCCAAGATGCAGCCCGAGCTCAAGTCCTGGTACAAGAAGCATGCGTATGTCTTGTGCCCACACGATCACCCACGCTTTATGTGGAACGAGCAAAAGTCGTCCGGCAAGCGGCTCGGTAAGGTCGAGCAAATGCAGAGCGATTCGCCTATGCACATCCTCTTAGAGGCCCTGCCGCGTTTGGACGCGATGCTAGCCTAGTTGGCTTATAGTTCCGTCCACAGTCTGTGTCACACTCTCTTCCTGCTTCTCACGTGCCGGCGGCGTGGCACTGCCTTGATCGTCTTCGGCCTTGCGATGCGGTTGTTTCTCTTCCGTAAGCGCAGGCGGCCGACGCAGCGCAAGGATGGTATCGAGAGAGAGTGTCGCACGCTTGCCCCACTCGCCATGCGTCTCTGGGCGAAAGTCCGCGTACAGACCATAGGCGGCCGTTTGCAAGGCCGTTGTCGATCCATCTCGATCCACGTACGAATTGGCGAGCAGCGTTAGGGCCCCCATCACTTGTGGCAAGGTCTGGAACATGGAGCGACGCAGATACTCAAACGCTCGCGAGGGCGGTACAATATCCCCTGCATGCAGACCTCGATACTGGCCATTGCGTAGGCAGATCACTGGGATCTTTGTGTGCAAGAACTCGATATGTGGCTGGTTTTCACTCACTGTCAGTGGCGTCCGTCCACTGTGCATCGCTTCTGGACGCTGCAGCGTGCGTGCCCGTGCTTCCGCGGCGAGGCTTACATAGCACTGTGCCAGGCTCAAGGCCTCGTTGATACCAAACCCCAGCTGCTGCAATACGACCACGGCCCATGCTGTCATTACAGGCGCCCGGTTCACCACCACATGGCGGCCACGAAGCGTACTCTCGTCCAAAACGGGGTGGAAATCAAAGGTATCTTCGCTTTCATGGTCCACCCCCACGCGAGATGGCGTAGCTACATTGCCCCATTCACGGCGTACTTGGGCTTCTGTACGTAGACGCTGTTGTTTTTCCATTCGTTCCGCTTCACTTAGACTCGTGCTGTCGTTCGTCAGCGCTACGCTCTGCAGGACCTGTACTATGCGATCACGCGTGGCTCCTTTGCACGGCGCGCCAATTTCTTCCAATTCAGGCGCAGAGATACGGCGCAGGTGTGCTCTTGTGCATCTCTTGCTTTGTGCCAAGGCATGAACGGTTGTCATAGCTTCTGTAACGGACACATGGGCCGTGCTATGTAGCGCATGAATCAGGCGAGGCAGGGGGATGGCGTCGTCCTTGTCAGCCTCTTTCAATGTCTCTGTGCCTCTTGTTGTGGGCGGCGGCGTCGATGCAGCGGATGTTGCCTGCGCACGCATCCGCTTCAACAGCGACGCGGCTCGGTCGGATGTGGATGCTGACCGTTTGGGTGGCATCGATGCGCAACCGCAGGGATGACGTCTTGCAAGCAGGGTGTGTGCGCGGACCTCCACTTCTTTCTACGACGGTAGCGGCGTAGACAGCTGTGTCGCGGCCTCGAGGATGGCTGTCACTGGGTATGTACACACGGATACTTACCAAAGAACTGCCCGCATACCTGCCCTACCGCCCAATGCGCTTGGTGCCATTGCAGCACACTTGCAAAATCAACATGGGGCGCAGCCAGCAGGGCCATGGCGCGTACGATTCCGCCCTTTTCGTCCTGTTCGCAACACATACGGCGAAAGCACCTCATCGCATCCTACTGAGGCGCAGGCGGACCGACGAAAACGACGTGTGATGTGGGATGTGACGGATGCTGCACACCCGCAACATGTCTTCCTCGTGATGGAAGATGCTACGCAGCCAACGCGTGCTGAGCTTCGCGCGTCTGCTTCGTCCACCGATGCGGTGTCCCACCCTGTACCTACACGATGGCATGCTCATGTCGTAAGTGCTGAGTTCCATACGCTCTTGCGGCAATCTGGCTTGCCCGGGCCGCTCGGATCAGCGGCGGGCACGCCGGGCCCTGGCGCATGGGTCCAGCGCGGTGCGCATATCACGCTGGACGGTCTTTCTTTTCGGGTGCGCGTACGAGGCTCCCATTCACGCAATGGTGCGTTGGATTATGCGGCCGAGCATGACGAGTGTATTCTGAGCATCGGTAATGTTGTTGTGGGTACAGATCGTGTGAGTGGTGGCATGGTCGAGATCCAGTATCTTCCGCTCTCCCACCTATCGCCCGACTCCACGCTGCTTGGCTCGATCTTGGTATCGCTCTTACCTCCTGATATTGTGCCCCTCCTTTCCCCCCTCACGCCGTCCTTATCTATGGCCGTGCCCACGGTGGCCCCACGTACTATGCTCCCAGCTGAGCAGTTGGAAGAAATTGTACCTGCCAGTACCGCTGCATGGCGGATGCCTCCTCCGGCGCCGACCCATGCGCCAGGGTTCGAGGCGTGGGACGATTCTCCTTCCACAGAGACGACAACCCCGCCGTCTTCCATGGACGACGCGGTGGGATGGACAGGTATCGAGGCTCGAAGACGTATGGCCTACGTCCATCTATCCATGCTACGAACGGAAGGTTTAGCATGACATACCCAGCTAGCTTGTATAGGATCTACGACACGACCATGGCCACTCCCTCCACCGACGGACGCAGCGGCCTGCTTCCCTGGCAGCTGAGCTGCCCATTGGGCTAGCCTACGGCCTCCACTTGCGCGCTGGCTGGCTGGCTGGCTGCACGCGCCAAAGGGGGCGCGACGCGCTTTCGCAACGGCCGAACGAGCGTGTGGCCTTCCTTTCTCTGGTCATCGATCTCACTTGCCTTGCCCAGCAGCATGAGCGCGCCGAGTACGCCGAGGGCCGTCCTTCTGAAGGGGCCTACGCTAAACTCGAAAGTGTTTATGACCGCGCTCCCGGAGCGACATGAGGACTTGGTCGCCAAGGCATGCGATCTCTTCCGCGTGCCTGCTGACCATACGCCGCAGCTGTACGTGTCGTGTCAAGCTTCCGTCGGCCCAGCGTCGAGTGAGCAGCGTGGGGCCTTGCTTCTGGCTGATGCGATGCCCTTCCTTCGTGATCGCGAAATGATCACTGTGCGGTGGGCACCGACGGATGTGCCTCGACGTGATAAGGACGGTCGTGTCCAGTGGGATCCCAAGCTGGACGACGTGCGTGCCGGCCTCACCCCTGTGCCACGCGTCCCCGGCCCACCGCTTTGGCGCGGTCCACAGGCGCGAGCTATGCATGTTGCTCGCGTGCTGGAGCGCGAACGTGCCAACTACAGCGACGATACAGTTCGGAAACCTGTGCTGGCCAGCCCTTCGTCGCCGATGCCATCAGTGGCATCCTCCGACCCCACGACGGCCGCATCGACTCCAACCCCCCCGACGACCGACGACGTGTCGTCTGTGTATACCAAGCCTGCTGCTATGCCGCCATCCGAGTCGCCCTTCCACGAGCCGCTTCTCTCGCCGCCGCCCAGCTCACCGACCGAGTCGCCCAGCTCTGCAGCACGACCTACGCCGACGGAAGCTCTAGATATGCCCATGTCGCCAACACCCCAACGTAAAATGGCGCCTTTGGAGTGGCCTGGTGATAGTGACGACGACGCCTCTCCGCGTCTGCGCCTGGCTCGTGATACCAAACCGACGACGTCAGACGAAGTTCCTCCGTCGACTGTCACAGATCCGGACGACGAGGGCGCGATGGACGACACTGCCACATCTTCACGCAAGGGCGGCTTTGGTGCATGGTGTGCACGTTTGAATCCGTTTGCGCGTGGTGAGGAAGAGATGGCGCAGCGCACAGCCTCACCGCCTCGTAGCACTTCCCCACGAACGCGGAAAGCCACTGAGGACGACAACGATGCGGCCAAGACGCCTGCGACGGACACACCTACCTCCTCACCCTGGACCGCACAGGGCGCTGTGGCGTACGATATCATGACCCAGGTTCTTGTCGCTGTTCGTGAGCATCCAAAGAATGTCCACTTTACCAAGCCCCATGAATTCCGCTGGCCACAGCAGGATGGATCGACGTTGGGCGTGTGTGTGTCCAAGCGCACGTTTGACTCTGAGGCGCCCCTGGCCGTGTTTGCCGAGGCGCTGCATGCCTTTTTCGATACGAAACCTGTGTCCGTGACCGGTACGATGCGTGCGCACGAACGGGAAGCCGCCATGCTTCTCAAGTTTGCCGAGACGTTGATGGGCGAGCTGCAGCGTACAAGTGCGCCGCCGCCACCGCCTGCGCCGGAACCCAAGGTGGCCGCGCCTGCTACCTCGACGCGTGGCAAGCGTGGTGCCGCGGCGGTTCAGCGGGCTGAGACGGAGGCACCTGTCGCCAAACGCACGCGTCGGTCCTCGCGGCGTGCCACTGGCCGTCGCTCCTAGCTAGCTAGTCTTTCTTTGTACATTAGAATCATGTCACTACCACATACTATGAGGCTTGTTTTTTCATGCTCGATACGATGGGGCAGCGAGGAGGTATCTATCATATTACAGCTCAGCCAGAATCATAGTACCGAGACTCTGCACGATCTGATCGCCCATCGCCGCTTCTACGGTGTCTTCAAGGTGACGCTTGGGATCCTGCTTGCCCACATAGTGCGTCTTGATCTGCTCAGGCGTGAGCTTCGCTTCTTCCTTCACAGAGTTTTGGTAGTCCTCGGCCAGCGTCAGCATGCGCTTGACAGCGGCCTGGTTCATATGTTGGTGCTCCTGGAAATCCTTAAGTTGCAGACCTTCCGTCCATGTGCGTTTGTGCAAGTTGCCGAGCATTTGCTGCTCCAGTTGCGTCTTGCGGTAGCCAATGGCAATGGAGTAGTAGTGTCGGTTCAAACCGTGAATCAACGACTGAATCGATGGCTTGTTCAGGTGGCCAATGTTGGATGTCGTCTGGCGTGGCTCCTGGCCCAGCATCACGGTCGATGGGTTGATCAGGCGGAACGCATCAATCACGACCTTGCCTTTGACAGATTCAATGGGGTCGACGACAATCGCCACAGCACGTGGATTCAGCTGCTCAAACGACTGCTGTGTATTGATATCGACACTGGACAGCCAGCACCCAAAGCCAGGGTGCGAATGGTACCAGCCTACGACCACTTCCGAGCGGCCCGTCTGCTTAAGCATATCCAGCATCTTGGTCTGGAAGACAGGGTCAACCGCCTCGACACTCACACCGGTACCCGACTGAGGCATAGCAAACACATCGACAACCGATACGGTATAATCATCGACAATGGTGCCCAGCAAGAGACCCATCACTTCCATAGGCACACCAGCACGGCCATGCTTGAGCATTTTCAAGAGCGCCAGGCTGCTGATGTACACTGTCTCGGCGTTGTCCTGCTGCGGCACATCTCCAGAGGCGGGCGTCGACGACGCCCCCACCCGCGCTTGGTTCATAAGGGCTTGCAAGTCCATCCTGAGCAAACTGGCACTTGGTCGCCGTCGTCGTGGAAGCAGCCACCACCAGCGAGGCAAGAGCGACGACGCGCGTCCCATGTTTAGTCATGCTGATTCAGACTATCCAGCAACTACCTAGATGTGCTGCCTATACTACGCACGCCGCGTCTGCGACCGCGCACGCAGCGCCTCCATCCGCTTCGCGAGGCGAGCCTGCAAGGCCTCTCGGGCCTGTTCAAGATGCGGCTGCGATTCTGCGGCGTACAGAAGGCTGTCCATCAGCGAGTATGGCAACGCTAGGCCCTGCGTGGAGGACGAGGTGCGTGCTTCGTCTGTGGCTCGTTGCACACACGAGGCACTGTACTCGAGTGCCTGCTCTAGCTTCCCTGCGCGCATCATGACACGGAGCAACACATCTGGCGCCTGTGTATCGAAGAAGGTGGTGAGCCAGCTCGGCGCCATACTCCATGCATCCATGGCGAGGAGTCGTTCTGCGATCACACGGGCATACGTCGTGTGCGCCTGGCCTGTGGTCATGGTCCAGTGCATATGCACATACTTCCATGCGCGTTCATGCGCAGGTCCGGCCCAATGCGCAGCACGCGGGGAGCGACGTAGGAAGGCCGCATGTGGATCTGCTGCTTCTTCGTCATCGAGGCGAAGGGTCTGCAAGCTTGGATCACTCTCTTTCTTCTGTACACGCTCAACGCGGCGAAGGTATGATCGTTGAAGCTGGACACTGGTCTGAGTCAGAGCATCAAACAGGCTGTCCATCGGTAGAGAGAGCTGGCGAGCTGTTGTGAATGCATGGTCCACATCATCGTTGGCCAGCATCAAATGCATGGCATCGTCAGCACGCAGCGGCGTATGTGGCAGCGCCAGCTCTGGGTACGTCCGCATCAAGGACAGGCGGGTCAGTAGGGCTTGGTATGCATGACGAACGTCGTCCAGCTGCACAATGGCCAGCGGCGCACTTTGCTCTGTGAGTGGGATAAACTTCGTCACGGTGCCACGCAGTGCGCGATGAGGGCCTTGTGCATGTACTTCTTCGCCCGCCTGGTCCGTAGCATGCGCGAACCAGGCTTGGGAGGGAGGCAAGAGCGTCAGAGCATTGATCGTAGCCAAGTAACTTTGGGCCTGTGTAACGAGCCAGTGCTGGGCACTGTCCGCTTCATTGGGCGCGTCGTGCATGTGTTCGCCGATGCGATGCGCGTGCTGGTACATGGACGCCGCTGCGCTTTTATAGTCGCCTCGTGAGACGTGGTAGGCGTACAGGATATGGAAATACGAGGGCTCGGCCCAGGGTGTCGCATGGCGCGCCTGGAAGCTCAGCGTTCGCTCCACATGCGGCTGCCATTCCAATAGGTCGAGGCGCAGGAGCGTGCGAACTTCGTGGGACTGGCACAGGGTCGTGACCAGGGACGAGAGGCAGGTCGTACGCAAATCGTCCCACGGCAACGCCAGGATCGTCGAGCTCGCTTCATCGTACAAATGCAGGGCGAGCTGGGCACGGAAAAGCATCGTCCATACTTCGCGTGCTTCCGCCTCTGGGACGTCCGCCCCGCGCTCCAAGGCATGCATCGCTTGTTGATAGCATTGATACGAGACGTATACATCCGACTCGAGCCACGTCGCAGCGAATCGCCAGAGCGAGAACTGGGCTGTGGGCGTTGCACTCGCACGACACGCCGGCGGCACCACGACGTCCCACGCATGTTCTTGCACGCCGGCCTGCATACGAGCGGACAAACGCACGCATTCTTGGTACGCCGCCTTGGCACGTCCCGTATGTGCGTTCGCCCGCATGCGCAGGTAGGTCGATGTAGCGTCGTCCCAGGTGGCCAGGCAGGCGCGCACCGCATGCGGAGCCACGTCCAGCACACTATGCGCCAGCACAGGCACACTTGCATCGTGTGCCACACCACGGCCTAGCGCCGCATGCAAGACACTCAGCGTCCCGACGTGGTCCTCCCACGTCGACGCCAGCACGTAACGCGCACGTGCCTCTTTCCACGACGCGTACGCTTGGGCTTGCACACTCGCGAGCGCTGGCACGGGAGTCACGTGTGCTAAGAGCACCAAGAGGCCACGCAGCCCCTGCAAACGGACGTGCAGCGAGGCAAGGAGCGTGTAGGCCTGAGTCGCGGCAAGCCAGGCGGTAGGGGTGGTGGCTTGCGTGTACACAGCCACGGCCTGGGCGACATGAGAGACCCATACATCGGCGCCCTCGCGCTCGACCATGGCCGCCAAACGCGCGAGCAGGTCCGAGGGGAGACGCAGCGCCGCTAGTGCGCTCAACGACGACGACGGCTGCAGCGCGGCATCGATTTTGCGTGCGGCACGTGTGCCAAGTGTATACACGGCCTCGGCCGCCCATGTGGCCACGTCCAGCAGTGCCATGGGATGGCTCTGGCCCCGCGTCTGCAGCAGGGCGTACGCCTCGTCGTCAGGCGCTTGCGTCGCACACAAGCGCTGCACCTGTACATATTCCGCCTGCGCCGCTTCTACGGCCCACTGTGCGCTAGGTCGGTCCGTGAAGGGCGCAGCAGCGGCCCATCGCTGCGCCACTTGCGCGAGCCACGCACCCGCGCCTGTCGGCTCGGCCACGCCCAAAGCGTGTCGTGTCACGATCCATGGCACACCGCCACGGACGTACAAATGCAGCGGCCATCGTGCCGCACGATCTAGCTGTTCCACACGGCGTGTGAAGCGCAGCCATGCATCGACATGCGAGCCCAACGTCGAGGCCATCGCTGCAGCGAGGCGCGGGTGCGTCGGTGTGGATTCCACTTCGACACCCTCCGCCCGCAACGCAGCGGCCAGGGTCGTTGCACTGAATCGCATCGGCTCACAGAGCCGAGCGAGGAAAAATGGCGCAGGGGCGTCTGTATGTTCAGCCAAGGCGGCATCCAACGCGGGGCCATGCAGTGGGGCATAGGGCGACCATGGCTGAATGCTACGCCATGGCTCTTCGGTATCACCTAGCACGAGCGGCGCTGCGCCAGCTTCCAACGTCGGCGAGCCACTCACGATGGTTGTCTGGAGCAAGGGCGCGCCAGCTGCATGCCATAACAGCCATACACGCCATGTCTCACGGTGGCGGACCAACGCCATATCACGCAATTCTACGTCCGGCGCTTGGGTCATGGGATCGCAGGGCCGCGTCCATACCAGCGCCATCTCACCCAGACCACCGGACCAGCTCCGACTCTCTTCCAATTCGACACCATAGGCTGCCAAGCACGCCTGGGTGTCAGGCACATAGAGCACCACATAGAAAGAGTAGATGCTGTCATCTGGATACAAGAGTTGGACAAGCGGCGTACTTCCATGCTCAAAGAATGTGGATTCTGCTTGCGACGTACTTGGGAGATCCAACGTACGGACCAAGGTATCTGTCGCCAAGTTCCACACACGAACCTTGCGATCACGACACACGCAGAATACCAACGCGGTGTCCGTATCACGAATGTGGCATGCCACGGACAGCGTCTGTGTAGGCGCCACACCATCAGGCGTAGCTCCCCCACGGAAGAGACGCGACAAGAGGAACGACGAAGGACGCATCACACTTTCGTGCCACGCTCCATGAGGACCATGCTCAGCGCCGTGCCATAGCTGTAAACGGATCAGCGCACCATCCGCACACGAAATGAGCAGCAGGCCAGCATCAATCACATGTACACTCGTAGCGGTAGGCGCCACACTCTCGCTCATATGCTCCACTGCATGTTCGAGCGCCCAGGTGGATGGGAGGGCCGTCCCACGCAGCACACACGCCACAGGGATACGTAGGCGGTACACAAATCCCGTGACAGTGACAACGAGTAGGTACAAGTCACTTGAAAGCGCATCTTCCCACAAGCCTACATGGGCGACAATCGGCGCAGGGAACGTGAACCGAACAGGCGAGGGCTCTTGTTTCGGCGTCCCCAGCAAGCGCAGCTCTACGTCCAATGTCGATGTGAGAACACGCGCCATTGCCAGAGCGTGATCACCCAGCACACTTACATGGCATGTCGCTGCGTCCCATGCATGCGAGGCGACAGCCAACGCGCCATCGACAGGCGTCGGCGCAGGTGCTTGCGCTGTCTCAGACATGGTCGGCACAACATAGACACGCTCATGCCGTGCCTCGTATGGATGCAGTGCATCCAGCGGCACTGACGCGATGCTGTGTGGCAGCATCCGTCACGAGACTCTGGCAAGGAGGAAAAGCTTCACGCTACCCACCACGAAAGAGCAGGTCGGTGCGACGAAGCGACCGAGAGTGTTTCGTTGACACTTTTTAATTTCACATATACCCACACGATGGCGGGCCACGCGAACGCGTTCCAAAATGGCTAGCTAGGTCGGCCGTTTTTATCCAACGCATCTAGACATGCCAACCCTCCACATAGAAACGGCCAATTTCGCAGCGAAACTTTCATCTTATCAGACGGTCCCCCCTGAGATCGAATCGGAGGTGCATGCCGCGTTGAAGGTTTGCAGGCGTTTTTTTTTTGTCGGACGAACATCTTGCCGATTCCCCTGGGCCTCTCCCTTCCTAGCCTCTCTCCTTATATATGCGTTGGCTACAGAAGCGCGGGTGTGCTTCGGGTGCTGAGCGACGGCCACGTCGCCTGACATTTCTAGCTCGGGGATTTCTTCTGTTAGCTGCCTTATTCTTAGTCAATGTTATTCTCTGGGTAGCGACGACCATCACGTTCACTATCAAGCACGACAACGGTGTTGCGCCGCCATCGAATGCATCTCATGAGGCCTCGGGTATTCTGAGCGGCGAAGACGATGGGCCTGGTCAAACGAGCTCACTTATGAGTATTGCTTTGATTGCTTGGACAACGGGTCTTCGCCATGCCGTGGATGCTGATCACATCTCGGCTATTGACAATGCCACACGTCGCATTATGGCCGTCCCACGCAGAGATGGCCGTGGTTTCCGGCGGCCTGTAACGGTCGGCCTCTTTTTCAGTCTGGGTCACTCATGTGTGGTGATTGCCGTGGTGATTGCCGTCGCCGTATCCTTTATTACCTATACACGTATGGACACCGTATCCGAAGTGGGTGGCATTATCGGCGCCTCTGTCTCCGGCTCGTTCCTTTTCTTAATTGGTGTCATCAACTCCATCATTTTAGTGCACAGCTTTCTTCAGATGCGCCGTGTTCGTCGCCAAGAACGACTAGACGAGGCGCGCGTCGAAGCCGCTATTGCCCAGGCGGAGGCACAAGCTCAATCCAACGCCGAGGTTGACGCACCTGCGGGGATCCCTCACCTGGCTCCCCCGCCGCAAGCGCACGTAAAAGAGGACGTGCCTGCTACCACAGAATCCGCTACGCCAACCATGCATCACGGCATTCACCTTGTCGATCCTTTCGAGACAAGGCCTGCGATGGATGAAAAAGAAGTACACAAAGTCATGGACGAGCTTAATGATCCCTCTCTTCCCGACAAAGTCGACGAGGCCCACTCGCCTACCGGTGAGAAACGTCCCACGGCCGAATTCCGCGGTCTATTTACACGATTGGCTATGCCGTTGCTCAAAGTCATTGACCGTCCATGGAAGATGCTGCCTATTGGTATTTTGTTTGGTCTTGGCTTTGATACGGCCAGTACCATCTCGCTCCTGGGCATTGCGCTCATTGCCGGCGGTGGTCTGAACGGGGGGAACTCAAACGGAAGCATAGTGCTACTAGCGCTCCTATTTACGGCGGGTATGAGCTTCATTGACTCTTGTGATTCTGTGCTGATGATTTGTGCTTATTCCTGGGAAGAATTGGATGCGATGCCGAAATGGTACTCGCCATGGGAGCCTGTGCCTGACAAGATTGATACGCATCAGGAAGTGACGACGTCGCGGGAGTCAGACATTGCGCATGAATTGGTCCTTTCCACGACACCCTTTGCCCTTTTACTTACGCTCTTGTCTGTCCTCATGGCCTTCATCGTGGCTGTGATCGAGATTCTAGGATTGATTGGCGAACATTGTTCGCAATGTTCTGCAGCGGCTGATCGTCAGGCGGCGACGCATGATGGTGGTCTGGCGGGCAGCTGGTGGTTATGGTGGCGTTGGTGCAATGACTACTTTGGTTACATTGGTATTGGCATTACAGGCATTTTCGTGGTCTGTGTTGTTGTAGCCCTCCTTTTCACGATCCGACATGCACGTCAACGGCATGCGCATCGTGCTGCTTTGCGTGACAGGGCCGGCAAGTGGGGCGTGCAATACTAATCATAGCATCGTCACAACTTAGGTAGATAATGTATGAGTAGGTGGCGTTGAAGGCATGGGTGCAGATGGGCTCATGTCTTCTGAAAAATCTCCTAATCCATCATTCAAATCATGACGAAGCGCCGACAAGTCTGCGAGCGAGCTCGTGTCTTGCAACAGAGAGTCGTCATCATGGCTCTCATCCTGCTCAGGCCGCGTGAGGAACTGACGTTGAAATAGACCCCGTTTGGGCGCCGTCAATTCCGCCGGCGGAGGCACCGCTTCGCTGGGTATGGGCGACGACGACGAAGCGGACGTAGGCGGCTCCGTCACCTCGGCCGTAGGCCGTCGCGCCGTCGTTTCTTTGAGGGCTTGCGTGGCCCCCGCGGTCGTTTCGGTGATGGGCTTGGGATCGATTTTTCCACGTGCAGGGCCGCGTGCCTGCGTAGGACGCATCCCTGCCTGCGCCACGGATGCACGTGGTCCAGAGGTGGTCGAAACTGAGGGGCGTGGCATACGTGACGGAGCGCTCTCCGAGTCCTGGGATGCGCCTCGTCCAGGACGGCTCGGGCCCGTCAGCTCGCTCGGCCGCGGCTTCATCCTGGCCATTGTCTCTGACCGACCTGGCCATTGGCTCGGTGCTCGCGTTACCGGCACTGGTGCTACGACGCTGGGCCGTGGAGCGACGCTAGGGCGCGGTGCTATACTGGCACGAGGCGCCATGCTGGATCTGGGCGCCACGCTGGGCCGCGGCGCATCATTGACGGGTATTGTGGACGCCATATCACTGGCGCGCCGTGCTGTGGATGGTGGTGGCGCAGATGGGTGCGACACACTAGGCCGCAGTACACGACGACGTGGACTTTTGCGCGTCAGCCGAGCAAGAGGCGCATGCAAACTGGGTCGCGAGACTCGACGTGGCGATGCCGTGGCATGTGTACGTGCACGCGTAGGGGTATGGGGTCCTTTCCGTTCTTTGCTAGGCGATACAGAGCCACCACTGAGTTGCGTAAGCATGCGCTGGCCCTGCGCGGCCATGTCTTGCAAGGCCGCTGCTATATTGTCTGGCTCGCACGTCTCCGCCTGTACATCCTTGGAGGCAGTCTGTAGCGTGTGGACCGCTTGCATGGCCCATTCCATGCACATGAGCATACGTGGCGCCCACGTTTCATGCACAGCGTTGTACAGCGCCGCTTTCGCTTGCTGCGCCTGAGTAGCTTGCAGCATCGCTGTTTGCTTGGCATGCGTAGCTTCGTACAGTGATGCGCATACATCGTCTGTGCTTGCTAGCGGCGGCGCCTCCGATACCAGGGCCGGTACTTCCAATGTCGGTACCGGCAGCAGCGCTTGGCATCGTTCTGCCATACTGGTGAACAGCGCTGCTTCACGATCACTGCTCGCGCGGGGTAACGCTGCCTGTGCCGCATCCCATGTTGCTTGGGCTATGCACGACGCACCGTAGGTGGCAGGCACCAATGCTGCGGCCTGGGACGCCTCTACCTGCGTGAGCAATCGCTGCTCGGCAGCTTGTACTTCGACTTGGCGTTTGACCATCGACACGGACGACGAAGATGACGACGATTGTGAGAGCTTCTCTTTCAGTTCTGCCACCTCAGCACGTAGCGAGGCGATCGCCTGGACGTACTGAGCCACATGACGATCAATGTGCAGCAAGTTTCTCGAGACTTTGGTCTGAATGTTTTTGGCTTGGTTGGCATATTTTAGTGTGTTGTGAGTCTCGTCGTAATGCACACTGGACGGGCTCACACAAGCAATCATGACCGTCTTGCAGTTACCACCCAGAGAGAATTTTAAAAGACGGGTCAGCTTGCTGTTCCGGTACGGAATATGACGTCCACGCGCACCGCGTGCACCTCCTGACTGACATAGGGCATTGATACAGCTGCCGAGTGCGAGAAGCGAGCGATTAATATTCGCACCTTCCTTCATACGCAGGCCATGGTTGTTCGTGGCAGAGGCACGTTCCGAGCCGGCCAAGTCGATGATGTTGAGGGAGGCACTGCACATTTCCTCGACGGTATCTGCTGTACGTGGCCGACGTGAGACGTTCACTTGGAGGACAGCGTGACTACGACTGCTCACTGCATTGGCTTCCGTGGGGCTCTGTGTACGGCGTTTGTTGCCTTCCGTGATCATCGCAAGAACCTGCTCGGGCGACTCGGGCACATGCTCTGTAATGCCGACTACTGAGATCTTGCTTGCTGCATCTTCCCGCAAGGCCAAGCCTGGGCCGGGCGGCGTCGGTGTCTCGGAGAGCAAATCCCGGATCGTTTCATTGTAGATTTCCAAGTATGACAGTCGTACATCGGTCTCGTACTCACTCTTATCGGCATTAATGCGCTCATACAGTCCTTGCATGGTCAAGAAAATCAAGCCAGGGTCCTCGGCTGTGCCGCTAATAGTATGGGTCTTACCACATCCTGTTGCCTGCTTGTCAGTTTGTCGTTGCGAATACGTACGCCGTAGGCAAATACACTTGCATTGAACCCATTGAGCACTCCCGGCAGCATGGGCTCAACGGTCCCACGATATACTTCGCGCTGGGTCGTGGGCGGAGGAAATACGCGATCAAAGGCGTAGCGTACATCGCGTGGTCGTCGTCCATTGCCATGGAACTGCAGCGTGGAAGGCACGCGTGGCCGCGATGTATCGGCGCTATTGACACCGCGCGACATATCTGGATCACAGGGATCAAACACTAGTACACGGTCATCCACAGGCGCAATAATGTTACGGATGTAGTTGGTGCGCATAGCCGCAATGGCTGTCTGTGTTTTGCTGGGCGAGGCCGCGAGGCCGCCATCGCCTTGGAATGCCTTGGTTGTGTCCACTGGCGCCAGCAGGGACACTTCCTTGGCATTCATAGGGCGGACACGCACGACCACCTGGATCGACGAATCCGTCATACTAATGTAATGCGCACCACACACCCACGTCGTCTGCGGTGTAAAGGCACAGGCCGTGACGGCGCGCAGGCTGAGACCAACACCTGAGGTCGTGTTTGATCACGTGATACAATAGCCTACCAAAGGAACGCCGCTGGGCACGCGCGCTGCGTACGCGGTATAAGCGCTACCAAAAAATGCGCGAAGGGTTTGTTCTTCCACTGGGACGTCAGACGTAGAGAGGATACGTACCACGAATGCGTCGAGTAAAAAAGCGAGTCAATGCGTAGGCGAAAAGAAGGAGGCCTAAGGGATTGGCTAGCAGCACTTGCGTGCCGATAGCCCACCAGAAAAAGCCTGCATACGAAGGATGCCGCGCATACCTAGCGAGTGAGCAAAAAGTGGTACATACGCGTAGACACCTGTAGTTACCAGCACATGATCTTCTCGTTTTGTCAATGCCAGGGCATGGCTAAAGTTGGTCGATGCATGAATCATGGCTAGCGATCGTAGTGCTTGGCCCACCAGAAGGAGGGCGAGGCCTATGATATACAGGGAGGTATGCTGCTTCCACGATGGAACCATGTACCATTCAACAATGTATTCCAGTACGCCAAATGCATGTGCTGCCATGTACTCGACACCATTTTGCAAGAGGAACGCTGAGGTGAGATGAAGAGAGACGTACAATCTGATTGAAGATGCGTTTCGTTCCAGTATGCTGTCACGACAAATTCCAGCAGATGAAAAAGGGACCATGCGAGCAGGTAGGTATACAAAGCCGGCGCGACAGGCAGGGATGGCATGGAAGGGATCCCATGGCCGATCTGCCCTACGCAGAAGCCAGCCAGGGTGCCTAGCGCGAATGCCGTCAGCGCGATACCGCCTACCGCTGGCGAAACCTCTCGTGGAATCCGAGCAGGACTCGCGGCAAAGAACCACCGCTGTACCTGTACCACCATGGTAGTCCACGTTACAGATCGGTCTTGTCTCGCTGCTGCACGCAAGGCACGATGTTCTTTGTGCCTGTCAGTCTACCTACCTGCGCACGTGGCACCAGACAAAGAAGCGCATGTTTCGTACGCGCGAACAAAGAAAGGCACGACCGGCACTATAGACGCTATGCATCGATGACCCACCCGAGGCGTTGACCGGCCATGAAAGGCATTACCTGTAGCTTGGACGCATCGCCATCCGCCTTGCTTTGCGATGCTGGGTGTACGTAGGCCGCTGGCACATGGGCATCGGCCTCAGTACTGCGGCGCAGCTTTACCGTACGGCCGGGCGTAGCCGATTCCTTGTAGAAACGACGGCCATTTTCGCTCACGTAGCCGGCCAACTTGTCTAGGGCACCGAACGACTCCAGGAGCGTGGCGCAGAGGGGTAGCAGGACAGGTTGTGTGTAGACGCCAGCCGCACAGCCACAGTTCTTTACGAGGTCCTCTGTGGAGTTATTCCGACTGGAAGGCGACGGGTACTTGGATGCGAGTGGATGGGGCGCCGAATCCGAGCCCAGGAAGAAGCGTGGATGTCCCTCGCGGATGACCTCGCGCAAAGCTGCACGATCGTCTGGCGTTTTAGCGACAGGCTTGCAAAAGTGCAAGGGCTTGCCTGCCCAGTCGTCGACAATGAGCTGGAGATGGTGCGGCGTGATGGAGCATGCCACGGTATCGCCGCAACGCTTAACACACTCGACAGCTGCGCGCGTGGTAGCGTGCTCCAGCACGATGCGCAGCTGGGGGAACTGACGATGAATTTTTTCCAGGTGCGCGAGGAAGAGCGGTTCCGCGTTGAGGACACAGATCCCTTTCTCTGCGTCACTCGGCAGCTCACCGTGCAGGTTCAGCACCATATCCATCTCCTGCATCGCCGCAAAGACGGGGTAGTACATTTCGTAGTCTTCAATACCGCCATCGCTGTTGGTCGTCACGCCGCGTGGGTAGCTCTTCACGCCACGCACACCTGCCTTGGCAGCCTTGCGAATTTCGTCGGGGGTGAGTTCAGGGGAAAGGTACATTGTCACAAGGAAGCGCGTGGATGGCGCGAGTTTCTCCAGCGAGGCCTGGTACGCCATCGCTTCGTCTGCCGACTTGATGGGGGGGACCAAGTTCGGCATGACATACGCCAAGTCCATACCGCCTAGTGCGACATGCGGCGTGACCAGCTCGCTCATCTCGCCCTGGCGCAGGTGGACATGGAAGTCAGCTGGGGATGGCACCTCCAGCACGTCAGCCTTCGTCATGATGGCGGTCTGCTAAGCGTCGAAGGCATGAAGGCACACGACGTCTCCACATCGGCCGAAGAGACCATTGGGCCTCGGCGGGCGTCGTGGAGGCGCGGCTGGGACGTGGCTCCCCTCACCGAATGCACGAGCCTCCTCCGGCGGACGACGTGCCGCCGTCGTACGAGTCCGTTCTTGCCGATACGTTTGGCGATGACTCCGTGCACCATGCTGCGCCTATGCCCTCTACGAGTGCGCCGTTGCATACGCCTCCGCTGCCGCCCCGTGTCTCATCGCATCGTGAGCCTTTAGGGCCGTTGCCTACGCACGAGCCACGGCCTGGCCACCCCCTTTTGCATCACAATAAAATGCTTGTATACCCCCGATACTGGACGCGATGTGAGCGGTGCTTGAATACCGGCTACAAGCACCAACATCCGTCGTCGCCCTGCTCACGATGTTGGCGCAAGTATGGCCGTGAATATGCCGGCGTCCTACGCCAAGCGTACGAACAAACTGGATCGTACTCACTGTTGCAAGGCGTGACATTGCAGGCACCGCTGCCTTCGGCCACATCGGCTGTGCCGTACACCGTCGCGACCTCCGCTTCAGCGCCGTACCAACAGCCCCACGTGCCCAACCGCCTCACGGACGAAGCGGTCTGCGACGAGGATCGGTACAGCGCAGCGCCGCCACGGTACGATTGGGCATCGCATGCGGAAAGTGACCAAGCTCTCCCGCAGCAAGACTATCCCACGTACACGCCTCCTGCGCCTCATCCCATGTACCCTCCGATGCCTATGCCTATGCCTGCGCCTATGCCTGCGCCTATGCCTATGCCAATGCCGCCTCGCATGGGGCCTACCATCGACTGGACTGGCTACGGCGCGCCACCCGGCGCGGTGATTGTCCAGCCGGGCGATCCACGGATTGGCGGCGTGCTATGCCCTACCTGTGGCGGCTCCGGCGAGCATGTCGACCTGTTCTCGCTGTTTGATGGCAACGATGAATGCGATACGTGTGGCGGAGCTGGGCGTGTGCCGGGCTAAGCGCCTACTACTAGAACTACAACACTACTTGCGGTACTTGAGCCGCTTGAAATTGACTGTGTGAGTGGTGTGCATACGTACAATACAGTTGAAGCACGCCGCGATCAAAACTACATCGAAAGCCGCGCTTGTACGAATAGTCCCACGGCCGCTCCACGATCCGAAACGCCACGTCCTCGTACGGCGGACCTGCACTAAAGCGCAGGAGCTGCGTACCACCGGGTCCCTCCGGATCGGCCAGCACGCGGTACGTCGGCGCGTGCGATGGATCTATGAGGTCCGGGTAAAAGATGTTGAACTTGTAGCCTTGCACGATTTTGGGCGGCGGATGCTCCGCATCGTAATGCGTTTGGTTGTACTTGTTCCATTCGTAGCCAGTATGCACACGGTTAAAGTAGCGTGGCTTGCGTGGCCGATACTTGTCTTGCCATCGGTATGCTTGCTGAGTGAGGTGCACATCCTCGTTGAACACTTCCTCTTGCACGCCCATCGCACGCGCTGCCTCTCGACGGACCATGGCGTCCGCAGCCGTGTCGCTGGGCACTAGCATGTGGGCCGTGGTGGCGCGTGGGACAAACGGCTGTTGCAGTACACGCCGACGTGCGTCGCAGAGCCGCGCTTGCATCGCGGGCCAGGTGGTATAAGGCAACGCTTTTTCGTCCGCTGTCAGCTCCGAAGGCGGTCGGCCCGGCGGCTCCATCGATGACATCCATGCATCGCGTGCACTCGCAGGTGCTTCGATCTGTGGCACGTGCTCGGCCATCGCCAGAGCTTCTTGCTGGGCCGCCTGACGCTGACGTCGGTGCATGGAGGCCACTCGCATCGTCATCATCGTATCGTACATCGTACGGAGCTTTGCATGGCTACGCACCACGACCAGACGACGCAGCATCGATTCCCAGTACTCCACATCGAGCGGCTCGCCCGATCGTAGTTTCTCGCGGATCGACGTTTGCAACGTGAGTAGTTCCTCCGGCGTCTTGTCGGCAAGCATCGCATCAATGTCCGCGCGAATGCTGGGGTCCAGTCGAGCTGTGGTATCATCATGCTGAGGACCTTGCAGCATGTCATTACATAGGAGCAGCACATCACGCCAGTACGCAGCGCGACTCGGCTCCTTTTCCCAGCGTGCCAGCAGAATTACATCGTCGTGCAAGGCTTGCAAGTCGGCAGGCGCTAAGGCTGACATCATACGCCCAGGCTCCTCTAGCGCCACATCCACGTCCATATCCATCTCCTCGTCGTCAGCACGAGACAAGACTTGGCCAGGCGGCTGTTCATCGTCCTGGTCGTCCTCTTCTTCGTCTTCCTCATGTTCAGAATGGGACCATAGCAGCAAGAGAACGAGCAAATCAATAGGTTTAGCACGATGCTCACGCGCACGAATGATCGCGCGTGTTTTTGCCTGGGCCAGCATAAACTCATCTTCTTTCGCTTGCCAATCAGCCATCGCCTCCGCTTCCGCCTGGCGTGCACGTCGTTCTTCGTCTTCGCGCCGCTGCTGCTGCCTACGCTCTCGTTCTGCCCGGCGCGCTTGCAGCCGCTCTACTTCACGCTCCGCTTCCTTACGCCGGTCCGCCTCGAGACGTGCCATGTCCTCCTGCGACATACCAGCGCGATGCGCAGCAGCATCGCGCTTCTTCCAGTGGAACTTCTCTTCCTCAACAGGGGCCGAGGACGAGTCTGCGGCATACTGCAGCCACACGGACCTTGCCCCCTGGTCGTCCGCATCGAGCTTCGCACGCTTCGCATGGTTTCGCCCAGGCGAACTGCGCATCTCTCTCTCACCCCACACGAGGAGGCGGCGTGCGCACGGTGGCCACCAAGGTGGCTTCGCGCGTGATCACGTGGCACATGGGGTACGGGGGCGTGCCACATCGCAGTAGGAGTAACGCTGTCACAATCAGGGACCGTTACACCTTTCACACACGTCTCCCTCTGGGCTGTGGTGTGATTTTGGGTGCGCAGATTTCCTCGGAAGGCATGTTGCGCGGCACACAGAGCAATTCTGTCCCGTCCAAATGGAACGACTTGCTACAGTCGAGCCAGGGCAAGCCACTGAAGTTGGAGGTGGCCTACCCCTCCTTCCATGTGCCTGACTACACAAAACATGTTCACAGCCTGGTAGGGCGGCTATGGGCGTATGATAACGTATCGGGTATGTTGGTCCTGGAGACGGGCCAGGCTCCGCCTCTGCCCACGGCGCTCCGCAATTCGCCCGTGTCCGCCGTGTACGAGGCAGGCACAGGCCGTGCACCCACGTCTGGCTCGCTGTCCGGCTTCAAGATGATTTGCGTATCTGAAATCTCCCAGGCCGATGTCTTGTCGGAAGAGGCCTTTGCCAAGGCGCTGCCAGACGCGCCGGCGCAGCTCACCGTGGTGCCCTCTATCCCGCCCGCCGTCCTTGCGGCGCGAGAAGCAAACGCTATCAAGAAGTGCGAAGAACGTACGCACCAACTTGGCCCCCGTGAAGCTGGCGTGCTAGGCCAGGCTGTATTCGATGCGCTCAACAAAACGTACGTGCCACACTCGTATTTCTTTGCTCACTCTCCAGCCTTCCTTGTCGATGGCACGAGGCTCATATTATTGTTTTGGACGAGGTCATTATTGTACGTGGGTGATGCATATGTCTAACTCTGCTAGTCAGGACCAGCCTATGACAAGTCGTCTACTTATGTGCCCAACCTCTCAGGTGAACAGATTGAGCGTCTGTTGAACGAAGGCGGCGAGTCGGATATTGCTCCTACAGTGGATCGCGCTGCTGCCAAGGCGGTCACATGGCAGCGCGTTGTAAAAGTGGTATGTCTCCTTCCTTTTCTCTTACTTTGTAAGCTTGAAGGCGTTCGCAGCAAGTTGCTTGTCAGCGATATGTAGATTGAATGAGAGGTACACTAGCCATGTGGCGCCACGTGGCCCAGTGCAACCACGGCGGGCGCCCGTCGCCTCGTCCTTGTTTCTTAGCTAGCTCGCTGTCTTACGTCATGGCGTCTGTATTCACCAAGGCGTTCCCTGCGGCCGTGAAGGAAATCCGTCTGCATCTGTCGCCCAGTGGCGCTCCTAGCGCTGGTGCTCGGTACGTAGTTTGGCAGGTGGAGTTATGGTACTAACACAAGGGCAGTCAGTTCTTGTCGTCGCACTACAAGTCGATCAAGTCGAGCAACCCCTCGCTGCCATTCCTGATTCGCGAAGCACAGAACACGCCTGCCCGTGTGTTCGTTCGTTTCGGTATGTATTAGTGGATTGTCTTGCGAGCCGCGTACTAACACCACGGCGCTTGATGCACTATACCTACGTGCTATGCCGGTAATGTAACAGAGCGTGGTGTTGAGAAGAATGCCGAGATTGATGGTCTCGAGGCATCGGCGGTGGAGAAGAAGATCTCGGATCTACTTGCCTAAAGCATACCATGTATCATCTATGTCCAAAGGCTCTCGTATCTGTATCCTATGACGCTTTTATGATATAGACACATAGTTTTTTTCGACATTACGCTGGGCTTCTACGCCTCCTGCCTATCCTCTCTTGACTTGCCCACCAGGCTCGATAGCTACCAGAGCTTGGTGTCACCTCCCCTCTTCTGCCGACGTGAGCTTCGACCGCTGCCTCCCGACGTTCTCTCTCCCTCGCTGACAAATCGCAACGGAGTGACGCTTCGTCCCCTCCACAACCACCTGAGACACCTTGTCATCCGCCATGAAGATCCTGTCGCGTCATCTCGAACGTGATGGTAGTGGCACGATCACCCTCATGCCAGAGTGCGAGTACGTTGATCTGCGTCTGCTCATACCACAGTGAGGATCTATACCATCTTTATAACCTGATTCAGCCAGAGGACCTCGTACGCGCCTCCACGGTGCGTCGTATTCAGAGCGAATCCAGTACAGGCTCGATTGAATCTCATCGAATGCGGCTGCAATTGACGCTGTCTGTGACAAAGATTGACTTTGAAATGAGCGCTGGGAATTCCATGTCCAATACCGCAGGCAGCGGGACGGACTCGGGCAGTGAGCCGCCGTCGGAGACATCGACACCGATGAGCTCGTTGGTTCTTGGCGAAGCAGGCCAGGCAGCGCCATTAAGCGGTGCGAGTCAAGGCCAGCCTATGCTGCACATCTCTGGACGTGTGGCTGAAGAAAATGATCATGTGCGTACAGGCTCGTTCCATACGCTTGACATTGAGTTGCAACGCAAGTTGTCGATCACAAAAGACCATTGGGATCAGCATCATTTAGACATTCTGGATGAAAGTGGCGAAGCAGGAAACACGGCTGAGGTTGGCGCTGTAATCCTGGGTGAAGGACGTGCTATTGTTTGTCTACTGACCAGCCACATGACCATTGTACGGCAACGCATCCAAGTCGCATTACCGCGGAAGCGAGCTGGTGCAGGCTATGGCAGTGCGAGTGCCTCAAGCGGCACAGCGAAGCTCACCGAGCGCTTTAATACACAAGTGTACAATGCCGTCATCAAACTCTTATCGCTCCCGGAAATGCGTGTTGTCCTTCTTGCTTCGCCAGGCTTCTGGCGTGAATCCATGTATGATTACTTACTGGCCGAGGCGACAAGGCGCAACGACAAAATCCTTATGGGCAGTGAGGGGAAGCGAAAGTTGCTGAAAGTGCACTGTGCTACGCCGCATGTGCATTCGCTTATGGAGGTGCTAAAGAGCCCTGAAGTTTCTGCGCAACTCCAAAATACCAAGTTTGCCCGGGAGAACCAGCTGATGGATCAATTTCTTCGCACGCTCGCATCGGACGAGCTTCGAGCATGGTACGGTGAAAAAGCCGTGTTCCTTGCAGCGAACCGTGGTGCGATCGGAACGTTGTTGTTATCAGATGCCCTCATGCGCAATACGCACCCTACGATGCGCAAACGTTGGCTTGATTTATGTGAGCAAGTGAAGAGTTATGGCGGTACCTCCGTATTCTTTAGCTCTCTTCATGAAAGTGGACGTCAATTGAATGGCCTGGGTGGTGTCGCTGCCTTGCTCACCTATCCATTGGATCTTGAGATGGTCGAAGAAGAAGAGGCCGAAGCTGCTGCCGAAGAGCAGGCGAAGAAACAGGTGCAGTGATACGCTACTCCGGCTCTTCCGTCATACCACGAAACAGTGGTGTATCAGCACGTCGAGACGATGCGGGTGGTGGACGATGCGACGCACGGCCAAACTGCGCATGGGCCACGCCTGTCTCAAAGGGTCGTCGAGCTGCACTGAACAGTTGTCGTTGCTCTTTCTTCGACGAATCATCATCTTCCACCTCAAACAGGTCCGGCATCGCGGCTAGTACCTCGGCGCTAGGCTCCACGACTACCACAAGCTCTTTGATGAAACTGGCGAAGTTAGACATGACATACATACACCTTGAAACTCGAGTACTGCGTGTCAGCGCGTCCATAGACATACGTACAGATGCTATTACATATGGTTTTCTTGTATCTTCCGGCTCTTCATCTAGGGTATAGGGCTGCGATGACGTGGGTATATCTTCATTATCACTTTCGGGGATGACATGCTCTTCTACGTCGTCTGATTCCTGTTTGACTGTGGTGCGCGATTGTGATGGCTTGGGTGGTAGCGGCGCATTGGCATCGATTTTGTCAGAGGTCGTCAGTGGAATATCCACCGAGGTCGGGCCGCGTGGAAAGTGAAGTGTGCGTGACTGTGGTGAGCAGGGGTCGAGCGTACTTTGCGCAGCACGGTCGGCGACCGTTCCAATGGCTGGAAGTAGTAAAGTACCTTGTACGAGTCTGCTGTCAGAGGTCCATCCACGTACCATGCGTTTGCACATGGATCTGTCCTTTCGTATGAGCCTGTTCTTTGTAGAGAAGGCTTGGCAGACTGGTGTCAGGGCGTATGTCGACGTACTGTGGCTTCAAGTCATGCTCTACGACCTGCTGGAGGAGCTCAGGATGTCGATTGATCCACTTGACATGCCTTTGATCGAGGTACAATACCATGGAGATGATGGTCGTGGCGGATACGCGCAAGTAGTACACGTTGCGCACGCCAAAGCGGTCCATCGTGGGAGAGGGTGGAGGACTGTGTCCGTGCGGCAGTCCATCATGTGGATGAGGGTACGACATACCTTCGCTCGGGCGCTGTCTACGACGGCGCCACGACGATCGCTTCCACGGATCTATCGGTATTGGATTGATGTACATGGCCAGCTCTTTCTGTATGATACGGTACCTAAAAACCTGACGTCGTGTAGGTACTGTGGCAACTCACTAGCAGGCTTCAAATCTATTCCGTTCCTCAACTTCTTCTATGCACGCGTCGTGCCGAATCCTATGGCTGCCTCCCTTAGCGCAGGCGAGCCGCTTCCAGAACATGGCCCTGTGCACTGGACAGAGGACGAGGACCGCCTCGCTGCGTTATGGCCCGACGGCGACGTGTCTGCCCAGGCAGGGTGGGACATGCTGTGGCGGCGGATGCAAGAAGAAGGCATGAGCTGGGTAAGTCCATGTCAAGGCGAATGGAATATGATCCATGCGGTCGATACACCCATTGTCTACCGCCATTTGTCTCCCGACGGTAGGTCTTCAGCCCACTCACGCCAGGCATCTTGACGTGGGCCGGCAATTATACCATGCCCCTCGATCCAGCACAGCTGCGCGTGCATCCGTATGTATTTATGTCTATGTTCTCACACTATCAGTGAGACGGGGTACCTGTACCACCCCTCGCCTGTGCCGCCACGGCGGCAGCGGCGTGCCACGTCATCCACACCGTCACCGTATGGTGCCTACAGCCTTGTGGCATCGCATGTGGTGCTTCAGCACTTTGCCGAGACGCTCGAGATCGATATCGATCAGGGTGGCGGCTCTGTCGTCTGGCAGGGGCAGGCACACCGCTTAGCGCTCCTCGATCCCCACGAGGATCTCGGTGTGCCTCGACGCGTCGAGGTGGCGCACGCATAGGGCGGCCCCCACGCTTGGCCTCGTGGCTGCGCCTTCCTGCAGGGTGCCCCTTGATGCAGCTTGGCTCTGGGATGCACGCCGTACATAGCCCTATCACCTGCATTATGTAACATCCCTCTGCAGCCTTGTGCAGAATTTCAGTGGCCTCGCTATGGGCTCTGGGCGTGTGGTTCTGGGAGCCCTCTTAGTGCCACCTTGGTCCTAGGTGCTAGTTGTGTCGGGACTCCCGCCATACGCGCTAGGCGAGGCCATTGAGATTGAACGTGCACGCGGACGTCCACGGGTGCTACGTTCCACCATGGATGGCGTCGCTCCACGAGGTCGTCAAGACCAAATTCGCTCCGCGAAACGAGCGTTGCGCCAGTTCCAACGGCGTCGCGCTCAAGAACAAAGCAAGCGTGCTTCCCGTACGCTCCGGGCCTCTGTGCTTGTGCAAGGCACAGAGAAGCCTACCATTGTACGCCAGAGTCTCACTGCGACCAATGTGCTGGGCACAGTAGCGCGTGAGTCGGCTGTGCGGGCCACAGACAAGTCACGGCGTCGTCTTTCTCGTCCCTCATCGATTCGGTTCGAGGACATGTCCGACCCACCAAGCCGGCGGTCGTCACGCACACTCACACCGGGCCAGTTGGAGTCTCTTTTCCCCTCTTCACGCGACGAGCGGCGCATGTCGACGGTCTTCCCTGCGCTTCGCGGCCCGTCTGATTCACGCCGCTCGTCGATGATCATACCTACGCCGGCGCCTGAGAATCGACGACGTGTAAGCCGTCATTCGCGTCAGTTTAGTATAGCCACACGGGGCGAAGGCTTCGAGCTAATGAGTGGGCAGCCTTTGAGCACAGGCGGTCCTCGGTCCTCGCGGTACTCTGTTCGTATGTCGTCGCTCGAGCCGGCAAGTCAGTTGTTTGGGCACCGCGCTTCGCAAAAACCGCTACCGCCGATCCCATCCGACTGGCGAGCGGCCTTGCAGCATCTGGGAGAGTTGGACTCTGACTCGGACGCGGACGCAGACCGTACCACAGCGCTGGAGAAGCTCGAGGGTCGATACCAGCCTGGCGCCTCGCCTGCGACGTCCGACAAGACGTCACGCCGACGTGCGCCTGTGCCCAGCTGGCTGGGCTTGGACAATGCAACGCCACGCTCGGCCACGCCCACATCGCCTACAGAGGCCTCGCCTGTGCCGGAATTGTCGACCGTGCAAGAAGTCGATGAAGTATCGACGTCGCTGATCTCCAAAGCGCCTGAGGCCGATGAGTCTTCCAGCCAAACGAAGCTGCGTCCTCTGCGCCTGGGGGCCTTGTCGTCGACGCCTTCGCGGCCGTCGGCCCCAGCCTCCGCTAGCGTGAAAGCAGCACATCGTGTATCGAGTCTTCCTTATCGTGCGTCTGTATCCCTGGACGAGGCGCCTGCCTCGCATCAGCACCAGGCAAAGAGCTCGCGCAGTGCACAGTCCACGACCATTTCCTGGCCGCCGTCCGAGCAGGCTGGCAGTTTATTCAGTCCCGAGTCTAATATATCCGATTCGCCCGGCGCGACCAGCATTGACTCGGCGGAGCACACGCCACGCAAGCGTATGGCTCATTCGGACGACTACATGCTGGAGGCATGGCAGCATCGGTTCACTGAGATGCAGAACGAGCTGAGTGAGCAGCGTGAGCGACACCTACATGAGGTGACGGCGCTCCAGCGTGAGCTTGATGATATGCGTCAGATGATGGGCTCGCAAATCGTCACACTTACGCAGGCACGCGACAAGGCCGAGGCGCGTATTGCTGAGCTGGAGAGGCAGATGGAAGCGACGCAAGTCGAGTTGCAGGACACGTCTGGCGAGCGCGATATGTATCGCGAAGACATTGGCGATTGGCGTACACGCTGCAGCGACTTGGAGCAGACGATTCAAGCCCAGCAGCTGCGTCTGGAGAAGGAAAAGATGTGGCGCCAGATGGCGCAGGCACGAATGCAGACCTTGCGTCAGCGTCTGCAGACGTCGGACAAGGCAGGTTTGGACATGAGCCCATCTTCGAGTTTCTCCACCACGTCTTCGCTCCTGGACGTGCCAGAGCTGCCGGAGCTGCCGGAACAAGACGATCCCAAGGTATGGGCGCAGAACATTGCACGCCAGCTGTCGAAGCACACGCCGTCGCACTCGGAATCGCTGCCGGATCTGACCCCAGAAGCGGTGCAGCTCGTATCGGATATGCGCGAGCAGATTCTTGCGCTGTACGCGTCCCTACAGCTTGAGCAGTCACAGCATGCTCTCACACGCGAGCAGCTACGTATGGCGCAGGCTCCGGTCGCGAAAGACGCCGACGAGCCAGTATCTTCCAAGGATACTACGACACCTACGGTGGTCTCCGCGCCCTGGGTCTTCACACCCGCGGACAAAGTGGCTGCCACGGCCTTGGAGAGCAGCGATGCAGTCGCCACCGTGGACGAAGAAGAAGTGCCTACGCCTACTGTGCTGCCTACAGAGGCCAGTGAGCCTGTGGCGACAGAGTCGACGCCGGCCGGCTCACCAGATACGTCCACGGCCGATATTCTGTTTGCAGGCGCCTCGGATGTCGTTGATCCCTTGGTCGGTTTGGGCCTCGGCGATGACGCGCCGGCTACAGACGACAAGGGCACTGGCACTGTGCCTGAGCACATGGTGCCATCGCTGCTTGGCGCGTCGGCTGAGATCACGGCATCTCACGCTCACTCCTGGTCGCAAGAGAGCCTCGGTCTGTCCACTCGTCCGCGCCGTCCGCCTAGCGAGCCGGCGACGCCGCGGGATACGACGGATCTCTTCACGACGTCGCCATCGGCGGACACTATGACGCCCATTGTGAGCGAGCCTGCATGGCCCGATATTGAGGCAAGTTACTCCATGGAGGAGCCGCCTGTGCCTGCGCTCTTGGCCTCGCCGGCCGACTTGGAAGGTGGTCTCTCGACTGAGGACAGTGTGTGGGTGAGCGACGAGGACGAGGCCGATGCTTCTGCGTGGGTCGATGACGACGCCAACCCACCTACGCCACGCCCTGAATTTATTCCTGAATGGAGCTTTGAGCAGGCGACGTACGAGGCGGCGCGGGATGTGCAGGTGTTTGAGTTGTCAGGCAACCATACGTCGTCGCGGTATGCGCGACGTGGTGCACGGCGTGTGCGTCGTACGCCTGTCGAGGACTTTTTCGGTATTTTGCATGTCGAGAAGGAAGCGCTTCCGCCGCTGCCTACGCCGACGTATGCCCTGGACATGCCGCCCGTGGATATGGACGCTCTCTCTACTTCTTCGGCGCCTGGCTTTACGCCCAAGGTGCGTGCCGCGTCGCTCGCGACGCCGACGGCGTCGCGTCTTTCGGCTGTCCAGCGCGGCTCTGCGCTGAATGACGATTCGTGGACAAGTTTGGAGGATTGGCAGCCTGCTGCGAAGACATTGGCATCAGAAGCCGCGTCGTTTGTCTCGCACATGTTCTCCGGCATCACTGTATCGTCTCCTCCTACTTCGTACGAGTACGCGGACAACACGGCGCTCCCTTCGATCCTGCCTTGCGATGTCGACGAGGAGCCGCCGCAAACGCCCACCATGCCCATGTCCAACAACCATTTGGCGCCCTCGATCCCGCCACCCAGCTCGCCGATTCCGCGCAGCCCCAGTGACGATTCCCCTGCCCCTCGTGAACCTGGCCGTCTTCGGTACGTCAAGTGCAATCCCCAGACCCGCATTCCTGTCCCCTCGCCTATCTGGGAGCTAGACTTTACCTACACCACGAGTACGCCTGGCGCGGCTCGTGTATTCACGATTTAATAGTTTATACATATCTCATACATGGCTCTGCCGCTACGAATACGATCATGTACATGTCTTGCCCTTCTTAGCTGACCCAAAAAAAAACACGGCTAAACCTAGTGGAGGTCTGCTTGATAGGCGCTGTGCCCTGCATAGACCTTGTCAAATGGTCGCCGTCGTACCCCATGACGTCGGGCGAGCTTCCGACCACGACGAAGGACGCTCCCATCAGGCACCCGCCACCTAGGTCCTCCCCACCGTGGAAGACCCTGCTTGTGAATGTGGCTCTAGGCGTGATACTTACCTTGTACACGACCTGGAGTCTATGTCCAGATCGATTGGACCTGGACACCCTCTTGCCCGATGACGAGCAGGGCGTCTGTCTGCCCACAAAGTACCCCGCTGAATCTTACAGAGATGGTCTGAGGCGCTTCGATTCCGTACCCAGGCCTCCGCGAGACCGTGGAACGTCATAGTCAGGCCGTGCAAATCGACACCACCGTCGGCGATGCATGGCCCGATCCAGACGAGGACGATACGCTGTGGAGTCAAGGGTCCCCCGCATTTGCGACCTGGCTTCGCCAGGCGTTCCTCCACATCCATCAGGGCGACCGTGTAATGCGCGAAGTGATTCATCAACATGGCCTGCTGTACACTTGGCAAGGCTCGGCCCCCTCTCTTGAGCCATTGCTCTTACTGGCGCACCAGGATGTTGTGCTGTGGAGGCTACGACGCGCGACGCATGGACGTGGCCACAATGACATTGAACGGCAAACGATTTGGGGGCGTAGCGCCGTGGACTGCAAGCAGTTTGTGATCGGTATCATGTCGTCTGTCGATACGCTGATAGCGAGCGGGTTCCAGCCCAAGAGTACTGTGCTCCTGAGTTTCGGCTTTGACGAAGAATCGGGGGGTAATCAGGGCGCTGCCCACATTTCAAAGGTCATCTTGAACAGATATGGCAAGTATGGAGTCGCTTTCATCGGTACGTATATACCATCTAACGACGCAGTGGACGAAGGCACACCGATTCTGCCCGCCGACGATCCCAGCTCGTATGGCCAGCCCCTGGCGACCGTTGCTGTGACAGAAAAAGGCTCGCTGAACGTGCATATGGCTATTTCAAGCCGCGGCGGTCACTCATCGCGCATCATTGCCACGTTGGAAGATCATCCGTTCCCCGACGTACTGGGCGACGCCTCGCATGCCTCGCTTCAGCACTTGCAATGCCTTCGCGATGCGCCGCACATGCCTAAGCATCTGCGTCGTGCCTTGCAAGAGCTAGAGCGGGCTGAAAAGGGCCTCGATGCGACGTGGGTATCGACGGGGGGCCGCCATGCGTCTTTGCCCCGCTTGCGTCGCTGGTACGAGAAGTTCTGTCGTGCCGACGACGGACTCGACGTATGCCCACGTCGGCCTCACTGACTCAAGTTTCACGATCGATACGAAGCCCGCGTCGCCGATTGAAGGAGAACATGCTGATGCATACGACCTGCTTTCTGACGTGATTCGTGGCACGTTCTTCCTGAGCGAGCCGCGGCATGAACTTCGGTCGACGGAGCCAAGCATCACGATACGGCGCCTCGGCACTACCAGCACTCTGTGCGTGTGGCGCCTACAACGCTGTTTGCCAACACGGATACCGCATGGTATACAGTATGTATACGGCAAAGCACGACTGACGCTCTCAGAAAGTGACTCGAAACATTTTCCGCTTTGGACCGCAATCACTCTATCCGGACCTGACCGGCATGTTTGTATCCAAGCAACTGCGTACGTACAAATGTGCCTACTTACTCTAGACACTGTCAATAAACATACCAACATTGATGGTCTGATCGAGAGCGCACACTTTTTCACAAACTTGATCGTAGCCGCGAGCCATTCTCCGATCGAGTCGCTCGCTTCCCCGGGGGCCTGAGGAAGCGTCTCCACACGCGCGCACGGTCGTCGTAGGGGTAGTAGATTTGCAATTTTGATGAGGCGATTGCGGGGGAGGCGCCTGGCCATGTGATAAGACGCCGCGCGGCTCGGGTGCGAGTGTGAGCCCGCGACGCCGTCCGTGAGCGAGCGAAAGAGAGCAAGACATCTCCATGTCGAGCAAGTACCAGACTTTGCCGTTGTCTACGTCGCGCCCGCACGCGGCCAAGGCACGAACATCACGACCACGAGCACTTCTTTTCGTCGCACTTGTGACAGTGAGTGTATGTGCCTGGCTAGGCGTTTGGCAACCTCGCGTGGATGAGCACGTATGGCTTGCTGGTGTGAGCGATGTGTGCCCTCAGGAACCCGCATACGATGTGGACAAGGCTTTTCATGGGCTCGATCTTCGTAGGCCCAGTATCAAGAAGTCCACCGAGCTACTGAGCGAGGCTGTGCAGATCGATACCACGGTCGGTGACCACTGGCCTGATCCTGATGACCAGGACGAAGTATGGCACGCGTTCCCTCCGTTCGCCAAGTGGCTAACGAAGGCGTACCCGTACATCCACGCCAAGTCGAGCCCGTTGACACGGGAGTTTGTGCACAAGCATGGCATTGTGTACACATGGGAAGGCACGGATCCGTCCCTGAAGCCACTTATGCTCACGGCGCATCAGGATGTAGTGCCTGTGAATGAAGAGACGGCTGATCAATGGATGTTCCCGCCCTTCTCGGGCCATATTGATCTGGAGAACCAAACTGTATGGGGCCGTGGCGCTGTGGACTGCAAATTGTGGCTGATCGGTATCATGTCCAGTGTCGAATCGTTGCTCGAGAGCGGTTTCCAGCCGAAGCGCACCATTCTTCTTGCGTTTGGGTTCGACGAGGAATCCAATGGGCAGCAGGGTGCCCAGCACATTGCCAAGTTCCTTGAGAAGAAGTATGGTACCTTCAGTGTCGGTATGATTGTCGATGAAGGCCAGCCTGTGGTGTCGCCAGCCGACCCTGGCAGCTACGGTATGCCATTTGCCGCGCCGTCCGTATCGGAGCGTGGTGCTACAGACATCCGGCTGACGTTCCATGGCGTGGGCGGCCACTCTTCTATGCCGCCCGAGCATACCACGATTGGCTTCATGTCGCTTGTCGTAGCCTACTTGGAAGCGCATCCGTTCCCTGATTTGCTCCAGGATGCCTCGCGTGCATCGGTTCAGCAATTGCAGTGTATGCGTGATGCTCCCGGTATGCCATCGCAGCTCCGCAAGGCGCTGGTCCGTCTCGAGCTCGCCGAGGCGGCGTTGCTGAGCGATACGTCGCGCCTCACAGCGCAGATGCCACGCTGGCAGCGTCTTCTGGAGTCGTTCACCTCGAAGCCATCCAAACTGGAGCGTCTCGAGCAGGCACGATCGGATGTCCTCGACGCCCTGGACTACACGTCCAAGGTCCTTATGAAGACCACGCAGGCGATGGATGTGATTCGTGGCGGCGTGAAAGTCAATGCCCTCCCGGAGCAAACGGAAGTGATGATCAACCACCGCATTGCCGTGTACTCGTCGGTCGCAGAAGTCGTGGACCGCTACCGACGTTTGCTCGTTCCGTTAGCGAAAGAGCATGGCTTTGGTTTTCAGATCGAGGGCGAAGAGTTGGTCCCTACGCCGCCAGGCTCGCAAAATGTGCTCGTTGTCGAGCGTATCAATGTATCGACCGATACGCATGCGCCATCGCCCTTTGAAAAAGAGGACGAGGACGCAGCTGCGTACCGTCTTTTATCCAGTGTGATTCGCGCGACTTGGAAGGCCGACCAGCCACGCAATGTGCTCAAGTCGCTGGACGATGACTCGCTGCCGGTGCAGGGCACGTTTACAGACTCGATCCGTGTCGGTCCCTCAGTCATGTTTGGCAATACGGATACACGCTGGTACTTGAACTTGACGCAGAATATTTTCCGCTTCGGTGCCATGTCGATTCACCCTGATATGACAGGCCTTTCGCCTTTGCGCCACGTTCACACTGTCAATGAGCACGCATCGATTGACAGCATTGTGAAGTCGACCGAGTTTTACTCCAACCTCATTGTGGCTATGGATACAGAAACGATTGAAAGGGTATAACGCACTACGTAGGTAGGTACCGATTATGACGACTTGGTTTGATCTTCGTTGGGGCCTAACGATACCATCACGGCAGGAGCATCAGCGGTAGGCGCGTCCAATGCATCTAGCTGCTCCTTCGTAAACAGCCAAGGCACAATAAACGTCCGGCATGGGATCATGAGAGTGATTATGATAGGAAAGCCGATCGCTGCGATGGTTTGCGAGATGGCGATGGTCAGGCCAAAAAACAGCCACTGAATGCCAACAAACTTACTCAGTGTCCAGCGCGAGAGTCGTATGCGTACGCGTGGATCCAGGGCAGATCGGTCTTGCAGAAGCGACAATGTGCGTGTCACGATGGGATTCGACTCGACCGAGGCCCACCCGACAAGCAAGAACACGCCTGCAAAGACCGCACGTGGCATCGTACCGAGCGACACGAGAATCGGTCGTGTCATGGCCCCTAGCGTCAAGAGGCCAATGACCAGGTGACTGAGACGCTGCTCAACCACACGCACGTTGTGCACGCGCGGGAAATGCGAGATGTGCAAGATGGACGCGTTGCCTGACGTGTGATGAAGGGGCTCCGTCGACGCCTGGCCCTCGGCTGCCTTAGCCTCTTCGTGCACGGGAATCTGGCGATAGACAGACAAAGAGTCTGTATGATCCGGTGCTTGAGGAACGAGGCCGTTCGGGACAGGCAGGCCCAGAAATCCAGAGAGCAGGGTCGTAATGCCCAGTAAAAAAAAGTCCCAATGAAATCCGGCCGGCTTGGAAATAGGGAACTTGCGCGCCTGCGCCATCACACTCGACACGTTGTGGTCAAAGTAAAAGAGAAGCATGATCATCAGCCCTAAAGGCGCCGCAATAAAGACCCAGCGTACTTCGATTTCCCAAAAGTCCACAAACCAGCCACGGTCAAGAGTAGGAAAAAAGCTGCGTGTAATAGGCAAACGTGAAATAGGCACTTCTTTCAAGGAGTGCTGGGGAAAGTGGGAGAAGCCCGTCCAAAACAGGCACCCTGCCACGAACGCAAGGGAGCCAATGAGGCGGCGAGCGTGGAATGGCAGATAGGTCGAGGACCCCACCAGGGTAGCAAAGTAGACGGTAACGCAGAAGAGAATGGCGATCGTCACAGACAGCCATCCAGTCGCATTATCGTGGCCAGGCAGTGAAAACTCAGCGATCAGTTGCTCGATGCCCTTTTCGATATAAATCACACCGACGTACAAGCCAAAAGTATCGGAGATCATCTCTGTGATGAATCGCGTAAAGTCGCAGATATTGAAAATCGCGACCAGAAAATGGAAGCCAGCGGCCCAGATCAGGACCCAAGCTTGCAAGCGCAAGTAGTGCATTTGGTCAAATCCGTAGTGCTTGTGGAAGATGTCATAGATCGTATAGTTCATTAAATCAGTGAGACCTGTGACGCCCACAAAGGTAAGTGGCTGCACGCTAAACACAGCAAACACAATGGCGGCTAAAGCCGAAGCCAGGATCACTTCATTCACGCCGTAGCTGTGGTCTGTCCGTTCTGTCATATCGAGCACATAGGCCAGCGCAGGCATCAAGTTGATGAAAAAGATACGAACGACACTTGTCCCCACAGTCATCCAATTGCATGGCCAAAGAGCGTCTACCCAGTCAGACTTATAGTATGGAAGTCGACGACGCACGTCCGACCACATGCCACGAAACGGTCGAAGCTCGTACAGCCATGAGCGCTGCGACCAAGGCACCTCCTTTGGAGCACCATCCAAGCCTGATTCCGATGTATCGTATGGGATGGGCGGTTCGACCAAGTGGATAGGTACACCGCCATTGCGTGCGTCCATCCCGTGTTGGTCGATGACCTGCCGAAGGACGCGTGGGAGTTGGTTGGTCTCGCACGCGTCGCCTTTTTTTTTACCACGTGGGACCTCCCTCTTTCGTCCACCGACCATGCGTGTAGTCAAAGCCAGAGCCGCGCTGCTCTCCGACTTGGAGGTCTTGCAGCTCCTGCGTGAGACAGAAGAGCAGCAAAAGACGCAGGCACGGCACAGGAAAGAGGAGACGGATGACGTATCCGAGAACGACGTGCCGCCCAATCTTCGCACGATTCAATTCGAAGTACGTATGCTCTCTTCTCACACAGACCATCAATGCTCTCTCGCAGGGCTTCCGTCCATGCTCCTTGCAAAAACCAGAGCATGTTCGCTCTTTTCTACAGGCCCTTGACCAGAAAGGCCACGTCAAGCCAGATGCACGTATCCTGGAAGGCGAGCCTGGTCTGACCAAGGGCGAACGCTTGCAGTTGGTCAACCATGCGCCAGCCAGTATCGTGGAACTGCACACGTTGATTGAAGAGCTGGGGCAGCGCATGTCCGATGATCAAATTGCGGATATTCTCGATTGCGTGGTGACGCACTTGCCGATTCCAGATACCAGTGCCACTGCCATGTCGGTGCCAGCCACGACGGCACCCATGCCTGAAAACACTGAAGGCGTCCAAGACATTGTCATGGACGAAGCTGAAATCGAGGCGGCGCAGGATGCCTTCCCTGAAGACGAATTCGAGCATGAAGATCCTAATGCGGGTGCCTCGGCCCAAGACGATGACGACGACTAGCGTATCTTTTTTTCACTTTATATATACCATGTATACATAGTTTCTACTGCAGTTAAGACCATCCCGTGCTACCACGGCCCTTTCCGCGACTAAGAACAGGGAGAATGCCCATAGCACGAGCACGGCGAATGGCTTTACCCACATAGCGCTGGCTCTTTCGTGTCAGGCCTGTGATATTGCGAGGGAGAATCTTGCCCATCTCGGAAATGTACTGGGACAGAATCGCGCCGTTCTTGTACGAGTCGTCAGCAAGTGATGGCTTCGATGGGTTCAGCGAGAGGATATGGAAAGGGTCCGTTTTCATGGCCTCATGCTTCGAAGGGCCCAGGAGCGGCAAACGCGTCCGCCGCGGCCTGTATCGCATATATTGGGGGCTCAAGGTGATCGGATCGTAGTACTTTCCGGTAAGTCGTCATCATATACGTACATCGCCACTTTGGAAGATTTTAGTAGGTCCTCGGAACGAGTTAGATCCACTCTGCTCTTGATGCCGGCGTGAGGAACGCGAAGGCCCTGTGTTTTCTTTGCGCTGGTTCTCCAAGAAGTCGGCCAGCTCATCGAGCTTCTCTTGAGCTGTGGACTCCTCCTTCTCTCCCTCGTCCACACTCTTCCCGCTCTTCAATCGTATCGACCCAAGCGCATTCTGTCTGTATACAGCAGGAGCACGTAAGCTCGAAAAGAGCGAGAAAGCACGTCGCGATAGCAACATGGTATACGCGCTGATCGAAAAGAGCAGGGCATGAAGCCAGGATGTCTCGTCTTCTTATCACGTGATGATGAAGTGGCTTGTTCGCCGCGACCCCGCGTCAGCCTGCGTCCAAGCGTCATGACCGCAGCGATGAAGTACGGTGTCTACTTGGTGACAGGCCGCGACCTGTTGCCACTGGGCAAAGACTACTTGGAAAGCCTGGAGGAGTCAGTACGCGATGGCTATGTCTCAATAGTACAGGTCAGGTATGTGGCGCTACACTAACGAAAGAGAGAAGCATGCGTCGTACGATGAATTCCTGGCTATTGCCAAGGCATCGCTGGCGATTTGCGACAAGGTACGTCCCTGCCCGCTTACCAAAGTACCGTGTCCAAATGGTGATCAATGACAATGTGGATGTGGCAGCGGCACTTCCTGACCATGTCGGCCTGCATGTGGGTCAGGACGATGCAAAGCTCTCCGAAGCGCGGCAACGTCTCGGCCCCCGTCGTCTGATTGGCATTTCTGTCCACTCGCCTGCCCAGGCCAGAGAGGCGCTGGATAGCGAGGCAGATTATGCAGGTGTGGGTCCAGTATGGCCTACGAAGTCCAAGGCTGGCATTACTGAGGAGGATGTGCTCTCGATGTCGGGCGCTCGCGAGGTGGTGGCGCACTTAGCGCGCGATCCAGCAACGCTACGGAGCGGTCAACGTGCACGTATGCCATGTGTCCTCATTGGTGGTATCAATGTTCGCACGGCGCACCGCTCGCTCCATGGTGCCACGTCGTCCCAAAATCACCCGGATGGCATCGCTGTGATCTCCGCGATTGTATCTCGTCGAGACGCCGATGTGGCTGCAAAGGAATTGCATGACATTGTGTCACAGTATTTTGAAGAGCAGAAACGGGCCCATGGAACTCTACCTGCTCTCTTGCAAGCGCCGCGTTTGGCCACAGAAGTGGCAGCGTTGCTTACAGCGCATCATACACGCTATGATCCAGTGCAGCATGCGGACGATGCATCGAGCGTCACGTTACCTCGCCCGCTTCTCCAGGTTATAACGTCGCATGTGTCATCGAACATCAGTGCTAATATGGCACTGGCATTCTCTGCGAGTCCGATCATGAGTCATGAAGCGACGGAAGCCCGTGATCTCAGTGCAGTGATCTCTGCCTTGGTCCTGAATATCGGTACACTTTCACCCGCATCGCGGGAAGGAATGGCCGTAGCAGGCCCCTGTGCGAATGATCGAGGCGTGCCTATCGTGTTGGACCCTGTCGGTGCAGGAGCTACGGCCCACCGTGCGGCCCAAGTGCAGTCGATATTAAACGAGACGCAAGTTACGTTGATCAAGGGCAATGCGGCGGAAATCGGCGCGCTATTGCACTCCAACGAAGCGAAGGCGCAAGGTGTGGACAGTGTAGGCGAGATGCAGGCACCGAGCGAGGCCGTGCGGCGGTTGGCTCGCCAGGAAGGGGCGCTTGTGCTCATGACAGGTAAAGTCGATTATTTGAGCGATGGTGACGTATGTGCGGAAGTACATGGTGGTTCTGCCCTGCTTGGACGTATTACAGCCACGGGATGCTCGCTGGGTGTAGTTGTAGCAGCAGGCATGGCGGCCGCCAAAGAACAGTACCAAGTCACGTTGCCGTCGGGGCCTGCTCAACGTATGGACCCACCTCGTCGCCGCACGCCTTTGCTCGTCGGCGCCCTGATGTCGCTTTTAGCCTTTGCACTTGCGGCTGAGCAAGCGGAAGCGCAGCCCCATGTGCATGGCCCAGGCACGTTCCTGCCAGCGTTCCTCGACGCGTTGGCTTCGCTTTCTCCCACCGACGTCGCTTCGAAGGTGGAGGCGCGTGTGCGCTTTGTCTAGTCACGTGTTGTACCATAGACCGACACGCTCACGCGTTCCGATCCTTGCGGAGAACGCGCGTGTCGTCGTAGCTTTTCTAGGAATGGAGCAGGACTACTGGGACGTCGACGATATTTTAGCAGAGAGCCAGGTGGGTGGTTTCGTGTCTGACTGTAGCGTCTCCCCTGTGTGTTTGCCATTGATGTGCCTGGCCTTGGGTACTTGGAAGGCGCTGGCCAGTCCGATGTACGTTCGTAAGACCTACTGACCGCAGATTCAAAAGCATACACGTGTCGAGCTGCCGTATTGGATGGCCCATATGCTTGCTGTCTAGTATGTACTTTGGTCCTGACCGCAGCGATATCGTTACGATTCAGCAACCACGTGCTTTTGGGTCGCGCGTTCGTAGCGCGTTGGATGCGAGTGCCGCCGCGGTGCGTTTGCGCGACTTGCTGCCGTACTGGTACGCCCTTGCACTACGGCTCGCCAGCTTGTACGTACTTTTAACGCTGACGTCAGACTTGACTCGGATTCCATGCGCGACTGGCTGTCGAAAGTGCGTGCAAAGACGAGACTCACATCAGACGTACATGGGACGCCTACCCCGCATTTACGAGCTCAGCGTCTTGCTAGGCCGTACAACGTCGGTGACAGAGTCTGCAACCACAGGACGAATTCAAGATACCAGCCATCTTTCTTCCGAAATGCAAGAGTTTATGCAAGGCCTGGAAGAAGGCGAGACGACGTGTACGTTTATGCTTACTGAAACGTAGTATTACATGCGGGCCAAACGGCCAGCCGGACGATGCAAGACTATTTGGCGTACTAAGAGAGATCCAGGTTGTGCATGGATTGCTGCAAAGACGATGGACGATCACCAGCGCGTCGCGAAGGCTTGACGGGCGACGGCGTGCGCGAGATGGCACCCCCGCCTGGGGAGCCGTGGGCGCTGTGCAAATGCGACTGTGGCGTGGTGCTGCGTGTCGGTGTACTACGCCCGGAGCCTGGGCCCTCCGTGGGGGGATGCACCAGGTGCTCCACAAGGCCTGGCAAATCGGGCATGTCCGTGACAAACATACGCAAGTCGCGCGAAAACGGCTCCTTCTTGTTGTCAGTCCACGCACTGCCAAGAACAGTGTGCTGAGAGAGCGAGGCGAGGAGCGATGTCCCTTGTCTACTGGTATCTTCCGCACCTGTCTGCGTTTCGTCGTCTAGCACACGCACGTCACTCGCATAGTCCTGTCGGCGCTGCAGGTAGGGACGCAGCAAGGCCTCGTCAATCGTGCTCAAATGACCCTCACGCATGTAGGACTTTAGCACACCTGGTTGTACAATAAACAGCGTGCCAAGTTGGCGCAGCATTTCGAACCGATCTTGGACGACAGCAATGTGGAAGCGGTTGCAGGCATCCTGGTACATGGCCAAGTCCTTGGTGAGCATCAGTCCTCCTGTCGCACTGACGGTAAACTTTTTCAAGTGCTCACACAGCAAGGCATGGAAGCCAATGCCGACGTCGGTACAGAGTGACTCGCGTGTGCGTTCACTCAGCTTGGCACGCACTTCCGCCTCGAATGCTTCAAGGGCGTCGACGATAGCAAGGCATGGCTCCGTATTGAGCTGCGTAAATGTCATTTCGTCGTTCTTGGGGTTGTAGTCGTTGCGTTTCTGCGTCGCAAGACGTCCCTGCAGGTACGCCAGCAGGTTGTCGGTGTACTTTTGCAAAAGCGCTTCACACTTGCCTTCCACACGAAGCATATTGTGGTGGTTGTAAATGGCCGTTTCACGACGGATCGTCACACTGGCGGCGGTCAAGGGCAGGACCGCCGTTTGGATATAGTGCTGCCACAACTCAATCAGCTGCTCCACACGCTGGACCAACGTCATGACCATGAGCTCAGGTGCAGTAGAGGCACGGCCATCGTAGGCAAACATCTGCACGGTGGCCGTTTCCAAGGCGGCCTCCACGTACGCTTTCAAGTACGCATCTGTCAGTACACGCAACAGCAAAAAGGTGCTTTTCGGTACGTCTGACGATGCACACAGATCGACACAGCGGCCTAGCGCTTCAGCGTGCCATTGCAGCATACGTTGCACCAGCGACAAGGCCAATTCACCACGCTCGTCCGCTTCGTCGCCCATGGCCACTGCGTCCTCGTCCGTGTCGTCTGGCATGGACACACCCCGAGCTCGGTCGACCAAGCGCTTGAACGACGATACTTGCGGCGCTGCGCCGTATCCGCCGCTATCGGCCAGCGTAGCAAAGGCTACAGAGCTGCCCAGCGAGCCACTCCCGCCGGTAAACTGCTCGCGCACACGACTGAAAATCGTCGCATTCGCTCGGGAGGCTTTAATGGTATTGCGGTGCCAGGCAAAGAACCGCTGCAGAGCGCCCGCATACAAACTGCTGAGCACGCGGCATTCGCGATCAATGTAGCGCACATGGTCCAAGTAGGGCGAGAACATCTCTTCCACACTCTGGTCAAGCATTGCGCCAAGCACCGAGCCACCAGCAGCGGCGAGCTGCGCAGCAGAGTAGCCTTCGTTGCCCATCAATGCATCGGCCTCGGCACCACTCAGCGAGAAGAGACCGTCCAAGCCATGCGCCGTGGGTGTCGGCGCTGAGGTTGTGATGCCAGCGCTGCGTAGATCAATGGCCTTCAAGTCGCTCACCAGCTGCAATGTAGCGCTGCGCGTCACATGCAGCATACGCAGGAACGCCAAGCCAGCCGAATCCACAGTCGGGTCATGACGAGCAAGCCCTGCAGCCTCGGTGTCGAGCGCCAGCGCCTTGTCCATAATTGTCTCGACATAGGACTGGACGCTCTGTGCAAACACACGCTGGAGGAACATCTGCATGACCAGCAGGGGCGTGGGGAATACGGCCGCAATGATTTGCGCTTCCAGCTCCACGGTACGTCGAATCTCCGTATATAGTGCCTCTAGCGATGGCTCAGAGCGAGGCGGCGCAGCCATGGGGTCCGCCACATGGGCCCACACTGGGGAGACACCGATACGCCCTGCCTCGTCTACGCGGTCTTTGGAAATGAAAAAGTCGTGTTGATTCACGTAAATATTAATGCATGACATGCCGCCGTTGAAACGTTGTAACACATGCGCAATGTGGCTCATCATTTTCGGATCGGAGCGACGATAGTACTTGTCAAAGAGCTTGAGCATGTCACGTTCGAACTGTTCACAGTACCGCTCGATCTTCTCGCGTGTATCTGTACTTCCATCAATGTCCACTTCACGGCTGATCACCGCAAGACGCCGGAGAATGGTAGCGGCTTTGAGGCGGCCTTCGCGGCCATGCTCTTTACGCAGCTTGTCAAGTCTCGATGTATCGCCACGCGCAAACATATAGTAGTACTCGATCAAGTCATGTGTCTCACTTGCACGCTTACGCTGCCGATCCAACGATTCCAGCTGTTCACCGATCCGAATCGCTGTTCGACCGACTTCTGAGATCCGCGATTGAAGCGCATCAAACGACGATTGTGTCATATCAAAGTTGTTCGTAAGTTGCCGAATCTTTTTGGTATATACGGACTGAGAGACTTGGACGGCCGAGTTCAGAGCGGCTGTGCGGTCATCCATGTCGCCCTTGATGCGCTGCAAATGGCTAAGCGCATGGGCAAACGTATCCATAAACGGCTGCACGTCCAGCACAGGCTGTGTACGTGCATGAGCCATGTGGTCCTGGCACAACGCCGTAAGAAAGTCAGCTGCGTGGAACGACCCATGAAACGACGATAGGGTACATAGCCGCTCTACCGGTGTCTTACTCTTATCCGTATGGGAAGGCGCGCGCTGCGGAAGACGCGGCGGCTGCGACGGGACTTGCGGCACAGGTCGGTGCCTCTGTACCCGTGGCGGCTCCGAGGGGTGTGCAGGCGTGGCCGACATGGTGCGACAGCCAACAAATAGGTCCACCCGTCGTCCACAACAAGACGGGTCTGGAAACCACGACTGGCACGGCGGCGCACGCTGGAGGTGTCTGCGCGCCTCCACAGGCCCACCGCCGAGGACGTGCCTGTCATGCTGACTCAGCCGTGGAGACGGCCTGGGGATTTTTTTGCGGCACGACACGACGCCGCTCTTGCCTGGCTTCTTGCACGCGGACGGAGCATGGCATCGACGTCTGGCTCTGTGCCCGCCTCAGCCGCGGCTGCTGCTGCGCTGGTACATGCCTTGGATACAGAGTCTTCGTTTGCCGATATCGCATGGTACGCTGATGTGCAATTGGCGATGCAGCAAGCGGCGCTAGCCAACGACAGCGGCGTCCTGCAAGCGCTGGAAAAGCGCATGACGACGCTGCTCACCACGTCAGTCGCACACAATGAGACGCATGCTGCCTGGTCTCATGCAGCAACACTGATGCAGATGTACATGGATCAATGTGGCTGGAGCATTGTGGAAGCACATGGCAGTGTGTGGGTCGCACGCGTGCATGCGCATTTGGAGCATACCGCCACAGCGCCTGCTTCGTCGGCTGTCCTCGCGTCGCTCGCACCGCTTGTGCGTGTGGTAACCCACGGAATGATGGGCATAGAGAGTATGGCGCATCCTGAGTACCACCGCACCGTGGTCAGCCCCTTTATTAGCAAGATGGGGCATGCGATGCTCAGTGTCGTCGAGGCTGCATGGGCAGCATGGGGTGTGCATATGCCTGAGACGGCTGCGAGCGCTCTTGCCGAACTTCTCTCGTGCGTGCGAGAGCAGCTGGCATGCACACCTACGACGTACCGCCCTCACGTGGGGAAAATACATACACTGTGTATGCATATGCTATTTGGCTCGTATGCGGCGAGCGAGGCGGCGCCGCGTGACGTCCCGGCGGCTCTTCGAGCCAGTGCGACGCGTCTCCTGGCGCAGCTTCCGATCACAGGTAGTGCAAGCAGCTCGATGGAGCCAACGGCGAGCAGCGGCAAAGTCTCGCAGGCGCAACTGTGGGCCGCCACGATGACGGAGCTGCTGGAGGCGCTGACCCTCTCGATTATGGGCTGTGCACCGTCTCTAGATTGGCGTGCCATGGGCATCGAAGCTGTCCAGGGACGTACGCCGCCCTTGGCGTGGGAGGTGGCATCGAACGATTACACGGTCGGCATTCCGCTCAGCTGGGCGCGTAGTCGGCTGCTGCTGGCCCCTGGCTGCATTGTGCAGATGTACATGACGCAGCCGACGAAGCGCTCTGTGCCTGTGCCGCTAGCGCGGTGTGTGCATTTAGCACGTGTGCTGTGCTCTGTGCGTACATCAGCGACGACTGTGCCTAGGGAGCAGCAGCGCTTAGAGGCTCAGAGTATCGTTCAGCTCCGTCGATGGGGTCTACACTGGCTCACCTGCCTTGTTGAGACGTTTCAGCAGGCGACGTGGCGATACGTGTACGATATGGATCTTGTCTCGGTCCTATGTGAGCAGGCCGAGCAGGCGTGCCCCGACGAACGGTACGAGGTTCTGCAAACGCTACATTCACTCTGTGCATCGCGGACCACTGTACCTTTGCCCCTGGATCCGGCCAGTACGTACGTGCAGCGTATGGCGAGTCTGTGCACCCAGGAACTACGTGCGTTTCTCGTGCAAACGCCTATGGCGTGGCGTGTGCACGTCCCTCTGAAACGCGCTCGCGTATTTGAAAGCGATGCAGTGCTCCATGCGGAGCGAGTGCCTCAAGATGCGATTCTGGTGAAGAGCGATACAGAGCGCCTCTGTGTAGCGATGGCCGCATCTCTGCTAGCGGCGCTGCTCCCGATGCTGGTATCGAATGCGGCGCCAGGCCATCGTGATGCTGCGCGCCTGGGATTGCTGGCATTGGTCGGCGTGACTGAGGCATGGATAGCCGCGCGGTTGGTCGATGGGCAATCAGCGTCGTCCATGCAGGCGCTGCAGACGTGTATCGCATCCCTGACACAGTGCATGGTCGAGGCACATGGCGCGTTGATCCCGCATACGCTCCCGCGTGTGTACGCCATGATGCAACGTGGCCGAGCGCTCTCGCTCCCATGGATCCAAGCGGCGTGTGATGAGAGTCTGACACGTCTTCGTCTTCTTCTTCGGCCACGTGTGCCCCCGCTGGTCGACGTGGTCGACTCCAGTGCGCTGGAAGAACGTGTGGATGTCTTGGATGCCCAGGACACGGTCCCCCTGCGTCTGGCCGGATGGCGTGGCACGCAGACAGCGCGGGAGGAGTATGCACAGCTACGACTGCCCTCGCCCTCGCCACCGCCGTTGGGCGTAGCAGCAGAGCCTGCGTCAGAGCCTGCCAGCGTGCAAGCCTCAAGGGAGGAAGGGGCTACGCCCGACGTGGCGCCGCCTCGGCCTGCGCAGGCTGTCGCCCCACCACGGCCTGTTGTGATGCCGCCGTCGCTGCCGCCGCCGCCTGCCAGCGTGCCTGCGCCCCGCGCAATGTCCAGCGAGCGTGTGGACGCTGAGGTGGAGAGGGCGGTGCCTGCGTTGGACATGGAGGCTTCGGACGAGGAAGCGTTGCCTACGTTGCATATGGAGGCCTCGGACGAGGAGGAGGATCCTATGTAATCGATACCCATAGCAACCTGTGCCATATCTTAGGCTGTAGCACTTTCCACGACACGCTCTGCCCCCCAAATTGGCTCGCCACATCGCAGGCAGGGCCAGCCACCGGTATCTTGCAATTCGTCGGCCATGGCGTCGTCGAGAAGTTTGTCGGCAATGCAGTAGTAGCAGTAGCGACACGTATGGCCCTGTGATGCGCATGGCAGGGCTTGGTACGGCGTGACCAGCAACGCGTCCATGTACGCAATGCCGTTCGGCGATGTGCCATACAAGCTCGGCTTTTCTGTCACGGCCGCTGGACGGGCCGACGCGGCTTGCCGCGCCGCACGGCGCTCGGCTAGTTTCAGCGCTCGCTCTGCCGCGCGATCCACGACGAGTTTGTTGTCCACTAGAGTATCGTCGCCCTCGCGTTCTCGCCCTTGCCGTCGTGCTACGAGCCCACGGCGTGGATGCAAGGGATCGGCGGTGGGAATCGCGACGGTGGACGTCATATGCCGCGGCATCGGCGGCGGGACCACCGCGTCCACTTCCACGCCCGCCGCACGTTCTAAGCGCTGGAAGCACAATGCACAGCATTCGTCCGGCAGGTACCAGTACTTGCCTATTGTGGGCGTGCGTGGGGATCGTCGTGCGAGACGCACGGCGTGTGTATGCTCATCCAGCTGCAAGCCGAGACGGCGTGAGAGCGGCGTGGGGAGTGTATCGTACAGGGTCCGCAAGACCCAGGGGTGCGTCGGCCACCGAGCGATGCGACGCCAGATACGTTGCGGTCGGATTAGGGGCAAAAGGAACAGAAGGAACTCGGTAAACGCGTTCCACACCAGCTGACGATTCAAGAACTCGAACGAGACGTTGCGATGCAGCGCACGATTGGCGTAGGTCAGGCGCATGCCCAGCAATCGATCGGTGATGGTCCGGTACTTGCCGTTCCAGAGGAACAGGCCAAAGTTCAGGAGCGATGCCATGTGCCATACCCGCTGGAGCTGCTCGGAGAGACTGAACAGCGCAAACGCGGGGCTCTCGGTCGGAGCGCGATCAAAGTGGTGCTCGGTCATGTGTGCTTGCGCCTTGGAGAAGGCATACGGCGCAATGATCGTGATCAGCGGGTACAGCGCCAGCTGAATCCGTGAGAGAGGCGCATCCACGGCGGTCGATTGTACTGCGTAAGTACAGTGCATACGTACAGTGTGCCCGATGAGCCCATTCGTTGCGGTACTTGAGATTCTGTAGCATCGCACCATACGACGCGCTCCGATCGAAGATGCTGAACTTGTACAGAATCAAACGCAGGAAGAGATATATCTCGTCATGCCGTCGCTTATCGAGAGTCGGAGAGACGTTGCGCAAGGCCGCCTTGACAGGCTCCGCTAGCAGATCGGCCAGCTCCTGGTCCAGCAAGTCGGCATCCAGCTGCCCGACACGCTGCACACGCAGTGGCGGCGATGGGAACGACGGCAGACGCGCCCGGATGCTCTGAATATCAGGCTCGGCACGGTGAAACGCCGCCTCGAAAAACGCCGGCACCGGCTCGCTCTCGCCACGCATCGTGGTGGTGGCAGACGGTCCCTGCGACCGGACGACAGGTGGAGGGAGGTCAGGCCATGCGCGGCCGCGCGACACACAGACGTGGACGATGATGACCACCTTGGCAGGCCCTCTGCCGAAGTTGGTCGTCTTTGATTTGGATTATACACTATGGCCGGTACGTAGAGATCGACTTACGCAGCTCTGGGTCGATACGCACATTGATCCGCCGCTCAAGCGACGTGGCACGACGCTGAATGAAATGGTCGATCGGTACGTGAGCGCCTACTGACATGGAGCTCTGGGCAGCGCCTCTCGTTCTACGCCGACGTGCCGTACGTATGCGGATGACTGACTCAGATCCATTCTGTTTGATTTGCGACGTGCTGGCGTGCCGATCGCCGCGGCATCGCGGACGAGCGCGCCGCGCATTGCTCGACAGGCATTGCAAGGACTCTGGATTGTCGATAGCGCCGTGGGCGAGGCCGCCCAGCCGGTACCGGCTCATGGTACGCTCGGTCTGCTCTGACATCAGATCTCTTTGTCCACCAGGAGATCTACCCAGGCTCCAAAGTCTCGCACTTCCGCCGCATTGCCGACGCCACCGGCGTCGAGTTTGCGGATATGCGTACGTGTCAGTGCTACTAACCCTAGTCTTCTTCGATGATGAGCACAGAAATGGTGCGTCCGCTCCGTCCTTACACCCAGCGGAAGTACAGTCCAAATTGGGCGTCCACTTTGTCGAGGTGGGCACGCAAGGCTTGGATCGCGCGACCTTCCAACGTGGCCTCGAAGCCTGGCAAAAAAAGCGAAGGACCAACGCAAAAAGTACGTAGTAGCAATACACAGTCTATGCACGAGGGAATGGCAGCATAGAAGGACCATGCGCATTCATGGGTGGTGGTGGTGGTGGCGGCGCCATCGGCGGCATCGACATGGACATCGGCGGCGGCGGCGGCGGCGGGCCACGGGCCCCACGCCAATCATGAACATAGCTCATACCGGGCGGCGGCGGCGGCGGCGGCGCTGCCCGCATGGCCGCAATGTCGGCCTCGTACGCTGCCACGACGCTTGGATCGTCCTCGTCGTCGCTGAGCTCGTCGCCAAACGCCTGCGTATGTCGATCCCGCATGCGCTGCGTAATGCGTTCGTCCAAGTCGGAGTCCTCGTCGTCTGACAAGTCCATCCCTACCGCCGCCTGGAGCGACGTACGTGGCGTCTCCTGCATTTGCACACTGGGCGCAAACGGCATCGAGCGTAGGTTATCGATGATGCGTGTACGCAGGCCGTCCAGGTACTGCGGTGTGTTGTAGTTCTCCATGTTCATCGGTGGAACGTCCAACTTGTACTCCGGCCCAAAGTACTGGATATAATCGTTGAAAGGCATGTTGGGCGACAGCTCCTGGCCCAGCAGGAGACCCGTTTCGTAGGTCCACGTCCGCGCCACATTGCGAACCGTATAGCCGCCGCCGCCCACGCAAATCAGCGGCACACCGAACGAGCGCACAAACTCGACGCAGTTCGCATGGCCCCGCATGCTCAGGTTGAAGCAGCCTAGCTTGTCGCCGGCAAGGGAATCCGCCCCACATTGCAGGACCACAGCCCCCGGACGGTACCAGTCCATAATGTGCTGAATGACAGGGCGGAAAATCGCGCCAAAGGTATCAGCGTCAATGCCATCGCGAAGAGGCACATTGACCGCATACGCCTTGCCCTTTTTCATGCCGATATCACGCACATCGCCTGTCCCTGGGAAAAAGTCGCCGAACTTGTGGAACGAGCATGTCATGACACGGTCCGTGGTATAAAAGGCTTCTTCCACACCATCGCCATGGTGCACGTCAATGTCAATGTACAGCACACGCATGTGGGTGCGCAGCAACTCGAGGATCGCTAGCACAATGTCGTTCGTGTAGCAAAAGCCACTGGCCTCGCGCTTCTTGGCATGGTGCAGGCCACCGGACCAGTTGATCACGACATCGGCTAGGCCTTCATTCAGGCGGTTCGCCGCGGCTACTGTCAGTACCACAGCCACGTACCAATGGAGCCACCACACGAAATGGTACAGAACTCAAATAGTCCATCAAACGCAGGGCAGTCCTCACCGATCAAGTCTGTGGTCAGCCACGCACATACATACACCGCGTGCCATCGCCCGTCAGTTCCTGCGCATTGTCAGGCGTGACGCGCGAAAGGAAATCAATGTATTCGTCCGTGTGAAACTTGCTCATATCGCTGCGTGTCGCTCGTGGGGGACGCTGCATGTCAGTGGCGCACCACGTACCAGAATCTGCATATGCTTATCCAGGCCATAGTTCACAATCAAATTGTGTGCCATGCGCATGCGGTGTGGTTTCATGGGATGCCCAAACCCGTACGAGAAGTTGCCCACGTCGTCTTTCGTAAGTATGCACCGTACGCACTATCATAATAGTAGGCCACAGTCCCACGCGGCACCTTGAGCACCGGCGCTGGCTCCACCATCGTCTCGCAGCGTAGAAGGAACGAACGTGCGCAGGAGAGAAGCGGAGACGAACGAGGCTCGCGGCTCGCACTCGGCCGACATGTGGAGGTCTGTTCACGCTGCGCGTCCTCCACCAGGCGCCGTGTCCGCAGCCGCCATGGGCCCTCGTGTTGGACGGCGGACGCAGGAGAGTGTGCCCACGAAACGCGGCTGGGAGCCGGACGAGGAGGAGGAGGAGGTCTATGAGAGTGAGTACGAAAGTGAGGCAAGCGATTCCCTCGATGAATACGAGCCGGACGACGAGGCTCCGCCGCCCGCGCCGGTCGTGCCCACCGACGAGGACGACGCGATGGATATCGAGCAGGAAGACTTTACGCGCCTGATTCATGCTTTTACAGACGACCCCACCCACACGAAGAAAGGGCCCTCGACGGCCGCCAAGTCAAGCGCGTGGAAGCAGTCCATGGAGGCAGAAATGGAGTCGTTTCATCATGAGCTGCGCGATGTGAATGGCTATGCGCGCAAGCACAAAGCGACGCGAATTCGCGAGCAGGCACTGTCGTCCGAAGTCAAAGCACTACTTGCACAGGCGAACATTGCGTACGTCGAGGCGGATCTGCCTAGCGCCATTCGCCAGCTGGAGGAGGTGATTCGTATTGAGCCTACCGTCAAGAGCGCTTGGTACACCCTGGGTATGTGCTTTGAGGAGATGGGCGAGGAAGAGAAATCCATTCAGTGCCGTATTGTCGGTGCCCACCTGACGTCGAATGCAGCGGACGAATGGAAGTCCCTTGCCCGCCGAAGTCGTGAGCGTGGCTTGTTCCAGCAGTCCATTTACTGCTTGCAGCAGGCAATCAAGAAGAATCGGTACGACGTAGATGCCATTTGGGATCGAGCTGTCATGCTGAAGGAGTCAGGACGACTTCGTGCGGCAGCCGATGCATTCCAGGCGATCTTGAAGTTGCAGCCGTACGATGCAGAGGTGTTGCGTGAGCTGATTCCGCTCCTTGTATCGCTGGGCGAGTACGACACAGGTGTGCAAATCTTGGAGGGCATGCGCAAAGCCAGCATGGAAGGCGTGCAGGACCCCACGATTGATCCCTCCCTGGCCGACGAGGCGCCGTCACACGCACACGTTCAGTTCACGCTCAATGAGTTGGTGACGCTGGCCGACTTGCTGCTTCTACTGCGACGACCGCTCCAAGTGATCCTGGTCGTAAAGCAGACCATTCGGTGGCTGCGTGGCGAGACGCGCGCCGACTCTGTGGACGACGCGCAAAACGACTTGGAGCTCGATGAGGAAGTACAGGGCCATGTCCCTGAACTGGATCGCGAAGTGCGTTTGCGTCTTGGCAAAGCGCGGTTCATGCTAAAAGACATGGACGAGGGACGTCGGCATTTTAGTATCTTGGCGGACGAGACCGACCCGGCGGACTATCCTGTGCTGTTCCTTGAAATGTCCGAGTGTTACTTTGAGCACCAGCTCTACGCGGAGGCGCTGGACGGCTACCGCGCGCTGATTGACGAAGGCTTGGTGGACGATGTGTCTGTATGGATGCATTTGGGCATGTGCTACCAGACCCTGGAGATGCCGAAAGAGGCGGCACACGTGTACGAATCCATTCTGGACGAGTGCCCCGACAACTTTGATGTCAAGCTGGGCCTCGCGGAAGTGTACGAAGAGCTCGGCGAGCGTGACAAGGCCCTGGACCTGGTCAATCAAGTGATGCTAGCGCGCCACCAAATGCGGGAGGCCCCGCCTGAGGAGGCCGCACGTACCGACACGGACACGGTCGATGGCGCGAGTGCCTCCCTGTCGTTCTTCAACGAGGCGAATGCGGCCGGCTCGGCCACATCGCAATCGCGCACAACGCGGGCCGGCATGAGTTTCGCAGATCGGCAGCGGTTGGAGCAGCAGTGTGAAGAAGAGACGCGCCTCGCCTGGGTCCAGCTAAGTGCGTTGGAGCCGCAAGTGTTTGTCGATGGGTTCTGGCGGCACGACTTTGTGTTCCTGGACGGCCCATCCACACACACCGCCTGGGATGCCGCGACGCAGAAACGATTCGCTGCTACGCGTCAATGGATGCAAGTAGCTGGACGCTTGATTGAGTCGTTCCGCAGTATGTCGCTGCTCTTCCCGAAAGAACGCAATACCAAGTATCGAGGCGTCGTCCGGCCACGCAAGACACGGCGATCCAAGCCATCCGACCTCGATAGCCAAGCGGAAGAGCTCATGTCGCGCTTGCGCGATCACATGGTCGACGAGGCGACACAGCAAACGACCGAGCACGACGTCGCGCCGGAGCAAACGACGTTCCGCACGGTGCATTTCGACGACTGGGTCGCGCTCTTTATGAAGTATGGCATCGGCCTCGCGAAGATCGGTGGAGACGATGAAGCCATTCACGATCTGTTTCGTCACGTTATGGTATCCAATACAGTATGGCCATCGGAAGAACGGAAGACGGCCTTGCATCTATGTTGGCTCGGTACGTCCAAACACACTAACCCGACAAGCCTGTGCGATGTACTTACGTGATGCGCCGCGTGTCTTTGATATCGCTCGTTGGTTCCCTACCACGTTTCAGTTCCACAACGAGCCGCTGCGGCTCATTGCTTCCCTGGCCAACAGCCTCGGCTTTTACGGCGTCGACGCCTTTGTAAGCTCGACCAATACCAAGCAGTACCAACGTCGCATGCGAACGCATGAAGCCATTGTTGCCGGGCAGCCTGCCAAAGTCAATCCACGCACGGGCCGCTGGACGATTGCCGGGGTGGACGACGAGGACGACGTGGGAGACGAATCGACGCTCACCCTCGCCCGAGCCCCCGCGCAGGTCCCGCCTACCAAATCGTCGCCCATCGGCGAGATGTTTTACGGCTACCTCATGCTTTGTGCAAATAGCTACCAGCCGGCGATGGGGTACTTGCTTCGTGCGTTGGCGTTGCAGCCCACCGATCCACTGCTGTGCCTCCTGTGCAGTGTCGCCACCCTGAGCCGAGCGACCAACCGCCAAGTGGACAACCGGAATCATACCGTCGTACAGGGCCTCGCCCTACTTACACAGTACGCCGATCTACGTGGCGCAGGGCCAGAAGTCGACTACAACTTTGCACGGGCCTTTCATCAGCTGGGCCTATTGCACTTGGCCGTACCTCGGTACCAGCGCGTGCTGTCGCAGGCCGACACGCCGTGCCAGACCGGCTTCGCCATGGTCCGTGAGGCGGCTTACAATCTATCGCTCATCTATGTCCAAGCAGGCTCGCCCCACCAGGCGCAGCATTTGTACCGTACCTATCTAGCCGTGTAAATGGACCGAATTTCCCCCTAGCGCTGTAGCACGTGATAAAACGCCTGGCGCTCGCCGCCGCCGCCGCATGGGGCGCGCGGCGCCTTTCTCTCGCTATCATCACCATGGTATCGTGGACCACGGTTCTGAGTGCTGTGGCAGCGCTTAGCGTGATGGTACGTGCTACCGAGAGTAGCACCACCGAAACATACACCATATTCCACCGTGTGATTGACGCGCTTGATAGCAAGGATGCTACGCCTTGGTACCCACGTGCCCTGATTCATGTGCCCAAGAGCCTGGCACAGGCAGACGACGTCCAGTACGAAGGCATCACGTCCAATCTGGAGTTCCCTGCTGACCCGAAAAACAAGCTGTACCAAATCAAAGCGGTCCCCCGTACGAAGACGGCAGAGGACGAAGAGGCCTCCTTTATGTCCTACACCAAGCTGGTACGTACACACTCACTTACGCCCAGTGTCAACTTCGTATCCCGAACGATGGCGAGGCGCTGCCAGACGCCATCAAAGTCTACCTGTCGCACCTGCCTACGGCATCGTCGCCCGCTCCATGGGTCACGAACCTGGCGTACGTCGTTGAGCAGGATGTGCCGATGGACAAGGATGCGTGCCCGATCCTTGCGAAGGACGCGTCGTACTATCCGACATCGTTTGCTACCGAGCTGCGTCTACTTGTGCCTGAGGTGGCCCCAAGGTAGGTCCATGCATCGCTACTTACTCGACCCAGCCCTGTCATCACCGAAGACACCGTCACGTCCAACACGCAAGACGCGCCGAAGGACGGCAAGAAGAAACCTGAGAAGCCCAAGAACCTTGTCGAGTTCCTTCGACAGTACTGGATGTATTTCCTGCCGCTGATCGTCTTATTCATGATGCCAGCGTCGGAAGACATTCCGGATCGTCCTGCCGGCGCTCCTGCCGGTAGCGCTGGCGTCGCGAAACGCGTCACGCCCGGCCCTGCGGCGGCAGGCTCTGCTGCAAAGAAGAACTAACCCTGATGCGTAGACACACTCTCTATAGCCAGCCCTTATGCCCGTTCTCCCTGCATGATGTCTGGTGGATCGCTGAGTCAGCGTTTTTTGGCCCTCCACCTGCGCGCGCCATGGCTTTGCCTACCACTATGAGTCGTCCAGAGCATCAGGCGCCGCCGGAGATCTATTATGGCGACAATGAAGCTCGGAAGTATACAGCCAAGTACGTGCATGAGCAATTTAACATCCAGTACACGTAACCAGGAGATCCAGGCTGAAATGACCATGCGTGCGATTGAGCTGTTGGCCCTGCCGCCGCACCGCCAACCTGCTTTGATTCTCGACATTGGCTGTGGCTCTGGCTTGTCTGGTGAAATTCTTACAGAGATGGGACATGAGTGGATTGGCTTTGACATCAGTCCCAGCATGCTTAGTGTCGGCTTGGAGCGGGATGTCGAAGGCGATATGATCTTGGCCGATGCCGGTCATGGATGCATGTTCCGTGCAGGCAGCTTCGATGGTGCGATTAGTATATCTGTGCTACAGTGGCTTTGCAATGCCGATACCAGTTACAATTCCCCCGCAGGCCGATTGAGCACATTCTTCTCGACACTGTATGCGTCCCTCACGCGCGGTGCTCGTTGTGTCTTCCAGTTCTATCCAGAAAGCGACGACCAAGTCACTTTTATCATGTCACAGGCGACCAAGGCTGGGTTCGGTGGTGGTCTTGTGGTGGACTACCCGAACTCTGTCAAAGCCAAGAAGATTTATTTGGTTCTATGGGTCGGTGGTGAAATGCTTGTGGGGCCCAATGGCGAGGGCCAAGGCGTGAAGCAAAAACTCCCTGAAGCTCTGGACTTTGACGAGCAGGGCCCTACTGCACGCCATGAGACACGCAAAGTGGCGGATCAGCGTCGTGAGCGTCACCGCAAGAACAAGAAAGTCGAGTCGTCCAAGGAATATATACAGCGGAAGAAGGAACTCAACCGCCTACGTGGCAAGACGGTATGTATCATTGTACTCACTCGTTAGAATGTGCCGCATGACTCCAAGTACTCTGGCCGCCGGCGTAAGCGAAAGTAATAGGAAGCAAGCCATGTAGGTAGACAGACGCCATTGGGTCCGTAATGTGGAGGCCGTGTCGCCCCCCCCACTGCCTCCATCACTATGAAGCACCGGCCACCTATCGTGGACGAGACGGAGGCGTTCCACACGCTACTGTCTACGTATGCGTCTGACATACCGCCAGTATCCAAGAAATCAGCCGAGATTATCCCGTCCAAGCAACGCGAAGCGACGCAGGCGTGGATGAAGGAGGCCTATGCGGTTGTACGTCCCTGTGTCTCACTGACCACAGAAACGGCATATTGCGTCTTTGTACGCCTTCCTCGCCATGATCCGACGGCCATACCTGGATGTAGCCTCCAAAGGACGGCGTGCACCAGAGTCACATGAGGCGGCGAACGAGGCTGGATCGAGTCAGGATGCTTTTGCGCGATGGCAGCGCACGACGTCACTGAGCGAAGCCGAGCGGGATGAAGTGGATTTCCAAGTGAAGCTGGTGATCAAGCAATGCTTATCGCGGGTAAATGAGCTAGAACGTGGCGAGAAACGTACGTATGAGCTTTCTAATGCATCACAGTTCGGTCCGAAGCAGTAGCACGAGCGCTGCAGAAAGCCGGCGTGTCGGGCCTGTCCCCCTTTTCGCTCTTCCAAGGCTCATCGCTCCAGAAACAGAAAGAGGCGTCCGCCATGCTGGGCCGGCATCATACCTCTGTAACGCAGTACCTATCAGAGCAGCTTGCGAGAGTGTCTTCGATCCAGGCGATGCTGCAGCAACGACGTGTGGACGCCCAGCGCCAGCGGTATGAAAAACTAGCTGACACCGCGCGCCAAAGTACGTCGTCCGAGAGCCGGATAGCCGTGTCCGAGGAGAGTTTGCGTGGGACAGTAGGAGCTATCGGTGAGCACGGTGTGGATGTGGTTGAGCAGCTGAGCAAAGACCAAGTCCAGGCGTTTGAGGAAGAGGCCTCTGCGCTGGTCGAGTCGCTCGAAGCGGACTTGGCGGCTGTGCAGCATGCGGAGCAGCAACTTCAGGATATTTCCTCCCTGCAGACCAAGATTGTACAGCACTTGCAAGAGCAGAATGAACATGTGGATACGCTGCTCACAGAAGCGGGTCTTCACGGAGAGCAAGTGACACGCGGCAATCAGCAGCTGCGGAAGGCGAAGGAACGCAACCGCCAAGCGAATCGACTACTTTCGCTCTTTTTCATCGTCAGTGGGCTCATTCTGCTATTCATGCACTGTATGTATGGGCGAAGTGTACTAACATCAGGGATCGACTAGGTGCCATTTTATTCATGAAGTTCTTTCGAAGTACCCAGCTTAGGCAAACGTAGATATATGTCGGTGCCGTAGCCGTTGAGCGAGCGGAAGTCCAAGCCACCGCCAAACAGCTCAGCGTACAACTTCACGATCGGCAGTCCATTCTTGGAGTCCATATTGAGCACTGAGAGACGCATGAGGCCATCACCGCCAGGATACGACGCTGTTGGATCAGGCGTCACAGCGCCGTCAATGCCAGTCTTGCCTAACGTAGCAGACGATGTCGCGTCTAGCTTGATGTTCATCATATCGAGCTGCTTTCCAATGTTCAGGAACGACCATACCAAGTCCTGCTCAGGATCGGTATCATGAGGATGACGGGCTATGCCTGGGAGGAGCAAAGGACCACGGGCGCGAATGGCATTGTTGCTGGAGGATTCAAAGGCCATAGACGAGGCTGTGCTGTCGAGAAGCAGACCGCCACCGACATCCGAGATGCGAATAATCATGTCGCCTTTCTCGATGCCCGATACGAGGCGCACATGCACAGGCGGCACTTTTTGGCGCACTTGGCCGTGCTTTTGCGTAGTTGACTGCATCGATACTTTGAACAGCTCAAGGAGGATAAACTCCAAGTGCGCGGGCAAATACGCCATTTGCACATCGAGATCGCCTTCAAGCACCACTTCCGGCAGCCGTGGATCATCCATGCTCAGATCGTACGTGTTTGACAAGCTCTTTCGTGCGAAATCCGTGCACCGGCGAATCACATCTGCCACATGAATGGAAGTGTTAATCATGCCAATCACATTGGGTGTCGTGGACTTGACGCCTGACGACTGCATCACGGATAAGGCAATGTGCTGCTTTGCCAGCACCTCACGGGACACCTGCGAGCGAAGCATGCGGGCCAGGAAATAGTTCACTGCGGCCGGCTCCATAAAATTAATGCACTCACGCGAAATGCCGGCAATCAAATCCAGCTTGCTTTTCCGCTCCGAGAGCAGTTGCGTGACAACGTGAATCAGCTCTTCATTCTGCTCGTCCGTCTCAATCTTGCTCATCCGACGCATCGTCTCGAACGTGCGCCAATAGAATTGATAAATCGAATCCAACTGTTCATTCGACATCGCGACAAACGGCAACGTCTGCATATCACGTAGACGGTGCGCGATACGTGTCGTCATCTCTGTACGTAAGTAGTTGGCACTCTCCATCAGGAGGGCCTGGTTGCGCTGCGTAGATCGGCCAAACATGATCAGCTGTTGCAGCGTGGTTCGTCGTGCGGGAATGCCGCCCCATTTGTTCACCATTCGATTGCGATAGAAGAAACGGCCAAGCGCAGCAGCATCCTGATCACTTGCAGCGGCAGTCGACGGGGCCGAAATGGTCGGTCCTGTCTGCCAGCAGGACGCTGACGTGGACAGGCCACGGATGCATCGCGGGGGTCGCATGGAGGGAAGAGAGGACGTGGGGGAGGGAGGGATTGGATCTGCCTCCACATGCCGTCAGCGCAGACCAATCGATGGGCAACGGCTGGCTATGGTATCACTAGGTATCTATGCGAACAAACATTATGGGCCCTCTTTCTTCGTCTGTGACGGAGAAGTTGTACTGGCCATACGTTGCGAGCGGATCTTGGCCATGAGACGTTCTTCCCGCTTCCGTTTCGTGGCTTGGTCCAAAGCGACTCGCGCCGGGGAGAGCGAGGACGCAGAAGGCGAGGCAGCTTGCAGACGCGCATACCTAGCACTCAGCAACGGCCCCGAACGTGCTGGTGATGCACTGCGCATATGAGGCGATGCCGTGGAGCGCGCGAGGCGAAGGCGGCCTGACGCACTCTTCCCATCGCCTTGCAATGAGGTGAGCGAGGAGGCGCTATCGTCGGCACTCCATTCGCTCATAGACATGTTCGATACAGAATCATCGCCGATCACTGACGATGCACGAGATCGCGAAAGCACACCACTGTGCGCCACATCGCTGAAGAGCAGATCGCGCGAGTGCCGTGAGTGATGATCGCCACGATGGCGTCGTGCTCTCAGGCTAGCGAGGCTGTCTTCAATGGTATCATCGCTCTGAAAACTCACAGGCGATCCAGGCACTTGCTTCGACTCATGCTGCCAGCGCAGCTGGTTCTTTCGCTTGGCGTCTTCGTACTCGTCATGCGACAAGAACTTTTCCACATAGGTCGGCACGCGTACACGCGCATCCGGGTGCTGTGTATCGCGAGGCATATGGTACTTCGGCTTCATTTCGACCACCATAACAGCACGGCGCGGCACACCATCCTCCCCGATGCGCCAACGCAAGCCATTGGCGTCTTGCCACTCATCACCAGGCACATGATCCTCCGACGTGTCAGCAGGGCGCTTCTTGGCCGCACTAGCCGGCTCATCTACACTCACATCGTCCTCCTCCATCGACTCTGCATCATCGGTAGAGAGCTCATCTTCGTCCATCGACACATCGTCCTCCTGCTGCGTACGTGACACGTCTTCCACAGATACTTTTCGACGTACACGGCGTGCACGAGACGACGCAGTACCTGCGTGGGTATCCGCCTCCGAGATCTCATCCGCCTCACGCTTTCGTGTGGGGGCAGCAGAGCGCGGTGGCACCATACGCTTGGAGGATGCAGGGCCATAAAACGTTTCTAGCTCCTTCACAGGCTCACGTCGTACAGGCTGTGCCACCATGGGCACAGGGCGCGGTCGAAACACAGACTGTGCAGCCTTAGGTGCTTGTGCAGACTTTCTCGTCTTCACCTGCGCCGTACCGAATACATCGTCCGTTTCCTGCAGCTGCTTTTCAAAGTCCTTCTTACGACGTGCTGCCGCGTCAGCAGCTGCAATGGCCATAGGGCGATGATCCGTGTCAGGAATACCGGCCTTACGGCGCTGTTCCAGCACAAACTGCTTTGTCCGACGATGAATAGACCATCGTTGGTAAAATATATAGGCCCAGTAAAGTGCCAGCACGTACAACAGGCCTTCAAACACGGATGGCATATCGCACTACGCTGGATCGCTTGAGCTGCATGAGCCGGTGTGCATGCGTGAGGGCCTCGTGGCACCGCATCAGAGGCACGTGAGCATAGGTGCGTTTTTTTTTTGGCGCAGTGCCCGCGGTCCAAGCGGGCTGCCCCATTCGGTAACTTGATGAAAGAAAAAACGAGCAAGCGATTGAATCTCCGCGTGGCAGGGTCAGCCAACAGGCATCTAGCGCTAAACCTTGAATTCAGGGTCTCTCTTTGCTCCCTCCCTTCCGTCCTCCTTCTTTTGTATATCCCCACATATACAAGAGATGGACGGGGACGCGCCGACGGCCGCCTCCATCTCCATTCAACGGAGCGTGCCTGCTACCGTCGCCACAGCGACTGCGAAGCCGACCATTGTGTCTGGCCACGACGATTCACATCGCAGCGTGGACTCGTCTACCATGACAGCCTCGCAACTTCTTGCTCAAGCACAAGCCGATCACTTAGCGGCTGAAGAAGAACGATTGCGGCCGGTAGCAGAGTACGAGGGGCTACCTGACCGCTATGTGCTGACCGAAAAGCTGGGTGACGGCACGTTTTCTGTGGTATTTAAGGCATTTGACCGCAAGACAGGCGCGACGGTCGCTGTCAAGGTGGTCCGCAAGAGCAACGAACACGGCGACACAGCGCTGGACCCTTCCATTCGGGAACAGAACCGTGCGACAGATCGCAAGACCATCCTGCAGGAAGTGCAAATTATGCGCCGTTTGCGACACGACTCGATTGTGCAATTGGTGGACTTTATCGAGTGGGACGAATATTGTTTCCTTGTTTTAGAGCTCTTGGATGGTGGCGAACTCTTCGACCAAATTGTAAAGCTAACATACATGAGTGAGCCATTGTCCCGGCACATCATCTATCAGGTGGCAAAGGGCATTCAATATATGCATGAAGAGTGTGGCATTGTTCATCGCGATATCAAGCCTGAAAATTTGTTGTTCGAGAAGATTGACTTTATTCCGTCAGCGAATGAAGTGAAGCGGCCTTACGACGAGGATAAAGAGGACGAGGGTGAATTCATCCCTGGTGTGGGTGGTGGTGGTATCGGTCGAGTGAAGATTGCGGATTTCGGCTTGAGCAAGATTGTGTGGACAGAAAGCACAAAAACTCCTTGCGGTACGGTAGGGTACGCTGCGCCGGAAATCGTGCGCGACGAACATTACTCGCACAGTGTGGACATGTGGGCCCTGGGATGCGTTCTTTATACACTTCTTTGTGGATTCCCGCCCTTTTATGATGAATCAATCAAGACACTCTCTGACAAAGTCTCGCGTGGCCAGTATTCGTTTTTGAGCCCATGGTGGGATGACATTAGTGATATGGCCAAGGACCTCGTCTCCAAGCTGCTTTGTGTGGATGTGACCAAGCGACTTACCATTCGCGATTTCTTTGAGCATCCATGGATCAAGGCAGGTGCTGTACCGGACTCGGAGGCAGGCCGTGCGCCCTTCCAGGCGGCGTTTACGCCTGGCGCCTCGACCACCAAGAAGGAGTGGCTTGGCGACTTTAACTCCATTGCTGACTCACCCCTCCTTGCCTCTTTGCAGGTGGGTGAGTATGCAGATGAAGGGCGGCGGCATGTCAACAAAAACTACCTTCGCGAAGCTTTCGATGTCTCGTTTGCTGTGCACCGCATTGAAGAAGAGTCGCGTCAAGCACAGCGATACCAGGGTCAACAGAAACAGCAGCAAGGCTGGCATACACTAGGATACAATCATTTGGACGCGACTGGCTACGATATCTCTGCAGCACAACGACGGCATGGTCATGTGGCTGCCAAGATCATTTCCGATAAGCGTGCGGCGCAACAGAAGACCAATACCATACCCAAGGGCCTCGGGGCCAATGTTGGCGCCTTTTCTCTCTCTTTGGACGGTGCCTCAATTCTGGAGCGACGAAAACGCATGGATAAGACCAAAAACGATGTAAAGAAGGATTCGAAGCTGCATAACTCTTCGTTGCATGTTGCCACATAGTACTATACACATGGGTCTATGGCATGGAACCATTCATTCTTTTACTGCATGCAGATCGCCGCGGTAGTACTAGCAGCTTTGTTCAATCGGTTCATTACGGCGAGACCTACACCCTCTTCAGGAATGGCCTCTGCCAGAATCAAATCACACGCGCCGGGGGCGCCATCCCATGGCACAAGGGCATCTAAGGAGCGAAGTCCGTCAAATAGGCGCTGCGCGGCGATAGCAGGTGAAGACTTTTCTCCCATAGAATAGACACACAGTTGTATTCCATCAATATGAAGGACAGGAGAAAGACGTGAAGAACTTGGTTGGCTGGCCCAAGTCCGGAGGTCATCGTCCGGCAGGGCCGAAAGAATAGGGGAGTCTGTAGCGCAAAGTAGGCCCACACGCAAATCATGTGGTAGTGCCATGGTCGCCTTGGCGTCCTGCAGTAACTGCATCAAGGTAGGGGCGGTATCATTACTGTGGCACTGAAGAAGGATCACACGTGCCTCGGGCGAGTAGTGCCGATATTTCATGCCGGGCGTCGTAGGCGCAGCTTCTTGCGCGGCATTTCGTGCCATGTCTTTGCCGTACACCCGCAATTGAAGGCCTTGCGTTGTGAGGCCGCTCTGAGACAGCACCGCAGCGATTTGCTCCGTGGATACGCCGCCAGGACGTAAGACACGGACCTCACCTGGCGCAGTAGTGGCATCTACCACAGTACTCTCCAAGCCGATGCTGCACTCTCCGCCATCAACAATGTACGAAAGGACGTGTCGTGGACTTAGATCGGTGTAGACATGGTCTGCCGCCGTAGGCGATGGACGACCGGACGCATTGGCCGATGGCGCTGCGACTGGTACACCAGCCAAAGCAATTAGAGCGCGGGCAACAGGGTGCGAGGGCATCCGGACGCCCACTGTAGGCTGCCCGCAAGTAACAGTGGATGGCACTCGAGGGCTACCGTCCAGAGTCGTTCCCACAGGGAAGAGCAAGGTAAGAGGTCCAGGCCAAAATGCATTCATAAGTGCTTCACACGCAGGACTGAATTCATAATTGTCCGGTACGAGCTGCCGTAGCATTTGTCGGTCACTGATATGCACAATGAGAGGGTTGTCCGCTGGTCGATTTTTCGCGGCATAAATGCGCTGAGCGGATGTGGGCCACAATGCGCAGGCGCCGAGGCCGTACACGGTTTCTGTAGGGAAAGCCACTAGTTCTCCCTTGCGAAGATGAGATGCCGCTGTAGTTAGTGTGTTTTGAGCGACGGGGTTCGTAAAATCGACGCGCAGCGATTCGCAGGGTTCACGCCAGGGCGAGTTAGGTGAGGCAGCTTGATCGCGAAACGTCAGCCCAAAATCGGCGGGCGTACTTGCCACAGGCGTATGTGGTACGGACAATATCTTCGTATGGATCTGCGACATGGTGCTCAACGTCCGACGTGAGAGTCTGCCACGAAGAAGCATACGCCGAGGACCTTCGCAGTCCTGCTTTTTATGGTGGAGGGCAGAAAAAATGCATCATCGCAGAACGAGCGCTGAAAAAATTGGTAGCGACGTATCTTATACGAGGGCGTCTCCTACGTACATGGTACCGATAGAACTATGCCATAGCTTCATCATCTACATGCACTGGAACCTGTATCATCGATCGACACATGCTGTGGCTGCATGCTACCGCAAGTTATGTGGAGATGGGCATCGGCCGACATGCCCCAGCGTATCGCTTCGTCACTTTACGCTTTGACCATGTCGAACGTCGCACCGACTCGATCAAATCGTCAGCGCTGCTGGGACAACCGCGACTTGTACTATGCGTGCCTAGCCAAGAACTCGATTCTTGTGCCCCCTGGAACAGATATGTCAGATACGAAGGGCCCTTTGGGGCAGGGCAAGTTTGCGGAACCATCACGCAGCGCTGCTGAACGTGCCAAGATCGCGGAAGAGGAGCGTCGTACCGATCCATGTGTGACGGAAAGGAATGCCTACGAGGGAAGCTGTGCGCATAGCTGGGTACGTTGCTGGCCTACTAACCGACTGATTGACTACTTCAACAAACGTCGTGTGCTGGAAGAGCGCCAAAAAACCTTCTATGCCGATGCAGAGGCCCGTGTAGCTGCACGCAAGTAAAGCTGCTCGCTATGAACGCTATTGGATAGCTTCATGTCCATGCATGAGATGGTGCCGAACATCACGTAGGGCGCCGGTCGTAGCGCCAGCGACTGTACCTAAAAGGACCATACGCGGTACAGTGGGAGCTGATACGCGGTCTGTGGTTAGTAGTGGAGTTTCGTACGTACAGGATACCGCGCCAATAAGCCCTGTAGCAAAACCAGCGACACTTCCGTCGAACCAGTGCCCCAAGCGGTATGCGTCAAGCGCCTCATGAGATGGCATGATGGGCCTGTTTCGCTGCTCAGCCCAGTACTTGCGCCCGCTCTCTGTCAACACGTCTAGCAAACACCATCCGCCAACCCATCCGGCGAGACGCAGACCTGTACCTGCGCCGCGTTGGAATCCACCGAGGAGCATGCGGTAGTATTTGGTCTTGTTATAGAAGTACCAGCCCTGCACTGTTTCTGGGCGACGGTGTGCATTTTCAGCGAGAAATACTAGGGCTGTATGACGAGCGCCTTGCAAGAATCCTGAGAAGAAGCCCATGCCAAAGGCGGATGTCACAAGAAGGGTACTGAAGGGCATGACAATGGGTTCAGGCTTATCGTCGAAATCGGGTATATCAGATTCATAGGGCGGCGGTGCTTGGGAAGGTAGGGTCTGTGCTGGTGTTTCCACGGACGCGGTAGGCGTACTGATGCTCACAACTGCGGAGGCCTGAGGCGCCGCTGGCTCCTTCTGCTTCCATGGCCACCACATAGGGTCGAGCGCCAGCGACAAGTGGAGGAAGGAGGCCAGTGTGAAACTCGTCGCCCATCGTGCGGAGTGCCACGTGATGATGCAGGCCAAGCCAGTGACACACCTTCGTGGGAGAGCCACGCTTCTTCGGAACGACCACAATGCCCAACGAGACTGGGTCAGAACGACCTGACGCTAGTCTGCAGTACTGGTCGCAAAATCTTCGCAGTCTTCCACGACTGGCACTACCACTAGACTACCCACGCCCCGCCACCAACCGTGTTGTGCATGCGGTGAAGTCGAAAGTCCTTTCGCCAGCGCTGTGTGACACATTGTACCGCCTCGCTCAGTACGACGATGGTGAAGCCCACGATGATAATGGAGGCAGCCCAAGTGCCGTGCATCTCCTTCTTGCTGCGCTTGTGGTGCTGATTCACCGGTACACATGTGATACCGACATTGTCGTAGCGTCGAACCATCCGCATACGGGTGAGCCCATCGTGCTCCGTGTCCAGCTTGAGCCGGACCATACTTTCTGGCAGGTGGTCAAGCATCTGCAGGTGGTTGAGGCGGAAGCGATTCGTCACTATGTTCCTTATGAAGACCTACTTAGGCGTCTCGAGGCTGATCGCGCTGCTGACGATGGTGGCGCTACGAACGAGGTCATGTTCCGTGTGCGTTTCTTTGATGAGACCAAGTCACTACACCACTTTTTGCAGCGGACCAATGTCACTACCGATCTGTCTCTGTTTGTGACGCCGCCCGATGCCACAGTCGATGCGGAGGCAGGTCCTACGCAGGCGACGGACAACGTGTCGCTGCGCAGCACAAGCGGCGCGCCCTTGGCACTGCACTTGGCGTACAATGCGCTGCTTTTCTCGGGTCAGCGCATGGAGGGCATTCTTGCGCAGTTTGAGCAGCTGATTCGCGCGGCAGCGAAAATGCCCATGACGCCAGTGGGCCACATTGTAATTCGTACCGAGGCGGAAGCGAACTCATTGCCTGACCCACGCAAGGACCTGGACTGGTGCGGTTTCCGTGGTAGTATTACCAGCATTTTTGAGCGCAACGCGGCGCAGTTCCCTGACCGCCGCTGCCTGGTAGAGAGTGTGCCCAGCAGTCCTACGGAGGGCGCTCTTCCGCCTCCGGCCCAGGCTCTTCGCACAGTGACGTATGGTGAATTGGATCGTGCGAGTAATGTGGTTGCGCATCGCCTCTTGCAAGCGGGTGTGCAGCGCCAGGAGGTGGTGACGGTGTACGCGTATCGAGGTGTGGACCTTGTGGTGGCTGTGCTGGGTGTGCTGAAAGCCGGCGCGACGTTCAGTGTGATTGATCCGACGTACCCACCTAGTCGCCAGAACATTTACTTGCAAGTGGCTCGGCCACGTGCTCTGGTCGTGCTAGCGAAGGCCGGTGCGATTCACGAGCAAGTGCGTGCGTGCATTGAGACCGAGCTGGAGCTGCGCTTGGAGATTCCGGCGCTTGAATTGAAGGCGGATGGTACCTTGGTGGGCGGGACTGTGCAAGGCGAGGACGTCTTGGCGTCGACACAGTCGCTGGCCAGCACGTCGTCAGGTGTGTTGCTGGGCCCGGATAGTGTAGCGACGCTCTCGTTCACGTCAGGCTCGACGGGTATTCCGAAGGGCGTGCAGGGCCGTCATTACAGTCTTACGCACTTTTTCCCGTGGATGGGCGAGCGGTTTGGTTTGAGCGACAAGGACCGCTTCACTATGCTCAGTGGTATTGCGCACGACCCGATCCAGCGTGATATGTTCACGCCGCTGTTCTTCGGTGCTGAGCTGCACATTCCCACGGCCGACGATATCGGGACGCCAGGCCGCTTGGCCGAGTGGATGGCGGCGTCAGGCGCGACTGTGACGCACCTGACGCCAGCTATGGGTCAGCTGCTTGCCGCGCAGGCCACAGCTGAGATTCCTGCGCTGCGCAATGCGTTCTTTGTGGGCGACATTCTCACGAAGCGTGACTGCACACGCCTGCAATCATTCGCTGCGAATGTGCGTATTATCAACATGTACGGCACCACCGAGACGCAGCGGGCCGTGTCGTACTTTGCCATTCCCCCGGCGAGCGAGGCGCCTGCGTTCCTGGAGACGCAAAAAGATACGATGCCCGCAGGTCAGGGCATGATTGACGTGCAGCTGCTTGTCGTCAACCGGAACGCACGTCATGAGACGTGTGCTGTGGGCGAGATGGGCGAGATCTATGTGCGCTCGGGCGGCTTGTCGGAAGGCTACCTGGGTCCCCCGGAGGTCACTGCAGAGAAGTTCATGACCAACTGGCTCGCGCCGGACCTTGTCATCCCGGATACGCTGCAAGGCACGCCTGAAGGCGCGTACTGGAAAGGACCACGTGATCGTTTGTACCGCACAGGCGACTTGGGTCGCTACTTGCCGGATGGCACAGTAGAGTGCACGGGCCGTGCTGACGACCAGATCAAGATCCGTGGGTTCCGTATTGAGCTGGGAGAGATTGATACGCACCTATCGCGCCACCCGCGCGTGCGTGAGAATGTCACATTGGTGCGCCGTGACAAGGACGAAGAAAAGGTCCTTGTGTCGTACTTTGTGCCGCACGACGACGAGGCGTCGGAGGCGTCGGAGGAAACGGCCGTGGACGACGTGGATCTGCCGGCGGGCGCGGCGGGCGAGACGCTGCGTCGTATTCGTCGATACAACCGTCTGATCAAGGACATTCGTGAGTACCTGAAGCAGAAGCTGCCGACGTACTCGGTGCCGACGCTGTATGTGCCGCTGGCCAAGATGCCTCTGAACCCGAACGGCAAGATCGACAAGCCTGTCTTGCCGTTCCCTGATACAGTCCTGGCGCAGCGCATGGCGCAAGTCGCTCATGCCTCATCGACGTCGCAGGCGCAGCGCACAGCGACCGAGTCAGCGATTGCGGACGTGTGGAAGGAACTGCTGCCGGGTGTGAGCGACCCTGTGCCGCTGGACGAGTCGTTCTTTGACCTCGGTGGCCACTCCATTCTCGCGACACGGCTCGTGTTTGCACTGCGCCAGAAATTCGCGACGCATGTCCCGCTCGGCCTGGTCTTTGATGCGCCGACCCTTTCGCAATTGGCCGCCGCCTTGGACGCGCAGCAAAGTGGGCATATCGACCTGGCCTCGGCACACGTGGCCGAGACTCCCACAGCGCACGACACGCACGAGCTTGTGTACACGCAAGACGAGGCGACATTGCTTGCGCAGCTGCCCACGTCGTTCCAGCGCGTGTCGCAGCCCCGTGGCCCACGCACCGTGTTCCTCACGGGCGGCACCGGGTTTTTGGGCGCGTACGTGCTGTATGACCTACTGGAGAAGCGCACGGCCGACGTGAGCAAGGTGTACGTACACACGCGGGCCAAGGATGCAGCCGCCGCGCAAGCGCGTCTGCAGGAGGCGTTGGCCAGCCGCGGTCTCTGGCGCGACGCATGGGCGGCCGAAGGTCGTGTGGAGGCGATTCTCGGTGACTTGGCGTCGCCTCGCTTGGGTCTGAGCGAGGCGGATTGGCAGCGTATGGCGGACGAGGTGGATGTGATTGTGCACAATGGTGCGTTGGTGCACTGGGTGTACCCGTACTCCAAGCTTCGTGCGGCGAATGTGCTCTCGACGATCGCAGCGATGGAGCTCACGACACAGGGACGGCCCAAGACACTGGCGTTTGTATCGTCGACGTCGGCCCTCGATACGGACCACTATATTCGCCTCTCTGACTCGCTGCCGGCCGATGGCCCGTTGCGCGGTGTGTCGGAAGACGACGACTTGAGCGGTAGTGCGCACGGCCTGCAAAGTGGCTATGGCCAGTCGAAGTGGGTCGCTGAGCGTCTGATTATGGCCGCGGCCAAGCAGGGTCTGTCGGCGGTCATTGTACGTCCCGGCTACGTGGTGGGCGATAGCACGACGGCTGTGACCAACACCGACGACTTCCTCTTCCGTCTTGTCAAGGGCAGTGCGCAGCTGGGCTTGATCCCCGATATGGACAACACGATCAATATGGTGCCTGTGGACCACGTCGCTCGGGTCACGTCGCTCGCGGCGCTCGCGGCAGCGCGTCTGCCGACGCACGCGACGACGTACGCGACCGTGTTCCATGTCACTTCGCACCCGACGATTCGGTACAACGACTTCCTCGGCGCACTAGCGACGCATGGCTGGGCGGTGGAACGCATTGACTACTTGGCATGGCGTGCCGCGCTGGAGAACCATGTGCTGGCCTCCTCCGAGCAGAGCGAAGCCAATGCGCTCTTCCCCCTCTTGCACTTTGTGCTGGACGACTTGCCGACGTCGACCAAGTCGGCGGAGCTCGACGATGCACACACAACGTCGCTGCTCGACGAGGCTGGGGAGCGCCATGTCGTGCGCGGTGTGGACGCCAAGCTCGTGGGTCTCTACCTCGCCTGGCTCGTAGCAGTGGGTTTCCTCCCTGCGCCGACCAAGGCAGGTACAGCCCTGCCGCCGCTGCCGGAAGGCTCAGTACGTCAAGCAGTGGGCCGTGGCTCGGCGAATTGATATACGTAGTGCTTGTTGTCGTAGTAGCTATGGAGGATGATGAGACGGAGGCGAGGTGGTATGATCATCCAAGCTGCTCTCGCTCGTTTGCGTGTGCAAAGGACGAGACACAGGTACGACCACAGGCGAGGCGGTAGTGGCCGGCAAGGCAGGCACAGGCGGTAAGGGCGACGTGGTACTGCCGCCACTGCCACCAGGCGTAGCAGGAACCGACGTCACAGCAGTGACATCTAGCACAAACGGATCGCTGCCGCGCGTAGCTGGCGCAGGCACACCCTCGTACATTTTGCCGAAAAAGCGGGAGGCGTCACCTGCTGTCGTATTGTACGACATGTCGCTCATCGTCGTCGTATCAGGCTCAGACCATGGCATTATGGATTCACGCCGCTGGTACGTTGACCGTGCCAAGATCTTCGCCACATGATCGTGCGATGGTTTGGGCGAGGGTGTGTCCCTGGAACTGTCCTGCGCGAAAAACAGGGCCAAGTCGTCCAGCTGACTCGCCAAGCATCCCAGTTCGGCCGTGGACGGCGGCGGCACAGAAGCGTGGGCGTCAGACACAAACGACACCGTCGAAGTGAGCTGGGCAGGCGGCGTCCACGCCTGCGATACAGCTTTCATATTCGCCGCTGTGCGCCCAGCATGCAGCGACACTTCTGTGCCTGCCCACGTCGACGGAGCATTGGAGACCAAGTCCGCGTCGCTCAGCATGGGCTGATGAAGGACACTCAGAGCCAGCGAGGCAATCGGCGACTTAGCCCATCTGTACAGCGCATCAAGAGGTACAGGCGACGTAAAGGCATGAATCTGCAGCGCGGGCAGCGCTTGCCAAAGCAGAGGCAAGACGGCTAGAGTATGCTTAGCCACCCACTCTCGCTGGTTGTGCAGGAGAAGAAGGAGCATCGTCGAAAGGTACGTTGCTTGAGGCGCTGAGGCACCCTGCATAAGACAAGAGGCAGCTTGGCGCGCTAGATCATCAGCACGTCGGAATCGGGACCGCGCTAATGACGTCGCAATTCGCTCCAAGTCAGGTCGATGTGCTTGTTGCGCCCAGTACGCAAGAGCATCGCCTAGCCGTGTGATCCACGCCGCATCAACATGCGGCGACGAGGCAGATTCACACGTTTCCATACACCATGGCAATGCCACTGTAAGCAAGACCAATGCACGGTCTTCTGCTGTGGATTCCACGTGCGCGGACAAAGGCATCTCGGCCCATCGCAAGAGCAATGGCAACGTAGCCTCGTCCATGCGCGCCGACCGAAGACCACGCAACAACGAAAGCTGCAAACTGGGCGTATCGGTCGCCCATGTGGCCGGCTGTGAGGTGGCTAGCTGTACGTCCGTATCAAGCGTCGATACACGTTCGAGCCACACAGACCAGAACGATAGCGAGGCTACAAACACGGGCTCTTGCGGCGTATCAGTACATGCCAGCGCCGACCAATACAGCGCGACAAGGGTATCAGCATCCGCCTCGGCTGCCATTGCCTGCATCGTCGCAAGGGCTTCTAGCGTGTACGCCATGCTATCTCGCGACGCCACAGTCTCTTGCAAACGCGCTAGTAGCATAGGGAGCATCGAGGGTGTGTAGGTAGGTCGCAACGCTCGTACAATCTGCAAGGATCGGCATGCTAAGCGCAACACCGAAGTGTGCGTGGCCACATGCGACGCATTGTCACGCCATGTTGACCGAAACGACGACGAGCGCGTTTGCGTTTCCGCAAGGGAGACCAAGACATCGATCCACTGCTGCCATACAGGAGGCACATGCACGTCGTTTTTCCGTGCCCATACATCGCGCGATCCACGAATCACAGCGTAGAAGGCATCCCATACGGCGCCATCAGCTCGCGCATGAGGGACGAGGACACTGAGAATCTGCTCCATCGCACGGACCACATGGGACTGGAGCAACGCAGGGGTATTGTCCATGTACAAACACAAAGCCTGGAGAAGTTGGACCAACGACGACGCGTGCTGGACCAGTGATGCAGTAACACACTCGCCCAGGAGCACGAGGGACACCAGCACGGGTGGAAGCGCAGGCAGTTCTGTGCCAGGCGGAGGCAAATGCGCGTCCATCGGTAGCATGAGCTCATGCTCCGGCGCCCATGGGACCAGGCCGTCGTCTGTCAAGTGCGAGAGAAGCAAGCGATGCACGGTAGGCACAGCAGGGGGCGGCAAGCATCCTAGAACCAGACGTGCCACGTCGAAGAACTCGACACTGCGATAGTGCAAAGCACGTCGATGCAAAAAGGCGATGACATGAGGTAGCGCAGAGACGGCGTGTCCGATCGGCTGCCATAAGGCATGGACCGCCTGCGGATGGACAGTCGCGTACATGAGTGACAGAAGAAGCAGGGTAGAAAGGGTAGGCAGCACCACCTCTGGATCGTCCAACGCCGGGATCCATGGCGGCAGGAGGCTGAGAATCGAGGCGTGAACGGAGGGCGGCGCATGCTCCATCTGACGAGCCCATTCCTCGAGCATTTTTGAGCATAGGGCGGGAGTCATGGCATCATCCCGCAATTCCACGGTGTGACTCAGATGAACTTGCGCGTCAAGGTACGTGGTCAGCTGCATCGATCGCACAGCAGGCGCGAACCGAGCTAACGATAGCTGATCATCGTCATGGTGCCGCTGCAATGTCACTTCAAGCATGCCCAACGCACCGGCACGGACTTCCACGTCGCTATGCGCCAGCATCGCGAGTGATAGGCATACGGCTTCGCGGAGGGGCAGCGAGACAGGCGCATTGTCGCGCGTATACATCGGTACCAGCACCATGAACGCGGTGCGCGATGCTTTGGCCTGCCCCAAGTCGCGATAACACTGTGACACAAGCGCCTGCAAAAGTGGCTCGTGCCGCGCATTGTGTTCCAGCAGCGCATGCAAAGCGCGTCGACCTGCGTCACGCGACGACGCGAGCGGCGCAATGAGCATCTCGCACAGCCACGCCAGAATCGTCGGCACGTGCACCGAAGGACTGGTATCCATCGGCGCAGCGCACAGGACGGCCATAGCCTGCTCAGCGCGTGTAGCAAGCCAGTGTAGCTCTTGCCGCAGCGAAACGAGGAGTTTGTCCTTGGGCATGTTGTTCGAAAGACTCGATCGTTCCATCGCAGCGGAGAGCTGGGCCGCCAGTCGCGAGGCGTCCTGCAGCGAGTGCCATTCATGGAGCAGCGACAGGAGGTGATGCCGCTTCGCAATGGGGAAGGCCTGCTCGGCCAAGGTCGTGTCCAAAGCAGGGTATACATGGGCCAGCAACACACAAAAACAGCGGCGTAGCTGGAAAAGCTCCATGGACGGCTGTGCATCCGCTTGTAGGAGCGGCAGAGTACGCTGCAAGTACGCGACCAACGCCTCGTGCACGTCTGGACAAGGCAGATAGTGCGACGTCTGTGCGAGAATCAGGCCAGTAGCTACGCGCTGCGATGTCATAGTATCGTCCAGCGCGTCCATCAGCGCATGGACCAACGCTGGGTAGGCATGCGCATGAATATGACTGAGGGCATCTGTCGCATCGTCTTGCCATTCGCGATCCGCACAAGCTAAGTACGGGATCAGCATTCCGATGGGCGGCGGAGGCGGATCAGTCGATGCGACGGTGCACAAGGCCGTAGTATACGAGCGCCATGCCGTACGAATCAGCGGCGTCACGTTGGGCGCAGGCGCACTGGAGCGCCGGACCTGGGCGATCGCCGCTACCGTCGGCTCTAAGCGATGAGCAGCGCCATGAAGCATATTGGAGAGGCGCGCGGCGGTGCCAGGTGCCTGCTGTACGACATCGGCAAGGAACAGGGGCAGTGCATGCATCCACAGCGAAGCATATTCAGCCGTGCACGCCAGGCGAGCTAGCGTACACGCCTCGCCTGAATCCTGCCACTTGGAGATGCGCGCACGTTCCGATAGAGACAAACATGAGTGGTCTGTGTGCAGGTACTGCGTACAGGGTGTATCAAGCCGCATAGCAGCGTATACGCACGGCTGCTGGAGACGCTCTGCCATGGTCTGTGCGTACCGCAGCAAGGAGAGGCCATGCTGCCGCAACGTTGCGCTGGGGATACATAATAGCATAAGCGCACCCGCCTCGATGGATTCCAAGGTAAGATGCTCGCCCTCTGGCGCCGGTTCCGGCTGCTCGCACCACAATGCCATCAGCTCAACCATCAAATCGGCGGCCTGCGCAATTGCGCCTAGCAGGAGATCGGCGTGAGGATGCAGTTCCCATACCAGGCCATCGTGCCGGAATGACCACTGCACAAACGCCGTGAGGATGGGGTAGGCGCCAGATTGCGCCTGTGCCCATCGCCGTACAGTCGCTGCGCTGGCCTGGCGTACGAGTGGATCGACGCTGTACAGGGCCCGAAACAGCAGGGCATGACAGGTAGCCATGCTCACTTGGGTGGACAAGCAGCGTGGCCACGTCTGAATGCATGTCCGAAGCAGGTCCAACGCCGGCTGGTGATCGCGTAGGTACGCTACCGTGAACGTGCCGTGCGTATGTGCATGCGTGCGCACTTGGTAATGTTCCAAGTCCAGCGAGGCACGTTCGCCATGGATGACAGGGGCCAAGGAGCCTCGCGCAACGGGTGTACGTTCGTCCATAAGTGTGACGTCCTTGAGAATGTAGTCGCATACCAACGTAATGCGCGCGATGAGTGTGTGAAAGTAGGCCTGCGTCTCGCCGACCTCAGCGTTAGGGTACGCAAAGTCGCTAGGCTCGGTGGCCAACGCATCGGGCGATAGCACCTCGCCGCCCGGCAACAGCGGCGCCTCGCCTTGGACGTAGCATGCGAGGGTCTGTGTAATCGCGCGAATGGCAATGCACATCCGTGTAGGCTGCAGCAAGTTTGGCTGGTGGACAGCGGCTTTGTCATCGAGCTGCTTGTGCCGTAGCATCTCCAACACAAGAGGACGTGTATACTCAAACTGACGGAAGAGCGCGTGAGAAAGCATATCTACGCATGCATCCACGCACGCGTCGCTCGGTTGAAGGGACGAGCGTGGGGAGGGAAGGCAGAGCGCGAAGAACGCGTCGAGGCGGCGCTTCGTGGGGTTGGTGCCTTCGTGGCAACGGAACAGGTACGCCCAAAGTAGCTGTGCAGCCACAGGCAGCATCGAAGCGCGTACCTCGGTATCTTTGCGCTCCTTGTGCCGTGTCATGCCCATTTCGACCAAGCTGTACCATTTTTCAAGAATGATCCCGGGCGGCGAAGCACATACAATCACCGCACAAAGGGGGTACGCAACAGCCCAGTACCGTGAGCGGTGCAGCATGCCCTGCGCTTTTGGCAGCATGGTGTGCATTGCCGAGACCCATACAGGATGAAGGAGCTCCGCGGACGCATACCGCGCAACGGGCTCAATGATGGTATGTAGGACGCGAGCAAACGCACGTTTGATACGGTAGCCATGCGCATGTGAGAAAAACTGCGCGAGGGTAGTAAGGAACGTAGCGCCTGCTTCGAACGCTTCCATGGGGTATACAGTAATGCGGAGGTACCGCATTCCGAGAATAGCGGCTTCCGTGAGCAGCTCATTGTCGCGCGAGACAGCCACGGCATTGGCCTGCCGCAAGATCGCGATAAACTGCTCGCCCAGCGCCGGGAGGCAGTGGCGGGACAAGGCGCCAAGCACACGGGCCACGATATCGAAACAGTGCTGCTGCAGTGTCGTGTGCAGACGCGCAAACGAGCCACGCTCACTTTCGCGCTCGACCGAGCAGAGATGCAAGCATTGAAACATGACACCGAGAAACTCGTCCCATTCGTGCAGATCCTCTTCATGCAATCCCATTTTGTCGTTGGTGCCTGGCGGAATGGTAGGCAGCAAGGCGGAGCATGCAAGGTACGTCGCAGTAAGCGCACATCGTCGACGCAGCATCTCGCCTGAGACGCCCGGCGTCGCTAGGATGTTGGGATCGCTTGTTCGACGACGTCCAAGCCGTGAAGAGGATGGCGCATCCAGCGCATCCGTACGCCATTCAAGCAACGCGTTTTGCAGCGTCGAGCGATCGTACTGCGCAACGGAGGCCATGGACTCTAGAAGATCGTCCCAGGCCACGCGGTGCGCAGCCGTAGGGAAGAGGGACGTAAGTACATCATGGTCCTGCTGGGCGCTTAGCACGGTATACAATGCATCGTCAGCGATGCTGGTAAAGCGGTAGAGAACATGTTGTGCTGCATAGGTATCCGGCCGCGTCGAGGCAAAGCTGATATCCCCCTGTAGCATCCAGGACTCCACATCGTCCGGCGCACGCAGCGCGACAGGGGACGAAAGGCCATCGGCGGTAGGCGCGACGCTCACACTGGATGGCGAGACAGGCGCTCCATCCAGGGAGTACTCGGACAAGTGCGAGCCCTTGTGCGCATGGCGCGAGCGGTGCGTACGTAGCGGACTAGAAGACGACGTATCATGGGGCGGCAGAGACGCCTGACTCGCCGATTTGTCATGGCGCCGCGCCGCGCGTGTCATGCCTGTCGCGTGCGCAAGGCCCGACGACATGGCCGTAATGTCACTGAGGGTAAGCGTCCGAGTGATTTTCTTGGAGGAGGCACCTGCTTCAAACTCGGCAAAGAAGGGCGACGTCGCTTCGAGGCCGTCGCGTGCGCTGGGCGTCGTGGGCTGAGGTGCATGGAATTGAGTGGACGACGGGAGAGACGGCTGGCCTTTGATGGCAGCACGCAGACTCGCAAACGACGACTTTTTCTTTACAGGGAACGAGAACGACGAGGAAAGAGCATGACCACTCACAGCGCGCGATGGCGAGGGGTGGTAGTCTGTGCCCGGCAAGGTCGCTGAAGAGAACGAGGATCCAAATCGCATCGACGAGCTCTTCGTCGTGATGGACGCACTTTCGTCCGCGTTCAACGAGCCGGACCGAATATGCCGTAGGCGACCAGCTCGACTCTTGGTACCAGAAGGCCCTGACCCCTCGTCCAACGGCGAGTGTGGCGCTGGCGGAAGCGTCGCTGTCGTCGACGCAGCCCACGGCTCCGTGGACGACGACCCGTTGGACATGCCATACAGGAGGCGTGGCGGCGCAATCTCTATATCAGGAAACAGTGAATCATCGTCCAAGTCAGGAATCACAAACTGTGCGTCGTCGTCCATCCCATGCAAGCTCGCAAGGCTTCGTTCGCTCGCTGCAACGAAGGCGTCGTCGCACACGCCGCGCAGCGCCCCTGTGGGGTGTGTCGTTGCGCACGGTCAACGCAACGATTAGTCAGCGTATGAGAGGCCGACAAAAAAAAGGTCAAGCCGCCGTTGCGGTGGTTCACCGTCGCTGGCGCCTCGAACGTGCCCTTGTTCTCCTGCGGCGCAACATACCATGCCGAAGCGAACGCAGCGGCAGCCACTAGCGGCCAGTGCGCTGCGTAGCGCAGGTTTGATGGACGATGTACGTACGCTGGCTTACTCACATGCCTAGACCGCTATGCGGATGGACGAAGATGGCACGGGTCCTAACGCAGGCTTATCGCGTGCACAGCGCCGTAAACTTGCACGCCAAGCGGCCGATCCCGTGGGTCGGCGGCAAGCGCAGCGTGTCGGTAAAGGGGCCGTGAATATCAATGCCGGCACACGCCCTGCTAATATGCGCAAGGGCAAGACGCTCGGCGCGCACTCGCTGACCAAGACGCCCGACGTGGCGCCGCAGACGAATGTCGTAGCGACGCTGCGTCGATTCCTAGAGTCACGTTGGAACGCGGAGGCGCACCTCCTTAACCTGGATCAGATGCAGCAGGATCCCATCCTCGCCGAGGCGAATATTCGGCCGCCTGGCGCACCTGGCGCGCATCGTGATCTCGGCACGGCGCTGTGGAAGCTCAGTGGCGAAATGTTCCCGTCGCTGACGACGCTGTCACTGGCAGGAAACACACTAAGCTCGCTGCAGCCATTAGCGACACTAGGGCAGTACGTCCCTAAACTCGCGAACCTCTCATTGGAACGCAATGAGCTACGATGGGTGCGTGATTTGGACCTGCTTGCTTCGAAAAAACAAGGCTTACCTGCCTTGCAAGAGTTGGTCCTGCTGGGCAACCCAATGCAGCAGCATGCTATGGAGAGCGGGAATGAAGACGGCTACCGACGCGACGTGCTCGCGAAGTTTTCCGACTTGCGCATCCTGGATATGAAGCCGGTTACGGACATTGAGCATGGGTTCTCGCAGCTCTTCAAAGGCCGCAACGCCAAAAAAGCTGGGCCTGAAGCGGCTAAGGTGCCGCTTCGTCGTTTCCCGCTGCAAATCAAGGCAGGGTTCATTGACGGCGATGCCTCTCAAGTCGTGCCAGAGTTCCTGTCAACGTTCTTTGCGACGTACGATCAGGACCGCTCGCAGTTGGCGCCGGTCTACAGTGCCAATGCACGTTTCTCGTACAGCATCAATTCCAGCCCACCACCGCGTGCTCGTGCTGAACGACTGGTGCATACGCTACCGAACCAGAAATCGCTGACGTTGGATAAGTACATGGAGCTGGGCTCCCGCAATATCTTGCGTACGCACAATACCAAGGCGCTGCTGCGTAGCTTGCACCATGGCAGTGACGCCATTGTTGCATTCCTCCAGCGCTTACCAAAAACGACGCATCCACTGCATGATGCGTCGAAGTTTGTCGTTGATGCGTGGCTTCTGCCGAACGTCGACGTGAAAGCACAGACGAGTGCCTCGGAGCGTCCGGACGCCTTGCTGTTCATCAATGTGCATGGCGAGTTTACCGAGGCACCGTCACAGGGTGTGCGCTCGTTTGATCGCGCATTTGTCGTAGCTCCGGCGGCACCTACGTCGGAAGCCGTGCAGCGTGGGTGGCCCTGCGTGATTGTGAGTGATATGCTGACACTCCGACATTACTCGTTGGCCTCTGCGTTTGCGCCTGACTCACTGCCGACGGGCCAAGAAGGACCTACGATGGCAGCACAGAGCGTGCCAGGCGCTGTACCGCCGGCAATCGCTCCCGCGACGACCACAGCAGCGGAGCCGATGCCCATGCCGGGTCTGACGCCCGAGCAGCATGCCCTCTCGCTCCAGCTCGCTGCACAGACCAAGCTTACGTACCCCTTTGCTGTGCAGTGCCTGAGCGAAAATGGGTGGGATATGTCTCGCGCCATGGCCGTATTTACGTCGCTGCAGGCGGTGGGAAGCATCCCTCGTGAAGCTTTTGTATCAACATAGAAAACTACGTACGACATGCTAGTCATGAACGCTCTTTCGCAAGTCGCGATACACCTGTGCGATACACAAGCCCAGAGCCAATGCATGGCCAATCACGACGCCGACTGCAGCGCCATACACGCACGGTACGGGCCATGCTTGCCATGCGCGGCCCCAGTCAAGAGCGAGAACGGCGGCACTTAGACCTGCGCCGAGCCACGCACACAGGCATGGCACGATGACCAGGATCTCACGCGGCAGCGCTGTGGACGGCGCCGCAAGCCATCGCGTCCATACCGGTGAAGGCGGCGCGCCAAAGATGTGCGCCATAGGCCACAAGCCCAGCAGCGCCAGGTAGCCCGCCAACGTGGCCGTGCCCAAGTAGCCACTATAGGTAAGCCAAGCGTAGATACGTACGTATGCAGCGGCGCGCCCACCAACACAAGCGCTACAGAGGCCAAGAGCCAGAGCAGCGGCAGGGAAAATGAGGAAAAGACGACACCCTCGATCTGCGTATGCACAGCCAGCGAGCGCTTCTTGAGCTCAGACGGCGGCTCACGACGTTCGTGCCCCTCCGCGCGATGACACCAGCTATGCATGCGCATGCAGTACCATGCTTGCGTGAGCGCTGTGCCTTGTACAGCCAGGACCATGTCCCATGCTAGACGCTCCGCCGATCGATCCGCCAGACGATCGCCAGGCCGCAGAATAAGCGAAATCTTGTGCAAGAGCCCGCCTAGGAACGAGGATGCGTCTACGTAGCGCGCCAAGTCAATGAGGGTCAGTGTGAGCAGAGCCGGCTGCAAGAACATCGTGAAAAACACTAGCTGGAGAATGTGCCAGATGGGCCAGCGGCCTGCATCGCGGGGCTGCAATACCTGCTCGGAGGGAGGCACTTTGGGTGCGGAGGCAGGCGCCGATCGTCCCTTCGCACGTCGCACCATCGCCAACGACGAACGTTTGGATTTCGTTCAAATTGGGCGAAATACGCGCGGGGCCTTCGTGCGAGAGGCCGCAGGAACGCGTTGCGCGGCACGTGGAATTATGCGCGCGCGGACCCTGGTCGTCGTCCTGTCCCCTTCTCATCAACGACGACACCACGCGTGCTACGCCTGGTCGGTCGGCATGTCGTCTCATCGTGCCGACGACTCTGCATCTTCCATCGATGTGGCGTCTTCGTACTTGGAATCGACTGATACAGCGGATGCGCCGTACCTGACACAGCTCGGATCACGTCCACACAAAAGTCAGAGTCGGGCGGACAGTCTCGCCTCGACGTCGACGCCTGCCAGTCCCACGCCAGCTGCTGCTGTCGCACCGGCGGCCTCGACGTCCATGGTAGACTCGCCGTCGTCGTCCGTGGATGGAAGTGTGTTTAGCGTGCGGAGTGGTAGTGGAAGTCGATTGCAACGTCAACCTGCCATCCATCGATCACGCACCTCGTCGAACGTCTCGGACTCTTCGCAGACCTCGCAGTCAAGCCGTCGCGTTCTATCGCAGCGACCACGCGATGCGTCCGGATCCAACAGCCCTGTGCCGCTCCTTGGCACACCGCCGCCGCCGGCCTGGCGTGCCTCGTCTCGAAGTGAGCTGACCAGTCCTTTGCAACGTCACTCCAGCTTACGGAGTACTCTTTCTGGCCACAGCGAGTCCCTTCGTCCCTCGAAGGCTGGCTCACTGGACCATGACAATGAGGAAGACGACGACGAAGGCAAAGACGAGCACTCCGATGAATCCGTGTACTCCAACGAGGGTGATAAAGAGGAGGCGACGCATTCCACAGACGCGGACCCGACGACGGTCTCGCGTGCTTCATCGGTGCGTAGCGCTGCGTCGATGCCCCTGCCATTGCGTGTACACTCTTCCCTCAGTGATACAGAGGAGCGCCGCGTCCCTGCTGTGCCTACGACGCCTGCACGATCGCAGCATCGACCGCGATCCAGCTCGTTGGCGTCGCCCAACGAGCGCCACACGGCCTCACCTGTACTGCCGCCTCGACGTGCGCTGGCCGCCGACGTATCAGACAGCTCGCAGTCAGTCAGGCGGACATCGCTCCCGCCGTCCGCCGGCACAACGTCTACTGCGCCGTCCGAAGCGGCGTCCACGCCTCGGGTCGAGCCTGCGGTTCTCTCGCCCCTGTCCATGCCGCCTTTGTTGCCGGAGGAATATAAACCGGCCCTGCCACCACGGCCTCGTTCGCAGGCGGAGACGCCGGCCTTGGCACCGCTGCCCCCCGATGCAACTGCACAGATGCTCTCGCCGCCGGATCTGCCCGTATCGGCGTCGCAGCAATCACTTTCGTCGGCGTACTCCAACGAGTCGATGGCCTCATCGAAGGAAGAGTCTACGTCAGAGGCCAAGGCGCCTGCTGCGCCTGCTGAAGGTGCAAGTACAACGACGTCGCCGACCATGACCTCCACGCCTCTGACGACGGCCACCTCGCACTTTGCCCGAATGCCTACAGAAGAGCCTATCCGATCCAGCGATACGAGTTTGGTGTCTTGGCCTGCATCGCGCCACGTATCTACCGATACCACACGAGCGTCGCAGCGAGTCGTCTCCGGAGCCTCAGAGGCGTCCAGTACTTTCACGACATCCATGCAAGAGCTCATGGATACCTTTGCATCTGCGATGGCCGATTTAGGCCTCGATGAATCTGCGCCGCCTGTGCCGGGTGTCGACGATATGGCGGTCGGTTACCGCGCTACTGCGTACCCACACGGCTCCCATGGCCTGCCGCGATCGACATCGACGTTGGCTTCGATGCTGCCGCCGCCGGAGCCTGTAAAGGCCCCGATCTCCTCGCCGTTGCCCGCCGCAGCGCCGGCCTTGCAGCAAGCTGTTGCGCCTGGCAGCACACGCACCACGTCGATGGCGTCCACTATGACGTCGTCCACGTCGTCTGCGACCTCGCCGGCCCTGTCCAACAAGGCGCTACCTCAAAGTCCTACCGACAAGCGCTTCCATGTCTACGGTATGCATGTTTGGTGGCCAGGCTCGTTTGACGTGACGTCCAACCTGAACTACGACTCCGTCTCGCCTGTGCAGCGCGCTGCGCTCTTTACCAATGCCGCGAACGATTTGCTGCAACGACCGACGAATCTCAGCGACTGGATCGAGCAGATTCGCGCGTTGCAGCCATCAGCGCCTGATGCGCTCACACGCTCTGTCATGCAAACGCAAATGCAGGAACTCGAGGCGTCTATGACACCTCACCTTGGCGCGCCGTCTGAGCCGTCTGATCTGCCACTGCCGTCGAATATTCCTTTCCCCTTGCTGGCCAAGGCGCAAAGTGTGGCCCATGGCGATCCCGGTATCTCACTGGTCAACTCACCTGCGTCGCATGACAGTACATCGCCGCCGCCTTCCGCCTTGCCGGCGGCGGCGGCGGTGGCAGCGGCAACGCCAGCAACGACTACGACGCCTTCGATGCTGGCCTCCCCTGCCCCGCGCCCTCTTAGCACCACAGCGGCCCCTGCACTACCGACGCCCACACCTGCGCAGGCCATGGCCATGGCCTCGGCGCCGTCACGATACGCAGCCGCCACGTCGACGCCAGCGCCTCCGACGCCGGCGTCGACACAGACGAAAGAGCCCAGCACGTCGATGCCCGCCTCGTTCTTTACCAATCCGCTGGGCCGCCGAAAAGCTACCCACGCCGCTACATACTCATCGTACACGCCCCTACGTGCCTTCCCCTCGCCGCGGGTACCGGGCGCCAGCAGTGAATGGGACGCCATGCCGGTGGGCCTTGGTCTGTACCGCGCGCCCAGCCAGGCCATGTCGGACGTCTCGTCGCTGCCGGATACGGCTATGAATGCGGCTGTCACGCGTTTGCGCGATGCATTGCCGGAGATCGACGAGGCGACCGCCCGTTTGTACGTCCAGCGCCATCATGGCGACGATGTTCGTGCCTTGGTACGTGTCTCTTCTGCGTCTACTTACACACAGTCTGACTACTTGGCCGATCACGCACGTGAAGAGCCACATGCGCCTCGTCGTGGCCTCTTTGCGCACACGCCACGCACACGCTAAGGCCAAGAGTCTTGCTTTACGGGGTATCTAGTCATGGCATTTCGTTCGTTACCAATACACTGTGTAAAAGTGTGGATAGACCAACTCGTCTTCCAGTAGCTGGCGGACTGTATCGCCCAAAAACCGCTCGACTTTGCCGACGTTCTCAAGCACATGCTTGCTGGGTTCGCCGACCTGACTTTCCAGCGCAAAGTACGGCAGGATCCGCTGGCCCTGGTGCCGTGAGCGAATGCGCGCATCATGCACGGCGCGCAGCCCATCGGCGGCACAGGGCGCGTCGGATTCCTCCGAGAGGCTGATATGCACACACTGCTGCTCGCCATCAATAACGACAATGACTTGCGCTAGCAGTTCGAGGCCTGTGATCATGAGGCTCACAGGGAGTGACATGACCGTATCGTCGCTATGTCGGATTCGTAGCGACGTCGTGAGAGCTAGACGGAACGACGAGGTCGGCCATTGTACACTGATATGCATTTGCCAACTTGGCACACTGCTTTCTGTCTCGGGCTCGTCACCAAGGGCATGCGACTCCATGGTCCCGACTGAATCGGTATCGCTCCACAGATGACTCGTTTCGTCCCATCCCGGCTCCGAATTGCCAGCGACCGACGTCGGCATCTCGTCGTCGTACTGTCGAAACGTGCGAAGCCGCATCGGTACGCGTGCGGAAAAAGACGCTTCTTCACTCGCCGTCGTATCCGCTCGCATGGACGCCGCACGGAATGCGCGCCATGGCTCGCCAATATGCACAATTTGCACGTCGGGCACATCCGTCCCGAACTCCATTTGCTCAACATGCACAGGCCCCAGGAACGAAGGCAAAGTCATCTTCGCTAGCAGTGTATTCAGACGCCCACACAGCCCTTCCGCAAAGGGCTGCGATAACGTCGTCCAGTCTAGATCGACGGACATGGTCGTGGACGTCACAGCCTCTCGCGATGCGCTGCTCCGCTCTCGCGCGTCCCCACGATGTGGAGGCGGTCGTCCTACACTACACATCTATGATACAGGCCGTGTATCCTGCAAGAGGGTATCTAGCGTTGCACGCAAGGCTTTCTCGTCTTCAGGCGCTTGCATGGATATGGCATGAAGTAGCTAGATGTAAGTGTCCACCTGCACGCACCTCGTCCAACAACGTAAACGAACGGCTGACTTGGTCCTGCGCCGCTTGGGTCTCTGCTTCCATGGACGCAATGCGTGCTTCAGAGGCGGCATTCGCAGCCTGGAGCTCGGCGAGCTCCGCTTCCAGCGCTGCGATACGCGGCGCTTGCTCTGCGGATACGCGTGCGCGAATGGCTGTCGCAATATCTATCGTAGGGCGCCATACATCTTTCAGCTCCGCCGACGTGGGTGCATGTGCATGCCGCTGCCGTTCGTCAGCTTCTTGTGTGAGCGCCTCCAATTCAGCAAGACGCGGTCCTAGTTCGTATTTTACAATCAGTCCTTCCAGGTCGTCTTGGATCGCCGTTTTGAGGTCTTGGATGAATTGCAGGCGAGCCTTTTCCGCCGCCACGGCCTCCAAATGCGGCAGGGCATGGGCGAAATTTTTCGCTCTGAGGTAAGCCACTGTACCACACGTACGTTGCCTTGTGATCTATCAGCCCAAGAAACTTGTCCAGCGCCGCACGCATGCGGTCCAGCCGCTCTTGGTTCCCAGGCGTGGACGCCATACCAACACACCCACGCGATGCACCGACAACGCGCTGCCTTAGGGACGCGCCGCTTGCACGCGAGGCCACGCGGGGTATATCACGTGATGAACTTGCTGCGGCAAATTCCCAGGCTTTTCCTTCGGCGGCGGACGCTTCGTGGTTTCCACACCCAACCAGTCACTATGTACGTCGTGAGGACGATGGATGAATAGGCGCTAACCATGCAGGGCGAAGTCGAAGAACCACACCAACCACAACCAGTCGCGTAAGGCTCACCGCAACGGTATCAAGAAGCCCAAGACCAACCGTTACCCTAGCTTGCGTGGTGTACGTATACTCACTGGCCGTGGCATGCCGACGGTCTAGCAAGACCATGACGAGCGACGGCCTGCCTGCCTACTTGTACGAGCGGTGCTTTCCTGATCCATGCGCGGGAAGTATGCTGTTTGTTCCGCGTTGGATGCATGCTCTACGATCGTGCTAGCGGGCCTTGCCTATGTCTGGTCTTGTGTGAAAGAACGAATACTAACCTCGTCAGGTCGACCCCAAGTTCCTGCGCAACCAGCGCTATGCCAAGCACGGTACGGAGAAGGCTGTTCGTGAGGCCCGTGCTGCCGCCTCGGCCTAATCGTCTTTCTCTCCATGAACTTGCTTCGTTGGTAGCCCCTATACATGTGCGCTAAGTACATCATCTGAATGATTCCGTACTTGGCTTTGCACACCATGAAAATGTACTACGGTTTTGCCCGTTTGGATAACTACTGTGTCCATAGTGTGTGATGGGCGGCTTGCTCAGCTTTTTTTCGCCTGGCTGGCCTCGCGAAGGGTCCTTCCTGGCGGCTGTGTGTGGAGGCGCCGGGCGATAAGTCGTGCCTGTGTCGTACGGTGTGCGTTTTGTCTTGTGCAAGCCGAGCGAGCTACCCTACTGGCCCCTGTGCCTTGGTGGCAAATGGCCTCTTTGCGTCGCAGTGCATCTGTATCGCCGCTGCGAGACGAGACGGTGTCGAGTCCATCCACGTCCGAGGCTGCCGTGCCCAACGAGCCAGGTACACGTCCTTCGAGTGTCCAGGTCCGTGTGACGCCCGGTCCCTTGGCCGAGTATGTCATGCGACGTAGCCGGCCTTTGCACGTCTCCAATCCGAACAAGTGGGAGCCTGACGAAGATGCGAAAGAGTGCCGACAGTGTGGACGCTCTTTCACGCTCTTCTACCGACGGCATCATTGTCGGCTGTGCGGGAAGATCTATTGCGATGCATGCACGTCGAACCGTGTCCAGCTCACAGAGGGCGAAATGGTGATTGATCCCATGATGCCGGACATGCGCGAGGAGGAGAGTCAGTACCCTACGCGAGTGTGTGATGGCTGCTACGACAGCCTTGGTCTGCTACCTCGCGAGCGTGCTGCGCCTGCTGCGTCCACTACACCGACTGGCCCCCGTCTCTCACGCTTGTATTCCATGCTCCGCCTCTCCTCGTCCGCGACGTCGCCCACAGAAGATTGGTCCGACGAGGATGAGGATACGATACCCAGCACCACTTCGCCGTCCCTAAGCGCAAGCATTATGGAGCGCTGCCCAGTGTGCGATGCCCACCTCTCTACGTTTGCATCCACGGAGGCGTTTGAGCAGCACGTCGCGCACTGCCTGGAGCAGGGCGTCGTGCCTGCGCGTCCACAGCGCATCCACTTTGTGACGTCCACGGTGCCTTCCATGTCGCCGCTGGTCGGCAAGGAATGCATTATCTGTATGGAAGAATTTGACGTGGGCGACAGGATCGCGCGTCTTACGTGTTTTTGCTGTTTTCATGTCGCTTGGTATGTGTATTGTATTCTTTAACCCTACAGCATTAAGCAATGGCTTGAGAAGGCCTCGGCATGCCCCATCCACTCGGACGAACCCGATGCTTAGGCCTTGTGTGCTTGCAGGGCCTGCTGCAGCCGCTGCACTTTGACGCGGGCCTGCGCCAGTAGTTGTGCTCTAGGTCGTGTAAATATACTCGGATACGTACTCTTTGGCGAGCGTGCTCTCGATACGCGCCTGCTGCTTGGTCCCCAGCTGCTGTCCACGCGCCACGGCATGCTGTTCGGCGTAGCTGCGTAGATGCGGTCGAAGGACGTCCAATTGGTGGGACAACTGTAGGTCAGCTTGGGCTTGCTCATACATACCTTGAGCAAGTGCTCTTTGGCGCTGGTCCGGCCGTCCTGCGTAAACTCACGCGACATGCGCTGCAGTTCATCAAACCACCGCTTTTCGTACACAGAGAGCTGCGGCGTATGCTCGTCCATGAGATGCTGCAGCAGTGTATCCAAGCGGCGCACACTCGCCTGCTGCGCCGCCTCCATGCGATCCAGGCGCGCGGCCACAGTCTCTGTGCGTAGGGCCGCCGCTCGTTGCGCGAGATCCGCGAGCTGCGTCACTTGGCGCTGCATCTCCGCCAGCTGCTGTGCGACGCGCGTTTGCACGGCCTGGCCAGCTTGAGCTACGTCGCGTGTTTGCTGCCGGAGGGCCTCGGCAGCCTGGCCTAGCGCACGAAGGGTGGCGGGCGTCACTGTCAGAGGCGCCGACGTCGCAGCCACCGCCTTGCCTGCGTGCGTCAAGGCGGTGGGCGTCACGAAGGGTTCCGTCAGCACGCTTTGGTAGCCACGGGCATTTATCTCACGCGCCTGCTCGTCCTCGGGCCACGCCATCGTGGATCGCAGCCGCAGCTCCAGCGCGGCCAGCTGCGCGTCGGACGTACACACAAACAACGTATACGAAACATACACATCGTTGAGCACACACATCCCTGCCATCGGCGCACGGTCGTCAGCCTCTAAGCGGACCAATGCACTGACGTCGCTGCGTGTATGCGCCTGCACGGCAGCATGCGTCTGCGCTTTGTCCTGCGTCTGCATCGCGTCGGCCAAGGCAGAGGCCCATGGCTGGATACTCACCACATGCGCGCCGTAGCCATGCGAGACAAACACAGTGTCGGGGTATAACGGATCAGGGACAAGGCGTAGATAGTTCGTCGTGAGGAGCGTTGAGCGCGGCACTGGCAGACCTAGGTCCAGGCATTCATACACGGCCAGCGTCGGTGTAGGCGTACTCGAGGTACCGCTCTCAGCGATGCTCGATACCCACTGTGGCCGCATCGTCGTGGCCAGGACCATGTTGTGCATACGTCCATCTCGCTCGGCGAGGCACAGCACGGGAAGCGATGTCTGGCCCTGGTCGGCGCGCACGCATGTAAGCCAAAGATCACAGGCGCTTGGGCCCAGCTCATCGTCGCCTTCCAACGGCGACGGACGCTGGAGAAATGGACCTTGCGGCGCTATGCGATGCGGGACCGAGGCAGGGGCCGTAACAGGCAGCCATGCAGGCATCGTCGTGGAGGCATCGTCTTGTGCTGCGTCCTCGTCGTGGTTTACGGCCGTCGTCGCTTGCTGGACCAAGTCGCTCAGGTAGCGCACGGCCAAGGTCCGGCCTTCCTGCTCACGTGCCTCCGACGCTGCCAAGGCCAACAAGGCACGGCGTGGGAGCATGGCGTGTCTCGGCATATAGGGACACAGCGCAACGATATCGCCGCTGCGTGTAAGCACAAACACCGTGAACAAGAGCCAGCTGGGCCATGAAGCATCGCGGTCCTCGTCAGTGTGATCGGCCGGTTCGTCGTACGGCAGCGCTAGGCCCAGGCCTTGCGGCCCAAAGGCCATGGCGACTGCACACTGCTCGTCGTCATCGTCTGCAGACCAGGCCGCCTTGCTGCGTGGCGTCGTGGCCTGCGACAGTACCGAGACGGTCTGTGCCGGCTCTTCCACGTCCTGTGCGACGTCGTATTCACGCAATAGACCATCGTCTGTGAGCACCATCAAACTAGTGCCATTCATGCCGAGCGGGTGCCACGCACACTGCGCGATGCGTGGACATCCATGCAAGCCATGGTAGTACGAGCCAATACGCACCGCTTTTACAAGGATATGTGTGCCGACCTGCTTCATGTAGCCACGCCGCGGTAGGATGATCAGGACCATGGTATAGGCGCCAACCACCGCCAAAAGTTTCCCCGTGGGGTTCACGGCCAAGGCCTGGATTGGGAAGTCCAGCAGCGAGGAGGATAGGATCTTGTACGAAGGCGCGATCTCGCTCTCTTCCTCGAATTGGCGCTTGGCCTGTGCCACATTCGTCATACGCACTTGGTTTTGCACGACCGCGAGCATATCCGCGCCACGCATCGCCAGCAAAGAGGTACGCTGTGCCGTATCAGCCTCGGAGGCCGTCACATCGGAGCGGTGTTCCCAGAGCGCATGTCGTTGCAACGCTTCACGCCACGTCCGCATCCTGTCGTACGTAGACGAGGCTCTGTGTCTTGCCCCTCTTCGCGCTTCGTGCGTGCGACGCAGCAACGTGCGAGGACGAGGCACGTCGTCGCGTAGGCATCACGTGATTTCACCGCGACGAGGTAGGTCCGAGCGAGCGTGGGTGGGCTGCGTACATGCACGATGATGGACGCCGCGACGTTGCGGTCGTTGCTTCGTCGCATTGTCGGCCAGCGTGAAGAAAAGGCGCGTGTTGTACAGGAAGGCGTGCTGTTCGATGTCGTTGCATGCGTAGGACGTACTGAGCATCCAGCGTATGAGCAGGCGAGCCTCCTGGCAGCGCAGGTCTTAGCGTCTGTGGCTCAGCATGCGACGCCGCCCATGGTCCTAGGTCTCGTACGTGCTCGCGCTGTAGATGCGTTGGTGCATGCTGCGACGGCGCTCGCATCGGATACATCGTCGTCTGCCGCCCTAATCGAGGCGACGCTCCGTGCGCTAGCTACGGTGCTTACAGCCGTGTGTGACCAGATTGTGTATATGCCATGGCACGGCCTTGGCTCGGGGCCAGGGAGTGCTATGATGAGTGGCCTCGAGCATGTACAGGCCCTGCCGCTCATGCATTTATCGCATCGTCCTGCCCCTACGTGGGCCGCTGCGGGGCCCTCCGTGGCTACAAAGGAGGCTTTGACGCCTGAACGTGAATTGCATGCACAGTGTTGGGCCGCTGTCCAGCTCACTTGGTCGCACCTACCCACCTTTGCCATACTTGCGCAGCACCCTGCGTGGACCGCACGTGTGCTAGAGCCTGTGCTGGCGATGCTGCGTGTGAGCCTCGCAGCCTTGGCGCGTGCACAGCCTGGGCCGATCGACGACCAGGCTGTTTCGCCCATAGCCATTCCCCCCGCTCTCTTGGATGCGCTGTATCAGGCGGCCTCAATACCTGCCATGCAAGAGGCAAGTGTATGGGCCTGCCAAGCTGTACTCGCATGCTCCAGCGTGGTGGGGAGCACAGACACCCTTGCTGAGATCCTTCGCAAGGCGAGTCAACATACGTCCACGGCTGTACGTCAGGCTGCGTACTGTGCGCTGGCGTACTGGCCCCTAGCATGGGGGCCTATGCCTGTCTCGCCACACACCGTGCTGGTCCAGCTGCTCAATGCCATGACCGAGCGTGAGCCTAGAGCGTTCTCGACCGTATTTGCCCTCCGAGCGCTTTTGCAGGCACGCAGTGCCTTGCAAAAGCTCGCTGTGTATGAACACGATGTGCTTGCTGCCACGATCTCGCTTTTGGACGCTACGTTCTCTGCGATTCCGTCAGCAGACGCGCCGCCCCTCGATCGTACGCAGCCCTGTCCTTTGCGTGCACGAGAGCGCGAGATTCGTATGCAGGAAGGCGGCTTGTACGTCCTTGCGACGCTCGCGACGGAAGGCGATGCCATGCGCCGTCACATTATCGAGGCGCGCCCGTCGCTGCTGCGCGATCGTATCGTGCCCCTACTGGCATGCGCTGTGCCTGGCGTGCAGCTGGCCGCCTGCCATGTATGCCGCGTGCTTTCACGGACCATTGGCCTGCTACGTACGACACTATGGGATGCGCACCTGGCCGAGTATGTTTTGCAGCTGTTGCAGCATGGCTCGGCGATGCTACAGACCGAAGCGCTGGCGCTTCTGGCCAACTTGCTCGTGAAGTACAGTCCCATGCAGACGTGGCTGCTGGACCATGGCGGGATCGACGTGGTCGTCGCGTGCTTGCGCCCTGCTACGCCGACGGCCCTGCAGCATCGCGCGTTGTGGGTGCTAAAGAATGCGCTCTGGGAGTGCGAGCCTGCCATCCGTACGCGTCTCCTTACGGCTGTGCCGTGCGATACCTTGCTTGCCTACACGCACGTGCCCGAGATTTCACTACGTGCGGAAGCGCTGCATGTGCTGCGCAATGCTACGGCGGCGTCAACAGACGACGAGATAGCCGCCGTCCTCGCGAGGCTCAATGCCTCGGCATGGCAGGACGTCCTCGTCCGGTCCTTGCATCCGACCAGCGCTGAGTCAGTGCTTGTGCAGGCCGCGTACCTGCTTATGAATATCACCGCGAGTGGCGCACCATGGTGCGACGTCATTCTCTCGGAGCCCACGCTGGTGCAGAGTCTCTGCTGGCTTGTGCAAAGTGCGCATCCCTCGCTCCAAGAGGCCGGCTTGCGATGTGGCCTGAACATGCTCCCCATGCCATCCGCACGCGACCAATTGAAGGCGCTTGGCTACGACGTGGCCGTCCAGGCATGCTCGCGCGAGGCGCCGACAACTGTATACCCATACCTTGAAGCTACCATGGCGTATTTCTACAAGACATCACCTAAAGCCTCGCCTACATGCACCTGATCGCCGGCATGGCACGTGAACTGGAACGTCTCCGGGGCCTCAAACACAAGGACAATGGTGCTGCCCAGCAAGAAGCGGCCCATCTCGTCGCCCTTCGCGAGCGGTTGGCCGCCCAGCACACGGCTCGCCGCATTGTATGTGGCCTCCACAAACGTGCCGGCCAAATGGCGTTCCGCGCGGAGGTTGGTGCGCAAATTGCGGTCAAAGTGGATCAGAATGGATCCAACATTGGTCGCCCCCACAGGCGTCATACTAAAGAAGCCGTACCGCCAACGGCCCAGCAAGGCCACACGCTCATTGATCACAAACAGGTTCGGAAGACGCGCCGCGACGTACGGCGACACCGAATACAGCTCGCCACGGAAATGACGGCGGAGCTCCACGACCCACGGCACAGGACTGTGGAAGCGGTGGTAATCGCCTGGCGATAGGTAAATAACACAAAAGTAGAGGCGGTGGCCAGGCGCGACGTGCCGCGACGCTTCGAGCTGCGGCAGTGCCTCGGCTCGTAGATCCATGGCCACCGACGCATAGTGACCCAGCGTCTCAGCAGAGTCGCTCGTCGGAATACCCACATCATGCTCCTCGTCGGCGCCTTCTTCCTGCGCATCAAGTTCGTCCGCCGCCACTTCTGCGTCCGTCGCCTGGCGCGTCGGGACATGGTCGTACGCATGACGCTTCCAGAGCACCAACTGCTTGAGAGATCGGTACGACCCACGGGCCAGGCCTGCGACATAGTCGCGTACGCGACGTACACGACTCGTGCGTTCACCAAGAAGTTGGGGGACAGAGTACGCAATCCCGTTGACCTCGGCAAACGCATGCTCGCTCTCTACATTCTCGTCGCCCGCCTCTCGTGGAATGATCTGCATCGACTCGGCCTTGGCATTGTTGCCCAGCAGCGAGTCAAGCGAATAGGTAAGGCCCTTGACCTGCTCGACGCGATCGCCCTCGACCGTGCCGAAGTGCAGCACTTTGCCATCCGCCGGCGACACAAGCAGCGCATCGGACACGGGTCGCGCACCCGGCGCGAGCTCACGCGTGAAAAACTCACCGAGGCTGGGGTACTTGGTCAAATCCTTCTCCCGCATCTCCTCCAAATTGCAGCCAAAGAGCCACGCATAAAACTTGAAGCCGTACGGACGGAACCACACAGGCAACGTTAAGCCGTTCGCCCAGCCCCATGCGCGGCTCATCGCATTGAGAGGGAGCGCACCTAGCACGTACAAGGCCCAAGGCCCTGACTCACGGACAGGCCGGCCATGCTCGTCTACCAGCGCAGCGTCACGACGATGCCGATTGTATTCACGGTGGGCCTGCACGCCGACCAGCACCACAGCACCTAGCGCAATCGGAATGGGCGACCACTTCAATGGCGTCTCTCGCCACGCCCTCCTTGCTCTCGCCCATGGCCCTCCTGCCTCGGCCGTCGTACGAGGAAGCTTTTGCAAGCGCGCTCGTTCGGCACGCTGCCCGCGGACCGTGGACGCCTCCTTCTCGGCCTCCAAGGGACTACGTACATAGGCACGCACAGCGCCGAGGCCCAGCCGTGCTGTAGGTGGCGCACGCCCTGCCAACGGCCTCGTAACCAACCACATGGCGTACAGTACGCGAGGCGTCGCCCATCCACCGGCCATGGGCCTACCTCCCGTCACCCCCCGCGGCGTGGCGCGCACAGCACGTGATGCGCGAATCCACGCGAAGGTTCCTCCACCTTCGGTGTGGAAAGCGGTCTGTGCGCTAGAAGGCGCCAGATCGACGACGACACGCGTCCCTGGGCTTGGGCATGGTATAAGTACACTGTAGCAGTCATGCTGTCCATCCCACACTCACTTTAATATGGATTTCTTCTTCCCTACCTCCTATGCACCTACCCACCCCACCTACTCTGCGTGGGGCTGTGGGCCTAGTGTGTTTTCCTCGCCTGTCGCTTATGACATGTTTGATCTGGGCCAGGCTATGATGGAAGCTGAATGGCTCGAGCATCGTCGTGCCGCAGTACGCATGCAGCAATTCGTACGAAGACGGCAGCAGCAACATGCGCTTGAGTCGATGATGCAGCAACTCGCAATGGAAAACGCACGTCAGGCTGCCATCCATGAAGCGCATGAACGCCGCATGGCGAAGGCACGCGCTCAGCGCGCTGCGGAAGCCCTGCGAAAGCGTGCTGTAAAGGCAGCGGAAGCCGAGGACACGGATAACAGCGATGTGGTCCTCCAACTGGGTCCTTGGCTCGTCCGCCTTCCCCTGTCTAATCTTCCATCGTCGTCCGACTCGAAGGACGTGGAAGATACCGAGCCGGCTGAGAAGGACCTTGCGCCTCTCACCGGGGATACCAATGAAACTATCCATGATGAAACACCTACACCTGCGCCAGAAGAGCCGGTATCGGCACCAACATCGGCTTCGTCGCCAGTGCCCGTGCCTGCACCCACCGCCTCGGAACCTGTGAAGGAACGCGTCTCTCCCTCTGACCCTGTGAACGAGGCTCTTCCAACCTCTGACGACCTGTCTCAGGACGCTGATACGGAAGAGGAAGAGGAGCCTGCTACGGACAAGGCGGCCAACCCGACTACCTCACATGATACCAAGTCTCAACTGCTGTTCTCGTACGATTTCCCTTCAGCTGACACGCCCTATGGCCTCGAAGTCCGCAAGCTGGCGCAGGCTGACCGCATTAGCGTCGAAGCCAGCCCTCTGAATGGCGGTAGCATCAAAATCAGTGGTCTTTGGAGTCCTACAGCGCCTACTTCGCAGCGCGTAAGCTCTCCACGCTCTCCGCATGTACGTGACTGTGATGAAGATGGCAACGAAGTGCTTCTGCCGGAAGATTCCGAGTCGGAGTCAGAGTCAGTGTCGGAGCGCGACCTGTTCACGGAATCCGCCATTTTGCCGCTCCCACGTATGAACCTTGTGCAGGGTGTGCGCGCGGAACTCAACGACGACGGGTTCCGACTGTACATCGACTAAGTAGACAGATATGCCATTTGTTTGATAGACAATGATATCCGCATTTAATACGAAGAGGCTATGCTACAGTGATGGTCCGACTAGGTTAATCCTCCTCCTTCTTGGGCTGGTCTTTTTCATGCTCGACCCAGTCGATCCATGAACCCTGGTAGTTGCGAACGCTAAAGAGTCAGTTGGATGAATTACGTACTTCCACCAGCCACGCTGCTGTGCTGTCTCGAGGGCCTGCTGACTGCGGCGGCCACTGCGGCAATAGAACACAATGGAGTCATCAAACGCAGGGCGTCGGAATGAGTAGCGACGCTCAAAGTCCGAGGCAGGGGACGCTTGGCTGTTCGGGTCAAAAGCGTCAGAAAACTCTGACAGCGGCACATTCACAGCTGCAGGGATCATGCCCTGCGCGACCTCGTTCGGCTCACGCACGTCGATAATGGTAATCTTACCTGACGGCGCCTCAGTGTACGGCTTCAGCTCGTCGTACAACACAGTGCCACGCTTGACCCACGAGTCATCCCTGCGGAGCGACGCCGTCATCGAAAGCGCACGGACAGGCATGGCAGACGGCCCAGAGATGCGCGCAGAGGCCAGCGAAGGCGTCATCATGCCTACCATCGGCACAGGGAGCTTAGCCGCTTGACGCAGCGCCATAGAGGCAATCGGCTGAATCGAACGCATGGTGTGCATCGTCGTGCTTTGACAAGGTATAGCGACGCCCTTCGCTGCCAGCCACCCACCCGTGCGTGCGGGGCACGCCATACTCTACACACCTACATCACATAGCAGCCGTCGTCTGGACCAAATCACGTGATATCCGGCCGAATTTGCGCGGGCTTCGAACAAAATTTCGTCTCTCGAGCATCGCTTTGCGTCTGCTTTTTGCACGGCGACAGGCGGCCATTGACGTACGATGGTGCTGGTCCTTTTTGAGACAGCCGTAGGCTTCTGCCTGTTTTCTCTGTCAGATGAGGCCAAGCTCAGCTCGCCTGATCTGTACAAGCACTTTGAGAGCGAGGCGAAGGCCAGCCGACTCCTTCAGCTTCAAGCGATTCACCGGTTCCAAAGCACGGTCGAAGCTGTGGAAGGTGCTACCGCTGTGAATGAGGGCAAAATCAGCAAGGGTCTGAAGCGATTTCTTACAGAAGAAGTTGTTGAGAAAGGCGGGAAGAAGGGCGCTTCGGTGGAGCGCCTCGTCGTCTCGGAGCCGAAGCTTGCGTCGGCCATCAACAAGAAGCTCGGCATCCAGGTTACGTCGGAGTCGAGTCTTATGGATCTGTACCGCGGTATCCGTGAGAATCTTGCAGCGCTGCTGTCTGCTGGGTCACCCGAGGCTGGCGCTCTGGACCCGCGTGACCTCAACACCATGAGCCTCGGTCTCTCTCACAGTCTGAGCCGTTACAAGCTCAAGTTTAGCCCTGATAAGGTGGATACCATGGTTGTCCAGGCCATTGCCCTGCTTGACGATCTCGACAAGGAACTTAATATCTATGCTATGCGTGTCAAGGAATGGTATGGATGGCACTTCCCGGAGATGGGCAAGATCCTTACTGATAACATTGCCTATGCGAAGGTGGTGCGTGCTGTCGGCTTCCGTACCAATGCGTCGGCATGCGATCTCTCGGAGATCCTCCCGGAAGAGATTGAGCAGACGCTCAAGGCCGCGGCCGAGATCTCGATGGGTACTGAAATTAGTGAGTCGGATATGGAGCACATCTGGAGTCTGTGTGACCAAGTAATCTCCATTAGCGAGTACCGCGCGCAGCTTTACTCGTACCTGTGCAACCGTATGAGCGCGATTGCGCCGAACCTTACTGCGCTCGTTGGCGAGCTGGTAGGCGCGCGTTTGATCTCGCATGCTGGCTCGCTCATGAACCTGGCCAAGCAGCCTGCTAGCACCATCCAGATTCTCGGTGCGGAGAAGGCTTTGTTCCGTGCATTGAAGACCAAGCACGACACGCCCAAGTATGGTCTGCTGTACCATTCGAGTCTGGTGGGTATGGCGCCGCCGAAGATGAAGGGTAAGATGGCGCGTATGGTGGCGACCAAGACGGCGCTGTCGGTGCGTCTGGATGCGCTGGCAGATGCCGATTCCAAGTCTGACTTGTCTGCTCCGACGATTGGCTCGGAAGCACGTACCAAGCTGGAGGCTCGCGCGCGTGGATTGGAGCAGCGTGCGACACTGTCGGGTCTGCGTGCCAGCCGCGGTGCTGATAGCGGCTACAAGCAGCAGAGCTTCACGATGGAGGCCGCTGGCCGTAGCTACAATGCTGGTGCGGACGCGCCCCCTGTGGTAACGGGTGTGGCTGACGAGGAAGACGAGGAGGAAGAAGACGAGGACGAGTCCGACGTGGAGGACAAGAAGAAGGCGAAGAAGGCGAAGAAGGAAAAGAAGGAGAAGAAGGAGAAGAAAGACAAGAAAGAGAAGAAAGAGAAGAAGGACAAGAAGCGGTCTGCGTCCGACGAGGGCGACGATGGCGAGTCCAAGAAGAAGAAGAAGAAAAAGTCCAGCGAGTAGAAGCTAGATTTTTGTCCTATATCTTACGTATTGTATTCCGTACTCCCACCATCCTACTGTTTCTCTGTGTGCACCAAATCTATGCGCGCACGCTGGTAGACCTCATGTGATATCATTTCTTGGCTTTCTCCCGGAGCACGAACCAACGTCGACCGCGGGAGTGGGTCGATTTGCATGCGCACAAACGACGGCCCAGGTGCATCCATACCACTCCGTGCTAGCGTGCCTGGGTTGATCACTACTGTAGAATCAACCACACGCAAGAAAGGCTTGGTCCGTGGCGACGGAAGCAGCACGATATCCGGCGTAATTTGGTCTAGCGTGCATAGACGTGAGTGCGACAAGTCCAAGGGCAGTTGTGACGCCGAGGATGAAGGGAAGAGCGGATAGAAATGGCGCTGGCTTAGTACGTGGCGGGCCCAGCGCATCATGGGATCTGTGCCCTTGGTCGATGGCGTCGCTGGCTTTCCTTCCGCACTCGGCCCTGGCTGGACACGCTGCACCAATTCCTCTCGACGCAAATCGCCCAGCACATCGGCGGTGCTTACACCAATGGCAATTTCGTTTATGTAGAATACACTCGGGTTTGGTAGGCACCGAACACGCTGGAATTTGTCAGGAACACGTCAACGTACCTTCGGCAAGCCTAACGCTGGATCCGCCTTGTCAATGAACGGCTGAGGATACGCAAAATGAGGATGGAAAATATCATCTGTACTAGGTACCAAAATGACCATAGTAGACGGCGAACGTTCCATCAAACGCGCTAGTCGTTGGGATATGTGCCGCTTGAACATATCAGTAGGTAGCTCCTCAATGGCACCTGAGGCTACCAAAGGATGCTTAGCACTCACAAATGGGCCCATCTACCAGTCAGTGCATACTGTACGTACCACGACAACCACATCAGGCTGGGCCGCTTCCATGTGCGACATGAACGCATGCCAAGGCGCAAACGACAAGTCCTTAGGCTCAGTATAGGGACCACTGACCGCGGCCACACGCAAGGCCGTGCCATGCAATTTGGCCTCATCATACTGATGCAAAAGCATTTCCTCTCGACTTGTAGCAGGGTGCGGCAAAGCCGGCGGCTACCAAGTCAGCCTCCTCGCGCACGTACCATCAATAGTTCCTCTGCAACAAATTTGTTGCCAGAGCCATTTCGTCCTTTAAGACCGACTATCATACCTGGGAACAGACCCACGATACTGGACGCCTGTGTCGCTTCGTCCGACCATGCATACCGCACCATGCATTTCGGGTCTAAGGCAAGCGAGACACGCTGGCCGTTGCCGACCATTCGACTCGTTTCCAAGACCAGGTTCGTCGCTGTCAGTTTCTGCGAGGGCACATCCTGTGGTGCGGCTTCCGTCGCCTTGGCAGCCGATGGAACGGGATCCAAGCGTGTGCATATACGCCCTACTGTGAAAATACTGGCCTGGTTCGGTATGGACGGATCTTCCCATTCCTGCGAAAGTCCAAACGCTTGCTGGAGTACGTCCGCCATCTCGTTGAGACGGCTATCGAGCTCCAAACTACGCTCGCCTTTCTTTTCAAACATGTAGCGGTAATTCCACTGCTTTAAGTCTGTGCTAACCGCCAGCGATACACGCGGAGCTGCCTTGGCTGGCATCGAGGCCAAGTATGTGTCGTCCCAGGCTGAAGGCTTTGCGCCATTGTACGACTCACCTACATGCAGCCCTGCAGCCCATACACTGGTATCTGTGGTCACTTCATGATTCAGCTGTTCTGTCTCAGCCGCAGCACCAGGCCGCTGGCCCAACAGCTGCGACAAATGATCCATGCGGTCGTCCAACAAAAAGGCACCGCGTCGCGCGGCGCGGCGCGTCTTCCAGGTCCTCCTTCCTCCACGCACGACACACGCGGCCACAGTGGGGCCAATCCCACGCGCGCATCGCAGGCAGGTCCCTCCACCACCATGACCGAAGCGGCGTCGACGCCTGGTCGTGCGGACAAGGACGACCCTACTGCTCCTGTATGGACGATACCCTCGCGATCCGTGGTGACAATCGAGTACCCAGGGTATATTCAAAGCTCCGTGGACTCGTTGCATCGTGCGCTCGCCTCGCTATCTCCTATGGATGGGCCAATGCCAGGGATCGCGAGTGCGTCGTATGCACTGGCGCACATATCATCACTGTTGCAACGAGGCAGCCGCATTGTGGAATGCCGTCTACCTTCGTGGGGCAAAGAGGATCCGCTCGATGTGTACAGACACCCGCTGCTGGGTGATGTGGTCGATGCATCATCGCTGGTCGTCCGTATGCACCGCCAAGTATGGAAACGCACTGTGAAGGGCGTGACTGAGTACCATCGTCAGTACGCACTTGAACTGATCGGTGCATCAACGTGCACTATACGTTTCCGTCGAATGGCCGACTTTGCTTTTCGTCCTACGGCCCCTGCGGGACAGACGGAGCATCCCACTATGGCTCTGCATCAAGCCTTGGTACGCATGGATGTGGATGCCATACGCGCTTATCGCTTCCCTACCGAATCGGAGACATATCAAGTGCCGGATGTCCAGGGGACACTCACCAGCAACCTGGCCATGCTTCCGCCCCCTTTCTTCAGCCGTCAAGAGCTACCTTTCCATTATGCTTATCGCCAAAACCCCACTTCTAGCTTACAAACTGTGTCCTTGGCAGAGACATCGAAACGTGCACGTCGTACCGCTCGTAAAGGCTCGTATGAGTCGCAAGATACCCCACTGCCACCAGTCACGACGACACGCTACATCAACAGAGCGCGATGGCGTAATTTGGCTCCCATTGCCATCAAATTTGGCGACACAGGTCCTGTACCAGCACATGCGGAAGATTCGTTGCTACAAATGGCGCTGTCCGATCGTCAAAAGACGCTCCTCAAGACATTGCACAAGGTAGGTCCATCCTTTACTGACCTGGTAGCACATGGATACTCGTCCTATTTGGTCGCGACTCAGCTTGCTGAATCAATTCACTGTGGAAGAGGGCAAAATGCTCATGCAGTATGTACTATTGTCTCTTAACACACAGAAACAAGGAACTGTTTGCTATGGCGGCTTACACTTTTGGCGATGGGCCTTGGCGCGATGCATTGGTACGCTTCGGATACGATCCACGCACGGATCCGGATAGTCGGTGGTACCAACGCATTCACCTGCGTGGAAAGACACCCCGTGCACCTTCTACACGCGGCACATTTAAAGCTGAGTATGGCCACGGCACTACACCAGCGGAAACGGGACCGGTACCCTTGCCACGCGCCGAGAAAGAATTGCGGACGCCATCGCATGTATTTGATGGAAAGACACCGACATTCTCCACTAGTACCTTCCAGCTATGTGATATTACCGATATCAATATTGTCCCGCTCATTCGAGCGGAAGGGCCGCATCATCTATGTCCTCAGCCCAATGTACGTACAAAGGCACTTACCCAAGATTTCTACAGGCTGGTACACAGCATCGACATGGGAAGCCCTGCGATCCGCTGTCTCTACAAGTTTCCACACACTGTTGGCTTCCTCATCGAGCGTAGCCGCTCCACGTTACGGGCCCAAAACTACGGAGAAACCCACAGGAGCTGACGAGCCGCCTAGTCAATCGAGCGATGACGACGACGAGGAGAGCAACTCGTCTGCCGAGAGCGATGAGGGTGTGAGATAACTTGCTATATAGGTCCATTTATTCACAACAATCTACCCTTGGGGCAAAATACGTGAACGTACGACAAGGGGTATGAAAGACAGAGGCAGGTCCGAGAGCATTCACTCCTTCTTCTCGTCCTCCTTGTCCTCTTTGTCCTCCTTTTTGTCCTCCTTCTCGCCCTCCTTCTTGTCCTCCGTCTCCGCCGATGGCTTGTCGCCAGAGACTTCCTTGTTCGTAGCCTGCGCCTGCTCGAACGCCTTCTTGAACAGCTCGGCGTCTAGGTGTCAGCACATGGATCGAGATACGTACTCTCCGAGTTGGCAAAGCGGATGGCCAAGGTCTCCGCCACAGGCTCACCGTCCGACACATCGGCCGTCACGTTGTACACCCACGAGCGGTCCGAGCCGACGTTCGGCTGCAGCTTGATATCAGGCGACACTAGCATGTCAGAAACCCACACTGATACATACCAAAGTGGTTCGCGCACACCTTCAAAGTCTTGTCGCGACGCATAACGAGACGAACCTTCTTCGTCTCCTTATGCTTCAGCAGACGAACGTCGCCAGTGCCACGCTCCTTCCATTCCTTGCCCTCCTTGTCAAAACGGAAGAGCTTCGCACGGATCTTGAACTCGACGTCCTCATCCTCCTCGTGCGTCTTCACCTCAACCTGGTTCTCCAGCTTGATCACAGGCTCAAACTGGGGGTCGTGCTCAGCCTCAGCGCCCTTCACAGTCAGCTACCAGTCACACGCCGCCCACATACCGTCTCCACAGGTTCCTTTTTCTCGTGCTCCTCCGACATGTTAGACTACGGCGAAAGTTGCGTGCGGTGCCACGAAGCAAAAGCCCTTCATGTCACGTGATACGCCACGTGAGGACGTGGCCCAAGAAGCTCACAGCTCCCAGCCCACACAGATCCTCCGCGCGACATGTGGATGCGAGTGTTGGTATGGCTGGCACTAGTGTGGCAGCTTGCTGCCGCGCACACAATTGACCTCATGCCTAGCTCAGAGCAATGCTTTTTCGAAGATATGCATGTGGGCGACGAAATGACTCTTACATACCAAGTGACAGGAGGTGGTCACCTTGACATCGACACCCGAATCCGTGACCCATCGGGCCGTCTGCTGTTTGAGCAGCTTCATAAAGATACAGGCACATATGACTTCATCGCTGAAATGGATGGCAGATACAAATACTGCTTCAGCAACGAGTTCTCTGCGCTTACAGACAAGTCTCTCAGCTTCAACGTGCATGGCGTCCTGTACCTAACAGACGAAGAAGGCCTGATTCCTGCAGAGCGTGAACTGCGCGAGCTCGCTACCAATGTGCAAATGTTCAAAGATGAGCAGCAATATTTTGTCATGCGTGAGCGCATCCACCGAAACAGTACGTACTTACCCTTCTTACCATGCAGCATCGGAGAGCACCAACGCACGTATCAAGTGGTGGTCCATTGTGCAAACAGGCGTGGTGGTACTCATTTGTGCCTTCCAAGTTCTCTTCCTGAAACGGTATGCCAGCTGCATATATACTTACGCCTAGGCAATTCGAAGTGCGACGAAGTGTTTAAACTATAGACCTAAACAACTACAATGTGTTAGTGTACAATGAATGGTATATGTGCCGATATGCTGCAACATGGATCAGAATCCATAGCGCTTCTTGTTCTCACGCATCTTGGACTTGCCCTGCGCCCATCGCTCTTCCAAGGCTGCTTTGTTCTCGTGCGCCATGGCCAGCAACGACGTGAGCTGGCCGCGCGAGCGAGCGCGCGTATTGGTGAATTTGTCAGTACGAAGCTTTTCAGAAACTAGGCTTTCCTGCACAGGCTTCGATGCTGTTGAAACATCCCCTGGACGAGACGACTGAGCACGCTGCATCTCCTCCGCGGCATTAAAAGATGCTAGAGATGCATGACGAGGTACCTGGGCTAGAGAACGTGCCTCTTCCACGGATTGGTGTTCTCGAACCCACGCAGCATAGGCGGCGTGGGCTTCGGGCGTCACAGGGTACCAAGTACCATCTGGGTCACATTTCCAGCCGCGGTACGGATCATCTGCCACATCAGGAGTAGGTTCGCGTTCTTTCTTGCTCTCACGCACTTCAGGCGCTGCATTGAACGTTGTTCTCGTGGGTGGCGGTAATGAGGAAGTTGGCATATCAGGCCCAGGTGCAGACGCTTCAAGCTTGGTCTCTTTCACAATCACAGGCGCTTTCTTTGGCTTGCTGTCGGTAGGGCCCTTAGGTGCGAGGCCTAGCATGGCGCGAAAGTCCTCATTTCCCTTGTTTTTACTCACTGCTTTTTCGTCCCGAATCACCAAACGAGCATCGTCGTCCAGCACACTTTCTTGTGGCTCAATGGGGGCAGGTTTGGGCTTAGCCCCATAGTTTTGCGGGGCAGGCAGCATGCCTAACAGGGAGTGAGAGGCATCTTTGGCTGCTGGGTCTAATTTGGGTTTTTTGGCCACCGGCAATGTCTGAGAAGGCGCAATGGTAGGCGCCGTCTCCACGAGAATTTGACGTTTTTCCGCCGTCTTTGCCGCCTTTTTCGGGGCTGGTAGACCCATACGATCGACAAAAGAACGCGAAGAATTTTCTGCCTTGGTTGGAGGTAGCGAAATCTCTTTCTCATGTGTCTCCTCCTCCTCAGAGTCGGACGTATACGCCGCAACAAGTCCTGGCATGGACATAATGGCAGCTGCTACAATGCTGCGAAGTGGAGAAAAGAAATGCGAATGCGTACGCACTGCTGACCAATCGCCGAGGGAGTCACTCAAAAGTTACGTGCACACGTAAGTCATAAAGGATTTGGATTCTTCCGAGGCACCGATCTCGTTTGCGGTGGCGATCCCATTTGTTGTGCCGCTTCCTGTTGACTGAGCTAGCATGACAAGCACGCAAGGCCCCAGTTCAAACAAGAAGGTCCTCCTGGTAGGCTCGCTTGAAGCAGCCAAGGATGGCATGTATCAAAAAGCCGTGCAAGATTTCCAGGTGGAAGGACTTGCGCTGGAAACGGAGATGGTCGATCGTATTACGGACACAAACTATGCCCCTCAGGCACAATATTTTGACCGTGCGTACGTAATGACACCGTTTGAGGGAGTGGTATGGACGGCTCTTTTGCCGAAACTTTTAGGCGCTTTAGTGCCCGGCGCGACGTTGGACATTACGCTGCTCAGTGAGTCGCACGCCGCGGAAGAACTTGCTCAAGTGCAAGCAGAGTTATCCATTGCTGGCTTCTCTGATGTGGCCACACCTACCACTACGTCGCTGAAGGCCAGTGTGCCACTGTCTTCACCCGTCGTCTCGCAAGATGCACCGTCTGTTGGGGCGACAGCCTTGCCCTTGCGCAAAAAGCTGGGCGCATCGACTGACCGCCAAAAGAAAGCATCATTGTGGGCTACGCAACCGGACTCGTCTATTGATCCTGACTCGTTGATGGCCGGCACAGAGAATATGGGCCCTCGTGCTCCCAAGCGCTCCGACTGCACTGTGGACTTCACGCAGCCACGTTCGCGCCGTAAGCGTGCATGCCCAGGGTGCACTTGTGGTCTACGTGAGCTTGAAGAAGAAGAGGCGCGCACAGGCTCAATTGTGCAGCTGGACCCGAATGATATCAACGTCACAGGCGATCGCCAGGAAATTACTACGACAGTGGTGGGCGACGATGGTATCGAGCGAACTGTTAAGCGTATTCAGGTTGATACACGCGGTGCTACAAGCAGCTGTGGCAGTTGCTTCCTGGGTGATGCATTCAGGTGTAGCACATGCCCGTATTTGGGACTGCCTGCGTTCGAGCCAGGTCAAAAGGTGGAAATTCCTGTATCGATGGACGATGTCATCTAAGATAGAGAAGAGTGTACTTGCTATTGTACGATACAAAATATATGTGAGAAGAGTGAACTGTAGCGATCAATCGAAGGGTACCTATCTGGTAGCGAAGCTTGTCCTGAAGGCGCAAGAGGGTATAGGCGGCGGCCACACGTACGTATTCGGTGGTTGGCTGCGTTTATTTGGCTCTTGGCCGAATGTGCGTGCATTTGCATCGGGCAATCAGCGATCTAGCCAGTCGAGCCTCGGGTGTGAAATTGTGTGATTGGGTCCTGCGCATGCCCGTGACATTGAGCAGGTCTTGGTCCAAGATTTATGTACCCGCGTCAAAAAAAAAAAAACGACCTGACACGCCCTACGAGCTGTTCTTTATCCCTCGATCTTTGCCATCATGACGGCTTCGACAGAGAGGACGCCTTTGCTGTCGTCGCAAAACCAGCAGACTAACACGGCTGAAGATGAGGCTGCTCTTGCTCATGAGAGCGCCTTTAGCATGTTCCGCGATGTCGCGCACGGTGTGGACCCCAACTCGTCGGCCTTCATGCCTCCGCCGGATCATTCCCAGGTGGCCGTGCCTGTGGCGGAGGAAACGCCCGGTGGCCGCTCGCTCGCGGAGCTTCTTTTGATTATGGGTGCCATGTGGATTGGTACTTTCCTCGCTGCGCTGGACAGCACGATTGTGGCTACGATTCTGTCCAAGGTCGGTTCCGAGTTCCAGGTGTCCAAGACGGTGGGCTGGCTCGGTACGTCGTACTTGCTTACGCAGACGGCTTTCCAGCCTCTGTACGGTCGTCTTTCGGATATCTTTGGTCGTAAGGCCGCTACGCTCTTCGCCTCGGCGGTGTTCTTGATCGGCTCGCTGCTCTGTGGTCTCTCTCGCACGTTCTTGCAGCTCTGCATTGCTCGTGCGATTGCTGGTATCGGTGGTGGTGGTCTTACCTCGATGGCTACCATCGTGACCTCGGATCTCGTTAGTCTCAAGGCCCGTGGTACCTGGCAGGGTCTCGGTAACCTTGTGTACGCTGCCGGTGCCGCTCTCGGTGGTCCGCTGGGTGGTGCCCTGGCCGATGGTGGAATTGGTTGGCGCTGGGCGTTCCTGATCCAGGTGCCGATCTGTATGGTGCACTTCACCGTGGTCGGCTTCAAGGTGAACATTCCTGCCGGCCCTGGTAGCATGGTCGAGAAGCTGCGCCGCATTGACGTGTGGGGTGCCTTGACGCTCGTGCTTGCCATTACTGCTATGCTGGTGGGTCTCAACATGGGTGGCAACGAGCTCCCATGGACTCACCCTATCGTCATTGTCTCGTTGCTCGTGAGTGTTGTGCTCCTGGGCGCCTTTGTGTACGTGGAGCGCAGTGTGGCCCGTGAGCCGTTGATGCCGATGTACCTGTTGTTCCACCGCACGCCTGGCTTTGTGTCGTTGGCATGCTGGTTCATCAGCATCAGTCAGTTTGGTATTCTCTTCAACGTGCCGCTGTACTTTATCGCTGTCAAGGGCTCGGCTGCCTCGGCGGCTGGTATGAAGCTCATGCCGAACGCCATCACCGCGTCGGCCTGCTCGCTGGGTAGTGGTCTGATCATGGGCCGCACCGGCAAGTACCGCAACATTATGCTGTTGGGTGGTCTCTGCGCGATCCTCGGCCCTCTGATGATGTGCTTCTGGAACGGCCGCACTACCTCGGAGTTTGTCTACTGGCTTACGATGCCATGGGGTGGTGCCGGTTTCGGCAGCACGCTGACCATCACGCTGGTCGCATTGATTGCCTCGGTCGACCCGAAGGACATGGCCCCGGCTACGGGTGTCACCTACCTGTTCCGTGCCGTGGGTTCCGTGCTGGGTATTTCGCTCTCGAACACCCTGCTACAGAACTCGCTGAGCTACTACCTCCGCGAGCAGAAGATCCCGAAGGAGATTGCCGAGGCTATCCGCGAGGATGTCGGTACACTGCCCAAGCTGACCGGCAAGCTTGCCAAGCACGCCGTGCGCGCTTACGAGAAGTCGATGCACGTCGTGTTCCTTTGGATCCTCTTCACGGGTGCTTGTGCTTTCTTGTGCCTCTACTTCATTGAGGAGAAGCCGCTGCCTGGCCACGCCCCGCAGCCGCAACGCCGCGAGGAGTCGGAAGAGTAAGTTCGTACGTAATGATGCATTTCTATGCACGCCGTTCGTAGTCGTGAAGTCCGTGGTGTAGTTAATCGACGTGGATGGCATGTCGACTGACCAAGTGGAGGTCGCCCGATCGATTTGAGCGGAGGCGGCGTTCGGGGTCCACGTCGCCGAGCCGCGCGCTACGATACGCCTGCCTCGTGAGACACGGACGACTAGCTTTGCATGGAGCAGCGTGGTCACGGCCGGGGGTATACCCCTGTTGCTGGACGCGGTGTACATGAGTCACTAGCTTCCACACGTAGAGAACGTGATATACGCCCACCAATCTCGCCCAGCATGACATCAGATTGGACGGCCTCCTCGCCACGGTCCAAAGGCAAGGCCTCACCACCCCTGTCCCGTACACAGCGTGCGCTTCGCTCCTCTGATGTATTTGGGTCAACAGAAAGCAAGTATGAGGCGCTAATGCGTGACGATGCCTCGTCTACCGCAGGTATTTTTGAGCTTGATACCGATGGCACATCCGGTTCGGAGACGGACGACCCTGGTGGCTCGGCGCACAGCGCGCTCCCGCAGCGTATTTCAGCAGGCCGTCATCAACGCACAGCATCACATCATGCTCGTACAGGCCGCGGCTCGCCTATGCCGCCACCTTATCGGCTGCCGTGGAGTCGTACGTCCGATGGCAGCACGAGTACGTCTGCCAGTACGGGTGGCATAAGTGGGCCCGCCCAGCCTATGCTACCTACGTCACGCTCTTTCCGCAATACGCCCTCGTTTAGCAGCCCACTTGCATCGGCACCGACGCTCCCTAACGACGACGAGGCACCAGGACCTCGGATCCGACCCTCGTCCAGTATGCCTCGCGCTTCTACGATGCCATGGCATTCACGCCGCACGTCCTCTAATCATCGTGTGACGCCACCTAGTAGTATGGGCTACCCGGAATCGTCCGCTCATGGCGGACCGGCACACTACCTTAGCCCACGCCATGCCATGCATCGTCGTTCTCGCTCGTCTGCCAGTATGCCGGGGGACGTGGTAGCCTGCAATTCGCCTATTGGCGGGCCAGATGGCGTGGACCCTGGCTTAATTGCGGCGATTGGGCAAGGACCACCGCCTACGCGACGTAGTGTGTCAGCGCTACCGATGCACAGCATACCCCTTTCGCCCCCTGGCGAAGCCAGATCGCTGTGGACAGACTCGCCGATGTCCAGTCCTGGCCTGCGGCGCGATACTATTCGGCTCCAGCGAGTGCCACGCAACGTTGCACGTGCAAATGACTTGGTCGTGCCAACACACACAGCGCGGGAGACGGTGCGTCTTGTGTCGCCGCAGCCGTCGCCGACCGAGGCAGATATGCAAGGCCCTATGAAGCCTACGACACTGCTTGGCCTTGCGCTTGCATGGCCCAGTGAGAATCCTAGTATGCCCCATGCGCCCCAAATCAAGCCGGAGCTCGATGCGAACATTCTTAGTATTTCGCGGGCCATCAAAGCCAAGCGTTGGCAGCGTGAGGCGACACAGCCCTGGGACGACGCTTGGTATGAGCATGCGGATGTCCATGCACCCTGTGCAATGCATGCCTGCGCCCATATGGACAGCGTACGAACAAAGTTGCAGCATCTGGAGACCAGTTCACCCTTGTATACCCGCCTGGCCGATGGCATTCACGTCACGGCCTCTACGCCTTGTCTAGCATCCCTACGGCGCCGTACACGTCGATCTATGCCACGGGCTCCGTCCCCCGGCCGACCACGCAAACCCGACACGCCAGGCGAGAAAGCGCGTGTCGTCTCGGAAAAGTGGACGTCCAAGACCCTGCGTCGCCCAAGCTCTGCATCGATTGACGACTCAGACGCCGCCCAAAAGCAGCAGCTGTGGAACGAGTTGGTGGAGGCCAAAGCGTCGTGCGACCAGGAATTGGATAAGATCTTGACAGGCATTATCACGCTCTCCGACGAATTGTTGGACCAGTGCGACATGAGCATCGATCCTGACACGACCAGTGTCGAAGTGAAGTGGGATGGTCCTATGCCGCTTGCGCTGCTGGAGCGATTGGCCTCGATTGCTGTGGACGTACGTACGACGTCCTTGCATACGCTTCTTCATGCGCCTTCGCGGTGCAGTGCGGCCATTGCCGGCGTGCAAGCGCTAGGCACCTTATGGGATGAACACCCAGACTGGCAAGGCCGGGGCTGGTACGTCGAGTCCCTCTTAACGCTCGCGGCACTGAGCCGTGTGCTGGAATGGTGGGATGCCGAGCACCAGTTCTGGAGCGACGACCAAGTGGCTGCGGCTACGGCGGCCATGTCGATGACGACGTCAGCGTCGTCGTCGCGACGTGTGTCTCGGGGAGCAGAGCCGTCCTCGCACGACACAACGCCCGCCCCTTCGAAGCAGGACCCTCCCGCGGAGAAGCCTGTGCCCGGCCCACCGAAGCGGATACAGACCTCGTCTATGCTGCTGGAACTGACGCTCGATCTTCATATCCAATTCCTCAGCTCGGCCTGGCAGCGTGTCGTCGGTATGGACCCCGCCGAGCTGATGGATGAGCCTGTATCCAAGATTCTCATTCACGGCGGCACAAGTCTGCTGGAACGAGCGATGCGGCAGCTACGCGAGAGTGGGGGACATACGGTCGAAGTGACGTTGGACATTGCGGTGCTCGGCACAGAAAGCGCTCATACGCCGTATGCGATGACCGCTCAGGGTATGTTGGTTCACCATCATGCGACCCACTTGCCGTCGCATACCATGTGGGTCCTCTCGCCCCGGGACGAAGACGCGCCGGACACCGACGACGTGCGTGTGAGTGGGACGATTGGCGGCTTGCCGAACGACACACACGACGTGTCTACCGAGCTAGTGTTGTGCCGTATATGTGAGCGCGATATCCCCTCCTGGTTCTTTGCCAAGCATTCGGAAATCTGCCACGAAATGCACAGACTGGAAATGGAGCTGGGGACCTGCAATGAAGCGCTGCTGGAACTGCATGAAGCGGCCAGTGCGTTGTACGAGGCACTTCGCTCGCCAGAGCCTCTCGCGTCGGCCCCTCACTTCCGCAATATGCCCCTGGCCTCGGTATCGTCGCTGGAAGCGCGGCGCATTTTGTCGCGTGTTCTTCGTGCCTTGGATGAAGCGATGAATATCTCGGTGCCCAGCTTGCCGGCCTCGGGCGAGCTAGATCGCGAGGCGATGCTCTCGCCGACCAGTCGACAGCATATGCGCAGTTTGCACGCCCTCACACTGCCGCAGCCGCGTGATGAGGCACTGGCCTTGCTGTGCCACGACGCCAACACGACCATCCAGAACAAGATTCATGCGGTGAACCGGATGCGCAATACGATTGTGTATGTGGAAACAGTGCGTCTCGAGAGCGAGATGTACCTTGATTCTCAGCGCGATGCCGAGGCCGACACGGAGGAGGGCAGAGAGCAGCGTGAATTGGCATCTTCGACAGCGGCTGCCGCCTTGCCCACGGCCACTACGACCGCTGTCACTGCGCCCGCGCTGGTCGTGGGCAGTGCCAGTGTCGAAGAGTCGATGTCTCATGCATTGCAGGACATGGCCCAACTCCAGCTTGCGTCGTCGCCCACCAAGTCACGTCCGACGGACGAAAGCCGCTCCGCCATGCCGATCCCGATATCGCGCCGGCCCTTGCTGTCCACGCCGCCGCTCTCGCCGTTCCTGGCGCCCAACGAGCCGCCTGTAGCGCGGAGTCTGGGCCGGAGTCCTCGCATGGGCACGACGCCCCATTCGCCGCATATCCTGCCGCCAGCGCAGTCGCGGTCGACTGCCGCATCGATTCGTGATTTTGCGCTGCTCAAACCCATCAGCAAGGGTGCGTATGGCTCTGTGTTCCTTGCTCGGAAACGTGCGACGGGGGACCTGTTTGCCATTAAAGTGCTAAAAAAGGCCGATATGATTGCGAAGAACCAGGTCACCAACGTACGCGCAGAACGCATGATCCTCATGAACCGAACACAGTCGCCCTTTGTGGTGAAGTTGTTCTTCACCTTCCAAAGCCCAGAGTTTCTGTATCTCGTGATGGAATTCTTGCCGGGCGGCGACTGCGCCTCGTTGCTGAAGGTGTTTGGCACACTGCCGGAAGAGTGGGCGAAGCAGTACACCGCGGAGATCGTGCAAGGTGTCGATTACCTGCACAGCACAGGCGTGGTGCATCGCGATATGAAGCCAGACAATCTGCTCATCGATCACCATGGCCATCTCAAACTCACCGACTTTGGTCTGTCGAAATTCGGCTTGCTGGGCCGTCATCGCCCGAAATGGGTACCCACCCACGACGAACGAGCGCATGCAACGTGGGCCCAGCTCGGCGCACAGGCAGCACCGGAGCCTGTAGCTAGCGTGAACGACTCGCCTACGGCGAGTATGACGATGCCCAGCAGCAGTTCGCCCAGCCATACGGAAGCGTTCCTGCGTAGCATGTCGTCCTCGGCAAGCACCGACACAAAAATTGTCGGGACACCCGACTACCTTGCGCCGGAAAGTATTCTCGGTATTGGCATGGATGATTTCGGTGTAGACTGGTGGGCGGTAGGCGCGATCCTGTTCGAATTCCTGCATGGCTACCCGCCGTTCCATGCGCCGACGCCCGACGAAGTATTCAACCGAATTCTCTCGCATGACATTGCATGGGACGACGAAGAGAATCCACTCGCCCCAGAAGCGCACGACTTGATCAGTCGTTGGCTGTGTATGGATCGAACGCAGCGTCTGGGCGCGCATGGCATTGACGAAATCAAGCGTCATGCGTACTTTCACGACGTGGACTGGGATCATCTCACGGACCACGATGGGCCGTTTGTGCCGCAATTGCAGGACGAAGCGGCGACAGACTACTTTGATCCGCGTGGCGCTGTGCCGCAGTTGTGGCATGACGACGATGAGGCGCCTGAAGCTGCCGCCGAGGCCCAAGCCCGCCCACCGATGGCCAAGCGCTCGTCAGCGTCCAGCGTCGGTGCGAACGAGTTTGGCGCCTTTAGCTACAAAAATCTGCCTGTGCTTAAACAGGCCAACGATGAAGTGCTGCGTCGCATGCGTATGGAGCATGGCATAGCGCCCAGCTCATCACCGGCAGCGAGCGCCACTTCGTCGACCGACTCCCCTGCAGGGCCTGGTACACCTTCGTCGCAGTACATGATCCCACGCACGTTCTCCTCGCCGGTCCGCCGACCTAGCCGTCAGGCTTCGGCCGTATCGATGCCTGTGGCCGTGCCAGAAACGGAACGCCATGTGCTCCTAGCCGACTCCAATCCGGTGTCTCGGAAGATCTTACAGGTGATGCTCACCAGCATCAGCGCGACTGTGACGACGGTGCATGACGGCGCAGACCTCGTCCAAACGGCTATGAGTGACACCAAGTTTGACGCGATCTTGATCAAGCTGGGGATGCGGGTGATCGACGTGCAGGATGGCGTGCGTATGATCAAGTCCACACGCAATCCCAACGTATGTACGCCGATCCTGGCCCTCGTCACGGGCGATACGCATGTGGACGTGACAGGCAGCGTCTTTGACGGTGTGTTGTCGCTCCCAGCCACGCCCGCCTCGATAGCCCACGTGTTATCGGGGCTGTATGATACCTCCGAGGCTGCTTGGGGGGAGGAGGACAAGCCATAGTGTGCCGCAGTTCGTCGATAGCCCCTCGGCTGGCTGGCCAGTCGAGGACGTCGTCACCTCACGTACCGTAAGGCCGTGCGCGACGCAAATTTTTCAGCCAATCAGTATGGGGAAATTATCAAACCCAGGAAGACGAGCTCGTGATCCCCTCCCTCTTACCATGGTCAGTGGCGAGCGGCGTCCCTTGCTGTGGCCCACCCCACCGCGGGGAGCCACAGAGGTACGACCATCGGCCCTGAAAAAATGCATGCGGGCCGCTCGTACGTTTGTATCTAGCTATGGCGCCACGCTGTCCCTCCTGCTCTTGCCTCACCTAACTGGCCTCATGCAAGCGGTGCAAGTGCCTGCTGAAGTCGACGCCATCCGGTCCATCAGCTGTGCACATTACTACTGGCTGCATCCGAGGCTGATCCAAGGCAAGCACAAGCCAACCTGGGACGACACAAGCTGTGTACGCCCGGAAGTCGAGCAGCACTTTAGTTGGATCTCAACGCATGTCACTTTCTCCGTGGTCCTCGCCAACTTTGTCGGTATGCTAGTGTATGGCCGCTTGTTCCAGCATGGCGCTCGTCGCTGGATGTCGATTCTCGGCTTTCTGGGCTGTGCGTTAGCTCGCATTCCGTTCCTCGTGCTGCCCCTGTATCAATTTCCTATCTTGGCCCCGGACCATGTACGACGGATCTCGCCCCAAACCATGCTCCTCATCTATTGGGGGTGCTCCGTTCTAAGTGGGCTATCGGGTTCCATGGAACTCATTACGCTCATGGTGGAATCCCTCATGACTGACGTCACGAGCCCGGAAAAGCGCAGCAACTCGTTCCGCCAACTGCAGATCGCAAACCTGCTTGGCGCTAGCACTGGGCCCATGCTAGGCTCGTTTTCTACATGGCTCTTGCCGAATGTGATGAACCGCTGCATTGGCTACCGCACATGCCAGCACGATCGCATTCTGCCCACCGATCCGCCCCACCATGTGCTCTTCAACAATACACCCTACTGGTTCTCCTTCTTTATTTCGGTCTTTGGGTTGCTGTGGTGCATCCTAGTCGTGGACTTTTCGTCTCGCCGCCAAGAGGACCCCTCCAGCTGCACACGGTGTGATGGACAGCAAAGTGAACAGCAACGTATTGAAGCCTTGCACCCACCGCGCTTCGCCTGGCTCGGCGCTTTCCAGCGCTTGATTCCTGTGCGACTGGGCCCTTGGTCGTACGATGCTCGTATTGCACAGTTCACAGTGGCAGAGATCTTCCTGGCCATGACACTGGAAGGGCCCATTGTGTTGATCCTGGTTATGGGCTACGTATTCCAATGGGGTCGCGAGTTGCTCTCCATTGGTCTCACGGTGTCCAACACATTGCGCCTGCTTACGATGGCTGTGCTACTGCCATGGTGTCTGCCAAAAATTGCCAAGTGCGTATCCAAGCCTGATAGCATTGCTATTTTGACGCAGGAGCAGCTCGATATGTGCATTAGCCTCAGTCGCGAGGACATAGGGAAGGCACCCAAATGCTGCCCCACCTACTCGGCTAGTCGAGAGTCCCAAGTGCTGCAGCATGTGTCGCAAGAGCAGCGCAGTATGGCCCGGCTTTGGCGAGCCCAAGTGGACTTGGAGGTGTCGCGAGTAAGCATTGCCATCAATGCACTCTCCTGGCTTGCCATTGCCGCGGGCGTCACGATTGCCAATGTATGGGTCACGATTACAGGTGCCATCCTCTTGACACTAGGCAATTGTGCGCAGCCACTACTCCGAAGCTCGGCGTGTACGATCTCTGATAATATCGTCGATGGGCAACGACGTGTTCGTTTACCTGTGGCGGCCAGCCAAACATCACGCACGCTTCCTGATGGCGCGGATAGCTACTTGGTTGTGGTATCCACAGTTCTTCTACCATGCCTGCTTCTAGGCTTGGCCATTCGAAACTATGTGTACACAGCTACAGTGGCTAGATACCCTGGCAATTTTTTCCTCGTTGTGGCCTGCATGAATGCCATCGCCCTGGGCCTGCTCTGTGCCATGCGCCCCGCCACGCGTCCCTATAGATCCACCTAGCGAATGTACCAGAGTCGTCTGTGCGCCAGGCATCACGTGATAAATAGAGGCATGGCCCCGCGCCCTTCACGCTCGCTGCACCTCTCACCTATCTTTATTGCACGCTATGCCAGCTCGTGCAGGCGCGAAAGGCGCAAAAAAGCAGAATGCTGAGGGCGTTCCTAGCAATAGATTCGCCTCTAGAACTGCCTTTGAGGCATTGAGCGTGGATCAGATGGACTCTGAAGAGGAAGATCTGGTGCCAGAAGAAGCGGAACCCACGCCACCTGCACCAGTACCTGCACGCTCGAAAAGCCGCAAGAGCAAGGCGACCAAGAAGAAAGAGACGCCAGCCCTGGCGAGTAGTGTAAAGAAGGAAGATACTCTGCTGAATACTGACAATCTGAAAACGTCTGAGCCGTCGTCTACGACAGGATCGTCGTCCCAGCCGGCTGTGGATGGGTCATCAGCGTCACCCACGACGGCCCCTGTGGCCGAGGCGGCGAAGCCCAATGCCGTGCCGCTCTCCGTACCTAAGCCGGACGTAGATGCGGCCAAGCCCCCCTCCGCCCCTGTGCCGCAGCCTACACCGGCTGCCGCGACGCCTGCCCAGAAGCCTGCGGTCGCCAAGAGCCCAGTCACAATGAAGGAGCAGCCTTCTGTCGTCACCACAAAGACTACGGACCCCAAGGAGGAAAGTCGCGCTTTCTGGAAAAAGGTATACCAACGTGTCATTTTCTCCTTGCTTATGATTGCGGGCTTTAGCTTTACATTGGCGATGGGCCCCTCGTATTTGATTCTTATGGTTTTACTGCTCGAAACGATGGTCTATCGCGAAATCTCCGCTCTCTTTAACATTCCCGGCAACACAATTCTAGGTTCGCGTGTCTCGCAAAGTGAGGCCGAGGAAGAAGATGAAGATGTGACGCAGCGCGAGAAAGAGCGCGAAGAGCTGTGGAGCAAGACGATGAGCTGGTACTTCTTTGCTGTGTGCAACTTTTTCCTGTACGGCGAGTCTCTTGTGTACTACTTCAAGCACATTGTTATGACTGACTCGATCTTTCTGCACTTTGCACGCCACCATCGCTTCATTTCGTTCATGCTGTACATGTTTGGCTTCATGGCATTCGTCTCGAACTTGAAGCGCCGCAACTTGAAGCACCAGTTTGCGCTGTTCTGCTGGGTGCACATGTCGCTGATGCTCATTGTGCTCTCAAGCCACTTTATTGTGTCGAACATTTTGGAGGGCATCATCTGGTTCTGGGTGCCTGCCAGCTTGGTGATTTGCAATGACGTCTTTGCGTACGTGTGTGGTATGCTCTTCGGACGTACACCGCTTATCAGTCTGAGCCCGAAGAAGACGATGGAAGGCTTTGTGGGCGCGCTGCTCATTACGCTCGTGTTTTCGTGGTTCTGGGCTGGCTTTTTCCAGCAGTTCAGCTACTTGACGTGCCCTGCTGTGGACCTTGGCATGAATGTATTCAACCCCCCCGATTGTGCGGCAAACCCTGTGTTTGCCACGCACTATGCGCCTCTCCCATCACAAGTGGCCGAGGTACTTACGACGTTGTTGGGCCGGCCCATCACACAAATCTCTTGGACGCCCTTCCAGTTCCATGCTGTGGTGATGGCTGCGTTTGCGAGTCTGGTTGCTCCGTTCGGTGGCTTCTTTGCCAGCGGCTTCAAGCGTGCATTCAAAATCAAAGACTTTGGGGACAGCATCCCCGGACACGGTGGCCTAACAGATCGCTTCGACTGTCAGTTTGTCATGGGCCTGTTTAGCTACGTGTACTACACGTCGCTAATCCGTGACACGCGCTTCACCGTGGAAATGGCGCTGCAGATGGTCACGACACACTTGAGCGTGGAGGATCAAAAGCGCTTTGTGAGTGAACTTTCGGCACTCGTGGCCAAGCTTTGATAGCTGTGCTATAGATTGCTACGTATATATTATACACTCTGTCCACTAGAGGGTGGAGTCCTACACGCCTGCATGGTTATGCAGGGCAGGCTACTTCGTAAATTATTTTCCCATTAGATCCAATCGAGGGATCGAGGGACGCAACGCCAGTGTAACGCCAGCACGCGTTGACGCCCGTCACTGATCTTGTCAATGACCAGCCCCGAAGTAAGTGTCCCTGTGCGGGCACCGGGGTATGAGCATGATCGAGCGGCGCGAAGGTATGCCGCTGGCCGGGCGTCTGTTGACGAGCGCATCGGCTTAGCGCCAGCAATAGCTACGCCGCTGCCCTACCTGCAGTCCTCGCCTAGCATTGTAGGCGATTTGGCCACGGCACCTTCCATGTCCACCTTACCATCGACATCCACGATCGCATCACTGAATCTAGGTACAAGCACAGCCGATGGGTCGACGTTGGACAATACTTCGGCTACCGAGCACGCTTGGACTTTGGACGACGTGCCTGAATCTGGTTCGCATGTGACACACACCGTCGCTCTCAATGCACGCAGTATACCATACCACATGCGCATGACACACGAGGACACAACGACTAGTGAGGTGTCGACACCGCAAGCTCATGAGTCGCCCATTCAACGCCCCGAGGCACCTGACGTGGATACGCCAGAGACCCAACCGCGATGGGAGGCCCCGGCGAGGGCTACGCGCTCCCACTTTCGGCCTCCCATCCACCATTCGGCTTCCACCTCGTCCTTATCGTCGGCAGCTGATCTATCGAGCAATGAGCCATCAAGATCAGCGCCCAAACCGTTCTCCGCTGCGGCGAATCGTGTGGCAGGGACATTTTCGCGACTGACGCGCCTGCGGCCCCGACAGCCACGCCATCTTACCGAGACCGATCCCTTGACGCGAACCACAACAATGGACGATCAAACATTGGACCGCGTAGATTCAGACGAGGCAGCGCAACGACGGCATGCGCGCGGCGCAAGTGAGCGTTCTCAGGCCAGCAGCAATAGTTCTCACTATGGTGCGGCCATGCCTAAGACGCAAGGGTCCCTCGACTCGCAGTTCCGTCGGTACGAGATCATTGGACGTGGCTCATTTGGTGCTGTGTACCGTGGTGTGCATACGCCCTCTGGTACCGTTGTGGCTCTCAAGGTCATTGACTTGGATACGCCAGACTTTGACGTATCGGAGATTTGGCACGAAGTGGCCCTGCTAAGTCAAATGCGACAGGCACATATGAAAAACATTGTGCGGTACTGGGGATGCTGGCTGAATGGCCCCACGCTGTGTATTGCTATGGAGTACTCGGAAGGCGGCAGTGTACGCACATTGATGAAGGCAGGTCCCATTGGCGAGCATTATGCCGCGGTAATTGTGCGGGAACTGCTTGTAGCATTGAGTTACATCCACTCTATTGGCATCATCCATCGTGATTTGAAAGCTGCGAATATTCTGGTTACTCGCACAGGCCATGTTCTCCTGTGTGACTTTGGCGTAGCTGCGTCGTATGTACAGGGAAGCTCGCGTGGGAAACGATCTACATTCATCGGGACACCGTACTGGATGGCGCCTGAAGTGATTTTGGACGGCAAGACGTATGACTACAAGGCTGATATTTGGAGCCTGGGCATCACCGTATACGAGATGGTGACGGGCAACCCGCCCTATGCAGGCAAGGATCAGCACTTGGCCATATCCATGATCCCCAAAGCCAAGCCTCCACGACTCCCAGACTCGAGCGATTACTCGCCAAGCGTGCAGGAATTTGTCGCCGCCTGCTTGGACGAAGAACCACGAGATCGCCCTCCTGCGGACGAACTTGCGCGAATGCGATGGATCAAAAATACTGCGCGCGTGCCTGTGTCTGTGCTCACAGAGCTACTAGCTCTCTATACCAAATGGAAGCAGGCAGGCGGTACGCGTATGAGCTTGCTGCCACCGTCGCATCCCCCATCAACGCCTGATGAACCACCACAGCCAGAATGGTTCTTTGATACCCCACCCTCGTCAACGGAGCCTGATGCTGTCGAGCCGACAGAGCAGAGAGAGGAAGAGAACGACGTGCCTGCAGACCATCCTCTCCGCCGCCTCTTTGACCTATCCGATACGAAGCCTGAGTCGACAACACCGGCACGACCACAGCCGACGAAGTCCACAAGTACGACCACGGTGGCGTACACAGCGCCGACGACTACGACCCGATCGACCGTCCCCAAGTCCAGCAGTGCAGGGTTTTCTGGGTCAGGCAGTACTCCCTTTCGATTTGGGCTGGGCAGTCGCACCACGGAGACTGTCAAGCCGGCGCCCTCAACGCCCGCGCTGATACAAGTCCATGAAGCAAACGACGAGGCTAAAGCAGCGTCCTCTCTCAATACGAGCCCATTACCTGCACCTATCACCTCGTCGTCCGTGTCATCACTAAGCATTTCGCCGAACAACGAAGTCAAAGCCAATGTATCGCAGCCTACGTCGCCGCAATGGGATGAGAAGAAAGAGGCGCCTACAATGTCCCCTGTCCTCCGGCGTGTTGGCCGTATTCCCAGTCAGCCCTTACGAGCGACGCCGCAAAGAACGTTACGTCAAGTTTCGTCGACGTCCTCGTTGGCTCATGACACACCAACGACTCGATCGCCGAACGATGACGATCGCACGTCTGAGGTGCAATCGTCGCCGTCGATGGCGTCTGATAAGCACACAGGCCTGCGTACACCCTCAGCATTGCAGCGTATGCGAAGTCGGAGTGGGAGCATGGCAGACCTACGCTCGCGCGGGGCAACAACCAAAGGCCTATCACGCTGTGCACCGAAATACAAAGAGGCAGAGATGGAGTCATCCACAAGTCCGCCAAGTGCAGGCACGCTCACAAGCTCTACTTCTATGTCGGTGTTGCTGCCCTCCGTCGAAGAAGGAACGCATGCGCCTTCGACGCATCAGCGTCAACACCATGGCGGCTCCGATCCCACGATGCTGACATCAGCTACGGACACGAATCCGCCCAAAACCATTTTGCATGGCCCACGCGATATGCCGTTATCTCGCTCACGCGCTCTTCCGGACGAAAATGGCATGACGAGTGGGAAAGGTATAAGTCCCCCCATGTCGCCTGGAATGCCCGACACGACGACCATGTCAGCTCAGGACTTGTTCGGCCTAAGTATCGAGGGAGATCCATGCATGCCATTTGAAGGACCTCCTCTACGTACGCTAGATTACGCTACTCTCATGCACCGGCATGATCTACACACAGAGATGACCAACACGGTGCACGATCTATGCGCCTGGCTCGATGCCCTCGCGCTGGGCTTGGAGCAGGTACTTCGACCGTCGCTGCTGTCAACACACCCACGTGGCCTATAGTGAATAAATCCCGTGTGACCAATCAGGCTGACGTTATTAGACCGGCCCTCTCTCGCCCCCTCGAACGTTTTCATCGACCGTGACCTTGGCTGCTATGATGATGCTTGCGGGTCCTGCCAAGTCCATGCTGTCGGTCTCGTCCGGTATGTGCTGTGCTTTACTTTGAATAAAAACTTACATCTATAGGTGCGCCGTCGTTCGTGCGTGCTGTGGCGAGCCGCGCACTCCATCAGTCGGCGTCGCTGCAGCGCGAGCCGGCCCCTTCGCGTCAGGTGGCCCAGGTCGGCAGCAACCAGCTGAGCCTGGAGACGCCTCGTAACACAGTTGAATATGCTCTCTCGACCCTTGATAAGGTAGTGAATTGGGCCCGTCAGGGTTCCGCATACCCGATGACGTTCGGTCTGGCCTGCTGTGCCGTCGAGATGATGCACGCCTCGGGTCCACGATACGACCAGGACCGTCTGGGTATTGTGTTCCGTGCTACGCCCCGTCAGAGTGATATTATGATTGTCGCTGGTACTCTCACTAACAAGATGGCGCCTGCCCTGCGCAAGGTATACGACCAAATGCCCGAGCCGCGCTGGGTGATTTCGATGGGCTCGTGTGCGAACGGTGGTGGCTACTACCACTACAGTTACAGCGTTGTCCGTGGCTGTGACCGCATTGTCCCTGTGGACTTGTATGGTATGTACTCGATGATGGACAAACTAACTCGACCCAGTGCCGGGCTGCCCGCCGAGTGCTGAGGCTTTGCTCTACGGTATCTTCCAGCTTCAACGTAAAATCCGCCGGCAGCGCCAGATGGTGCAATGGTACCGCAAGTAAACAACAGTGTTTGCTTTGCTTCTAGGTAGTTTCTACCTATAGGAGACACTATTTACATGACTCCATACAAATGCGCTCAGCTCAGTACCTACCAGCCGCCACGAAGCGGTTGTCAATTAGGACCTGTTGTTAATATCCAGCGCCAAATACGTACATCTTATACTCCAATTTGCCCTCCGCAGGGTTGGCACCATCCAGCTTGTAGGCAATCGTGATGTCCAAATCGCGGTTGTTGCGAGCATTGGGCGCGCAGGTAAGAACGCCTTCAATCGCCTCGCCCTTGGTCACTGTCAACGTCTCAGGCGTGTAGAACACAGTCTGCTTCCAGTGTGTGTAGCGCGAGTGCGGACCAGTCGAGAATCGCACAGGCTTGTGGCACGCCTCAAAGCCAATGTCGAACCAGCCGAGGAACGCATGCACGTAGTCATTGCGCGTCACGTTCATCTTGAACGAGCTCGTGAAAGACAGGTCTTCCTTTTTCACGGTCTTCAGGTCCAAGTGTACAAGCGGCGCAGGATCGCACACCACACTACGCAACTCCACTGTGTCGACCAAAGGTTCGCGCAACGCAATCTCCTTGATGCAGGAGTAGTCGAAGCCATACACGTCATTCCAAAAGTCAATTTTCTCTTCCTTGTACTCCTGATCCTCAATAGCCGACAAGTACAAAGTCGCACTGTCAGGCATCATGATGCCATCCGGCGCAAGATACTTGTCGCGAGCGAGCAGCACTGTGTCGAGCATACTTTCGTACAGTAAAAAGTATCCCATCCACTCACTCACGATCACATCGACTTTTCCGTTCGGACCGAGACCAAGGTCCACTTCCTCCAGCTTGCCCTTGACAAGAGTGATCACTATCGTTAGTCGCTCGCAAAACACGTACCATCGTCCAAGCCATTGGCTTTGACAATCACCTTTGCCTGGTCAATAATGTTGCTCATATCAACACCAATGACCTTCTTGGCACCGGCCTTCGCAGCAAACATGCACAGAATGCCGGTACCACAGCCCACATCCAGCACAATCTTGTCCTTGAACAAGTGTGGGTTGTTCTGGATGGCCTGCCGGTAGGACAGCGTACGAACTTCATCCTTAAGCATCTCCTCATGAATGCCAAAATGCGCATACGAGTCCGCGTAGCTTTATGTAAGTATCATTGTGTACATACTAGTCTTTGGACGTCATATTGCCCGGCAGAGGCTCAGACACATTGCTCATGTTGCCTGGCTTAGCATGCTTCTCGTTCGCGATGGCTCCAAAATTTGGCTACGTGTCACGTGGGCCGTCAAGCTAGGGCCATCGGGGCGCTTGGACCTTTGTTGCACTCGTGTCAAAACCCGCCCGACTGCCCACGCAGGAACTTGGCGATGAACTCGCTATTCAACCTGGCTAGCCGCCAAAGTGCGGCCATCCATGCTGACTTGGACAAGTACAAGGCGGATCCAAGTGCCGGGTCGTCGATGCGCGCACAGATTATGGCCGCCCTCTCGGCACTCGTAAAGACCATTGAGGATTATGAGGCCATGGCCAAGCGTGAGCTGGTCATTGCGAAGCGCGAAAAGGCGCTGGCGCGCGCTAGCAACTTCCACAGCGAGGTGAAACAGCTGCGGGAAGAGCTCGCGTGCATCGATGCTCAGACGCGGTCACAGCCAACGGCGGTAGCTCACAACATGGCTCCCATGAGCACCACAGCGCGTGCTCGCACCATCGATACCAGCCAAGGCGGGTCAGAGCCCATGCCCCGAATGGCTATGCAGCCGACATACACGGCGCCTACCATGCCTACGTCGTTTGCACCGCCCTCTATGATGCCAAACTCATTCCAATTCGCCCCGCCCTCACACGATCCGCTAGCGGCGTACCGTATGCATCAAACGAATGGGGAGATGTATACAGGTGAAGACAGGCCTTACAGTATGAGGGAAACGCATGCACTGCGGGAACACTCTTTTATTCAAAACACAGAAGCTCAGCTTGACGCGTTTATTGCCCAAGGTCGGTCGGTGTTGGGGAACTTGGTCGAGCAACGCAGCATTCTCAAGGGCACACGTAAGCGTTTGCTGGATGCTGCTAACACTGTCGGTCTGAGTCGTGAACTGATTGGATTTATCGATCGCATGAGTACGCAAGACACGATTATCTTCTTTGTGGGAGCCGCCTTCACCTTGTTCGCATTTTGTATGTATCACCAAGACACTGACAGTAAGACATGATATACCGATGGTTCGGTTAGACATGATGTTTGTTACGTTAATATACCCTATTTTACAATAGCTTTCAGAAATGGACTACTTTCTTAGTAGGACGAGGTTCTTTTTGGCTAGCCGCCTTGGCCTCGTGTCGGCGCTGCGTCAAAAGATGGAATTCGTCCTCATCAGCCCCGGCACCATCCACACTCTCGAGAATGCCTACACCGCCAGCTTCCACCTGAGAGGCATGCGTCACCCGGCGAGGATCCATAGGGCAATCTTTGGCCAAGTGCTCCACAGACCCACATACTTTACATTGACCGCCATCAGGGTACACGCCACGGCCCTGGTTTTGCGGGCACTTTGATGCAAGATGTCCCTATTCATTAGTCTGTCACACGACATACCTTCTGTGTGCAAATATAGCAAGTGGCAAAAGGCAGGTCATCATGATCCTTTGTCCTGGGTTTCTTGCACTGCGATAGCGTATGTTCGGTGCTACCACACCGGAAACACAGGCCAACCGTGTCTTTGCCCTGTGCGCCAGCGCCGATATTGTGTGGACAGTCCTTCGCGGAATGCGATAGCTCGCGGCACACGTAGCAGCGCATGCCTGCCTGCCTTTCTTCAGCACGTTTGGCACGGCGGAAGGCAGTTCGCTGATCAGGTTCTGTTGTCAGCTGTCTACTGTGGCATACCTAAACGAGGACGCGAGGAGCGTGTCGACTCAAGGCCTTGTCCTTTGCGTTTGCCGAGAGCGCCACGTGCTCCATTAGCATGAGTCGCCATACTTTCTAGTTTTTTGGCTTCTTTCAGATGCTTCTGTCGAACCTCATCAGACTTGGCTTTTTTGGCTTTCAGGCGTAGCAGCTTGGCACGCTTGAAAAGAGCTTTGGGCTCTGCTACATTGGATTCAGAGTCATGGCGCGTATCCTGATGAGTGCTAGGCTCGTCGACATAATCATCAGGGTCTACCCCAAAATCTTCTGGCCGTGTCCCTGTACCTACTGACCGGCGACCATCGAGTTTCGTGTACCTCGTCATGTCGGTTGAGGAAAGCAAGAAAGATTGATTGCATTTTTAAAAAAATAAAAAATGGACAGACTATGTATAGACCTCCACATCACAAAAAATCTGTACAGGCACGAGGGGTGACCAGCCATGCCATCAAAGAGGCGCCATGAGAGTCAGAGCGTATAGAGTTGGCGGCGGGGGTATCGAGTGTGCCATTGGATCCATTGGCACTATTATTTTGAAGAAACTGGAAAACAGCATGCTCGTCAGGCACCCCACGTAGGGCTTGTTTTTGCTGTTGATAAGTGAGTAGCTTTTCATCCCAAAGTGTCCAAGGCATGTCACTTCGCACGCATGAAGGGTGCTTCTTCTCATAGTAGGTGAATGAAGTATATCCAGGCAGACCAGAGAGAACATTCTCTGCTTCCTGTACTTTTGCATCCCATGCTCTCTGACTCACAATGGACCTGTGGTAAGAGAATCACAAACGCACCAGGACGACTTCGGCAGCGGTGCATCGCCTTTTCGCTTGGTAGATGATCCCATTCTGGCGCCGTTGACAATATTTTCCATCCGGAGACCTCGACTCCAGATGATAGCTGGGATTAGGACACCGATGAATACGTACATGCCGCACAAGGGACAGGCTCGACATCTTCCCAGCGAGGTGAATCACGCGTGACTTCATGCGTATCCAAAACCTGTCTCTCAATTACTTCCCTGGAATAGGGAAAGGAAACCGAAGAGGCATGTACCTCACCATGAGACGCTTTGCCTGATGGAATACGCTCATAAATGGCCCATTGGCAAAGACGAGTGCATTCGGACATTGGCAATCCATACAGGGAATCCGGCTCTACGCCTATGCACCAGGAAGTGGCATAGACAGGTTCTATCCACTTCGACAGAAGGGCACCCTGGACGCCTACCTGATTCCACAACATGATTTTGTCGGTGCAAGACATGCTGATGCTGGGAGGTGCATCTGGTCGGCCTTGTTGTAAGTCTTTTATAGCATACCTGGCTTGGTGCGCAGAATACAATGGTCCAGAGACATATAGAAATGGTTTCTCCCACGTACAAGAGGCTGCGCCTTGGAAGTTGGAAGAGTGGAAGGTGCATGACCATCTTGGGAAGTATTGCGTGCAAACAAAAGCGCTGTAGAAGCTTCACCACCTGGAGTAAGTACGTCGGGTACATACATGGCCATGTTGATATATACCAATGAACAAACATATGAGAACGTAATCGCCACCGAATAGGCTTCTGTTGCGCCCATGCAATGGGTTCATAAATGCGGGGTAAACCATCTAGAATGGGGGCATCGGACGACACTTCTTTGATGAGCCTTTCTAAAAGCCATATCCTAAAACAACGTCGCGCTAGCACTTCGGCATGACAGTCATGTACAATATCACCATACTTGGACAATTTGTTGTAGGGAGTACACTTGACGCCTGTGGCCAAGGCGACAGGTACGAGCTCATACGTGTCCAGTTGCAAAACCACACCGGACAATATGGTCCATTCAAGCCTGATATTAGTGTATAGAAGGCATACCTTCCATTTGACCTTGGGTGTGGCTTCCCACCACCTTGCGGCAGGGACATAAACACATCTATACAAGCTTGAGCTACCGCATCTGCAATGTTCATATTACTGTGCGAGGTGGAGAACGTCACGAAAAAATGCCCCTATTTGTGTTGCTCTACAATTTTTCCTTGGATGACTCCACATCATTTATACTGGCCACAGCTAGTTTTTCCACGAGCGCGTCCGTGTCATCTTTGGAATGCGTAGTATCATCTTCATCTTCCTTCTCTTCTGCATGTAGCTTGTCCATACCAGTATTCATTTCTTCAAACAAGGTCTCTAGTTCGTCCTGAATATTTAGCTTTGCATGCGTCCAACTTACCTTCCAGCCGCAAAGCTCAGCCAATGCCCGAATCGTATCATCCACTTTGCCTTGGCAAAATATATCTCTAGTACCAGGTGTAGAGAAGTCAAATCCTTCCTCTCCCAGGTTGTTCCATTTTGAGAATAGACCGGGCCCTATACCTTCACCAACCTTTTCCAGGTTGAAGAGAGCTCGAGGACAATAGGCAGGCACCTCATCAATTAAGGATGCAAATGGCTGTACCACAAGCGATGTTCCCATTACCAGAAGTAAATCTGCTCGATGGAAGTCTGAAATCCGTCGAAAGAACCGCTCAGGCAGGTTCTCTCCAAAAACTCAAGTAAGTCTCTTAGTCATGCACATACATGTAATGTCTGGTTTGATAGCAGGAACAGAGCTTTTCTTTTGACAGGTAGGCATTTCACACCGTGCAACTTCTCCTGATCGCACCTTAGCTTCAAGCCAATTTTTGGACACTTTTGTCTTGCATTCCATACATCGCGCTTTGGCAAAGGAACCATGCGCTTCAACAATCCGTTCCTCATCCAAGCCAGATAAGTGCTCTAGAGTATCGACTAATACAAGTAAGTACCATAATCATACCTACTGTTTTGTGTAAAGACCCTCAGTAATTTGCCCTTTTTATCCAGCAACTTAAAGAAGCAATGCGTGATAGTTGGCCGATATTTTTTGCCATCTGGATAGAGTTCTTCAAACAAAGTATAGAACGGCTTGGGATTCTTCCGAAAATAGTTAATGTCGAATAATGCCTCTGGATACGGCAGATCATACTTCTCCAGAGAGGCATATAAACCTGTCACAGGTGAGCGAAAGTCAGGGATGCCGGCACTTGTAGAAATACCAGCTCCTGCCATAACTACCACTCGAGATACTACAGTGAGCTGAATAACACAACACACCTTTTTCACTCAAAAGCATCTCTGCCACTTTTTTTAACCCTTTACTCTTCATGAGAGATTCTTTCGGATCTGTCATGATGGCTTATGGGTCGTGAGACTCCAAAGTGGGCTCGTGCGCAGTGTATTCATCACGTGCGAGGGATCGCGTAAGTCTCGCCGTAAAGACCAGTCGCCATCACTAGCGAAATTGCGTTCCAAGCGCACTCTCTCTCCATGGAAGAGGAAAAGACCAATAATGACAACAAAGAGAAGAAAAACGAGTCGAATTCTATACAGCCTGTTGCACTGAAGGCTGCATTAGCTCGGGTAAGACAGGTATTAGCATTGATTGATATGCCCCTTGCGCAAGAGCAGCCCTTACCGCCGCGGCCTACTTTACAAGCCGGATTACTGTATGGACTCCAGGACCTTTTAACTCATCTAAATGGAGTGTTACATATACCAAATTCTGGTGCCCAGGGTATTGCAGCGGCTATTGGGGCGGAGACCGGTGGACCTACACCTGCTGAAGGCCTTGCACCCTTTGTTCAGATCGCGACGAACATGATTCATATGTCAAACCAAGTATCATCGCTATTAAAAGAACATGTACAGACATCACCCAACGATATGGGCGCTATAGGTATCCTGGAAAAAGCCTTGGAAGCGTCTCCTCTTACGAAAGCCAGTGAAGATGATATTATCCTTCGCATGAGGAAAAAACGCCGTCTTGTGGACCAGACTAGGGCTCCATGTAAGGTGCATGAAGTCACTGAATCTTTCGTGAAATCTACATCGCGAAGCCCTATTTATCCTCTTCCTAAAACGCTAAATTTCATTGCCACCACGTCTTGGTTGGATGACGTATTAACAAACATGAAAGGACATCCCCTTCCGGAATCACTTACAATGCTAGTGGAAGCTTTTAACGAGGATATGAAAAAGAAATGCGAGAATGAGTCTTTGATCCTTGTCAATCACCAGGGTCATGTTATCTTACCGGCTCACAGAGTTCGTGCCCGTGTTGCCTTTTGTCAACCTCACGGAGGGGAGATCCATGTGGAAATTCGTGGCGTGGGTCTTGTCATCTTAAAATTGGAAGACAAGAACCAAAAATTGCAAATCATTAACCTTGGAATCTGTGCACCGAGTGAATACCCTAATGTATGTTGTACTCCTGCTCTGACTCACAATTTAGTTGCGTAACAGATCGTCTTCCTCGTTACTGCCCTCATCATACGCTTATTATAACGAAATCAGCAGTCACCTCCTTGTGTATGCACTGAAGTATCATGAAGAATGCTCCGATGATTTTAAGGCGATTGCACAATCTCTGATGCATATTTCAGCATTACGAACTCTATATGACCCATTACCTACACCTGCCACTTTTGTCCAGCCCATGATCTCTCGCGTCACTTTCACCGAGCTGGACTGGGACCGAACGCTGGATCGAACACAGAGCATTGTGTGGAAATGGTGTCGTGTTTTAAAACAAGACCAATCTGACCAAGGCGAATGGTGTGCCTATTTTCCTAGCATGATGTAGCAACACGCATAGTGTGTAAAGTGTGAAGTCTCACGTGGTCACGCAAGTCACGCCACTTTGCTTGGCCACTCTTGTTCGATATAAGGCAAAAATATTTTGTGCCTCGATTTATCAGTCCTTCTTTACCTTTCCACACCATGGATCTGGTATTGAACTTGGCTGACGAGTGGGTCCTGGATGCAGCCTGGGCCAAACTTCTTCCAGCCTCTCGGTTCTCCTCTGCCTGCACAAGCTCCACGTTAGGTTTTGCTAACCAGACCATCTCGAACGTGGAGAAGTTAGCCCTATGTGGCGCCCCTGGCAAGGAGGTGTCTTGGCTTCCTCGCGATAACATCATTCGCCAGATCGTATCTCTGTATATTTTGACCTATATCGGTATTTTGCTTCTCTACTTCTCTTGCGCCTCTTTCTCTTACTACTTTCTTTTCAACAAAGACCTTAAGAAGCACCCTTTGTACCTTAAAAACCAGGTGAAGCTCGAGATCCAGTCGTCCCTTCGTGCCTTCCCGTGGTTGGACCTACTTACGCTTCCCTGGTTCGTACTTGAAGTTCGTGGCTACACTAGGGTTTATGACCGATGGGACGAATATGGTCTTTGGTACTTGATTTTCAGTGTGCCACTTTTCCTCGTCTTTACTGATATGTGCATCTACTGGGTCCACCGTATCGAACACCACCCAAGCCTCTATAAGCATGTGCATAAGCCCCATCACAAGTGGATTGTACCGACTCCTTTCGCATCCCATGCCTTCCACCCGTTGGACGGTTATGCCCAGAGCTTGCCATATCACATTTTCCCTTGTATCTTCCCGCTTAACAAGCTCATGTTTTTGGCTCTGTTTGGATTTGTTAACCTATGGAGTATCATGATCCATGACTCTGACATGATTAACAATACTGGTTGGGAATTGTATATCAATGGTCCTGCTCACCATACCTTGCATCACTTACACTTTACATGCAACTACGGGCAATATTTCACTACCTTCGACCGACTCTTTAGTAGTTTCCGTGAGCCCCAGGCCAAAGATGATCCTCTCTTGGAAGCGCGGAACCGGATGAGCGCGAAGGTAATTAAGCCGACTAAGGCAGAATGAATAATAATCCCTTGTATAAGCCCCCTTTCTCGACTTGAAGTCGGACTCACCATCTCTCCTTTTGGCTTTTCCTTGGTATATTTAGGGTTTTCTTTCCTATATTCCATCTGCGGCTTCATTCTACAGAGCTACATGACTACGATAGCCCTTGTAGATTACCACTATACCTGTAATATCCCTAAAGTATCTGTTAGCTTCGTTTCCAATGGCTATCTTGCAGGAAAGCCGCCAAATGCCTGCTGCCAGTCTAGTAGAATGTTAGATCAAATCATGTATCAGCATACGTACTTGTAATAGCGGGTGGCCTGCCACAATCTGCAGGAAACGTTCAAGGCCTTCGCGCCTGGTCTCAATGACTTCATCGGAGAATCGATTGGTGAATACTTTTCCAGGCAGCGGGGGAATGTTCACACGTGAGGACTCACGCTCCAGCAGTTCGCGAAAGTAATCAAAATCGGAATAACGACGCCAGACAGAGGAATATTTCAATTTGAAGGCAGGAATATTTGTGCGCGTGACAACTTCGTACTCCGTATACATCTTGCGCCCTTGTCCTTGCGTTCGAGGGTTTCGAACTTCCACTTCCAGAAAATTTTCTGGTATGCCGTAGATGTCATCAGGAGCGTCCGCACGAGGAGCCGTACTTTCTACTCGAGCAAAAGGAGAGTAGCCTGAAGGGTATATGGATTTGGGTTTGGGGGCTGCGTTTGCTTTCAGAGCAGATTGCTGGATGTGTCCTTCCGCGGAGAATTGTGACGGAGGCGCATGTATTTGGTCGTGAGAAGCTGCACTTTCAAATCCATTCCGCGGGATGGTGTCATACTGGTTATTGTAACGGTAACCATCTGTCGAGGGGTCGTTGCCAAACTTGCTTTCTGTTTGCAAGTTTGTCTGGTCAGTGTCCCAAGCATTGTATATTGAGTGCTCAGCCCTAGAATCTTGGATTATTTCTTTCTCCGCAGGACGGCCCCATGGATGTTCTTCATCAATCTCATCCTCAATCAACTTAGTGGATTCAAGCCCTTTCGCCCCGGAGTTGGCAGGCGGCAAAGAGGTACCGCCCCAAACTTCCGCATTAGATGTAGTCAGAGGATTATCACCTAGTCCTGTGTTATCTGAAAAGAATAGCGACATCTTTTCTACCAATTATCGGCAAAGCGATGAGATACTGGAGCCAAGCGATCTGGAGTGTTGCGACAACCTGTCGACCTGTGCGCAAGCGCGTGCGCGTGCCGACACATGTTTAGGTCAGATGGGGGTTTAAAATATTTTAAGATTCCCCACAAGCAACACTGGTTTTCATAGTCAGCAGCATATTTTCCTGCAAGGTCAATAGAGTTGGGTACTCCGCTATAGGAGTGGGACGTGTAGCCATCAATCCTAGAACTACGGCATAGTTTCATGACATCTGTCCGATAATTAGACGGCACAAGACCATGGTGAAATTTACATTGAGACCAGTAAACTCCCTATCATACTTAAAGGAGGAATTTGTGTATTCGTCCTTTTCACCATAGACTGCTTTTACAAGTAGTTGACCCGTTCTGACGCTGTTAAGAAACCATACAAGATTCAACTAGATCTCTCACGTTTAAACAATCGTGCAAATGGTCATCCTCTGCCGAAGTATGCATTATTGCTACGCAGAGTGACGAATGTTCTTGGTTTGAAACCGAAAAAAAAATTCTATAACTTATTAACATATTATTATGGCCTATACGTTTTGTTACATTTAACAAAAAAACTGATGACTACCAAGAAGTCCTCTAATTGTTCACGAGCACTGCTAATCTTGCATTATGTCAGTGTCAACATTGACGCTCACCATGTGTCATAATGCGCTCGAGCCATGTCTGTCCATGGCATATTCACGTGACTCTTTAAAACTACATCAAACCACGTGATGAGTTAGGTGTGAATGGAGGGCAGGCTCGGCTCCCTAAGGTCGTTGAGCCACGCAGGCTTTTCTACTCTAACCTTCCACCGGTTGCATCGACGCCTTTATTTTCGTCAAGATGTCTGCTGCCGCTACGGTCAAGACGTGAGTACTAATCTAGTCGGAGTATCTTGTATGATTTGTGTGCGTAACATGCTTCTCGCGCATCGGTGATGGTGTTATGGCTCTTTAGCCAACTATAACCAAGCAAAGAAAATGATTCTTTCATTCCGGAGAGATGAATGTTTGCCACGCAAATCTAACAGATATCCGACACACTCGTCATGTGAACGGTATACTGACATTATACAGCTCTGTGCCCAGCGCCAAGGATGTGCTCGTCCCTGAGACGCTTCTGAAGAAGCGCAAGGCTGATGCCAAGCTCCGTGAGGAGAAGCAGGCCAAGGCCCTTGAGCTCCGCAAGGTATGTTTTTACGCTCCTACATATGTATGGCATGCGTTTTGGCCCTCCGTCGATATGATGTACAACAACCACTGTGGACTAGACATGGAAATCTTTGTCGATGATGTCGCAAATATACCATCTTTCGGGGCTGATCCTAAAGACGGAGGTGTCTGTCTATCCACGTGAGGGTAAACAATTGTGCCATATGATGTGGGATTTCAGTTTGTGACAGTGCTAACTCTCTAGGCCCGCAAGCAGAAGCGCCAGGTTATCTTCAAGCGTGCCGAGCAGTACGTGAAGGAGTACAAGGCTGCCGAGCGTGAGCAGGTTCGCCTCCGTCGCCTTGCGAAGTCGCAGGGTGACTTCTACGTGCCGGCTCAGCCGCGTGTTGCCTTTGTTGTTCGTCTTCGTGGTATCAACAACATCGCCCCGAAGCCGCGCAAGATCATGCAGCTGCTCCGTCTTCTGCAGGTCAACAACGGTGTGTTTGTCAAGCTCACCGCCGCTACCCAGCAGATGCTCCAGCTCATTGAGCCGTACGTGGCCTACGGTGAGCCGAACCTGAAGACCATCCGCGAGCTTATCTACAAGCGCGGTTACGCCAAGATCAACAAGCAGCGCATCCCCATCTCGGACAACAGCCTGATTGAGGAGCACCTTGGCAAGTACGGTATTATCTCGGTTGAGGACCTTGTCCACGAGATCGCCACTGCTGGCCCGAACTTCAAGGCTGCCAACCAGTTCCTGTGGCCGTTCCAGCTCTCGAGCCCGACTGGTGGCTTCAGGGCCCGCAAGTTCAATCACTTTATCGAGGGTGGTGATGCCGGCAACCGTGAGTCGGACATTAACCGTCTTGTGCGCCGCATGAACTAAGCGTCACTCGATGTATGTGTTTTAGCTCTCTCCCTGCGATTGGGATGGAGCTGGGAAGGGCTCTATCTCATGTCACTGTATTTATCTGCATATGGTGCAGATGGTAACTTCTCTACCCTCTAGTCATAGGGGTCTGCTACGTTTGTATCCCGTAGAGTCGATACCACCAAAAAACTTGCTTCCGTCTATTGACAGTCACTAAACGGGCTTATTCATCTACTTTGTTTCAGTGTCAGTATGCGGCTCTGCGCGCAACTAAGGCTTTTGGGTCCGTTAGTCAGCGAGGCTGTACTGTTGCCCGTGGCAAGTTTTTACAGAACTGTACCGAAGAAAGAAGAAATTTGTAGAATGTATTATTTTACCTACTAGGCCGTTCTTTTTGTTGTTACAACATGTTGGGTGCTGCCAAGGGCAGAGAGGGCTGACACTGGCCACTGGACGCAGCCACCTAGGAAGGGAATAAAGTAGACGACTTCTGCGAAGCCTTCACGTTTGTCACAAACCCATCAGTATGAGTGTTGTGGGTCTTGATATCGGTAATAGCAGTAGCAAGTACGTGTCATTTACATGCGGGAGAACTAACATGAATTAGGATCGGTGTCGCGCGTGCGCGTGGTGTCGATATTGTTTCCAATGAAGTGAGCAACCGCAGCACACCGTCCCTGGTGTCGTTCGGTATGAAGGCGCGTGCTCTTGGTGAGCCCGCGGCCACTGCGCAGACTTCGAACTTCAAGAATACTGTGGGGTCGCTGAAGCGCCTCATTGGTCGCACTTTCCAGGATGAATCTGTGCAGCAGTTTGAAAAGCCTTTCGTGAACGCTGAGCTTGTCGATGCCAAGGGTGAAGTGGGTGTCAAGGTTCGCTTCCAGGGTGAGGAGCAGGTGTTCTCTGCTACACAGCTTCTTGGTATGTACCTCGGTAAGCTGCGCGACACGACACAGGCTGAGCTTAACGGCGCTGGCGTTAGTGACGTCGTGCTCTCGGTGCCGATTTGGTTCACGGACGCGCAGCGTCGTGCAATGCTGAACGCTGCAGAGATCGCCAACCTGAACCCTCTGCGTGTGATGAATGAGCCGACTGCTACTGCGTTGGGCTATGGTATTACCAAGACGGACCTGCCTGAGCCGGACAGCCCACGCAATGTCGTGTTTGTGGATATTGGCCACTCGAGCTACCAGGTATCGGTGGTGGCCTTCTGCAAGGGCCAGCTGACTGTGCTCGGTGCGTCAGCTGATCCCAACTTTGGTGGTCGCAACTTTGACCGTGCGCTGATGGAGCATTTTGCTGAGGAGTTCAAGGGCAAGTACAAGATTGATGTGTTCTCGAACCCGAAGGCCACCTTCCGTCTTGCGGCGGGCTGTGAGCGTCTGAAGAAGGTTCTTTCGGCCAACACATTGGCTCAGCTCAACGTTGAAAGCTTGATGAATGACATCGACGCTGCTTCGCAGCTCAAACGTGAGGAGTTCGAAGCCTTGATTGCCCCGTACCTCCAGCGTATCCACACTCCTCTGGACGCTGCGCTCGAGCAGTCGGGTCTTACCAAGGATGAGATCCACAGCGTGGAGCTTGTTGGTGGTAGCTCGCGTATCCCTGCGCTCAAGGAGAGCATCGCGCAGTGGTACGGTAAGCAGCTCTCGTTCACGCTGAACCAGGATGAGGCTATTGTTCGTGGTTGCACACTTGCATGTGCTACTCTCTCGCCTGTGTTCCGTGTGCGTGAGTTCTCGGTGCACGACATCTCGTCGTACCCGATCAAGGTCTCGTGGGAGCCTGCGCCTGATGTGCCAGACGAAGAGAACGAGCTGGTGGTGTTCAACACGAACAACCCGGTGCCGTCGACCAAGATTCTGACCTTCTACCGCAAGGAGCCATTCACGCTTGATGCTTCGTACGCTGAGCCGGGTACCTTGCCGAAGGGTATCAACCCATGGCTCGGCCGTGTGACTATTAAGAATGTGGCCCCGAACGAGCAGGGTGAGCACTCGATTGTTAAGGTCAAGGCTCGTCTCAACCTGCACGGTGTGCTTAACGTGGAGAGTGCCTATACTGTGGATGAAATTGAGAAGGAGGAAGAAGTCCCTGTTGTCGACCCGAATGCACCGGAGGGTCAGGAGCCGAAGACGGAGAAGCGCGTGGTGAAGAAGCTTCAACGCAAGGATGACCTCCCTATCGTGTCGGGCATCGGTCTGCTTGATGAGAGCCTGATTGCCGAGATGAAGGAGCGGGAGGGTCAAATGTACGCTGCCGACAAGCTCGTGGCCGACACGGAGGACCGCAAGAACGCTTTGGAAGAGTACATCTACGACACCCGCAGCAAGCTCGACGAGCGCTACTCTGCCTTTGTGCAGCCGCAGGAGAAGGAGAAGCTTCTTAGCATGCTGGCCGAGTCGGAGGACTGGCTGTACTCGGACGAGGGCGATGATGCGGCCAAGTCGGCGTATGTGGAGCGTCTCGACTCGTTGCAGAAGGTTGGTGCCCCCATCGTCTTCCGCTGGAAGGAGTTTGACGAGCGTCCCCGTGCTGCTGCGCAACTGCGTGAGGTGGTCAACAAGTACATGAGCGTGTTCGAGAACGAGCCAGAGAAGTACGACCACCTTTCGGATGATGACAAGACCAAGGTCATTGAGAAGGCAGCGAATGCCAGCAAGTGGCTCGAGGACTTCATGTTCAAGCAGAGCGAGCTGCCCAAGAATGTCGACCCGAAGTTGACTTCAGCTGAGATTCTCAAGAAGAAGGACGACGTGATCTACGTTTGCACGCCTATCCTTAGCAAGCCCAAGCCGCGTGTTCAGCCGGAGCAGCCGAAGGAGGAACCTTCCAACGAGGACACTAAGCAGGGCGACATGGATGTCGACTAATGGCCACTACTACATATCATAGGAAGGAATATACGTGATGTGCTGAAACATACTTGGATCGATGCCAGTTTGTTTAATTGTAGGGTCACTGTCTATGAAAGTCTTGAGCAAGCTATTTCTTTAGAATTCAATCCGCTAGATATCGTCCCAACATCATGGTGGGATGAATTTACATCAGGAGGGCCGAAAGTAGCGCACTCACACCTATCGTGAGTACGCTCATCCATGCTGTATACACGGTCGGATCTAGGCGGAAAGCCCCACTGGTAGAGGTGGGTACGGGTGTCACACCTTTCTTTTCGTATGCCACATTGTTCATGCCAGACGTCGCAGCAAACACAGAGCCATTGCCCACATTATAAAAGTCGACCAGCACAAATGTGGGGTATGAGTTGTACTGCTTTGCACATGAGTTAGCGTCCCGCATGATCGAGTCCACCGAGTTTGTGACATTCAATTTGTCGCGTGCTGGGAGTTTGATTTCTTGACCCGCTATCGAATCAACATTGTCGCGGTAGTGGTTAATTAGATACATCATCTGAGACGTATCTCCATCGTAGCGATCAGGCGTGCAGTTGAATGTACCCGAAGTTTGGTCGTATGGGTTTTCCCAAACGTTCTTGAACTCTGGGATAATATAGTTCACGCGGCTCAAGTCCGATTTGTAGTCCATGAAAACAACAAGGCGTTGTTTCGAGTCAATCATCTCCTGCAACGTCGGCCATTGGTCCTTGGTTACCGTATCTGAGGGAGGCTTGTACGCTATCTGATCCAGACCATTCTTTTGGAACGCAGATGCCCAATCATTCACATCAATATTGTCATTATTGGCAATAATAAGAGTGACGACTTCCGTTGGGTTTTGATTCATAAAGTCAGATACGTTGGAAAGGTAAAGCTCCAAAGGCGTGCTGCCCAACGAACAAGAAGTGTGGCACAACAAGACACCAGACGGGTTAGCAGTGTCGTCGCTTCTAGAAGATTTGTGCCCTTGAATTTGTAGAGCACGAACACCATCGCTAAGCTGCGCATTCACGCCAACGAGCTGGTTAGTGCTCACCTGTGCCATGGTGCCTAGAGCGTACGAGTTATGGGCACCCAGGAACGTAACATTGGAGTACTTGCGACTGCAAAGCTCGGATTTTCCGTTACACTCTGTAGCTCTCTTTGTTGCCATCGATGGAGCCGCCATAACGCTGGCAACAGCAAGTGCCACCACGGTTCCTACACATCTTGCGAGCTTCATTGTAGTGGTGGGCAAACTTCTAAGGCACTTCCACAGCCACCTCCATGATTATCCTCCCACGTGGAGTACAAAGCACTATCCAATCATAATGTGTTTTATGGGCCAAACGTATCTTTGTTACCCCCTGAAAGTGCACGTACCAACCAACAACTCAGAGCCAGATTAATCTCGCTCACTCTCCGCCTGGCTCGCCAGCGCGCAACTATCGACAAAACAGGCCACCTGCTCCTTTATATTGTCCATTGAGTTCATAGACCCAGGGCTGTCAGCAAATAATCGGAGTTGGTGCTCTTCCGCAGCTTGCGTTATCATGCTCAAATCTTGCGCGGTAAACGCTTTCCGAAGTGACGCCTTCAATATGCGTAGCAATAGACCTTATGTTAGTGATTTTCCTCGTACCTTTGTCATAAGGGCAATATCGTAAGGCTTGAAATGCTAGTGCCTTTACTCTTGACTTGAGCTCCGTCGTCAACCGGTTTGCTTGGCTCTGCCGCACTTCATAATCGATGGCAAGATGCCATAAAAGTGCCTCTCGAGGGTGCGATAGCAATGCTTGGTCTAAGAAAGAACGAATTCGAGAGGAAGATGTATATTCCACCATATAACGTAGTCCCAGGAGCCAGCCCCATATAGGTCTTACACATTTTGCGGGTATAACTTCCTCTTCGATAATCGCTCGCAGCTGCTGACCCACTCGCTCCAACTGTTTTAGCGTCGCCAACTGATATAAAAAAGTTGTATCATGGGGGAATTGTCGAACCAGCATAGCGCCTATCTCCCACTCTTCATCTGGGTGTAGGTGGGATTTGTGCTTCTTGCTTTTCGCCATTACCACAAAGCGCTGCATTCCATACGCCAGCTCTGTTCGAGTAGGGTCATCAGTATATGACAGTGCATCTTTAAAAACCTGAATGCTTAGATGCATTTCATTTGTCACACTTTCATGACCTTCACGTTGGAGTATGTGCTGAACCATACCCAAAGCATATGTATGAACAAAACATGGCTTTGTCTGGGCATGCTTCCGTAATGCACGCAACAACTGTAGTTTCCCCGTCGCAGAGAGGGTATATGGGATGGTGCGCAGGTCGCTACCTGCATAAGACCATTGTGCTTGCAGAGCTACCTTCAATGTATGAAGGCATGCCGTGTTCTCATCCAAAGACCAATGCAGCTCCGCCCACAAAAGCCACAACCTAGACAGAAAATATGAATCGCGTGAGGTAATAACTGTTGTTGGCGTTTGGCTGAGGACTTCCACAAAAACCTTTGAGGCTGCTTTGATATGACCAGTCGTACAAAGCTCCATTTGTGCGTAAGCGAACCATAAAAAGATATTGTCAGGAGAATTTTGCAGTTCTTGGCGTAATACGCGTTTTGCACTTCATCGTTAATAGTCAGTATACGCACCTGGTACTCTGACCTGCTTGTACATATATCATGGCCAGAGGAACCGCTAGGGTCTGGTTCCAGACGTTATTACCTATGCTCGAAAGAATGCATCGAAGAAGAAGCAGACATGACTCTGCTAGGCACGCTTCTTCTTTTGTTAGCGTCGCTAGAACATGTACCCACGACCCACGCGGGTCACTTGATGTTTGCTTAAAAAGCGTGTGAGGCAGGAGAGGAACACGCTGCACAGCAGCAGCAGTACCGCGGCTTGGAAAAAGGCCTTTCCACAGCGAAGATGGCACTTTGAGAGAGGACGAGGAGGGGGTGAGATGAGGATAGCTTAGGGTATATGAGAGTTCCTTTGCTTGCGTGCGATCTGGTAAACTTTGCCGTGCTGTAGCTAGCAGCCAGTGGGACGGAAATCCTAATGAGGACCAGAATGCATCCAACAGTATAAAAACAATGTCCCAATCATTTGATGCAGGCAAAAACAGAAACGGCACCAGGTCTGATGCGATCACGTAGGTGTATGGATCCGGTCGAATGCCATCATTGGCATCCTGTTCCAAAAAGCGCGGCGTTGTCCTTGCACTTGCAAGCAATTCCTGGTTTGCCCAACGTGCCCACTCATCTCCTTGTGAACCATCAGGCTCAACCGTTTCCGTTTCTTGTATTAATTCTAATTGGGGCGCGATGGTATATATTGGCGGCGTATGGCTCAATGAGAACCCATGATATTCAGATGCGTTGTCTCCCCAGCGTGGATGCTCTGCGTCCCACCATGCGCTGAACAAGTCTAATACGCTCTCCGTATCAAGCGATAGTGGATATTCACGAATGGAGCAGACAAACAACTCTAACAGTGCTTGAAAGATAGCATATCCAAACTCAAAATATCCTATGGTTAGTATAGCGTGAACATACCTGCACTTCGTAGACATACACAAAGACTTGTTACCAGTTGAATACGCGCTTCATCTAGATCTCTTTCAGAGTATTCCGATGTAGATGTATAGGTGGTTGAGGTCAAATCATGTAACGCCTCAGCATACAGAGCTGCCATGTCATCCACATGGAATCGGGACGCATCGGATGCACGAAACGACAAATACTCTTGCCATAGCCCTGCCTTTTCTGATGGTGTAGAAACACTTCGGCAAAGTAACGTACGCCAGGTCTGATCCAATTTATCGAATGACCATACGCCGCTGTCAGCAGCAATGCGTAGCTCAGCTGTCCGTAGTTCCAAGGCCTCTTTGTTTCGATCTGATGCCTGGAATGCTCGCTCCAGAACTGCTAGTTTTGTTCGTGCCAAAGAAGCATAGTGACTAGAATTTCGAAGAAAGTCAGCGTCACCCCACATTTTTTCTTGGATATCCACGAGTTGTAGCCATGCGTCAATGTCGCAGGGGTCCTTGCCTACCTGGGCATGAAGACTTTTCAATGCCGTCTGTAAGGATGAAGCGTCTGATTTTTGTGGCAAAGTTGAATATGTAGAAGGGGTCACAACAGTACGATTACTCTGAGAGGAGGCAGAAGCAGCGTCATCTTCTAGTTCTAGTGTGACATAGGAGTCTTTGTCTTTCGTCACAGCGGTCTCGTGCCTTGATCTGTGTCGATGGTGACGCGCGGATCGGGAGGTCTTGGTATCTTTGGTCAGTGTAGTCGAACGTACCTGACCCAATCCGATAGGGACGCCTGCTATGCTTACTTGAGCCATACATTGCTGCAGGTACATCGCCCTGTCTATCGACCACAAAGAGAGACGACGTACGATCTTTACGGTGATGCTGTTTAGAGGAAAACCTATCCTTCTCGCTCTTCACCTCATCTACACTGTCTGTAGCAGGTTGAAACGAGGCGAACGATGGTACATGGCCCGTGGGCCTTGGCGTCATGCTTTAGGAGGGCGCGTTGTGTCACTGTGGAGGAGAAGTATGGCTTACGTCACGGCGTGTGGGCCTATTGAATAATTCCCCGTTTGGGCCTGCCGCGGGCGACACGTCGCTGGCTAGCGCTTACGACGCCTCTCCAGTTGCCACAGCGTCGCGTCGGTTGCTTCGATCTTGTTCCCTTGCGACTGTGCTATTGGCAAATATGGTGGATCACAAGACAGAGCCCCAAGAGAATTTGAAGGATACGTCTTTGGCGATCCTTCGCAACAAGAAGTGTAAGTACTATGCGTCCTGATTAACATGCAGCGCCCAACCGCTTGTTCGTGGAGGAAGCCACCACAGATGATAACTCGGTGGCGTGCTTATCGCCCGCCAAGATGGAGGAGCTTGGTCTCTTCCGTGGCGATACGATTCTGATTCGCGGCAAGAAGCGCCGTGATACTGTTCTGATTGTTCTGAGTGATGAGGACACCGAGGATTCCAAGATCCGTCTGAACCGTGTTGCGCGCAACAACCTGCGTGTGAAGCTCGGCGATCTCGTGAATGTGCATGCATGCCACGATATCAAGTACGGCAAGCGTATCCATGTCCTGCCATTCGACGACAGCGTCGAGGGTTTGCAGGGTAACCTCTTTGACGTGTACCTGAAGCCGTACTTCCTTGAAGCCTACCGCCCTGTGCGTAAGGGCGACACGTTCGTGGTGCGTGGCGGTATGCGCGCCGTGGAGTTCAAGGTCATTGAAACGGACCCTGCTGAGTTCTGTATCGTGGCCCAGGACACCGTTATCCACACCGAGGGTGATCCTGTGCGTCGTGAGGACGAAGAAGCTAACCTCGCTGATGTGGGCTACGACGACATCGGTGGCTGCCGTAAGCAGATGGCACAGATCCGTGAGATGGTCGAGTTGCCATTACGTCACCCGCAGCTCTTCAAGAGCATCGGTATTAAGCCGCCGCGCGGTGTGCTCATGTTCGGCCCCCCTGGTACGGGTAAAACGCTGATGGCCCGTGCGGTGGCAAATGAGACAGGTGCCTTTTTCTTCTTGATCAATGGTCCTGAAATCATGAGCAAGATGGCCGGTGAGAGTGAGTCGAACTTGCGCAAGGCGTTCGAAGAGGCGGAGAAGAATTCGCCTGCGATTATTTTCATCGACGAGATTGACTCGATTGCACCGAAGCGTGAGAAGACCAACGGTGAAGTGGAGCGCCGTGTTGTTTCGCAGCTGCTTACACTGATGGACGGCTTGAAGGCTCGCTCGAACATTGTTGTTATGGCAGCGACCAACCGTCCGAACTCGATCGACCCAGCACTTCGTCGTTTCGGCCGTTTCGATCGCGAGGTGGATATTGGTATTCCTGACCCCACTGGCCGCTTGGAGATTCTTCGTATCCATACCAAGAACATGAAACTGGCCGACGATGTGGATCTCGAGCAGATTGCTTCAGAGACTCATGGTTATGTCGGCTCAGACATTGCTTCCTTGTGCTCAGAGGCTGCGATGCAGCAGATTCGTGAGAAGATGGATCTCATTGATCTGGATGAAGACTCCATTGATGCTGAAGTGCTTGACTCTCTAGGCGTGACGATGGAGAACTTCCGTTTCGCCCTGGGCGTGTCCAACCCATCGGCCTTGCGCGAGACAGTGGTCGAAGTGCCTACGACGACCTGGAACGACATTGGTGGTCTCGACAAAGTCAAGCAGGAGCTCCAGGAGACGGTGTCGTACCCTGTCGAGCACCCCGAAAAGTTCCTCAAGTATGGTATGTCGCCGTCCAAGGGTGTCCTGTTTTATGGTCCTCCTGGTACTGGTAAGACACTTTTGGCGAAGGCCATTGCCAACGAGTGCCAGGCAAACTTTATCTCCATCAAGGGCCCTGAGCTACTTACCATGTGGTTTGGTGAGTCGGAGGCGAATGTCCGTGATGTCTTCGACAAGGCACGTGCGGCGGCGCCGTGTGTGATGTTCTTCGATGAGCTGGACTCGATTGCCAAATCTCGTGGTGGCTCGGGCGGTGACGCTGGTGGTGCTAGCGACCGTGTGATCAACCAGATTCTTACGGAAATGGATGGTATGAATGCCAAGAAGAACGTGTTCGTGATCGGTGCCACGAACCGTCCGGACCAAATTGACCCTGCTATTCTGCGTCCTGGTCGTCTCGACCAGCTCATCTATATCCCTCTGCCGAACGAGGCTTCTCGTTTGGACATTCTCCGCGCGACTCTGAAGAACTCTCCTATCTCGCCCAAGGTCGATCTGCCCTTCCTTGCAAAGCACACGCATGGTTTCTCGGGTGCTGACCTGGCAGAAGTTTGCCAGCGCGCTGCCAAGCTTGCTATCCGTGAGTCGATTGAGGCTGATCGCCGTCAAGAGGCCGAGCGCAAGGAGCGTGGTGATGATGTGAAAATGGAGGAAGATGCCGCTGCTTCCCTGGAAGAAGAAAACGATCCTGTTCCTGAGATTACACAAGCTCACTTTGAAGAGGCTATGCGCTACGCTCGCCGTTCTGTGTCGGATGCTGACATTCGTCGCTACGAAATGTTTGCATCGACACTGCAGCAGAGCCGTGGCGCTGGTGGTAACAACTTCCGATTCCCGGAGAGTGGTTCAGGTAGCGGCCAGGCACCGGCCGCAGATGCCCCTGCAGCGCCAGCCGCAGCAGCTCCCGCTGCTTTTGGCACGGACGATGCGGATGATGACCTGTATGCTTAACCAACCAACCAATGCCATGCGGGAGTGCCCCGCCGTAGCTCTGTAGCTCTGTAAGTTCGTATTGGGGGCCCTATTTTCTTGTTCGTCGTAGCCTCTACAGGATCGTTCCTAGTCCTTTATTTACATTATAAACCGGAGAAGCCCTGCCAAAAGGGCAAGGCAGCCGCATGGGAAGAGCCACCGAATATCCACCCCATACATATATGCGGGCCGAGTCGTAACGCTGGTGTTAAGTTATTCTGTACGTACCAGATGGTAAGTTCCAACAAAGGGAGTAGAATGGCCGTATGTTGTAACCATAAAGGCCAGAGCCTATGTCTTGGCATGATGAGGGCAAGTTGGAGGTACACATACATCACATTCCAACAGAGAAGTCGGAGCGGTATAGACGCAGGCATCAGTGGTACGTGCGGGGGTCTTGCAGGTATAGCCACCTCTGTACTGCTTGTCCTCCGGTGAGTGGGGACAGCTAAAGCTTTCTCCGACGCTGGAGATGGGTCAGTAGGGTACAAAGCTAACGCATGCAGAATCTCATGGCAGGTTGGACGGCGTTGTGGATCTATATCCAGCATACTCATCATCAACTGCGCCAATGAAGGATGGATCCTGTCAAAACGTTTTGACAGCCCACGCATGCGGATCTTATCAGACAGGTTCGTGAAAGTAAGAATTTCCTCACGCAGCAAATCAATATCGTCCACTTGGGCATAGGGTAATTCGAAGAACAAGAGCAGGTGAAATAGTATACCCAAGGACCATATATCGGCCTTGCTTGAGAGTTCAGCGAGGACACCATTGTGCTGTTGGAATACCTCTGGCGGCATATATTCCATTGTACCCGTATGGCCGGTGCGATGGTGCTGCCAACATGCTTGGACTGGCAGTGACGACCCAAAGTCGCCCAGCATCGCTGTAGGCAGAAGGGCATCGTCGTCCCAATGTAGAAGAACATTGCCTGGTTTCAAATCCAAATGCAGGATATTGTGGTCGTGAAGAAAAGCCAAGCCCTGCGCGATATCTCGCATAAGCTGTACCACCTCGTCTTCTCGCAGGAAATGTACGCCCATTTGGCCAGATGTTTCCCCACGTCGTGCCTCACCCCGTCGCCGTCGAAACTCGCTTTTCAATCGTTCCACACGACCTGATTTCATAGTTGATGTCTCCTTTTGCTCCGCCACCGTAGGATCTCCAGCCCGGGCCGCTATCCAATCAGCCAAGCTGCCGCCATTGGCTACCATCATTAACACATACAATGTGGGAACGCGAGGTGCGAACGGGGAGGCTTGTGCTGTCTCCACCCAGGCATGTTTGTAGTGGATAACATTCGGGTGAATTAGTCCTTCCATCAGTTGCACCTCCTGGAGTGATTGGCGTAGGCTCTCCGTATTTCTCCCCACGGGGATTTTCTTCACAGCATACTTGCCCAGCGCATGGCCATGCAGCACATGTTGGCACAAATACACAGATCCTCGAGCCCCCCGGCCTAAGCGTCCCAATTCGACAAAGTATTTCGCATAGTAGCCTTCGTTGCTTTCCTGCTCTTGCAAAATATCAGGCGATTCTCGCGGTAACTTCGGGGTCGACGTGGCTGAAGTTTCTGATAAGAGGCGGAAATAGTGGGGAATCATGTCAATATTATTATCAGCGTCACTGTCATCATAGCCAGGTGTATGCATAAATTGGTCATGGTATAGATCTGGCTGTGTCCATGGCCTCCCACAATAAGGGCAAGATGTGGTAGAGATCGAGGCAGGGAGAGTTGGATCGTGTGGGGGAGCAAGGCTTGGCCTGGTATGCCCAACCATCGGGTTAGCCCGCAGGATCACTTCATTGGAGGCAGGATTGTGTACTACCAAATGTCGGTTTGTACGCAGCACAAGCTGCCAGTCGCCTTGGTCGCGCAACGATGGGACCAACTCCATCACGACATCAACACGATCCTGGCGGAATCAAGGAACCAGGCACTGGCTAAGTGGAGGGGTGGGGTTAACCGCCGTGCCGCTCGTGCGACGCCACACGACGCCTTATTGCTGCCCACCCAGCATGCGTAGCATGTAATGCTGTCTCTTCCCCCATTCCACGTACACATATCTGAATACACTGGATCGGCAAAGCAGAAGCAATCTACGAGTCCTCCTGCCAAATCAGCGTCATCTTCTTCCTTTGCCAAGGAGAAAACAGACTCGACTATCGATCATCGCCTAGGCTCGATTCGCCTGTGTTTCCTACGTATACGAAAAAGTGCGAAAATGAAGCAGCAACAAGACCGAGAGAATATTACCTTTGGTACTTATGACCAAACTAACACTTTCGAAGTCACTGCCGATAATATGCAATTTGAAGTACAACAGCAAGAATCACATGTATCTTTTGGTATTGTGCATCTTTTTCGTACATTAGAGGATGCTACATCTTTCCAATTGCATTCAAAGCATGAACCAGAAGTCAATGAGGAAGGCGCTTTAGGTGATGAGGCAGTAGATGAGGCTCTCGGTACAGTACTTGCCATGCTCAATGTGCCCACCTCTGTCACAGTGGCCTCCCTTCTTACGTTTTGTGGTGCTGCGCTAGGTGCGCTGCAGTATGTGAGACTTGTCCAGTACGTACCTCTATACTAACCAGGGAAGCCAAGTGGATATAGATCAAATGCTAGTCCTGCTTAAGTTTCATGATACTCTCGATGCCGAAGAATTCTTCAAGATGTTCCAAGGCCAACCGTACGACGCGCTGGAGCCAACAGATCGCTGTAAGCTTGTATATGTGACAGGAGTCACTGTAAATACTACCACATCTTTGCCCCATGTGCTTCCACTTGTCTCTGGCACAGAGCCATGGCCCATCATTCGCGATTCTGACGTGGCCAAGGATGCATCAATGCAGGCGCTGCGCCCCTACCGACCCGGATCAGCTCTTCGTGAGAACGTGTATGAACTTCCTACATGCCCTGTTTGCCTGGATCGGCTGGATTCGCAGATTTCAGGTGTGGTCACTGCGCTGTGTCAGCACTCTTTCCATTGTGAATGCTTGCAGCGGTGGACCGATAGCCGATGCCCTGTATGCCGGTATTCCTCCAAGGCACGGACAGATGTCCATTCTTCTGGCTCTTCTAATCTCCATGCCTCAGTCCATTGTCATGTCTGTCACGGAGCGGAGGACTTGTGGGTTTGCTTGATCTGTGCAAATGTGGGCTGTGGTCGATACACACATGGACATGCGCGCGAGCATTACGAGCAGACTGGCCACCTCTACAGCCTGGAAGTCGATACACAGCGTGTATGGGACTATGCTGGCGATGGGTATGTACATCGCATCATCCAGGCTTCGTCTGGTGGAAAATTAGTGGAGCTACCATCAGCTTCTAACATGGCTGCCACTACGCCAGAACATTTATGGAATGCGCGGTATCCTGGCGGTGTTCATGTATCGAATGGTGGTCGTATCGGTACCAATGGCTCTACGCCTGCGGCCATGGATGAATCCTTGTCGCGCTCCTCAAACGAGCTGCATCAGCAGTATCTCCAGTCCAAGTTAGAGGCTCTGAGCACGGAATATTCCAACATGATTGTGTCACAACTGGATTCTCAGCGTGCGTACTATGAGCAAAAACTTGCGCAACAGAAGCGAAATCAAGTGGATAAAGCCATTTACACAGAGGTGTGTGAAGAGCGTGACAAGTACCAGCAGCAATGCACCGATACGCAAGATCAACTATCCAACATTACAGAGGAGTTGAAGAAAAGCGAGGCATTTTCTTCGAAGCAAGGTCTTCAGCTACGCCGAGCGTTAGATGCGGCTCGTGAGGCACGCAAAGCGTTGGAGGAGGAAAAATCTGTCTCTGATGGGTTATGTAAACACGTAAAGGAATTGCAGGATGTGCGCGATCAGCTTCAAAAACAAATGGCCGAACTACAAGAAGAGCTGCGGGATATAATGTTCTTTGTCAGTGCGCGTGACAAGATCGAGCAAGGTAGTGATGCTCTTGGCATAGCAGGTGGTGATATATCTGTACCTGAGCCACCGCCTGAACGAAAGTCCAAGGGCAAGAAACATCGTAAATGAGTAGGTGAATGTAGTATAATTAAGCACTTTTTTGCAATTCTTTTTCGCGCTTGGCAATGGCCTGCTTGCGAAGCACGTTGAATATGAACGCCCCGATCACCGTCAAGCCAAACACCAATGCAAGCGCAGGCAAACGCACAGCCCATACACGGGCCGGAAACAAGGCATGGATTGAGGAATCGCTAGGGAAAAAAGGCTGTGGTGTAAACTCGATCATTACGTACAGTAATCAGAGCCCAGATCGTGTAGTATGAGAACACAAAGACTGAGATAGCCAGGAGCGATCCTCCGATGAGCCGGTCCGAGAAGGCCTGTGCATTAGCTTACAAACGCACACCTACCATGATATAGCTAGCTGGTGTGTTGGTGTTGCGCTTGGATGGCGCCCGTGTCACTTTGTGTGCATCGGCCGAACCTCCACACACTCCCACCAGCATGTCTCTTCGAACTGTGATTGAGGATGCGTACGACCGTGCCTCCGCGCCGAAATCTGCGGTACCTCTTGGCGGTGGCTTCCTAGCAGACGATGCTATTGCAGGTGCATTCCAATATGATGAGAACGTGGACAATTCGGCTGGACCAAGAGTGCTGACATTGTCAGGCCTATCGGCAGCACTACGTGCTGCTGGCTTAGAAGGACAAGCGTTAGAAGATGTGAACGAGCTATTAGTCTCCTATGCGGAGAAAAGAGAAGGTATACAAGAGCCCATTATACCCAAAACTTTCTTTATTGAGGCTGTTGAAGCTGTACTTGGTGGGAATTCTGTGCCCCACTCCTCTTCTGCGAACTATTCTACGTACCCAGAAAGTACAAAAGATTCCGATTCTGATAAAGGTATGACCAGTGATGATAATTTTGTGCCCGAAGGTGATCCCAATGAGAACGACAGCGAAGATGACTACGAGGTCGATCCTCGACCTCTACGTAAATCGAGGAAAGCATTGCACACACCGTCAAAACTCTCTGCCTCGAAAAAAGAGAAAGCTCGACTTCTATTCCGATTTCTACTTGAGAGAATCCCACTTGTATCATCAGCATCCCTACAAGGGTATCCAAAAGACTTCCTTCGCACTGATGTAACTGACGAGGAGATCAATACACGTCGTTTAGGCGTCGATGAATTACGTTTTGCTGCACACAATCTAGGTGAGCTATTAAGCCAAAATGAGATTGCTGAAATGCTATATGAAGCTACCCTCGAGCATTCTATCGCGCCCCAGCGGCGCAATCAGGGACTAACAGATCCTCCGCGAATCGGTTTACAGGAGTATGTGTAGCGACCTATGCTCACCTTGCAGGTTTATGCATATCACGTGGAGGTCTGGCGTTTTGGACTAAGCCTTTATTGTTCATAGCTGGTAATTGGTGATTGGGCCGAGGTTGATCTGACACCGGCGCATGCCCTGAAGGGCACAGCGCCTTAGCTAGTTTCGTACGTTGCTGTGTGATTGTATGATTTCGGCCTGGTATAGCTACTAGCTGTTATGTCAACTTCTAACTGGACCACTAAGTCACACGCAAGGTCCGGTTCTGCTATATCCTATGCTGAGAGGTTACGCCAGGCAAATCAAATATCCAGGGAGCGGGCTCATCGGTCGAGAGCCGGCGAGGAAACATCGCCCCCGGAATCTATCCAGGTTCATGATTCTATTGCCGGATCCATGAATGCACTGAATTTAGTTGAAGGCACAAATATGAAGAGAGAGGCAAAACAGGCTCACTCAATACCGACATACCCGCCACAGACGCCACTTCCATCATTGTCCGTCTCGCCAGATTCCTCCTCTGGCAAGAATCCCCCCATCTCTCGCTCCCTCCCTACAGCCAAGCCCTCGAACCATAATGTATGGGAGGCCCGGCTTCAGCAGCGTAAGAAACCAACTGCCACCTCACCCCCCGCACTGTCCCCCCCAGCGGGTAGCATGAGCAACGTGACAGAATCAAGGTCTTTATCACCTCCCGGCATGGTGCACGAGCCGGGCACCGATATTTCCCTCGATGTTGTACCGGATCCATCGCTTGATGATGGCTCTGATGATGCATGGCTTCGTCGTATTCACATGCTGAACGGTGGTGAGAGCAAGGCAAGATTTGGCTCTTTTCCTCCGCAATATACCCACGAAAAACCGGACCCTCTCCGGAGGCATGAGAGGCATGGCTCTAAATTAGAGGACGAGGCAGAGCCCTTTTTGCTAGATGAGGAATCTGTGTCATCAAGTGCGAGTGTCTCCGAAGCATATACTTCATCTTCTGGATGGGTACACCCATGGATGTATCAGCCTGACCAGCAGCGATCTGCTGACCAAAAAGAGGAGAACTTTTCTCCTACTTCTATCCGTTTTGGTCTCACCAAATCCGATGGTTCGTTTTCTCCCCACCGCCCATCTGCGCATGGACCTGGCTCGTACGGACCGCGCCCGCCCATGCCCCCTATGGGCTTTATTCCTCTTATGCCAATGGCTGACAGAGGGGAAAGCACTTCTACAGGGAAGAATGCGTCTTCAGACACACACTCTTCATACACATCTGTGCATCTTAATTCACATCCTATGATGCCTGGTCCTTCCTTCCCGTACATGGTTGTCCCCAGTATGCCAGTGCCTATTCCAGGAAACGGTTCTGCGTGGGATAGTGCACATCCCCCTCACCAATTTAGTCGGACGCCTTCCAAAACTGAGAATGATCGCGACGAGACTCGAAGTGAAGAAAGCCGTGAAGATGTGGAAGAACGCCAGGCCCCTAACGAATGGAATGGCCCTCCTACGCCCATGGTTATGCCTTCTGGACCCCAAGGCATGCCAATGCCTTATATGGTGCCTATGCAGTCCATAATGCCGATTCATTTGGATCCGCAAGGACGGCCTATGTTCCCCGTCTATGCCCCATTTGGCATGAGTCTCCCTACCAATATGATGGCTAGTCACGACTCTTCTACTGTATCTCATCAACTTCGCAGTCAGACAGAATACTACTTTTCTGATGCTAACCTACAGTCTGACTATTACCTGCGCCAAAAAATGGATAAAAGTGGTTATGTTGAACTGCAGACTTTGCTCGAATTCAAGCGTATCGGTGCCATACTTCACCAGATGCCTATGACCAAAGGGGAAAATAACGAACCCCTAAAGGCCAAGATGGTGGACATGTTACGATCCGCATTGGAGTCCAGTCAACTTTTGGAGCTTGATGATGCCAAGACAAGTGTTCGACGCAAGGAAAGGTGGCAGACCTTTGTGATTGGAAAATAAGCATGAGTATCACAACTCCCATCCGTTCTCCGTTAGTTGCTCTAATAGCTTATCTAGCTCCATTTCTGCCCATGAAATTGCTTTCTTTAGAAGCTCTTGTTGTCCTATTGTTGATCAGTGTATTGCAACTTACCTGATCGATACTCTTTCACCATATTCAGTACCGACTCCCTAATCCCATCGGGCCCATCAAATGCTACTGTATCATCCACTTCTCTCTGAACCGTTCGAAAGGCCTTGTACCGGCGGCGAACCATCGACTCCAAGGCTTCCACGCCATGCACACGGCTAAGGAGAACACTTACTTCATTTTCACCTTCCTGCAAAGGATCACTAAGTCTTTTCATTAGCTCCAATGGTGGATTAGGGTTGGATTTGTGCCAATAATACATCTCCATTGGATCATCGGCAGAGGAGCGAAGAGCAAACGATAGTACATCGTCAGGTCCGCCTGGTTCTACAAAACCATACGAAGCCAAAAGCTCTTCGTTTGATTTGGCTCCATAGTTGTTAAAAACCTGTGCAGATGCGGATATGTCATGTCGCATCGTGAATATAGCCGCTTTCTGTGCACTATCAAAGGCCCATGTCACTGGCTCGCCACGTCGATGATTTAAAGCGTCAAAGCCGGGTATCAAAATCGGTTCATCGCCTACACTCCATCCGCCAACTTGAGGAGGAAAGCTACGGCTAGAGTAGCATGCATCTGCCCATCGCCAAAGCCGGACCCATTGAAGTTCGGTCATGGCGTGAAGGATATTGTTCAAAACGGCATTCTTGCTGATGTTCGCTTGACACAGCCAAGTGCGCGCACGCTCACTGCTAGCCAGCGTCGCTTGAAGCTTATCCGATACAGCATTATACAAATTTGTTCCTTCCAGCAATGCTAGCTCAGATGATGTGAACTGCAGCGGTGTAACGATATTGTCAGGGAAGAGCGATAAATAATGACAATATGCTTGTGTCAAAGGGAGTACAGGCTCTTTTACCTCACCCAGGAGCCGCACTAAAACTAGAAATAAGACCATCCATTCTCTAGGATGAAGGTACGTATAATCCTTGACCGTTTGAAGGTCCTCTTGTATATATTCATGACATCTGGCCGGGTGAAGAATCAATGTTCTTGGAATGGAGAATATGGTAGCATTCTCATGGAGGTCAGCTACCGACACGAGCCCCCATCCCATTTTTTCATCTTTCTGGTTAGGTAATATATATCGTACCAAGCCGAAATTCCAGAGCAGGGTTCGCATATCCACCCTCTGTCTGGAGCCAGTGCAAAAAAGTATGGCCGTGCTGCTCCATGATCGAGGATGAACGGAGCTCCACATTCTATTTTTCAAGCGGGGACGTCGCCGCTTCCTTTTTTATTGTCATCAGCCATGGATAGTACAAAACACAACGTCCCTCATCTGGACAATGTTGACGATGCATCTCGTCAAAAGATTAAGAACGTACGTATTTACCTGCGTCTCATATCAGCATATCACAGTGGGCCCCTACTCGTCCAAGCAAGTCTCGCAAAGCGCTGAAATGACGCGCGAGCAGCCCGCTGTAGTGGCGCCTGAATTGGCCGATAGCAGGAATGGTCCTGTACCTGAGTTTGGTCAAGATGCACAAACAGGACCCGAGTTTGTTGGCAAGGAGGACCCTGCAAATGATTCACTTGCGAAGAAGAAGACGCTGGTACAGAAGATGAAAGGCCTATTCAAGAAATAAAACTCTTGCCATTTTTTTTTTTTTTTTTGTAGCTCGGACAATCGCGTTTTGTTTGCATCCTGGTAATTTTAATGCGTCTCTCAAATTATATACGACAATGCTCCAATAGAGCCGAACGCTATCATTTTTGTTTCTTAGGCATTATCGCGGTTTCGTTTAGCCGTTTTGAGTGTTCCCTTGGTTCAGCGCGCGCCTCGATTCCGGCTACGAAAAGTGGAGGCGCGTCGCGTTGACACCCGACTCTCAACTTACAACCATGAATAGTAAGGAAAAGACTCTTAATGCTGTTCGAGTAGATATTGATGAAGCTTCACGTCTCTTCGCCCTAAAGAAATATGAATCTGCGTCAGACCTTCTTGCATCGGCACTTGAATCACTGTATGTTGCCAATTGGACTACTTACCCTTCAGCCGTGATGAATACGGTGAAGACGCACCTGAGTTAGCACCCATACTTCATCAGTATGGTCGCGCTTTGCTAGAGCATGTTATCTCTACCTCCAGTGCTTTAGGTGGTGGGGGAACCGTTGAAAACGATGAGTCGGATGCTGTTTGTGCTGGTGCGATGAAGAAGAATGATGCACGATTTAGCTTTGAAGGTGATGGTGATGAAAGTGATGAAGAGGCTGTGCCATCTCTAGGAAAGCGGAAAGCGAATGACATTGACAATGAAGATAACGATAACCAGAACGATGAGGAGGAAGATGACGACGACATGGGTGTTGTTTTCTCTGTTTTGGATCTAGCACGTGTTTTATATGGGCATATTTTGGATGGAACCTCAAGCCAAGTTTCTTCATCGAAGGGCAAGAGCGCTTCTCGCTGCGAGCTGAAACTCATTACTGGAGAAGTCTGGGATCGTAAGGCTATCGAAACAGACCTAGCCGAGGTTCGGAACGATCTCGGTGATGTAGGATTGGAGACAGGTACGTGTTGCTTTACTTTCACACCAGAAAACTTTGAACAAGCTTCTACGGACTATGAAGCATCTCTAAATTTGCTAAAGCCCCTCCTTTCACCTTATTCGCGGAGGTTGTCCGATGCGAATCTACGCCTTGGACTTGCCCTTGAATTTCACCCTGATCCCGAGCAGCGTAGCCGCGCCCTTGATTATATTGAGCAGGCCGCCAATGTTCTGAAGCGCCGCTTGGTGGAGCTCTCTAAGGCGTCGGAATCTAAAAACGCCGATTCTAAGGACCAAACCGATGACTCCTTATCACTACTCGATGAAGATCAAGTAAAGCGTGAAACAAAGGATGTTCAGGAGCTGCTACAGGATTTGGAAGTCAAGGTCCGTTGGTCGCCTAAGTGTGTACTTACTCACAGATTGATGAAATGAAAGCCAGCCCTTCGATGTCGCTCAAAGATGATGGAAAGCCATCAAATCCCGTTTTGGAGCAGGCTATTAAAGAAGCATTCCTAGGTGCTGCTTCAGCTGCATTCTCATCAACTCCGGCAACAAGCTCATCGCAGCCTGTGAACGATCTCAGCGCGCGTGTCAAGCGTAAGAAGAAGCAATAGTGACGTGCTTTATATATTGATTAGTCATACTTACGATTGCGTGCCCTTCCCCACCCTTGCCGCGGGGTGGATGTTCCAGCTTCACTACAACAATGGCTACTAACATCACATTCCACCCAGGTAACGTCACGTACAAAGAGCGCAGCTCTCTTCTCAACCAGACTGGTGTTACGGTCTGGCTGACTGGCCTTTCTGCCTCTGGCAAGTCTACCATTGCGACCGCTTTGGAACAGCACTTGCTTCACCTCAAGAAGTCGGCCTACCGTCTTGATGGTGACAACATCCGCTTTGGCCTCAACAAAGACCTCGGTTTCTCCCCCAAGGATCGTGAAGAAAATATTCGTCGCATTTCTGAGGTGGGTACTCGCTTTGCTTTAACCATTTAGGTTGCTCTGCTTTTTGCCGATTCAACGTCGATCGCGATTACGTCGTTCATCTCGCCCTACAAAGCGGATCGCAACTTTGCCCGTCAGCTTCATGCGCAGCACAACCCGCCTCTCCCATTTGTCGAGGTCTTTGTTGATGCAAGCATTACGAAGTGTGAAGAGCGTGATCCAAAGGGTCTGTACAAGAAGGCCAAGAATGGCGAAATTAAAGGTATGTTTGCATATCATACCTGGTATCTAACTGCATCAGAATTCACTGGTATTTCGGCTCCTTACGAGGCTCCTGATGAGCCAGAAATTCACATTGATGCTGACAACTGGACGGTTGAGCAAAGTGTGAAGCACATTGTTGAGTACCTGGATCAGAAGGGTTACATTTAAAGTGCATTCGTTAGCTCTAAAGCGTCATGGCATAGTCTTGTGATGCATCGGACAATGATTTCTGTGCTCTATAGACTAGACGTTTGACAACGAAGAACCATACACAAGGGTAGTCATCAATGTCAAAAGTTTGCGTATAACTGACTTCCGCTAGACCCAATTATAGAGTGAATACAATCTGTTGTTGCTACACTTGGATGAAATACAGTACATTGCACACAAATATCTGGTTACACAAATCATCATTCAATATATAATTTATGTTGGGTATCGTTTATACTCAAGCATTTCCATCGTGTTTAGCATTTTAAAGGTCCATGTTGGTCCAGCTGCAATTGAAACCATCAGGCTTGGTATTTCCAGGACTCGTCATTTTTGGTTGGGCCGCACCGGAATCAAGCTTGTGACCTGTAGCTGCAGTTGGTGGGGTAGTACATGTAGTGCTTGGCTCCATGGAAAAGGATGGAAAAGCAGGATAGGGATGTTGGTATGATGGATCCATAAAAGAGGTGAGAGAGGGATTTTCGTTCGGTAAACTCCGATGTTGTGGAGACATGTTCATTGATGATGAATGTGACTGAGACAAGTCAAAGGTCTGGGAAAGGGGTGATAACATATTTACATTCTCGGGAGGAATTCCATATGAATCATATAGTGATCGAAATGACTGAGACGACATATGAGGCTGAATCCCCGTTGAACCTGAGTGTTCCATTCGGATTGGTTTGCTACCACCCATCCCAATGTTTGACTGCGAAAGAGGTGGTGACAGCATGCTTTGCGTGACAGGCATGAAGACTTCTCCTAAATTCGGTATTCCCTGTGGTTGGGCAATACCTGCTGCTGACACATTTTGCATCCCCATCGTAAACGCCTGGTCAGGTAGCTGAACACCAGAAGATAGGCCATAAAACGAGTTTGCCATCGTAGTCGAAGTTGGTGCTGAATCATGGCCCAGGTTTGATCCTGACTTAAATGGAGGGGGCATACCGGCCAGGAAATTTTGTGTAGTCATATCAGAAATACCAAGAGGAAACGATGCCGATTGAGGGGTGGGTATCATACCAATACTTTGTGAGTAGAGGGAGGCAGGAGTAGAGGGAGAAGGAAGCGCCGAGAAGGCGGGTGCTTGGTCTTGAAAGAAATTTTGCATGTTAGAGTTCGAAAGGCTTAAAGGAGCACAGCGCATATTTGACGATTTCGTGCCACTCGAACTGGAAATATTCCCTCTTTCCTGGTGCTGAAGGTTCTCAGACAGCGATTGAGGGGAGCCAACTTCCGTACTTTGACCTGGGCTCACATGTGATAGAGTCAGCTGATCAAATGTAGATACAGAAGGTGTGCTTGGTGCAGACATGATGAAATCATGGCTTGATTGACGGATCTTTCGAAGGCCTCGTGCCGTTGTAGAAGTATCATGCGAAGTACTAGCCGTTTGGACTCCAACTTTCATTGAATGATGCGAGAGAGTTCCCACACGGATAGCATCACTAAGTCTTCCTTCGCGAAAAGCCTCCAAAGCCTCGGCACTTAACGTCCACCAGCTACCTTTTCCGCCTGCTCTTGAAGGTCTTGCCATCTTTACAAAGAGGTGGTTTTTGATGGACAATGTCGATTTAATACGGTTTTTGACACGGGCTTCCCAGTCAGCACCAGAGGCCCACTCTTTTACTTCGGGGTATTTATGACACATCTCTTCAAAAAGCTCTTGGATGACAAGGCGACCTGAGGTACTGTCGTGGATCGTGTGAAAGATCATTTCAGACCAGTTCAATCGTTTGGGAGTCGACGAGCGATGTGGCATAGATATCGACTCAGTGACACCTCCGGCTGTATTACGCCTTTGCAGTTGTAGAGCAGGTGAAATCGCGCCTAGAGGTGATACTGAAATGGGGCGCTTCACTGCCGCATCAGAATAAGATGGGGCCAAATGAGTTTCTGAAGGTGTGGCGTGAGACTTTGGATTGTTTTGACTTGGGTATTTTTCTGATTCACGACCAGGCGAGATCGCAAGAGGGTCTTTAACTTGAGACGGGGATGCCGAAGAACTATGCCTTTTCAAGTAAGGCATGGTTGGCAGTGGCGTCGAATCGTTGTTCTCTTTCGCAAATTGCACACTTTTGGATTTTAAGTTGGATGGTGGCGAATGATCTGGGTTCAGCTGGCTAATGACAGCGTCATTGGGGTGACCCTCGGACTTCAGCACCTCAGCCAAGCGGCTCTCATGCATACCCAAGCTGTCAGAGGATGCTGTGCGTTTGATAGGATGAGGTCTTTTTTCTCTGTCCGCGCGCTTCTCGCTGGCAGTCGCATTCCCACTCGGTTCCATGATGAAATGCTGCTACACGTGATTCGATAGGGATCCAAGGGGTCCCGATATTTTTAAGCGGTGTCGCTTCTGGTTTCTATCCGAATTGGCTAGGGCTATCTCCCGATCCACACGTGCATTGGATTTATTGGACAGCGACATTTCGTAAGTCTACCGAGGGTGAAGACACATAGGTTGTGCGTCGCCGTGCGTGTGAGTTATCCAACCACATGTCAAAAAAAGTACGTACCTTGTGCCTGCCTTGCTTCGACCCCTTGAAGTCCGCTATTTTTGTCCCTGTCAACCTGTTCGAGGGTCTCCAAGTCCTCCACATCACTCGCGCCATCATCGTCGATATCGCCAGAGATGTCACCAGTGGATTGAACTTCATCAATTATGAAAGTATCTCGTTCTTGCGCCAGCGCCTCGTTGGCGGCTCGGAGACTTTCCACTGCCGCTTCAGGACCTTCCATAGCAAGGTCACTTCCTTTCATAGTCTTTCGCACCTCAGGCATCATGTGATCTTCTTCAGGCACAGGGTCGGCCGTAATGGTTTGTTCTTTGGCATCATCACTTCCATTGTCGCGTCGCCATGATCCAAAGGCACCAGCTAGCCTACCTCCGAAGGTGCTGGGTTTTTTCTCCGTCACCGCACCCGCTGCAGCAGAAGCGCCACGCAATAGCGCACTTCGCCAGGTGTTTCGCGTTTCTTCCACGGGCACAGCGGATTCTGCAAAGCTTGGAAGTGGCCCTTTCACGGAATGAGTTTGCAAGCGTAACCCAACCTGGTCAGCTAAGGCATCCATTCTCGTCTTGCCTTCTTCGCCAAGCAGACCACCTAAGAAACCAACTACCTTTCCACGTGTGCCTGTTGTAATATCGCGGGAGTAGCTTGCTGGCGTATCTGCATCAAGCGAGGGCGTATGAAGTATCGTGGAGGCCAGAGACACTGTGCCATGCGCAGCTGCTCCTGATTTCGTGTCGGTGACGCTGTTCCGTGGTGCCAGGGGAGCAGCGTGCCAGGCGTACGCACCGCCCGTTAACGACCGAACAACTTCGTCCAAGCGAATAGAAGCGACTAAATCGTGCTCGAAGAACCGCTCCAACACAGGAGCTGCCACAGCCAAAGCTCGAAAAGAGGCAAGAGATAGAAGGGGCTCATCATCGGTCCCAAGTACATCTTCTTCCTTGTTTATGGCTGCATCAGTCAACCTTGTTGAAGAAGATGATGATGCCTTTTTATTGTCAGAAATATCGAGAGAGGTCATATCCACACCGTTTACATCAGACGACTGGGCTGGTTGTAATGGGGCTTGCTTGTTAGGTGTTACACTGTCTTCTTCAACTTTAGGTTCAGTCCCAGTCCGGACTGTATGCTCCACACCAGTACCATCTTGTTCATTCAGCTCATGAGTATCGTTCTCCGTAGAATCAATAGGTCCAGGCTCTAGGTTGGATGCACGGTCCACGGCCACGTCCCAAAAGGCCTCTAAAAGACGTTCCAATTCCGCTTGCCATTCTGGCGTATCTTTTTTAAATACATCAGATGGCTTCCACCGTCTTAAATAGTTCTCCAGTTCGTCGGCCGCTAAAGCCGGTTCCCGAACCTCATCACTTGTGATAAAATGTAGCCCAAGGAAGTGTGATTCGTATTGACTACAAAGCGAAGTGAGGCGTTCACTCTCGCCAAATAGTGTGCATAAACGGGGATACGAAGATACCAGATTTTCACTGGCCTCCTTATCCCACCCAGGCTCTTCTTCCACACAAAACCGTGCTACATCAACAAGGCTGTCGTACGTCGTGGGCCGACTGTCCTCTGGTAGGTCAGCAATCGCAGCGTGACATTGCTGAGCAAGTGTAGATGCCAAATCATTAGTACAGTGTAGCAACAGCTTGAGGATCACTGTAAGGTCACCAATATTCGCTGTTGCAATCTCTTCCGCAGGCACAACTACACGAGTCATGACGCATGGGGAGTGAGATCTCGCACGGGCGAGCTGGCATCGCCCTGATCGCTGACTAAGCCGTATGCTCTGCCCTCACACTGGAAGACCAACACGATGCTACAGCGGCGCTGGCCACAAATGCGCTTTGGCCTTCGTGGGATTGCGACCCAAGCCAGATATACGCGCAAGGCAAATCATTTAGCGTGGGCTGGTTTTGGCAGTGCGGCGGTGGGTTTAGCCTCTTGGCTGTATTTACGGCAGGATTCTCGGTTGCCTACGCCATGGCAATATGTACCGCTCACGCTACATCAGGCTACCTATCTTCCACCCAGCAGTGGAATCGCTTTTGATTTGCAGCATATACCAATTCATCGTGCTCTTCATATCCAAGCCCCTTACGCTTTAACTTTACCTCAAGAGGCGGATATGGACAAAATTCGCTGCCGTCTAGCGATTTACGCATACTATATCAAAGAGCCGACCATTCAAGTCGAGCGTGCATATACCCCGCTTTTCATGATGCATAAAATAGATCCTACCATGTTGCATTTTACTATCAAGCGTTATGGCAGTGGTGAGCTTTCGCGCTATTTGTACCGCATCCCTACAGGCGCAACAGTGTCGCTTCGTGGACCTGAACTGACGTGGAAGTTGGATCCCAGTCTCGATGTGCCTAAAGAAGTTGTCATGGTATGTATGCAATGCACTAACCGAAGCTTGTTGCAGGAACTGGCGTGACAACAGCGCACCAGCTGCTTTCCAATGTGTACGACAAAGCTCCGTTACCTGCTACCCCCAAAATCTCTGTTTTGTATGCTGCACGGTCTATGGATGACCTTTTACTGATCCCTGAATTGGCTGAGTACCAAAAGAAATACCCAGGAAAAGTGAAATTGCATATATGGACAGAAAGTGAGCCTTCTTCCCTGCATGGTGCGTTATATGACCACGAAGGGCAGCCATACGATGCGCAGCTACGAGTGCTTTCACACAGAAAGGGTTGGCTGCCATGGCATCGACGCCCCTCTATGTATCAGCTGCTAATGGAAGGGCAGTCATTGCCACTGTATATTGGCCGACCAACGCAAGCACAGCTGCAATTGTGGTCGCCTCAGAAGCTTGGTGAGAGAATGGTTCTCGTTTGTGGTCCAGAGGGATTTGTATCGGCCATGGCAGGTCCCAAAGGACTTGATTTATGGACACAAGGGCCATTGCAAGGTGTGCTAGCAGCGCTGGGGTATCACGCTTCAGAGGTATTTAAGCTATAGAGATACGTCGGGATCGAATTTCTTGGACCTCTGTGGCTGTAAGCTTCCATGAGACACCTGCCGCGAGGCCTTCTTCGTAGGCATCGCTTGTTTCCATCTGAAGGTCAGTGCATGCATAACGTACATCGTCCTCGTCCATATTGAGTACATAGGAGGTCTGCATAAGCCGCAAAAACCTATCACGAACGCCCCATGGCAATTGCTCCACCAGCATTGCCTGGACGCCACGCAAATCCTTGTCGAGGCGAAGAGCGCCCAAATCTGTAAACTGCAGTGACTGCAAGGCCTTTTCCCAAGGATGAACGATGGCGTCTACCGCGAGGGAGAAGAGCATTGTATAATTGGCCTCGGACAACTGATCACGGTAGCCATGCATGAACGTGTCCCATCCATGGCGAAGGCGCGTGGGCACAGTGTCTGACTCCTCGGCATCGCTGTATGCTTTCTCGTTCAAATCATAACGCATGTCGCGGAACACATCAGTCACTAGTGTTTGCAATCGTGGCTCGATCAATGCGGCAAAAAGCTCTTTGATCTCGAAGTGCAGCGCAGACCGAAGTTTCGGTGCCAGAGTTCCTAATTGACCCGCGAGGGCGAAGGCGGACGTCAAGGCGAAGATACCATCTTCCCATTCCGCGTCGTAATACTGCTCCAAGAACGCATTCTCGGAGAGATCTGCTTGAATTCGTTCGGCATACATGGCTGAGGTATCGAGTGCATTTACATACACGGCCATCGTTGCTCGAACTTCGCGAGCAGCAGCGATACGACGAGGCCCATCCACTAGACGCGTCACATTGAGAGCACGTCGACAGGCATCCATACGCAAGACAACAATGTCAAGATAGTCTTGCTCGGTCATACGCAGTGCCATCTGTACGATAGTTTCTACCGCACGCAGATCTGAGGTGGAAAAGGCGCGTGTGAGAACAGCCCGCAATGCAAAGAACATATCATCGGGCAAAGAGCTGGCGTAAGGGTGCACAGATGTGTCCGGGGTATCTAAATGGTGCACCTTTTGTACACCCATTTGCAAGCTGTAGGTCTGCAAAGGGACAAATACAGAGGTAAGCAGGTTCTGCATCATTGTTTGTACATCCGATGTAACTTGGGCAAAAGCATCGAGGCCCATCGCACGCCGCAGGAACTGGCCAAACAAGGCCCATTGCGATGACATGTTCGCTAGCTCGGTAAGTATCGCATCCAAATGCTGGGTATCGTGAAGAGCAGGTGAGGATGCGCGAGATTGTGCGGCACTAGGTGCTGCGCTGCCGCCTCGCTTTTCCTTCTGCCCGAAAATGCGGCCTGGCGTGAATGGCGAAGCCCGGATCGACTCGAGAACAGGCGTACGAGTATCGGCTATCATGCTGAGCTGCTCATCCATGTGATGATGCACACGCCATGCTTGTACAATATCGGACGCGATCTGTGTCCATACGTCGCTCAGTCCTGGCAGAACGCTGGTCGCAAAATTCGCTTCGCCAGGCACGTGCAACAAGCGATCGACAATCGGTTGATGCTGGTTGATAAACACGGCGAGCTGTTCCCAGAGTGAGGCCCATACCATAGCAAAGAACAAGGGAGAGGAGGGCGGCGAGGCCATACGCCGACGAAGGTCGTCCGCCTGGCTTTCGAGGAAAGAACACGCAAAGCGGCGGTAGGCAGCCAACCCTTCTTGCTGTGCATGCATATCCGCAAAGTAGCCCAAGAAGACAGTCGCATTCTCTTCATCGCGTTCCTTGGTATAATGCTCAAAGTGCTGAGCGATTTTAGCAAGCAGTGTCGTTCGAAGTTGGTCCAACGTTTGCGGTGGGGCTTGCGGCCACATAGTCGAGGGCTGCGTCAGTCAACAAGTACGTACCACGATCATCGCTGCAAATTGACTTTGAAGGATCTCAGGGTCTACAGCAGAGGCCGCAGTACAGTGCTGAACGGAAGCGGCCCAGTCCTGCTGTTCTAACGCGCGCGCCAGGGCTTGTAACGATGTACGAAGCTGCAAGGTCTGTGCACACCAATGCATAGATGTCTCAATACGCGCACGCTCTTCATGTAATGTATTCATATCAGTGTATAAGTCCTGCGCAAGTCGGGCTGTGGGCGTGAGACGCTGCGAGAGGACGTCGACATGCGCAGCAGCCTGCTGCGTATCGGGCGTGACATGGCGGTCCAATGTGTTCGGTAGTGCCTCCCATTCGGATGCAGCTCGTGCTTGTAGAGCACTATGACGTGTCGCCCGCATCGTTGATGCTGCATCCAGGACGGCGAGAGCATCGCGCACGTCTGCTGGCGTGCTCATGCTCGACGTATGAAGGCAAGGCGTAACGAAGGAGGTGGGTGGGCCACGTGATAGGAGCGGCGTGCGCGGGGGGCGACCAGCGCCCTGTGGGGAAGAGGCGCATGCGCGGCGGACACACGTTGGTCTGTGTCTGACTCTGATCATGAGCGGAGTATTTTCTACGAAGCATTTACACGATAAGGTGGTCCTGATCACAGGCGCTTCGTCGGGTATTGGTGCTGCAGCTGCGATGCTCTTTGCCAGGGCAGGTGCGAACGTGGTGCTGGCCGCACGGCGCGCGGACCGCCTCACGCAGGTCCAGGCAGAGTGTGAGCAAGCGAATCAGCATGGCGGTACCGGCCATGGTGGACGCTATGCGACACTCTCGCTTGATATGCGCAGCAAGGAGAGCATTGACTCGGTGCTGCATCGTCTTCCGTCATGGGCTGAGCATGTGGATGTGCTGGGTACGTACATGGTGACTCATTGTAGTGAACAATGCGGGTCTTGCCTGCGGCACTGACAAAGTCGGAGAGATTTCCGAGAGTGATATGGATGCCATGCTTGATACCAATGTGCGAGGCCTCATGCAGATGACACAAGTGTTTGTGCCGCGTTTCCGAGCACGCAACGCAGGCCACATTATCAACATCGGCTCGATTGCCGGCGTGGAAGCCTACCCTGGCGGCTCGGTGGTACGTACTTTCTTAGCTCACAGCAGTACTGTGCAACCAAATTTGCTGTGCGAGCGTTCACATCCGCTCTGCTCAAGGAACTCTATGATACACAGGTATGTCTACGTTGCGCTTATCCTACAGATCCGCGTCACGAACATCCAGCCAGGCATGGTCGAGACGGAATTCAGCTTGGTACGGTACCATGGCAACCAGTCTTCTGCCGACAAAGTGTACACGGGTCTGCATCCCCTCACTGGCGACGATATTGCCGAGGAGATTGTGTGGGCCGCCAGCCGTCCAGCGCATGTGAATATTGCGGAGACGACAGTGATGCCTGTGAACCAGGCAGGTCCGTACCATGTAGCGCGGCCCTTGGCATCGTCAAAGTAGTTCGAAACCGAGCAGGAAGCGGACCGTGAGGTACATTGTGCCCTGACCAACGACGCCAATGCGGCGTGCGTCCCATGCGTCTGTGGTTAGCGTGGCATGTATACGTACGCCAAAATCCGCCGTTGACGTCGTCGTTGCGCTACCGTGCGCCATACCTCCCACGCATCGCGGCCCAGCGTAGCGTAAAGAAAGTCGTGTGCATGGGATTGGTGCTGCGCCGTCCGCCACTGCGCACGCCAGCGGGCCCATGCGAGTGTCAGAAGACGACGGCGCGTACGCTGCAGCGGTCGAAGGACGTGCGCGCGTGCGCGCCATCGCTCCCAGCAGGCACGAAGCATATACGTCCGCCGTGCAGCCAACGTGGACCATTCCTGCAACAGGTGAGTACAGACGTAGACGTACTTCGCTACGCAAATGCCATTCGATCCATGCATCGCGCCATGCTTGCCATGCGCCACGAAGACGCCGCTGCGCGTGCGCTTGCTCCCATGCATGCCATGCCTGCGCCTGACGAGTACGTAGGCGCCACACGGTCCAGGCGGCACGCCAAACGTGCGACTGCGCCCCATGCCGCGCGTCATGCCATTGCTCGGCAAGATGCACATGCGATTGGACCTGCGCCCAACGCGCACGCCACGTACGATAGACACGGACAAGGAGTAGGCGTTCATGCGTTCGCTGTGCACGTGTGATCTGCGATTGTCGTTCGCGTGTGCGCTGAAGCCACACGTGCCATACCTCGCGTTGGGAGCGCAGCGCCATGTGCGAGGTCAGCAGCGCCAGGGAGCTGCGTTCATGTCGTCGCTGCAAGACGGCGAGGCGCCAGGCTGCGGTCGTTAGTACGCTTGTACGTACCGTGCCATACACGTTTGTGCTGCATCCTACGCCACGCTTCGTACGAAGCTGCTGTGCGTCGCACATGCAGAGCGCTACGCCAGTGCATCCATGCATGATGCAGGTCGTGCGTTTGGGTATATTGCAACGCCATAGTATGCTTGGCCGCTATAGCAAGCGCCTTGGCACGCCAGGAGCGCCATAGCAGAAGTGTGAGGCGCCACGCATACGTGTGTGAAGCTGTACGTGCCTGCGCTTGACGTGTCTCAACACGGCGACGCCAGTGTGTCCATACACGCAGCTGCACACGATCGCCATGGTCCAAGGACCAGCGCTGCGAAGCGACTCCAGTAAGACATCAGAGATACGTACGTTGTCGATGCGAGGCACGCGTTGCGTACGCCATCCACCATGCATTCCATGTTCGTCGGAGGCATGCTATGTCATGGACTTTGGCAGCGTATCTACGATGCCAGGCCAAGGACCATAGATCCCATGCGCTCTGCATGGGACGAAGATGTGCAGTGTGTATCCATTGCGCCAGAAGAAGAGAGAGGGTCTAGGTGAGTAGTCGGACGTGTACGTACCTCGTGACGATGGCCCTGCGCACGCCATCGACGCCATGCCTTGCGGCGGAGCTGTGTTTGATGCCATGCCTCCGCCTCATCACACGCATACATGTGCCGCCGGCGCTCACCGAGCCGCATGCGCCACGCAAAAAACGCCGATTGGCACAAGTGCTGCTGTGTATACGACACCAGCAAGGCGCCTTTCTGCGGTAACGTGCGAAGATAGGCCCAGCGCTCACGCCAGTGCCGCCACGCCACAGGGACAAGGCGCTGAGCGTCGAGTCGTTTGGCTTCGCGGTACATAAATGCACGACGCCATAACATCCAAGCGATAGAGACAAGTCGGTGAGTTCGTTGCGCTTCGACCGACGCACAGGCCGCGTGCATAGCGTGATAGCGCTGCAGACGCTTTTCATGCATATGAGACGCAAATGCGTGCCGCCATCGGTGCCATGCGCGATGTTGCGATGCGTGTGTGGCCCATATGTCGGCCGCATGACGTCGATGTCGGTGCCGTACAAGTAGAGCGCGCCACCGGAGCCATACCTGAAGAAGCTGCAGCTTGAAATGCGTGTTTTTCGCTCGGGAGTCCATACGTACAAAAGCCCAACGGCGCTCGCGCCAGTGATGAAAGGTCTCACGAAGAGACTCGCGGTGCCAGAGCGCTAAGCGTCGCGCCAGGATGGGCGGCGGAAGCGATGCAATGGGCAGCATACGCGGCTCTAGCACACCTTCGTCCAGAGATGTATCGCTCTCCTGCCATTCGGGGGCTGGCGCTGCGGCGGGCACTATCGCAGGCACAGAGGCCAAGGTAGGGGGGCGGCCAAGCGGAGCCTCGCTTTCCTCGCGTGGCTCTTTGCCGGATCCCACGCGGATCGCATCCCACCGTTCGGACCATGTATGTCCACGTACTTGAACAAGTGATAACAGCGTGTTCCATAGCCGAGCCTCGACGGCATGGCGTGCTTCCTGTGGTGTCGCCGTAGGCGAACCAAGCGCCGTCACGACAGGCTGTAACAGGGCAGGCTCATGCTGACACGCTTCAAACGCCGCTTTCAGCTCAGCAAAGCTCGAGGAGCCAGGTGGGACAAGCGCAATGACGCCGTCGAAAAATGACCATTCGGCGTCTTGCAACGCAAACGAAGAGGCTAAGTGCGAGAGACGCGCAGGCGGCGACGACGGCGGCAAGCCGCCACGCGCAGGCGATGTGCCTGCCCCACTCGCATGGAAAAAGAGGGAGGAGGACAACCCTGACGTACTCTCATCGAGGGCGCGGCACGTACTCCATGACGCGTCCAGCGCCATAACGAGTGTCGGAGGCAACACGCCGCCGCGTCTACAAAGACGCGTGAACGACCTCCACATAAGGCAAAACGACAGCATCACCGGCCAGCAGGCCGGTCCTAGGACTCTATGTACCCTATCGTCGACGGCGTGGCTGCACCGTCTCGAACCCATCTTCATCAATTTCTGGCTTCGGCTTGGGCGCAGGTGCGCGAGGCGCTGCCGAGACCGGCTCCATAGGCCGCTCGTCCTGGCTGTAATCGTAGTTGGCCGGCGCATCGATATCTTCAATGTGCTCCTGCGTCGTCGCAGCGACTTTATGGCCACTTGCACGCGAGAACGACGCTTCAAGCTGTTTCAAAAGCTCGTCGCCACGCTCCTCTTCGAAAATGCCCGCGTGCAGCAGGCACACATGCTGAGCGACCATAGCGGCACTATTGTCTTCCAATTCACAGTCGTATTCTTCCATCACGTAGCCTTCAATCAGATCAGTGATGTCATCCAAGTCGGGCTTGGTCGCCTTACCGCCATTGCCGTACTCGTCACACAGATGCGACAAAAGGAACTCGCGTTTCTCTTCCGACTCGGGGCCGCCCCAGTGCTCATTCACAGCCTGCCGCAATGCAGGCCAAAGCATCAAGATAATGTACACGGCGCGTGCAAACTGCAACTGCTCCTTCGTCGGCTCGACCGCGGTGGTCTCGGTGGGCGCAGACATCACGAACGTGTGCCAACGTCAAATACCGTGGATGGGCCACGCACGCCGATTTTTTTTCCTCTTTATTTGGCGTGGAAAAGCACCTGCCCCCGGGTCGCTTCGCATGTGGAGGCCCGTCCGTGGCGAGCGGCGAAAGTCGTTTTAATAAGACTCACGTTCGGCTACGATGGCCAATCTACTCGATCTGCCCCTACCGGCAACCGAGTCAGTGGCACTTCGTGAGCCACTGCTACGCCATCTTCATGATTCCTTTCCCGATATCGATGCGCACATTTTCGAGCGAGATATTGAGGCATGGGCCTTGCTGCGCGAGACCTGCATCCATGCGTCGAGTGCTACATCGTCCTTGTCGTCATGGTACCAATACGCTACGCAGCTGACATTTTTACTGCGTATACTGGGTGAGCAGGTGGGAGTTGCATTCCCATGGTCGCACGATAGTAGTACATCCTCGCTGCAGCGTGATCCACGCTTGGCGTGGGAGTATACACATGTGCACCTCCGTATTGCCGCTGCCTATGCACAGGGCGGCGCCTCCGAGTCCCGTGGGACAGTCGATAGCGTGAAGCGAGCGGCCCACCATTTCCAGCTTGCGGCGGGGTGTCTCACAGCAGCGCAACCCATGGCCGTGGCAGAGTATGGCGCTTTGTTCACGTGCTATAGCGCGTTGATGCTCGCGCAGGCACAAGAATGCTTTTGGCAAAAAGCTGTGCAAGGTACGTTCAATCGGACTATTGACACCAGATGGGCTTAAGGATACCACCATTGCCAAGCTCTCACGCAGCGTGTCAGATCTGTACGCGAGTTGCGTAGCCTCTGCGTCGCTGGCGTCCGCGTACCTGCCACGTGGGTGGATCCACCACATGGAGTACAAGCAGCATCACTTTGCGGCCGCGGCCGAGTACCGTAAGAGCTGTGATGATCTGGCGCAGCGAAGGTACGCTGATGAACTGGCGCGATTGCATGCAGCTGCTGCCTCCGTGCAGCGCGCACGCCAACTGCCCGCACGTACGCTGCCTCTGCCTGCGATTGTGAAGGATTTGGAGCCGTTGCAGCGCATTATCGATACCAACCTTGCACGTGCGGAACGAGACAATGAGCTCATATACCTGCAAGTCCCGACAAGTGCAAGTCAGCTGCCACCCATCGGCACAGCCGTTCTCGTAAAAGACACACGTCCTCCGGAGCTTGGGGAGGCTTCGAAGACCGACGACAGTGCTACGCCGTACTGGTTTGTACGGCTTATCACCTATGGCATTGACGTGGCTGTGCGTCTGTACAAGGACCGCCAAGCGCAATTCCTCCTTACGACGCTTGAGCCGCTGGCCATGGAGAAAGACACAGCGCTGAGTGAACAGCTGCAGTCGATGCATGTCACCGAGACCTTGGACCGCATTGAGTCGCCCCGCCGTATGCCGGAACGGTGGCAATCGTATATGGATGTGCTGTCAGCGCACCCCGTCACAGAAGTCGAGCACCGTTTGCGGCAAGTCGAGGATCTCGGATCGCTGTGCAGCGACTTGCTTCATGAAGTCGAGTCACTACTTTGGACTCCACCTGTGCCATCTCATGCCACGTCTCTCCAAACGCTCTGGAAGGAGTACGAACGCACAATGGGACAGGCCTCCGTTAGTGATGCCGACGTACGCGCCAAGCTGCAGCCGGCGCTCCCTGTGCTGCGCAAACTAGCGCAAGGACGCACAGCGCTGCATGAGTGGCTCAACGCGGTAGCGCTGCCTTTGGAACGCGAACGCACCGCCTGCGCCTTGGACCTACGTGCCTTACGTCGCGCATGTGAAAAGGCCGACGATATCAAGGCGCAAAGCCGAGAGATTGTGTGGCGAGCACGCGCACAAGCGGATACGGATGACATCCGGCAGCGATTGCTAGACGTCGCACGCGAGCGGCATTTGGTCGAGCCGACAACGACAAGTGCACGGCGCGTCGATCCTGCGGCCCTAGACGATGTACTGCAAGAGGCCATGGCCAAGTACGATGTGTACCTAGACGAGATGCGGCACCATGGCGAGAGGCAGGCGGAAGTCCTGGCCGAGATCCGGCGCGCACATACGAAACTGCTACGACACGCCGCTTTAGCCGAGGCGCTCGATGCCCAAGCAGCCGCTTGGCAGCACATCGATGAGGCCTACGATACGTGGCGCGATGTGTGTACGCATGCAGAAGAAGGCTATGCGTTCTACGAGCAGCTTTTCTCAATGCTGCAGCAGCTACGTAGCGACGCTGCAGCGCTGCGTGGTGGCACCTGGGAAGGCGGTGTCATCCAGTTTGCCTAGGGTATACATAGATGGTTACAGAGACAGTGAGGCCTGCAGCGTCCACGCCGTCCAGGGCGGGTGTGCGTGCAAACACAGCGTCACAGGATCGCGCACCGCCGCAGGGTACTCCTGCAGACGCTGCGCCACACGGAACGCCGCATCGGAGGTGTGCCAAGGCCGCTCACCGAGCCATGCCTCCCAGAACGCCTCGGGCGTGAGCTCAAAGACGCGCGGCGTAAACAGGTCCACAGCATGGCGTACGTGCACAGGCGAAGCTCGCACAAGCTGCGCAGCGTACTCCCGCACCGATACAAGCTGCTGCAGCGCCGCTTCACACTGCGCTGCATCGACAGTGATAGTCTGGCTGGGCTCGCGTTCCTGGTCGATGGCTTCGAGCCATGCAGCTGGCGTCACGGACGCAAGCCAGTCTACCACCAGGCACAGGCCGGCCAGCACCTCATGGCATAGGTGAGCAGCAGCAGGGAGGACTAGCACTTCCAGCAGCGGATCCGAGGGAATGTGACGTGACTCCGCGCCGGGGATCCCACACTGCCAACCAACACACACACACTGCTGAAGCCAGAACAGTGTAAGCTGCAACGCATGCAACAGCTGCCATACTTTGGACGGCGCAAACGATACACGCTGCGCGGACGAGGACGTGAGGAGGAGATGGACAAATCGCGCATTGGTACAGTCCGTCCGAGCGGCACTCAGTACGCGGTGCACATGTGCCAGCGCAGCAAGCCTATGTGTCCGCTCAAACACGCGGACCATGGGCGCGTCATGCGCATCACTCGTCAGGGCCAGGACCATCGGCAGCATGTGAACGACTTGGGCTAGCGTGGGGATAGGCCGCTGCGGCGTACTGAACGCCAGCGCCTCCGATACCCCTTGCATCAATGCAATCAGGGACGCGCACGTCCACGGCGACGTATGCATGCGTACCACGTGAGCCACATCGGTCGCTGACGTGCCACGTAGAGCGCTAAGCGCCAGCAAACGACCGGACGTACGTGGATCTGTAGTCGGAGCGAGCAGCGGTAGAGCCATGCAGGCCATGTCGCCTGCAGGCCATGTCATCATCGCCGCTAGCACGCCATTGGGCGACAAGGCCATGGCAGAGCGATGGCGTGTAGACGGCGATAAAGGGGGGACATTCGCTTGCCGAGTCCATGTAAGCGATACAGGATCCACTGTCCCCCACACTTCAAGGCCAGGGGCTTGACAGTCCCATGCTGTGGCCCAGCTTGTTTGTGCGATCGGCAACGTCGAGCTGGGCGAGAGGAGCGTCGTAACGACATGCCCCGCGACCCAGCTCGCTTTCCGCAGCACCATTTTCCAGGGACGCAACGTAGCCTCCTCCTCTTCCTCCTGTATCGCTGACGCACTTGGCGTACGCGTAAACGACGCTGCTAAAAGATCTGTGCGTGATTCGGCTTGTCGTCGTACATCCCATGCCAGCAGTACGGAGCCCGACATGGGCCGATGCGCTTGCACTACATCCGGCCACGACGCAAACACCAACAGACTAGCCCAAAGTTCCAGTGTGTTGGCCTCTGTGCAGGTCCACGTCAGTGTAAGAGGAGGGCAGGCGGTTTGAAGTGGCGGAAGAAGCGACGCTACGCCGTCCATGGACGCCACATCCAGAGGGACAGAGGGGCATGGCTCAATTGCATAGAAGGACATCTCGCCGTCCAACTGACAATGAAGCTCCGTCCAATGCAGACATGGTGTTGTAACAGAGCGAGGGTTCACCATGTACGCTACAAGGATCACAGGCTCACTCGGTACCAATGTCATACTCACATGTCGTACATCCAACAGCGTCGTACGTGAAGGGCTATGCTCTGCGACATGATCCAAGGTCGGAGGCGGAGGCTGGATACTCGGCTGATCAAGCCATGCTGTATGCATGCGAAAAGAGGGCAGGAAGGACGAGGAGAGACCAACACCGAATCGATGCAAAAACGCCACTTGCCCGGCTCGCGTTACAAGGACGCAGGCCTGCTCCGTTTGTATCGCCTCCAGTGGCCAGCTAGGTTGAGGCATGAGCACTGAGGGACCACAGGCGGGCAGACGTGTATAAGTACCTTCTTTGTCTTTCCAACGCCGTGGCTCACCAATCCATGCGATGTCCAGTACGTCGTCCAGCAGCATAGACGTTGTCGTAGCAGGCGCCACGAGATCGTCAGACACAGGCTGAACAGGAAACCATTGGCCTAGGGACCACTGGTCCACCGGAGCATGCTCGGCTCGTGTCCATATGCAGAGCACACCTTGATGATTCGAAACGGGAGGCGACGTTGCATGCAAGGAGAACGACTCGCCTTGAGACGTACTACCGGGTGTGCCAGGCAGCGGCGTGATGGAGGGCGAGGCAGTTCCATTGGGCGTAGGACCTTGTACGGGCGTAAACGTAGGTAGGGAGCTAGATGTCAAGGTGGGTGTCGAAGCGCTAGTGGCTGCAACGGGTATCGGATGGCCGGCGGGCGCTGGCATGGACGTCGAGGCAGACGACAGCATCGCTAGCGAAGGAGGCATAGTCGTGCTGGTATCCTTGTCATTCGACATGCTGGGAATTGCAGGGAAGTAGGCCAAAAGGGTATGGCCACAAGGACTAAAACTGACCAGGGTCGGCGCCCCAAGAACACTGGGTGGATGGCCAGAAGGCGTCATGGACATGACGCGCGCAGGGGGGACAAGGCGTGCTAGGACACGCCCACGCAGGCCCTGCCCTGCCTCTGCCGCAAGTGTAACACATACATTGTCATTGAATTGTGACCCATACGCCAGGATATTCTGACGTGACCACGCCACGGATCTGACACAATGAGCAGCCAAAGACGACCTACCTCTCCGAAGCAACGGCACCGTCCATCCACGCATGCATGAAAGTATGCATGGCTGCAGGATCCACAAGTGCACCAGGGGCGCTGGACCGCCGACGTGGGCGGCTTGGTGCGTCCATCCTGGCTGCGCCACTACGCTCGTGGACTAAGCGTGTCGAACTCCACTCACGCACCAGAGCCGGTGCACTTGCCATGCATGCACGAACGCACGCACGCCGCCGCCGCTTCGCGAAGGGTCAAGTCACATGACCTAGAAGGACAGCGCGTCGGCCAACACATCCACACTTTGAGTCGGACTTCCCATTGCAGACATTGTGACGATGGCCGGCTCTCGTACTGCCACAGCTGCTGTGAGGCGGCTTATGATCGAGTACAAGCAGCTTACAAGCGACCCTAATACGCTGTTCCCTGCGGTCGGCCCGATTTCAGAGGACAACTACCTTGAATGGGAAGCCCTACTGCCGGGCCCTGACGATACGCCGTACGAAGGCGGCGTGTTTAGTGCTCGACTCTCGTTCCGTACGTATGGTGTTATTAACATGGCAGCACCTACATACCCGCTAGAACCGCCCAAAATGCGCTTTGATCCGCCACTGTTCCATCCGAATGGTACGTATATGGCATCTCACCTCCAGTGTACCCCGATGGCCTGGTGTGCATTAGCATCCTGCATGCAGCAGGGGATGACCCGAATAGTACGTATGCCTACTTCTCACACGTCAGTGTATGAGACATCCGCGGAGCGATGGTCGCCCGTGCAGTCGATCGAAAAAATCCTGCTCTCGGTGCTCAGCATGCTGGCCGAGCCTAATGTCGAGAGTGGCGCGAACATCGATGCTTGCGTATGTATACACTGAATTAACGTCAGAAACTGTACCGCGACAACCGAGCGGCCTACGAAAAGAAGATTCGCGATGAGGTGAAGGAGCAACTGGGTTTGTAGGAAGTAGGATAGGCGGAAGCACAAACCAGGACGCTGTGCTCCTTAGTACCGCCAAATCTTCACATTGCGATCACGACCACCACTTGCTAGTTTGTCGGCCAGGAAGTCGACACAGTACACTTCGTCCTCGTGGCCTGGCAAATCGACTTTGATCTTGAACGTCTTCAAGTTCCACAGCTTGATGGTGGAATCTTTCGAAGCGCTGGCTAGCATGCGGCTATCGCTACTCCATGCAACGCGGTACACACTCGCCACATGGCCGCGCAAATTCGCAATAAACTTGCCCGTCCGGCCATCCCATAGCTTGACACTATTGTCAAACGAGGCTGAGGCAAGCATACGTCCATCAGGGGAGAAGCTCACATGGTTCACCGTCTTTTGGTGACCTGTTAATCGCGCAATGCTCTTCTTGGGTGTGGCTGACGTGCCACCGATTTGAGGTGGCCACATAAAGAGGGTATGATCGTCCGAGGCTGACACGAGCATTTCAGCGTGGGCACCATTCGCAGTGGCCTCTGCGTATCGCTCTAAGGCGGCCGCGGCGGCCGCGGCGTCCTGATCTGCATCCGGGTTTTTGAGCAGTGACGCAAGGTAGTGCCCTTGCACATCGAAAGGCCCAGTGCGAAGGACATAGTCAGTCGATAACGTGAGCGAGTTGACCCAGTGGGAATGCTCATTCAGCGTACGAATCAAGCGGCCATCTTGGTCGTTCCATACTTTGATCGTACGATCCGACGATGCCGTGTAAATCGCACCATCGCCACCCCAACGCACAGCATTGACACTGGCTGTATGACCGCCAAGCACAAAATCGACTTGGCGTGCGTCGACGTTCCAGACACGCACAGTGCCATCTTTCGATGAACTGGCAAGGCGTGGCGAGCGTGCATCCCGATGAATCGGCTCCCACGATAGACTCGTGATCCACTTCGTATGGCCGCGCAGCATATGACCACGCGGCGCTGCGTGTCGAGCGGCACGCCGTTGTGCCACCGTCATTTTCTGTGGCGCGCTCCCTGGCGCCTGGGCACTCTGCTGCTCCGCCTCGACTTGCTCACTCGATCGTGAGCCCCATCCACGACGGCCTGGGAGCGGCGGCGTAAGCGCATCCCAAATCCACACTTGGCCATCCATACCACCAGTCGCCAACTTCCGCTCACGAGGCTCCCATTCCACACAAAGAACCCAGCCATCGTGCCCTTGCAGCGTATGCATGGGTGTCTCCGTATCCATATCCCATAGACGGCACACCTTGTCACCTGCCCCCGTAGCGAGCAATTGACCACTCGGACTAAAGGCACAGCACAGAATCGGAGAGCCATGACCGGCCAATGTGCTAGAGCATCGCGTCACAGCACGAACGCGAAACACAGCCTGAGGCTCAAAAACAATCGTCAGGCTATCTTCTGCACTGATACCGAGCTGCTTAGCAACGGACGATGTGAGCACGTCATCGTGAATACTTGTGTTGATGTTGATCCGTGTGGGCTGTGAAGTGGGTGCATCGGCCTTGTTTAGAAGGACATGGAATGTGTACGGCACGTCTTCGTCGTCCTCATCGTCCCTTTTTTCTTTCTGTCGCAGCTGACGACGAAGCTCGTTGACCAACTTGGCCATCTCCGCCTGGCCAGCGCCGGCGGGGAGACTCAGGGTGGGGCCGAGAAAAGAATCGTCTTGCCCCGACTGAAACTGGACAAGCACACTGGACATGGTCGCATTGAGGAGACCACTCGAAGATAGCTCTTCATTCGCGCGTTGCTCCGCCTGTGCGGCCAGACGCTGCCGCTTCGCCGACGGTTTCGGCACCTGCGTGGCCATTGCTCGTCAAGCGTCGTTCCACGAAAATTTTTGAGTGGAGGTGCACTCCACGTGATGGAAAGATTTTTTTGGCGCAGGCCCTCTCTTCCTGTCCTCAATGATGGCGGACGCCGCGGACTCGCCGCCCTCGCAAGGGGCGTATAAGGCACGTAGGCGCATATGGCTAACGCTCTAGGTCTCTCTTCTAGCGCATGATGAGGCGTTTAGCCGTCTTTTGAAGTTGATTCCAGCGAAGTTTTACGTGCCAGCGGCACACGACGAAGTGATCGACTCCAAGTACCAAAAGAACAAACGTACCAAGAGCCAGAAACAGAAGGAGGCAGAAGAACGAAAGTTAATGACCAAATCGTCAAAGCGATCTAAGGTGTGTGCGTGGTCCTACTTACGCAGCTTGATCCCGACAATGCAAAGAGCATTGAAGACGTGCAAGCGGAGCGACGTGCCGATATGGACCTCGAGTTCGAGATGGACGACAATGAGAGCAATGAGGAAGAAGAAGAGGACAGTGTAGATATCGAAACGGAAGATGCCGATGATGTACATGAGGAGAAGGAAGAAGCAGATCAGACGTCAACGACCCAACCAACGCGACGAGCGACCATTGCCGAGCTACGAGAACGATTGCATAACAAGATCCAAATGCTGCATAACAAGCGCCATCCACATGATACAACAGCTAAGGATGGGCCAAGTACCAAGGAAGAACTCTTGGAAGCGCGACGAAAACAGCGTGGCGAAATGCGTGATCGTCGTCGACGTGAGCGCAAGGAAGCAAGGAAATTGGCCAAGGCAGGCGTTAAAGGCACAAGCACAGACAAACCTACTCTCGCTGCAGGCAATGCTCGCTCTGCTGGCTTGCTGGTGCATGATGCTAACGGTATGACCATGACGCCTACCAAGTCGGACGACAACCTGGATACGAACCTGTCCTTTAGCCAGGTCTCCTTTGAGACGAGCCATGCGCCTGACCCAGCACGAAAGAATAAGTATGCATTGCCCAAGGACCCTAAGGCGGCGCTAGCCTCCTTGGAAGCTCGCAAGCGAAAAGAGGAAGCGAGGATTCAGAAGCAGATTGAAGGTGGCCAAGATGCGGCGCAAGCCCGGGAAGCTGCGCTCGAGTCGGAGCGGTGGGGCAAGGCCCTGGCGGCTGCCGAGGGCGTTCGCATTCGCGATAATGTGCATATGCTCAAGCAGACGATTAAGCGTCGTGAGAAGTCGAAAGAAAAGAGTACAAAGACATGGTATGTACCAAGGCCCTGGGAAACAACACTGACTACGATAGGAATGACAGGCGACGTGCCGAGCAAGAGGCGCAAGCCGCTAAGCAGAAGAAGCGTATGGAAAACTTGGCTGCCCGCCGTGATGCCAAAAAGACAGGCGGCAAGCCCAAGAAGCCTGCAGGCAAGCCTGCCAACAAGGCACGCCCTGGATTCGAAGGTAGTGCGCGTGGATTTGGCGGTGATCACCGCAAGGCCGGCGGCGCCTCGCGGCCTGCGAAGCGATGATTGTTGTCGGCCGAAGTGGAGTAGGAGGGTGATGTATGTGTGTAGTAGACGACAGACGCGTCGCGTAAGCCGTATTATTGTGTATACCAACAGCGCCCATATCATGTCGACATCCAATCACGACGACGTTGGGGTCAAGGCAGAGACAACGACGCCCGTGTTTCAAAATCCGTACGAGGGCCATAGGAGCTTGTCGGCCTCAGAGCAGCAAGTGCTGGGCGAGTATGCCCGCCTAGCAGCAACGCTGCGTCGCGTACGTATGACGCATGTCACTCACACATGATAAGGTAGCGAATCTCAGCACGCAGCTATCATCCAGTGCACTTCATACCGATGTCCTCAATGAGCTACGTGCGATTGAGCGCAAGATGGGGCTGGTGCTTACTCTCTTCAAAGCGAGTGTGTGGGCGATTGTGATGCAACAAACGGATGGCGAGGAAGATGCAGAGGACATGGGCCAGGAGGCAGATGTTATGCCTTATGATACCATTGCAGAGGAGCCTGAGGAAGATGAGGTGGACGTGGAACCTGCTGCCCGCGCAGCGCGTGTGTCACGATGGCAATAATCTTGTATAGTATGTACGTTCTATAGACACGACGACTAGCGCTGGCCGCTGTGTAAACGACCCAGCTGGCTACCTCACTGGGACCACGACACGTGTAGACGCTGTCCTGCTCTCTTCACCGAGTGAGCCAAGGAAGCGAGCGTGTCGTAGCCTGGCCCGCACGTGATATGCCATGTGTCTACTCCACCTGGCACATTGGCGGCAGTGGCAGCTGCGGCACTTTTTCCCTGGCCACAGTCCGTCACGCCGTGATCGTATGCCTCATCTCGAAGTGAAGGTAGGACCCGACCGTTTCCATATGGAACCGTGTCGGGTCAATGATATGAAGCATCCTCATGAAATTAACACGGATCACTTTGTGGGACGTGTGCTTGTGCGCATCATTGACGCGCCAGGCGCGAAGCAGGGCGAACCGGGACGTGAGTACTTCCGTGATCGCACACGTCGCTTTTGTATCCAAATTGAAGGGCGGTTCAAGCAGCAGTGGTCAGGCGATGATATTCTGTTCGGCTCAGACTTTGATAAGTTTGTGCCGTTCCCTCGGGCGCCCTTCAATGCCGGTATGCGTGTAGCACGCATGATTGACCCATGCACGTTTTACGAAGAGCATCCACCATCTGGCCGTCCCTATATCATGTCGCCCTATACGGCATGTATGAATGTATTCTGTGCATGGCCTGCACCGTCACGTCTGGACGACGCTGTCGTCGTTGCGCATGACAATGGCGTGACGCCCAGCTTGGCCATCGAGCATGAAAACGATGGCGGAGTCGTGCCTGTGGAGCATGTAACGGCCCCGCAAGAAGGCCGATCTGAAAAGAAGGGCGGGTGGCTCTCCTCGCTGCGCCACCCTGCGAAAGACGATCGTGTGACGGCACCGTACTGGCGCTTTATTGGTTTCCGGAACGACGAGCGTGTACGTGCGTATGTCGCGATGCATCCGCCCAACAAGCCGGCGGCAACGCCTACCACGCCAGCACCTGTGCGTCCTGTGCCTGTGCATCCTGTGCCTGTGCACCCAACACCCCGCGCTGGTGTGCCGCAGTACATGCAAGGCATCGACACCAAGATGATGAGTACGCTTGGCTCCAGCAAGAAAGCGGATATGATTTTGGGCCATCACCATATGGACCGGCCTGGCACGCCCCAGTTGCCTGTGTTTATGGCGTCGAATTTGCAGGTGAATACGGGCCAGGAGTACACGATCGGTTCGCCGGGTCTCACGCACCCGGTGGCACCGACAGCGCAACCTGGGAAAAACGACCTCATGGAAGCGTATGCGCGGACCGGGATGACGCCGAGCCCTGCTCTGTCTCTCTCGCAGTCGTCCTCGCTCGATGAGTGGCTCGGTCCGTGGCGCTTTGGGGACCCAGGCGCGGATATGGTGGAAGACAATGCCTTTATTTTCACCGAAGAAAGTGTCTCTGTACCGAAACGGCGGAAGCACTTTGCCAACGATGCGAACCGGAAGAACTTTACGTACCATCCTGACGTCGTGTATGGTGCGTCGTTCTTCTCCAACCTGTTCGACTTTAACACGTTTGACCTGAACATCGGTCCTGTACACATTAATGTGAACCCATTCTTCCGCGATATGCCTATTCGCTACACACTTCGCTCCAAGACTAATGAAGAAATTGTGTTCTGTACTATTTCATTCCAACTTGTCGATTGAGTCATCACTCCTCAGGCAAGACAGGCATGATAGCAGCCTGCCCTGGCTCTACCTCATACTCTGCCGAAGGGAAGAGCCAGATGTGGGGCGCGTCCTGCGCCTGCTGCGGATCTACCGTATCCTCAGGCTTCTTCGAGTCCTCCCACGGCCAGCCCAGACGCTGACACAAGTACCCTACAATGGGATCAGAATCGCCCAATAACATAACATCTGTAGCCATATGTGTAATTGGTGTACGATTAATCAAAACGGTAGGCACCGACGACGGTAAGTGCCTCAGCAAGTCAGCCACCGGCGCGACTTTGAGCGATGTGCCCATCACGAGAATCAAGTCCACCTCGTTGCGATCGGCCCATACACACTTTTCAAATGCATCAGGCAACTTTTCGCCAAAAAACGTAATGTCAGGCTTCATCACGCCGTACGCCAACCCGTCGTCTTCGTCCTCGTCCGAGTCGCTTGCATGGGAGAGTTTGCGACGTTTTTGCCTTTGCCGAGCCTCTTCACGCCGTTTTTCGCATCGTGGACACAGCGGCACTCGCTTCGCCATAATATCTTCACGAATCACACGTCCATCGACATGGTAGCCGCATTGTGGGTCCGTACACGTCGCTGTCGAGAACGAGCCATGGCATTGGATCACACGCTCAATACCGGCTTTCTGCTCGAGTGTATCGATGTTCTGTGAGTACATGCGCAGCAGCTTGCCACGCTGTTCCAGCATGCGCACGAATCTGTGGGAAGGGGATGGCTCATAGTTGGCCGGGTAAATGGAGTGACTGGTATGAGAAAGACAGAGACGTACGCAAACGAGAAGAACAGGGACGGATCCCGTAGAAATGTTTCCTTGTCAAACATGTCGGACGGATCATCTAGATCATACTTGTCCTCCGCTGCCAGAATGGCATAGATACCGTCCTGCGGTAAGTATAAGAGTAGGACGTACTTTGGAGCTAAGGTCAGTCATCGTCGACGTACCGAAAATCAGGGATGCCACAGGAGACACTAATGCCAGCGCCGCAGAGCACGACAATCTTTTTGCTCTTGGTCAGCAAGTCCAAAACATCGTCCACAGTATTGTACTGAGGTAGTTTCTGCCGTTGTCGAAGGCTGTGTAAGTGGGAAAATGACCTACATTCGCGTCAGCACCATCTTGAGAATGGGAAGGAGAGAGTACGGCGCATCTTCCGCCGCAACGATCATAGAGCGTGGCTAGAATAAGTTAAAATACACGTACCAGCGTGACCCCTAGCGATAGCAGCAAGGATAGGATCTAGGGTGAGTCCATAGACGAACGACATACCATGGAGGGGGCAGGGACAATATGACGGCGGAGGCACTCCATGAGCCCGTACTTCCGTAAATCACTCAGCACTTCACTGACGTGCTCCTTTGATAGAGGGCCAAACTCATAGGAGACCATATCAGTCGAGCTTGCCTCCTCTTCGTCCGATGAGCTGGCGCTAACAGGAGAAGAGGCCGGCTCGGCGATCGCGTTGTTGTCGTGTGCCTCTTCCTCGTTCTCTCGCTGAAGCTCTTCCATCATCTCCCGCTCCGCTTCTTCTTCCAGATCATCCAGGGTATCGGAATCAATCTCGTCGTCCATATCAATCAGCGCTTGCAGCGCAGCTGTCTCGGACGCGCTCTCCATATCATATGGTAATCGCGTGAGAGTACAGAGGTGGAGGTCAAACACACAAACGCCTCCACGTGAGGCGGAGAGCGCGACACGTACGTTGCTTTGTAACGACATCGTACATGGGGAAGCAGACCGGACGTGGACGTGGCCGTGGTGGCACGTTTCCCGGCCGTGGACGTGGACGGGGCAGAGGTCGTGGCCGCGGGCATGGCCGTGGCCCTACTGCGCCTAGGATGGAAATACCCGACTTGACCTCGCTGTCCCTCACCAGCGCCGCAGAACAGCGGGGCAGCCGTGGCCGTGGCCGTGGACATGCGCACCGTGGCTTAGGGTTTTCGCGCGGACGTGGTGGTGCGCTCGCTGTGACTTCGCAAAACCGTGTTCCCTTTGACTATAATGCGAAGCGCCCTAAAGTTCCGATCCCAGAAGCAATAGAGGAGCAGGACATGGAGGAAGACGAGGGAAGTGGCGTGTATGCTCATCTGGACAACGCATTGAGTCCTCCAGAGAGCGACGAATCGAGTTCGGAGGATGAAGAGGATGTGACCATTGAGCCACACAAGAAGGATGCCAAGAGTATACCCCACAGGCGCAAGCTGGAAGGATTGGTCCTCAACGAATACCAATACGTGGTCGAACGGAAAGCATACGATTTTAAAGCGATGTTGCATCATGTCAATCCACTTCGACGACCGATTCTTTTCGTCAAGTCGTCGGGCGTCTACGACAAAGAATCGATACAGCCGCGAGAACCGACAGAAACGCCACCACCATCCATCGCACCCACGACGATGGAAAGAAAAGGCAAGGAGCCTGTCAAGGGAGTTCCAGCGCCTGCGCAAGACGAGGCTCGCAAGACATTGACAAGGAACAAGAAAAAGAAGGATAAAGTACCTACCCAGGCTACTGTACCTATGCCAGACGGTACTGATGACTTTTTGTCGTTCCGTATGGCCGATCAAATCCTGACAAAGGGACCGCGACATAAGCCGTTGAATGAGCAGGAAGCGATTCTGGCTGATTGGATGGAGAATGCTATGCTGGAAGAGGAAGAGTCCATGACGCCAGTGCCGCTGATTACTGGGATCGCAGATCCATTCGGGGCTCATACCACCTTGGAAGACATTGCGATCGACGCACATGATCGTGAGCAAAAGGCCTGGGAGAGTGAGTCTGAGGAGGACGATGATGATGATGATGATGATGACGACGACGACGACGACGACGAGCTACTCAGATTTGATGAAGACCTGCATGCGTTGATGCTGAATCAGATCGGCAAAGCAGCAGAAGAGGAGGACGAGGAGAGTGAGGTGGACGATGCGCTCTTTGAGCAAATTTTGACCGGGACCTTCACGCGCGAGAGAAATGGCGGTATATCAGACTACGGCCGTGTCTCGAAGAAAAAGAGTACGTATATGTTGACCCTCACACGCGAAGCACGACAGCCACCGGCATTCCAAGACTCCCTCTGGGCAGAGGAGCTGCAAAGCCAATGGGAGAAGGATCGTGCGTCCAAGGCGGAGAAGAAGAAGAAACGTGCCGAGGCGCGTATGGCCGCGGCCTACGATCCGTTCCCCAACACACATGGCCATGTATCGTCGAAGAAGAAGAGCAAGTCGCAGAAGAAGCAGGAGAATCGACAGCGCCGTGCACAGCTACGTATGATGGCGAACGACGAGGAAGGTGGTATGGACGCCTTCTCGGCGCCCGCCTCGTTCGCGCATATTCGTGAGATGATCGAGAGCTTTTTGCAGGACGAGGGACGTACGACGCTGACGCTACCTGCGATGAAAAAGCACGATCGTGCGATGGTGCATAATATGGCGGACGCCTACCAAATCAAGTCGAAGAGCCGTGGGAAGGGCAAAGAGCGTTTCCCGATACTGTACAAGACCTCGCGATCGGGGCAAAATGTGGATCATGCGCGAGTAACGCGGCTTGTACGTACGCCGTTTGGATCGGTCGACGATGAGGCCTTTGAGCATCGTGGCCTCGGCCGCGGTGGGCGGGTCCGTGTTGAGCTGGCCCCTCGGCACCGTGAAGGCTCGCAGGTGGGTGGAGGTGCCAAGCACATTAGTGAGGACAACATTGGACACCAACTCCTACGATCTATGGGATGGTCGATGGGCCAAGGATTGGGTCATTCCGGCGGTCGTGCTGAGCCGGTCCTTGCGACGGTCAAGATGACGCGCAGTGGTCTAGGTATGTAAGAGACACCACTGGTCCCTGCATCCATAGATAATCAATCTCTGCCTACACAGCGTTACAGGGCCCGCGCCCAGAGCCCCGTGCTGTAGTGTAGATTCCACCTCCACATCTACAAGATTCGCCCCCGCGCGACGCGTCCGAGCCAATCACGTGCGCCGCCATAGTGCTGCTGCCACAACAGAGCGGATGCGTGAACGCCCATCTTGCTATTGTCGCTGCGCCATCGCATCACGCACGTACGTGGACGAGATTGACGTCCTCTGCTGATGGATACCTACTCGTACCAGCCCAGCTCTGCGGAGATGGACCGGGCTGGTCATCCATACTTGGACGACCAGCCTGGTGGAGATGCGATGCGGCATGACGAGCCTGATGCATGGCTCCGTAGTGGTTTCTCACTACGCACAGAGCCTCCGCTCCCACCCAATGCGCTGCAGAATGTCATGAATGCGCAGAACCAACTACGAAGCGCGTCAGGCTCCTCGTCTGCGCCCTCGAGCTCGTACGAAGACATGGAGCCTGGCCAGCCAGCGTGGGCGATGCCCGCTGAAGTGCCACTGTTGCCTCACGGTGTGTCGTCCCGTCATTTGGACGACGACGAGGACGAAGAGCAGACGTCCCCTGCGATGGAGCTACGTCGCTTGCCACCTCTTGCCTCGCCGGCCACGTCGCAGATCACACGCCCCCATGGCCGCACGATGCCCCCGATGCCCGCAGACGCGGCCCTGCACATTGCCATGGCCAAAGAGCGCGCAGCCCGAGGCATGGAGAAAGCTATATGCAAGCCCAGCCCCAGCTTCTACCGCGCTGACTCGCCCTCGCGCGTGCCCAGTGGGCCGACGTTGCTGCGTGATCTTACGACGCCCATGTCGGACGCCCCGTCGGAATCGACGGCGCTCGCGCCTGAGACGCCGTCGACGGTGGACGACGAAATTGATCAATTGCCCTCCGTATTTGAGCGCCCACCGACCCCGCACTCGGTCATCCGTCGGTCGCGCGCGCCTGTGCCACATACGCCGAGTCCGCACACGTCTGCAGCCGTAGCCGCGGCGAACATGTCGATGCCCGAGCACCATGTCCCGACGTACCCAAAACACCGCCCACCGCTGCGTCGTACAGTGTCTACGGTAACCATTGTACGGAAGACGACATCACGGCCTACACGGCCCGAGACGCCCAGCTCCGCTACTACCTCGCCGGCGAAGAAGGCGGGGAAGAAAGCCTCGCCTACGCAGGACGTAGAGAAGGAGACGCGGCGCTTGAGTTTGACGGACTGGACAGCCGTTCTGGATTCGTTCGACTCGTTTGAGCCCAGTACACTGGACTTGCTGGGCGATACCTCGGCACAGTCGCGGCGCGATACCGTCACTGCCTCCGCGCAGTTTGTGCGTCAGATGGAACGGCTGCAAACGCAGGACGAGTCGCAGGACACAGTGCTGGTCCATGACGACTCGGCCTCGAGTGAATCGGTGTTTGAGGCGCCGCTGCGTGAGCTCCCGGTGCCACGTCAGCCGGAGCATACGCAGATCCGTGTCGTGGGCCACAGTTTGGACGTGAGTACGCCGTCGCCGTCCAAGACGCGTGCCGTGTCTACGCCAGCAGCGGCTGTCCCTCCCGCGTCGTCCATGGCCCTCTCGCAGGCTGTTCGCTCGCCGCCAGCCGCGCAGGCCCCGCAAGAACCTGAGGCCACGACGCCGTGGGTGCCGCCTGCCGTGCAAGACAAACGACGTCCTGTCCCCCCCGACTCGCCTACGCCGCCGTCCGGTGCCAACATTGAGCCGACCTACCCACGCGCATGGGAGACGAGCACGTCGGAATGGGCCGCCGTGAAGCCAGCGCCGCCCATCACAGCGCCGCCGGTCGCGCCAGTCGCGCCGGCCGCGCCGGCCGTGCCAGCGACCACATCTACGTCCGACGTGCCAGTACCGACGACAAAGTCGGAGGCGACAGGCCTTGCCATGGCATCGGACGCGTCCTCCCCCGCCGCCCCATCCACCGCCGACGTGCCTGCGCAGACGGACCACGCCGATCCGTACGCCTCTGCATACGCGCCTGCCGACGTCGCCAATACACACACGCGAGCGCTCTCTCCTGTCCAGTCGGTGGCCGAGTCGGAAGCGCCGCCGCCGCCATCCAAGGACTCGGTATGGCAGCACACGGCGTTCTGGCGATCAAATGCGCCTCGCGTGCCTTCGTACTTGCGTGAGCTGGAAGAGAAGCCGGCGGATGCGGCGCCAGTGACATCGCAGCCGGTAGCAGAGGCAACGCAGCCTACCGCTCCTGCGACGTCCACACCAGATACGTCGGGTGTATGGGCAGAGCGAATGAAAGCCCCGATGTCGCCCTCGCTGGGATGGGGCGGCTCGCCGACGCCTCCGTCGTCGTTTGTCCGAGCACAGGCATGGTCCATGGCACATGGCCGCAAAGTCGTATTGGCACCCGCGGAGCCCAAGGAGTGGGCGGCCGAGACGCCCACGAGCTCGGCCTCGACGGCGGGGCCAAGGGCTGCTACGGCCGCTGTGGCTACGACAGCGGCAGACAGGTACGAAGAGGCTGCCCTCGATGCGTCTACGATGCCTACGTCCTCGCCGAAGCCTGACGCAGAACAGCGTGAAGATACCGCTGCAGCGCCTACAAATGACGTCCTGCCGCCCGAGATCACCGCGTCCGCGCCTTCCACGATGCCCAGCACGCCAGCAGAGACCTCATCGACGTTCAGCCGCCCAGCGGTGGAGACGCAGGCGCCGGCACCGGCACCGGCACGGCCGCCGGTGATGCCTCACCGGATGCCGCCGCCCAAGCCGCCGACGTGGATCCCGCCGACGGGTATCGAAGGGCCATGGTCGGTGTTTGCGCCGCCAGTAGAGTTCCCGCGCCTCCCTATCCCGCCGCCGCTCGCCCCGGGGCCTGCGCTGGTGCGAGAGGTGCCTACCCCTGAGCCGCCCAGCACCGGCAGCGTGGTGCGGCAGGAGAAGCCCCAGGAGGAGTCTGGGCGTATGAGCCGCCCTGACTCGAATCCGTTCCGTCTGAGTATGGCGAGCAGTCATCGCTCCCGTCCCTCGTCGGCGCTCAGCGACTCGACGCAGGGCGGACGTACAGCGGTGCAGACGGCCGTGCCACAGCTGCCACCACGTCCCGCCGCGGCTGGCACGCCGGACATCTCCATGGTGGCACGTGGCCATCATGATCCCTTGGAGGCGTCGATGCAGAGCGAGCAGCCGCCCGTGCCGCCTGTCGTGACCGAGAGCGTGCCGCCGCCGGCAGAGGCGGCGCCCATGGCCCCAGCACCTGCTTCGCCACCTCGTATGGCCACAGAGAGTGCCAAGCCGCCGCCCACGCCGCCCAAGCCGCCACGTACGTCGCAGGCCCGTACGCCAAGCATGCCGCTGACCGCGGCTGCCCCGGCCTCGCCCCGTATCCAGCAGCAGCCTGGGCAACTAAGTCCGGCGCTCACGCACTTGCCCACCTCGCCGCTATTGCAAATGCTCGGCTCGCCGACGACGATGGCCTCGCCCACGCCTGGCGCACTGGAGCAGTCGCCCACGATGCGATACGAGCAGGCGCCCAGCTCGCCCACGGCGATGCTGGGAGAGCAGGTGCCTGCTCGTATGCTCACGACCAACGCCCCCGCGTCGCCGGCCTGGGAAGGCCAGGAGCGGGAGACAGAGTGGGTCGCGAACAAGATTGGCGCTGCGGCGCTGCTCACAGGCTCGCCCACGACGGCCAATGCCTTCACGCCGGAGATGGACCAATCGTCGTGGCATGCGCCGGGAACGGCGAGGGACCCTGTGCCTGTGCCGCCTGTGCCCAGTACGGTGCCGACGTCGCCTGTGGTGCCACACGTGGAGGAAACGCGGCCTTCAGAGGGAGCGACGCCATCGCGGCCGGAGCCGCCGGCACCTACAGAGATTCGTGTCCCTGGCGCGTACGTCCCCAGCGCCTCGACGCACCGCTCGCCAACAGCGCCGTCCGCGGCGACGATGCCGCCAGCGGCCGTGGACGATCTGAGTAGGAGCGAGACTCCCTCAACGCATGCCATGGGCCCAACTAGTCACGCACGTCCACGCACAGCGCGTGACTACCCAGGCATGCAGCCACAGCACAGTATGATCCCGCCGTTTGAGCTGCAGAACCGATCGCTGACGCTGCCGGCGAACGCGGATCCACGTCGTCCTGGTGGAGGTGTGTGTTTGGAATGCATGATGCGGGATGAGGATATGATAGATGTGACTGTGACAGACACCGCGGTGTGGGAACGCCAGAGTGACGCGGACTTCCAGGAGGCACTGCGCATTGAGCAGGCCTTCTGCTCGCCCGACGACGAGCACAACGACGCCGCCGCGACGCTGTCCCTTGTGCATCCCCGCACGGGCCGGCCCCTGACCTTTGTACCTGTCCGCCACATTCGTCATGGCGATCCGCTCTCGGCAGCCCATTTGCAAGAGTTTACCGCGGCTAACCGCCTGACAAGTGCCGCCAAGGCCCGGAGTATTCAGCTGTTTGTCCTGCAGCAACGCCGCATACTCGGCCTCGATACCGATGGCCAGCGGTCGGCCCTCGCAGCCTTGTCGCCACCTCCCACAGGGCTGACAAGTCCCATGGCCCCTGCTACCTCGACCACAGCTGCAACGGTCGCCCCCACCGTCGCCGCAACAGAAGGTGCGCCGGTAAGTCCCATGGGCGCCTCAGTGCCCATACCGATGTACGCGGCTGGCTCGGCAGGTTCGAGCGGAGCGCCCATGCGCCCCCGCACGCCTACGGGAGGCCAGGCACGCGCAGGTCCCAGCGCGGTACGCAGTCCTGAGCGCGCACGAACGCCACGAGCTCGTACGGACAACCCACGCAAATCGAACGAGACGCCACGACGCGCGCGAACACCAGGTACGAACTCCGCACGAGGCACCGTCCCCGGCACGCCCGAGCGAAGCTTGACGCATGGCACGCCCACACGCTCGCCACGACGCCGGGCTGACGGTACCACGACACCCTCGCGACGAGGCGATTCACGGCCGAGCACCGTGGAAGACTCACCACATCGCGACGGTCCACGGGTACGCCGCTCGGCCGCCGGCTCGCCCACGTCGCCAACGCGCCGCGGCGAACCGGCTACACCCCGCCGGGAAGGCGGCGCGACGACGCCACGCTCCGTGCGTGATACACCGACGTCGCAGCGTCGCGTTCGTACGCCCGGGCGCGCTGCACGCAAAGCGTCGGAAGAACTGCATGCCGCAGCGAACGCTTCCGTCCCATCGAATCACGCGGCGACCACGTCTGCGCCGGCCCTCTCGCCGATCGCCTCGGCGTCGGCGTCGCCCGTGACAGCAGCTGCGCCTCAAACGATGGACAGTGGACCGATGCTCCAAGCAGGCATGCATGAGACGCAGACGCCTGGCAGTGCGACAAGGATCACATCGCCCAGCATCCCACCGCCGGAGCCTGTACCAGTGCCAGAAGCTGTTACCTCGCCGGGCCATGCGGCCACAACAGCCCGGCCTAGTGCCATGGCCACCCTCGTGGCGCCGACCAAGCTGTCTACCGCAGGGGGGCGGCACGCGCCCGCCACCGCAGGCGATACCACGTGGGACACGTCCATGCAAGGCAGTGCGTTCTCGATGGATGATAGCATGGACGACAACCTGAAACGCACGGCCTCGTCGCCCTTGCATCAGCAGCACAATGCTCCGCATCCTTCGCATGGCCAGCCCTTGCGTGGCTTCTTCCGGAAAATTGCAGGCCGGTCCGCGACGGACGACGTGGAGAGTGCACGTCTTCGTAAATCCAAGAATGCCGGTGGGGGGGGACAAGGAAGTCCAGACACGTCGCTGATGGAGGACGACGAGCAGAAATCGTTTTGGAAACGAATCTCACGTTCGCCTAAATCTGCTTCGTTGCACAAGTCAGGCCGACACGTCTCGAGCTCCAAGATGCGGCCACCCCCTCCTGTCCCCCCGCTGCCGAGCGATGCAGCAGCGCCCGTGCCCGAATCCCCGCCCAGATAATATAGTCGTGGCAGATAGTTCATCCCGTCGCGAAAGTCATGTACTTACTTCCCAGCCGTATCCACTGTGCGATAGACCACCACCACCTCCACTTTCCACACACGCACGACCATGTCGATCGAGTTGGACGCTGCCGCCGCGGTGGCTCCGCCCGAGGGTCCCCCGTATGCGACAGACATCGGAGGGAGTGCCCCAGCAATGAATGCGATTCTGCGTCATCCCTATGGTACGTAGTGGCTATGTACTAACGACCTAGCGCATGGCGATATGGCGCCACACGACCCTGCGACGTACGTGCCACCAAGTCGTACTCACTTTCTCTCTCAGATCACAGGCCTTTTTGCAGAACGAATGCCGCGTATTGATTGTAGGCGCAGGTGGCCTTGGCTGTGAAATCCTTGTGAATATGGCGCTCATGGGGTTCCGTGACTTGCATATCATCGATATGGATACGATCGACGTGTCGAATCTCAACCGCCAATTCCTGTTCCGCGAGAAAGATATTGGGCAGCCTAAAGCCACAACTGCCGCATCGTTTGTTATGCAACGTGCCGCCGGCGTCAAGATCACGCCGCATGTCTGTCGTATTCAAGCGAAAGAGCTGGATTTCTACAAACAATTCCACATGATTCTCTGTGGCTTGGATTCCGTCGAAGCACGCCGTTGGATGAATGCGACATTGGTCCATATGGTAGATGAGGCGGATCCACGCTCGCTCATCCCCCTCATTGATGGCGGTACTGAAGGTCTGCGTGGCCAGGCCCGCGTGATCTTGCCGACCATCACCAGCTGCTACGAATGCAGCTTGGATATGCTGCCGAAAAGGCAAACGTACCCGATATGCACGATTGCCAACACGCCACGTCTGCCAGAGCACTGTATTGAGTGGGCTAGCATCCTTGAATGGCCTCGTACGAGGCCAGGCGAGAAATTAGACAAGGACGATCCACAGCACATTCAGTGGGTCATGGAGCATGCGATCGAGCGGGCAAAGCAGCACGGCATCACAGGGATTACGTGGTCTCTCACGCAGGGTGTTGTCAAAAATATCATTCCAGCAATAGCAAGTACAAATGCCATCATCGCAGCGGCATGCACCCAGGAAGCCTTCAAAATCGCTACGTCGACGGCGCCGTACCTGAACAACTACATGATGTACGCGGGCAACGACGGCATGTATACATATACCTTTGAGTACGCCAAACGCGTAGATTGCCCCGTGTGTGGCGGAGAATCACGTACCATCACGCTGGCGTCCACGGATACACTGGCACACTTGGTGGATCTCTTGCGTGACTTGCCAGATATGTACGTCGCATTGCGTGCACAACTTACTAACCGACCAGCCAATGCAAACGGCCTACCATCTCGAGCGAGAAGGGGCCTCTGTACTATGCCGCCCCGCCCGCGCTGGAGGAAGCCACACGCCCCAACCTGGACAAGACCTTGGCCGAGTTGCACTTGCGAGCCGACGACGTAGTGTCCGTGGCGGACCCGGCGTGGCCCTTTGTCCTTTCCGTGGTGTTGGACCTGCTAACACCTCCACATTGAGAAATAGGTCGATTTTTTTTCTTCGTACAGATCACCCCAATGACACCAACGCAGGCACCTAGCTCCGCGCAGTCGGCTGTGCTGATGCGCTCTGAGCCCATGCCGACGGACGCCAAACAGGCCATGGGCCCTCAGTTTGATACGCAGGACCCTCGCGATTTGTTCGGCGTGCTGGACAGCATGGCCACTATGGGGTTTCAAGGGACCTCGGTGGCTGAAGCTGTCCGTATCATTGAGCGTATGGTACGTTGTTGATGTAGAGACTGACCGCAGCGTACTTGGCGTCTGAGTGAAGATCCTGCGTACAACCCAGCGGAGGATGAGAATGCTTCGCTGCCGACAGACGATCCTGCCCACCCCAGCAACGTGCGGTGCACCATTCTTCTGGGATACACGTCGAATCTCATTTCGTCCGGCCTGCGTGAAGTGATCCATTTCCTTGTGAAGCACAAGTATGTCTCAGGTATCGTTACTACGGCTGGCGGCGTCGAAGAGGATTTCATCAAGTGCCTTGGTCCGACCTACCTTGGTAGTTTCCACTTGGATGGCGCTACGCTGCGCAAGCAGGGCATGAACCGGATCGGCAACTTGATTGTACCGAATGACAATTATTGTGCCTTTGAGGATTGGGTGATGCCTATTCTGGACAAGATGCGAGAGGAGCAGGAAACGGCGCCGCCAGAAGACAATGGCGAGCGCTTTGCCTGGTCTCCCAGTCGTGTGATTGAGCGCTTGGGCCATGAGATCAACGATGAGCGTAGCGTATACTACTGGGCCGCGAAGAACAAGATCCCTGTCTTTTGCCCGGCCTTGACAGATGGCTCATTGGGCGATATGATCTATTTCCATACCTACAAAAACCCTGGACTGACCATTGACATCGTGCGTGATATTCGTCGCCTCAATGATATTAGTGTCAAGGCGAAAAAGGCCGGCATCATTATCCTTGGTGGTGGTGTGTGCAAGCACCAAATCGCTAACGCTATGCTGTTCCGCAATGGCGCCGATTTTGGCGTGTACATCAATACCGGCCAGGAGTTTGACGGGTCCGATAGCGGCGCGCGGCCGGACGAGGCTGTGTCGTGGGGCAAGCTCAAAAGTCGTGAGAATGGCGGCGATACCGTGAAAGTATACGCTGACGCTACCATTGTCTTCCCCATCATCGTGGCATCTACGTTTGCCAAGGCGCACTGGGCTGCCAAGCATGTAGCGCCCTCCGTGTAGAGTACCGACCCTATTCCTTCCATCCCTCCACGTTTCCTGGCGTGTGTCGTACCCTCCACTCGTTTCGGCGTGTTGAGCCCCCTCCTCCATGGCCGCACGAAACACGAGCGCAGGTCGTGGCGTGGCCAAAGCGCTGGTCGCCGCTGTGGCTCTAGTAGCGATTGTACTGGGTGCCTTGCCTCTCCTATCACCGCAACTCTTTGTGCCAGAGGAGCACCTGGCTGCTGTGCGTGCGTTCTTTTCGCAGAGCGCGACGGCCCCTGCATGGGACGAAGAGGCTTGGCAGGCTACCACGGCCCCACGCGCCACGACACATACCAACAACTGGGCCGTACTGGTATGTACGTCCAAGTTTTGGTTCAATTATCGCGTATGTACCTACCTTTCTCACTTGTCAGCATATGGCCAATGTTTTGGGCATGTATCGTACCGTCAAGCGCCTTGGTATGCCGGACAGCCATATTATCTTGATGATGGCCGATGATGCCGCCTGCAATGCACGCAATCCATATCCAGGGGCCGTGTGGTCCGCGTCCAACCACGAGCTCGATTTGTACGGTGACGACGTGGAAGTCGACTACCGTGGCTACGAAGTCACAGTTGCGAATTTCCTTCGTCTATTAACGGGCCGCGTACCGGCCCATACGCCGCGGTCGAAACACCTAGAGTCTGATGAACACTCCAATGTATTTTTGTATATGACCGGGCATGGCGGTGATGAGTTCCTCAAGTTCCAAGACTCGGAGGAAGTGAGCGCGCAGGATCTGGGTACGTTTGGCAAAGCTAACCTTCACAGCCGATGCCATTGAGCAGATGTGGGAGAAGCGGCGGTACCATGAGCTTCTCTTCATGATTGATACGTGCCAGGCCAGCACGATGGCTTCGAAGATCTACAGCCCTAATGTCCTTGCCGTGGGCAGCAGCATGAAAGGCCAAAACTCGTACTCGTACAGCGTGGATTACGCTGTAGGTGTGCCATTGATCGATCGATATACGCGTGCTGTACTGGAATACATGGAGAAAGTCACACGGGCCTCGTCCCAAACACTCTACGATCTCCTAGGCAGTTTGGACGTGAAGGAAATTCATTCAGACCCTGTGGTCCGCTCCGACTTGTATCCCCGCCGCTTGGAGGACGTGCGAGTGACCGACTTTTTGGGCTCGGTGGCCCAAGTACAGTTGACATAGATACCGTACCGTGCTATATGCACATTCTACTTGAACTCTTCGGCAGAGCCCGTCTACATACAGTAAGATTCCGCGCACGCTCGCACATACCATGATAAGACCGACTGTGGATGTTAGTTGTGCGTCATTGTACGTACCAATCAAACCAAAAAGACCCAAGATACTGCTGAACACCTGCGTTTGTGAGCATCAGCATGTGTACCTACCTCGACCACGAGGATTTTCACGAACAGTTGTGGGTCAGCTGCGTCGGCGACAGCCGCATTCGCACCGGTAATGCCTACAGACACACCACACACCAAGTTACACAGACCGACCGTCAGACCGCCCCAGAAGAGCGTGAAGCCTGTAAGGTAGTTCTGTGGCGTCCATAACCCATTTACACCGTCTTCCAATCGTCCTGTAATTTTCGCTGAGAAAACGATCGCCATAATCACACCGTAAATCGCGACGACTTCACAGAAAATAATACTAATCAAGTTCTTGGTGGTAATGCGTGGCGCCCGCACACCCGCACCCAGAATCGAGGAGCCGGTAATGAAAATACCCCTAGCTTGTTAGCAGCCTTCATGACGTACCAGCCAGCACCCACGACACTCAGGCCAATGCAGAGGCCAATGCCTGTGTTGGCCCACACGTAGGGGCTTGTCTGTTCAAGGAATGTGCCCACGGCAAATTCACTGCCAGAGCCTGACGTTAGGTGCTTTTCCGATCAAACAAACCTGTCAGGACGAGGTAGCCCGCACCATAGAGGGCGAGAGCTGCTAGCGTTCCCAGCGTGGTATAAGCGACCGCGCCCATGATGTGTAGACGGCGTGAGAGCGCACGCGGAGGTTGTGGCACATCGCCCCGTGCTGACTAAACTGTCTAGCGTCCGTGCGACGACGA